>NC_140776.1:23372670-23997670 GCF_044657685.1 Stegodyphus dumicola | reverse complement strand
GGTGGATCACAGAGGTCATTTATTAGATCTGATTTGGCTAAAGAACTAAAATTAAGGACTTTAAGGAAAGAAAGGTTATATATTTATTCATTTGGGTATAGCCAAGGTAGACTAATAGAATATAATGTTGTTCAAATTACCCTGAAAAGTATACATTTCCCTAATGACTCAATCACTATTGAAGCTCTTGTTACAGATATAATTTCTGAAGCGATCATAAAAATTCCCTCCAAAAACATTTTAGAAATATTAAAATCAGAAAATCTAAAATTAGCCGATAGTGGTGAAGCAGCTGAAATAAAAATATTGTTAGGATCTGATTCATGTTGGGAAGTGCAAAAAGGCGAAAAGAAAAGAGTAACTAATAAATTATTTGCGGTGTCTTCTATATTTGGTTGGTCCTTAGTTGGATCTTTAGAAGGTGATCAGTCTCGTGCCTGTATTTTTACAACTGGTTCTTCTCATTGCTTGAAGGAAGATAATAATTCAGTTAATGACTATTTGCGAAGGTTTTGGAGTCTAGACCATTTGGGTTTAGAGGAGAACGAGAATCCTGACGATAAATCAGTCATTGAGAAATTTGAAAAAGAATTACATTTTACTAATGGTAGATATGTAGCTCGTTTGTTATGGAAATCACATCATGCAAATTTGGGTAATAATTTAGAAAATTCCAAGCGACGTCTAGTATCTTTGGTTAATAAACTAAAAAGTGATGAATGGCTTAGGGCGAATTATGATAGCATAATAAACGAACAGTTAAAAAATGAAATAATTGAAGAGTGCGAAATTGAAAGTTGTGATAGTAGTAAAATTCATTACATGCCACATTCTCCAGATGTAAGAAAAAATGTATCAAAAACTAAAGTCCGTATCGTGTTTGACGCATCTTCGAAGTGTAATGGGGTATCTCTGAACAATTGTTTGATGCCTGGCCCAAATTTGAATCCTTCTGTTTTGGACTTGATATTGCGGTTCAGACAATACAAACATGCCTTCTCAGCAGACATTGAAAAGGCCTTTCTCCAGATTGGAATCTCTGAAATTGATAGAGATGTATTGCAGTTTTTATACTTTGATAATAATTACAATTTGAAACATTATAGAATGACTCGCGTTCCTTTCGGTGTATCATGTAGCCCTTTCATTCTAGCGTGCACTATAAAAAAGCATATAAAGAAAATAGAGTTAGAAAATCCAGATATTTTTGAGATGTTGAACTGTTCGATCTATGTAAATGATGTTTGCTATGGTGCAGATTCTGTGGAACAGGCTTTTAAGTTAGGTACTGGAGCCTATTGCGTGCTTAAAGATGCCGGAATGAATTTGCGTCAGTTTAATACAAATTCCGAGAAACTAAAGAAACTTTGGGATGATTGTAGAATACTTAAATCAGAAAATGAACTAAATAGTTCTTTAAATAAAAAAAAACATTTTGGATAAGAAACTTTGGCTTTTGGAAGTATTAGGGCTTAACTGGTGTACGAGTAAAGATGTAATTTCCTTGAACATAGACAACTTGTGCGAAACATTAAATAGTTGTAGAAAAACCACAAAAAGAAATATATTAAAGGTGACTGCTACTATTTTCGATCCAGTAGGTTTCTTGGCGCCATTTGTATTACGTACAAAATTGATAATGCAAAAACTTTGGCAGTTGGGTTTAGAATTTGACGATGAAGTTCCAACTGAATGTAAGCAGTTGTGGTCCGAGTGGAGCGGTGAAATTTAAAAGTTAAGGAAATTTGAAATTTCTCGAGAATATTTCTCCGGCAAATTGAATCAAAATAAGAATATCGAACTTCATTTGTTTTGGGATGCATCTATTAAAGCGTATGGTTCAGTTGCATATTTTAGGCCAGTTGAAGAAGGACAGGTAGCATTTATTATGGCAAAATCTAGAATTGCGCCAATAAAACAAAAACTCACACTTCAAAGGTTAGAATTGCTAGGAGCATTAACATCAGCAAGACTTGCTAAACATTTAAAAGAGCTGTTTTCAATTCATGAAGAAAATATTTATCTGTGGACTGACAGTATGATAGTGGTTCATTGGATTCATAGGGCTCCTGAACGATGGAAAATGTTTGTAAAAAATCGAGTATCTGAAATACAATCATTAACTTGCCCAAATAACTGGAGACATTGTAATGGGAAGTCCAATCCAGCGGACATTTTATCTCGAGGATGTTCAGCCGAATATTTGTTGTCTTCAAGATTATGGCAGTCTGGGCCAAACTGGTTAGTTGAATCAGTGAGTGCTTGGCCTAGCAAATTTATCGTGACAACGGAGTTTTCTGATGCTGAATTAGAGCGCAAAAGGTGTATAAATAATACCACAATACTGCCGTCTATTGCAGAAAAATCTAATTCTCTGTTGAATCTTGAAAATTATAGTAAATTAATTAGAGCTATTAGAGTAACTGCATGGATATTTAGATTTATTCACAATCTGAAAAATAAAACTGACAAGAAAACCGGACCCTTGATAGCAGAAGAACTTTTTGCCGCAGAATTATATTTGATAAAAGAAGTTCAATATGAACATTTTTCTGATGAAATTAATAGTTTAAAGTCGGTTCAGTTGATTTCAAAACACTCAAACATTTATGAACTAAATCCTTTTCTAAGTGAGGAAAGAGTTTTGTTAGTAGGAGGAAGACTACAAAAATCAACTTTAAGTTTTCATGAAAAGCATCCTATAATTATTCCTTCAAAAACTCTTTTACAGATCTTCTAGTAAATGATGCACATGAACGAGTTCTTCATACAGGTGTACCTAGTACTCTCATGTTCCTCCGTGAAAAGTACTGGATAATTAGATCCAGACAAAATGTGAAACGTGTTATAAGAAACTGTGTACTGTGTCAGCGTTATAATTCCTGACCGATGCGACAAGTCATAGCACCATTACCTCTATCTAAATTTAGAGTGCTAAGAGTATTCATATTGTATTATAGTATATTTCTTATTGAAAATGTAATCGTAATGCTACTAATGTTGTATCTATTTTATTTAATTGCTATTTAAAGTACTGTATATTTAATATTTAAAGAAATGTATATATTAGAAAATTTTAAGGTTGTAGAAATGTATAAGTGTATTTAAAAATTTTAATTTAATTCTGAAAAAAAAGACAGGTTTCTTGTAATAATTCTAATATTTTAGTTGAATTATGATAATCTTGATTTTGAAATAATTTGTTTAATATTATCTTGAGTCATATAAATTCTTGATTTAAATCCTGATGCTTGAATAGGAATGTTATGACAATAATTCTTGATGAAATTTACTTGAAAATTTACTTGATATTCTTGAAACATATGGTTACACGTTCTTGATATTTTACATGTTCTTGATATTTCTGTGACATTTCTTTATTACAAAACCTGAATTTGTATTGAAATGCATAATGATTCTTGAAAATAATTCTTGAAAATGTTCATGTAACACTGATATTCTTGATTGTTCTGAACTACAGTTCAGCCGGGCCCAGTGTGTAAGAAATTTTATGTAGAAATACATTTTAATCGCCAAAGAGGGCGTAAATCTTTCATGATTTATATATACTTCTTGTTCTTGGATTTGGCATCCGCCAGTTGAATGTGTGTTAGACCTTGAATAAACTTGGCAGTTTAGAAACCTGATTTGTAGTGTTCATGTATCTTTATGTTATGTGTGATTCGAATTAGTGTTTTTTGAACTAAGATATCTTGAAATTCTTGACAGTTAATATAATATTTTATAAATATAAAAAAATAAGCCTCTTTGTGCGTAATATAAAGATTGAAGGCTCTGAGAATTTTTTTAAAGTTTTTTTTTTTATTTTTTTTTATTTTTTACAATTGACGTAAATACTAGTCATTAACAAATATATTTTCACTTCTGGCGGTAACGCAAAATTAAATTACCACTTTCAACATATTGTAGATAGACAGACAGATCTTTACATTTTATGTTATACAAAGATCTATATCTCAAATAAAGGTAGTAAGTGTTTGCTTTGTAATTTTTTAATAATAAAAAAATAACAAACGTATATTTGATATCTTTGGCAGTCTTCACATTAACTTAGGTATGCATAATTGGGCAATGATTACTACACTACTTTCATAAAACTACTGTAAATATCGAACGATCTTCCCAATTTCATCCCTTAATTTTGTAGCAAGAACAAAGAATGAACTGACTTCTGTTCGTTATTAAGAACGTTTATTTACTATAAAATCCAATATCAATTTCGATAGCAAATGAGAAATCATGCGACAATTTAATTTTCAGATCTGCTGATATTAGCTATTTTTTCGTTATATATGTTTCTAATAATAAGCTTTTGATTTAAAATTGGGTTCATATCTATACATCTTTTTGATTTTCATTTTAAAGTGCCTGGCAAAGTAATCATAGCCATATGAGAGCGAACAATGTTAATTCGGTTTTACATTTGTTTTTCCATTTTGTATTATTCTCACTATTATACTCAAATTTTAATATCCATCTCAAACGATATTAGATATTTACTTCTGTCATTGCTTTTAACATCTTTCCATTTGTTTTTCACTTTGTGCATTTTTAATGATTCCTGTAATTCAAATTTTGTATCAGTAGTTATTTCTAGTGTACCAATTTTGTTTTCTGCTTAGATTTGGCACGGAATTTGGGGAAGTATCTTTAGATCAAGGAAACTTGGAGAAACAGTTTCATTAATTTTCATTGAATAGCATACATAGATAAAGCACATGAAGGAGTATTTACTAAAATAAGGCACAACGCGTGCATCATTATCAAGAACAACAATTACTATCCAAATCAGGAAGCCATAAAAAAGTTCTCTTCCTAAATATCAGATTCTCAAATATCCAATAAATTTCAACATGGAAGATGTCTATGGATTATATAATGTATAGCCGCAACAAAATGTTTTCCAGACAAAAGAAAGTTTTGAAAAATTTGGATTATCCTTTTTATTGGACCAAAATTTCGAAATTTTCCTTTCCTGTAAACTAAATGTTAAGAAAATTCCGACACCAAGAAGGACTTGAGCTATATACACGAAATTCAGTAAAGGTTTTCATGCATCTGAAGGATTACGTCTTTTGAAATTCCGCGAGAGGCGCGTGGCGCTAGCCATTGTAAACATTCAAATCAAGTTACCTTTAAAATACGCGCTGTAAAGATTTATCATTGTGATTTAACGTAGTGAGTTGATGCTAGTCAAGAATGCCTTTAAGAAGGCGAAAAACCCATTATCAATAGCTTAATGAGTTTTAACAAGGACGTGCAATAGGGATACGAGAAGGTGGATTTTTCTTTCTGAGCGATACTCTAGAAAGACTAAGACTGCAGTTGGTACCACAGTGACCCAACAAATTGTTACGAATCGATTACGTGAAGGTCATCTCCGAGCTGGATGCCCTGATTGTGCATACAACTGACTCCGAACCTCTGCCTTTTGCGAAGCCTGTGGCGCCAAGGCTTCGCAAAGAGGGCTTCGAAATCTCACTGGAGGACCCGGAGGGAAGATCTGATGTGTTTTCTCTTAAAAGACGGGTCTGCCTTGGTGTCAGTGAGGGCCGTTTGCTAGTTAGAAGAAGGCCAAATGAGCGCCTTAAACAACCTCTGCGGCTTAGACACACCTAGACCTACACCTGGAGATATGATCTGCAGAGAAATTTCATATCACAGCAGGAGCACTCTTGAGGTTATGCCACGGAGTCTGATTACAAATGTGTGCGTCAGTCTGGTACTTCAAACTGTTTTACTGCCATTCAAAAACAGCATTCAAAGTGATGTTTTCGACAGGATAACGCTCACCTTCGTGCCGCTGTTGTAACCCAAAATTCTCTACAGAGCCTTGGCCTCTTGATTACCAGATATTTTTATAATAGATTACGAATGGCAAATACTGGGATGACATTTCCAAGGTCATTCACAACCAGCATTAACCGTACCTTTATTAACCGACCAAGTGCAGCAAGCATGCAACTCCATCCCACAGACTGACAACCGACTTTTGTTGGACACAGTGCATGCTTACACTCAAAATTCTCATGGTTACATATGTTGCTTTTGTACCAGCATTTCACATTTCTCGAGCTTCATAAATCTTCTTCTCGAGCTTGCATTAACCTGTGATCTTGAAATTCTAATTAATTAAATATGTTACCTAGACAAATGTATTGCCGAAATTTCATTACTCAGGATTAATTGTTTCTTGGTGCAGGGATTTTTTTCCGTTAGTGTATTTATCTAGATACTGACAGATAATTATTTCTTTGAATGGTCGCTATTCAAGTACTGCTTCTTCAGTATTCCTTACAATATGAAATACATACGCTGATATTTTCCAATTTTTACCTCGTTTTCAAATTCCTTCACGAGCAAAATTGTAGAATTTCGCAATTTCCCATACGGTACCAAATGCAGATTTGGATGAAATTTATTCTTGGAAGACTTTGGCTTCATCCATTCGGTAATTTTGGAACATTCTTCAACTATGAATAATATAGAAAGTTTACGATTTTGTTTCGCCTCGCAGATGAATTTTTAACAAAGAAGAATTTCACTATTATGCAGTGAAAAGAGTTACATCACAGTATATACAAAGTTAATCCCTTTTAGAAAAGATGTACAAGGTATTTTCTCCCTCTTTTTTGCCTACCTTCGTGGTGCTACAGTAGCACATTCGGCACGTAATCGAGAGGTCCAAGTTTCAAAATAATCTACTGGCTCTACAGTGGTCACAAACGGAGGGGTGGTGGAAAATATTTCGCCACCACCAGGATTTGACGACTGGGTTCTCTAATACCCAGTCGTCCTTTAAAAGGGGGAGTATATAAGGTATTTTCTTCCTCCTTCCAGTGTGCCTTCCTGGTGTAACAATAACACACTCGGCGCATATTCAAGAGATCTAATATTCTAATTCAAGAGATCTAAAATAAGCACTGCTTATTTTTCATGTTTCCTGATTCAAAATAATCTAATGATTCTAAAGATGAAAATTAAGAAAATTTCGCAGTAATCTTACCTGTTCAAAGTTCAGTTCGAATGCATTCATCTATTCAAAGATAAAAATAACTGCAAAGCAAATATGCGATAGCTTTTACAGAAATATCCTAAATCTTGCAAAAGATCTAAAGAACCCAAAATTTCCTATGCAAGAGAAAGAACTTCGGGACCGTTTTAAATACTGTAACAACCAAGTGTAAAACATGTTCATTTCTAAGAAGAAAAATGACCTATTCTCACCAAGCTCATAAGCTTCACCATTTTCACATAGAACCGAGTAACATCATTAGCCTTAAACAGAGTTCTGTTTGACAACTCAGTCAAGAACTTGAATGAAATCAGACTACTCCTTCAAGTTCTTTTGTCTAATGGTCACGTATCGTGTCTTAAGATATGCTTCTTCAGTGTAAAAACCTGTGTCGAATAGTCTTTATTTAGGAAACATAAGAAAGGTGGTGATGAAATCAAAAGCATAAAGACGTAGAAATGTTTTTTTCATGCGCATATTGATGACATATCGCCTAAAATCTTAAACATGGATGATTTTACGAATTAATCATTTTTAGCTAAAACGTGCAGAATGGTTTTAAAGAATTATGAAAGCGAAAACAAATTTTTCGGGCTAAATTATCGATGAAGTTCATTCCATCATCTCCTCATACATCTGGATTTTCGCTATAATCGAGTACGGTAATATGAAGTGAAAGAAACTGAACGGTATCAAAATATTCGTTTGGTATATCCAGGAATTTGGTATTAAACGGTTTTACTTTAATAACAAACTGAGAAATGTAGATACTTCATAAAGAAGTGAACATTTTACACGGCTGCCCTCTTTCATATAAATTCATAACATTTCAGTAAATCTTAGAATAACTTCCCAATTTATCTTTATTGATCTCTTTTCAGATGGGTGTTTTATTACTGCATTTTCACAAATTTTACCACTTTAAAAAACCTAATGACTGTACTAATGGCGCCAGAACTAAAAGGGGGCGGGACAAAAATTCGACCCCACCGGGATTTGGCCAATAGGTACCCGGATACCCAGTCGCTGTTTAAAAGTGGGAGTATATAAGGCATGTTCTCCCTCCTTCCAACATGGCTTCGTGGTGCAATGGTAGCACACACGGCGTGTATGCGGCAAGGCACAAAAAACCTAAGAATGTTTTATAATTTGTATGTAATATTTATATTTTCCCTTTTCTATATGTCCACTAACAAAGGCATCTCGAGAGTTCATCTTTTCTTAGAGAACGCGATTACGAAATTCTTGATCTGGATTTCTGTTATCCTTTCTGTACAAATAAAAAGAGCTGAAGATGTAATTTATTAAAGTGTTTTTCATGCATATTTAATAAAACACCCGAGTTAGAGAATCTAATATCACTCATTGTATTCTTTACACAGTGTATCTGTGTAAAGAATACGATGTAATGAGAATGTAAAGAAGTATTCTTTACACAGTGTATTGGCAGCAGTATCTTTATTAAGACCCCTTACTTTGAAACTACAATAAAACAACGCAACCCTGACACTTGCTCTGTCTTCATGAGCGAGTTAATTGGGATTAATGTGGGGCTTGATGCTATCTTGTTTTATGATTGTGATTTTGAGAAACTGGATTTAACGGACAGCCGCAGTGCACTACAACATCTTGGTGGCTGGTCGTCCGCATGCGATGAAAGCAGCATATCTATTCTGCTAAAACTGAGGAAGATCTCTCAGACCCACGAAGTCCACCTCCAGTGGCTCCCATCACATGTTAATGTTTGTGGTAATGAGGTCGCTGATAAATTGGTAAAAGAGGGTAGTAAAAATGAAACGATCACTGGCTCCTTACGGATTTACCAAGAACTTCACTCAAATGAAAGATCGAAACTTAATATAATGTGGCATATTTCACCTACTCACCAATGGTACGCAAGGACATCTTCTGGCTCCCTACTGGAAATCAAATGTGACCGTGTCTCCCAGATCGCCCTGGCTAGACTAACAAGTGGCCACCTTAAATGCCTTTCCTTTCATAGTGGCACAAATATCCATCCCGATTGTAAAAAATGCTGTGACCATCCAGCTTCACCGGATCACATACTGGGTTGCATCGGACTTTTTAGATAACATCCGATTCCGTCACTGTTATTGACTTTTGGCGGTCAACAGCCAAAAGATCTGGCTCCAGAAGATCTTTCGATGTCAGATCTTTGAAGGATAAGCAACAACAATACAGTGCTGTTTAGTAGGAAAAATTTGAATAGAACTTAACTATAAAATGATTGAGTATTTGCAAAGAAATCTAAAAATATTGGATAATATTGAATTCCATAACATTCGTAAAAGGTAACCAGACTATTGTTAGAAAGTTTTGGCATCCAAAAAGTATTGAATAAATTTTTATTCGAAACATTGAGATAAATTTCTTGACGAACTAGGCGTAATGTCTGCCCTTATTTTATTCTAATTAAATTAAATGAAATTGTAATCTTTATTCAGATATGCTGCAATCGATATATCTAAGTGTCTGAAGTGTAGTTCGAAAGTTTTAACTGCAACTGAGAACAAGAAAGTTCATCATTAAAATAAGCCTCTAATATATTCCGAAAGGAATCCTTTAAAAGGCTTATATCTTGAATATAAACATAATGATTGGTATAATTTGCTCACTAAGTTCATAAGGACCTCGCCATGCTATAACATTTCGAATAGCTGTAACATTTGATAATATTTCAAAATGTTACGTCAGAAAGAACGACATTAGAATGATTGTTTAACCTAATTGCAGATTTCCTGGGGTAGAATTTCTATTAATGTATGACGAGGTTCGTTCATACAAGGCATGAATTTTAGTGCGTTATTCTTAAAATTAATTTCGGTTTGTGATAAATATTTTAGCGTTTCTCGCGGTATTAAGGTAACTTTATTGAATGCTTTAAATTTCAGTAAAAATGTGTTGAAGCCAAATTATTATACTTCCTAAACTTTTATAATCTCTGGAGGATTCTGTGAGGAAATGGTGTTTAACTGCAACGCCAGTCTTCCAAACTTTTCCAACTATTTTAAAAAGTAATTTAATTTACTTTTCCTTGTGAGGCGATGGGTATATATTACAGGGTATAAGTATTAATAATATAAATTTCTTTGTGAGGCGATGTCTATCTATTACTGGGTACAAATATTAATAGTACAAATTACCTTGTGAGGTGATGTGCTTATACTATTGGGTATATCTATTAATAACTTAAATTCAGTATGTTTATTTTATTGTTTCAAAAATGGCCTTACTGCTTTCAGAAATCTATTGTAGCTAATATGTACTGCATGCATTAAAAGGTAATAAACCAATAATTATTTAGTCGAATCGTATTAAAATCATACCATATATGAAAATTCATTTTTAGTCCAAAGGGGCTTTGTTCCCGAAAGACTATTGTTTTTCTTTTGTGATTTTGCGTTGAATCACTATAAATGTCCGTTTTACTTTTCATATTGTTGCCAACAATTGTTAGAGTCCTGCATTATATTTGAAGAAATTAAATAATGAAAAATCTGCATAAATGTACGTATATTTCTCGCATTGTGATAAAACAGCGGTCCATAGAGCCGTCGAATTTTGAATGACGTAATCCCACTGCGAACATGGCGATGTGGAAGCCCAAATTTGAAATTTTGAATTTGTTTTATTATCGATTTCATATTTTGTAAAACTTTAGCGAATTTTTGAGTAACAAACTCAATGATTTAAAAGCGAGCAATGGGGGAAAAAACCTTTTTATCTCCAGCGCGGGTCTGTGTATTGGAAATTCTAAAGATATGCTCATTTTAAAATTATTTTGCGACATTGCTATTGAATTGAATTTTATGGTTTAAGTGCAAACATAATAAATAAACGTAACACACAGAACGTTAAAAAAAAAAAAAAACTCCCCTTCGGACTTCATTTAAAATCTGAGACCCTTCAATTTTGTTTTTATTGTTATTTTTATATTATTGCTTTGTAACTTAATTCGGAGTTTTAATACAATTATTCTTTAAATTTACACCTATTACTATTTTGTTCATCGATCTTTTGTTGCTGTAATGCATTCTTAATAACAATGGTGTATACAATTAATTCTTAATACAGGTGTATATATGTATATATTATGTGTAATATAACGGAGTAAGGACACATGTGTTAAGTCATCGGCTAAGTTCTATGTTGCCACTCTGCAAAGAGTAAGAGTTTTACGTTTCAAATTTAATTAGACAATTAGCTGATATATAAGACGAATGCCGCAATTTGCAATATATTTGCTTAATAAACAAAATCAGCAATCTAGTAGAAGTGTGCTGTCACTGCCCGAATTAAAATGTTTAATATTACACGTGGCAGTATTTTGTCGTTCAGGAAAGAGTAAGATATGAATTTTTCTTTTATGAATTCTGTTTTAATTACCAAATTAACGATTTAAAAGCAAAAAACGCAGATTCATTTTAATTATTAATAATTACTAGTGAAACTATACTAGTACGATTCATTAAAATTATCTATATATATATATATATACATACATCTTAAGTTCATGTCGCTGTTGTTGCTTTCCCCCTGCCAGTTCTTACTAAAATTGTGAGATGGAATCATCTTCATTTATTCTTTAAAAGTGGGTAGAACTTTCCAGAACAATGTAGAGCCTTTAAAACAAAGTTTAAGTCTATCAGATTTTTGCAACTATTTCGAAAATGGTAAAGAACTCAACCAAATAGGATGATGTATTTTTAAAACTTCATTTGTAATAACCGAAAACAAAACGAGTACCAATTATTACTAAAAGGCATAACCGATAACATAACAGGTACCAATTATTACTAAAAGTGTTATATGGCCCCGTAATAGTCCAGACCTTCTTCAACAGGTCTTCCACCCCCTTCTCTTCCACCAAATCGCACGAGGAGGACATTCGGCTCGCGGTATATTTAGAACATCGCCATGCCGCAACGATACCGTACATTTACAAATACCCATACTTTCTCCCGGATTCGAACCAGGGCCGTTTGGTAGGGCAGTTAGCGACGCTAACCACTATACCGGTTGAACGGCTCTGCCAATTATTTTGAAAGATAATGATATTAATGCAATAGTGGCTTCCTCAAGACAAAGTCTTAGAGTTGACTCTGTAATTGTGCAAAGACTAACAGAAATCATCTTTTTCTTTTTTGTCTCTCTTAATGGTAAGAAATGAAACCTAGTTCCGGCGTCTGTTGCTTTGAATAGTGTACTGCTTTCATGTTTATCAGTAAATTCAAGCGATAGTTACTTGAAATAAATAAAGTTGTTAACATTTGCATTTAAATGATCTCATTAGCTATAATGTAATACATAAATGTTACCTGTTATGAATCAAAATTCTCCAATAGAAAACAAAAGTGATCGTTCGTCTGCTTAAAACTATTTATAAATTTAAAAAATGCTAATGTGTACACCACATGACTTCCTTGTACGGAATATTAAATTATATGTATTTTTTCTTGCATTTCATTTAAACTCATTGGATTGAATTACATTTACTTCTTCGATAGCGCATAAACGACAATTGAATAAATGCACTCTTTAAAATCCACTATATTTGTTTTCCATAGATACAATCTGGCACTAGGTACACTTAACAGCGGTATATTTAATTCATTTTTTAAAACCTCAACTTCAACTTATAAACATGTCGCCGGAACTATTAAATAAAAGTGTAATTTGCCGGCTCAGTGAGAATGAAACTTAAAACGCGCATGACGATAAGAGTTTCCTGGGATGGCAATCTCTCTAAGGACAAACGGAGGCAACGAGCAGAAAAAAGAGGGGCCTTGAAGCCTGAAATCAGAAAAGCGGTCTGACTGATGAAGAAGCTAAAACGATGTATAAAAGAAATTAAGCAAACAACAACAACAACAAAAAAAAAAAAAAAAAAAAAAAAAAAAAAAAAAAAACAGTTTTTTACAGTCGATTCAGAATTTCTAATTCAATTAATTCAGTTTTCACTTCGCGACAAGGCAAAAATACATAAAAAATCAAAATATCTGTATTGAAAATTACGAAGTAAATCTTAAACACATATTTCCTCGAATAAATTCCGGAATGGATTAAGCATGATTTAATTCGCAATAATGAAAGAAGGCGTTATCTTTGTTCTTGCGAAGCTTACTTTCTCTAGATTGGCAACAAATATACTATTCTGCTGTTTCAAATGTAAACAAACATGGCCGCCATGGTAAAAATAATTAGGCTTAGCGGCACTTAAACAACTTTTAAATTGTTGATAATTCTAAAAACATTGCAGGCAGGTTTATTAAAGGCATATAACCCTTAACTGGAAGATAAGAACAACATATTTCAATCATTTTTAAAGCAAAAAATGCACAATTAACAAACATTAAGAATAAAGAAACTGATATTACTGAGCCAAGTAATAGAGTGGCTATGTATATATACATACATTTTTTATATTTTTGGTGCGGCTGATTTCAACCAAAGTACCAGGTACACATCTACATGTTATAGCAATCGTATATACAAAATTTCAACGTTTTGCGGCTACTCGTTTTTGAGTTATGCAAGATACGTACGTACATACATACATACGTACTCACAGACGCCACGAAAAGTTCTCTTCAGAATTCATTTTAAATCAATTTTATAATTTTTCTGGGGGAAAAGAGTCCTTTATTCTGTCCTTACGTACAGATGTCACACAAAATCATCGTTATATTAGCGGTCAAAATGGATATTTTCGCTGAAATATGATACCTGAAATTTTTCGCGATTACAATACTTCCCTTTTACTTCGCACAAGGGTGTAAAAATCTTAAAACAATTCATCTGATGGTAACTCAGTATGCTAACTATATGCTAACGTATGTTATATAACCACGAAACATTTTCAAGCCGGGTGAAACAAGAGGAAAAAAATCAATAAATAATTAAACAATTATTTCTAAAGCAACATCCAGCTAACTAGTCTAAAGTGATAATTTTAAGAATATTTATCTGAAAGAAACTCCAAAAAGAATTGTTCTCTAAAATTTTCCTTTAACCGGGAGGTTAATCATGCGATTCAAAGCAGAATTGGTTTCTTTAAAATACAGATGCATTTTTTATTTGACTAAAATTATTCGTCCGAGGAAAAAATGAGCCAGTCTTGAAAGACACAGTTGAATAATTTCGATAGCAAAGAAACGGGTAAATAAATTTAATAATAGTTAATGAAACTAGCATAAAGCATGCTAAAAGGAAGGTAGAATGGTTACAAATTGCATTTGTTTCCCAGCAGTTACTACACTTCTTTTCACAACCCAAATAAAAAGTAAAACATTTTTTTTTTTTTTTTTTTTTTTTTTTTTTTGTGCAGAGCCGAATTTACGTATAAGCCACCCAAGCTGTAGCTTACGGCCCACACTTTCTTGGGGGTTCCCCAAAACATTAAAATATAATATAAATCGTATTAAAATGTATTGTAACAGCCTTATAAAGGGCCCCGTACCTTAAATAGCTTAGGGTCTTATCAAGTCTAAATCTGTATTAGTATATTAATACTAATAAATATGTTACAGTAGTAGCATGTGGCTCATTATGCAGGCTATTCTGAATCGTGTTTTTATTTTATGGGACGTAGTTGTGTAATGTGTTCGTTATGCGAGATAATATAGCATATACAAATCCTCATAGACCGAACCTCATGTAAAAAAAGTGCGAGAGCTTGGTACTTTTCCTTACGCAACAAAAAGTTTCTTATGAAGACTTCCGTCTCGATCTGTTTTATGTGAACGCATCATACAAAAATCCTACAGTTGCAAGCTTCCCATGTTTTATTCATGTTCCAACTGAACACTTGCAGTATCACCTTCTTTAGCTAACCATTGCAATGGAGCAAAAAACGAGGGATGCAGAATAAAGATTGATCATTTTGGTGGGAATTTCTGTATATATATATATATATTACAGTAATTATGTATGTATGTGACAGACGATCAAATATTTCTTACTACAAGATTTCAAAATACAGGATTTCTGCTAAGTTGTAGAGAAATTAGGTTTTTTCGAAGCAAGAGACATGAAAATTAAGCAATGCCCTCATCGGTACTCGAACCTCGGACCTCTCGAATACGCGCCGCTTGTGCTGACCACTTCACTACGAAGGCATGCTAAGAAGACGGGAGAAATAGCTTATAAGGTTTTAAAGGAACTTAAAATACATTTCTATAAAAAAAAGCTTTTATTTTGAACTTCTAAAATAATAACGATTGAAAGGAGAAAACATTTTATCGCATAGGCCAATATGAGCAAGTTATTAAATAATCCTCTTTACAAAATTCATTTGCAAATAATGATAAATTGCTGATACGTCGGCAGACTGGGGATAGCGGTTAGTAATGCTGACTGCCGTGCCGAAGGCCCGGGTTCGAGTTTCGGAGAAGGCATGGATGTTTGTAAATGTATTGTATGTGCGAAATGGAGGTTTCTAAGTATGCGGCGAACCGTAAGTCCTCTAGAGAGGTTAACGGTAGGAGAAGAGGTTTTGAGACCCTTGGACATATCCCCCGCGGCGCTCTCCTTCAAAACGGGGGGGGGCGGAACTGATCGAAGTCGTACTGTCATCTGTATTGTGTCGTCGGTTCTTGACAACGACATGCGCTGTCTTGTATTTCTTGTCACAATGAATTTCGTAGACTTGCTACGAAATCAGAAAAGCGAGATTAGTCACAACGACAATAACAATTGTTACTGCATGATTTTTTGCTAAATTCGACAATTTGGAAGTGAAAAAGGGAGA
The DNA here is from genome assembly GCF_044657685.1 of Stegodyphus dumicola. Lineage (NCBI taxonomy): Eukaryota > Metazoa > Arthropoda > Arachnida > Araneae > Eresidae > Stegodyphus > Stegodyphus dumicola. The sequence continues at coordinate 23,981,864 of NC_140776.1, read as the reverse complement.
TATGCATAAAATATTCTGCACTTGAATACGACACAGTAACTAGTGGATAAATGTACAAAGCAAATAACGGAATAATTTTAAGTAGTTTGTAAAGAAAATCTAAAAATGTTAAAGCTTGCTATCAGAAAATATTCATTTAGTTCCGTTTTAATTTCGATCGAACATTTAAATTGGTGACATTTAAATTTAATTACATTTTAGCAAAATCACCAATTACATTTTAGCAAAATCACCAATGACATTTTAGCAAAATCACCAATATGTCCGTAACATCTATCAAATAATGGGCACAATACCGTTATTATACAGAGTCTTAATTAAGATCATAAAACAGGTATAGCTGTCTTGTTTTGCAGGTCAACCAAAATATTGATATTATCAAGACCGACAACTGTAGCTTAATACATATCTTAAGAAAAAACTTCATTGCGAACTAACATTGCGAATGAATTGCCGATGGAGGGCAGTATAAGATTTAAAAGAAAGGATCTGTATTATCAGCATTTGGTAAAAACACCTGTCGTAAAACCATAAATACTCTTACAGAGAAGCATTTAACACTTTGAAGACCATAACGCTCAGACGGCCTTTCATTCAAACAACCACAACCACACCAAACGGCCGAATTTCCGATGTTGTTTTGTTCCCTCCCCAATGGTATGCAGTATCAGGTGCAGATTCTCCCAATGTATTGTGTCAGTTTATTCGGGACAGCTTATCATAAAAGGATTTATTTCTGGTTTCTTATCTTTATTTGTTAGAAGTAGAAAGGATATTAGTTGAAATCTATTTTCTTCTTTGTGCTTCTCTGAGGGAAGGAAATTTCTGTGACTCTGGAAAAACATTTCGGGCGATTCGGTATGTTAACACACATGTTAGCGAAGGCTTTGGATTTCAAAGAGTTAATCTTTTCATTTCCTAATTAAGGAAGATTCTAAGAATTTAAATATCTTCAACGTAAAAAAAAAGGTATCCATCATAAATTTTCTAGCATTTTTTTCAACGAAGGGCAGAGCTGGATATTGTGGGCAGAGCATAGACACTCCAAGAGTATTTTCAGTGTATGTAGAGTATACTGTGGAGTATTTTCACACACTTACAATTTGCACAGAAACACTAAAGCAACTCGTCACTGAAAGAAACAAAGCAAACTCATCAATGCATTTTCAAAAATTATAATTCTGAAGTCCCTATCCAGTGATACGTTTGTAGGAACATCCTTTCAAATCTCCTGACTTTTTATTGTAGTTTCTTTCAACGAGAAATAACTGCTTAAATGCTCCAGTATCTCCAACATTTTTTATTCTCGAAGAGACAAGAACTGCTATTTCTGATTCAGATTTATGCCAAACAAAGAGTTTCATATTCGATAGAAAACAGCAGATTGGGAGCTATGGATGGTTCACACTTTCCGTGATGTTTCCGCGCACTGTCTCAAGTTGTTGTTGTTGACTAATGCTCACTTGTCTGACCTATAGTCAGCCCAAGCCTACGAAATTTCTCTTCCCAAGGAGTGCAAGATTACGCTTGTCGTTGAAAACAGCCTTGAGCACCGTACCGGTGACAATGCGATCTAGCTCAGTTACACCCTCTGTCTGCATGGAGAGCACCCTGGGAGGTGGACAAGTACGAGTGTCTCCCACCTGTCTTTCCCTACCACAACCTATCGAGAAGACTTTCTGCTCGCCGCGTATTTAGAATGCCACATGCCGCACGGACACTATACATTTACAAACATCCATGCCTTCTCCGGAATTCGAACCCAGGCCCTTCGGCACGGCAGTCAGCGACGCTTACCACTATACCGGGTGGGTGGCACTGTTTGAGGTGATGAATTTCAGAAGTTTTTAATTTGTACTCTTAGATTTGATCAGGCGTTTATGATTCAGGATAAGTCTGCTGTTGACATCTCTCCGTATTTTCCCGTACCAAACACTTCAAATGAAAACATATACTATACATTTGAATTCCAGTTGAATCATTTTTTCCTATCTCGGACCTACTGGCTTCGAAATATGACAATGAATGTCTCATGAGTATATTTCGTAAATAATTTACTGTCCCCTTGCCGTCACATATTCCCTATGTTTATTCTGTAAACATTGTCGTAATAACAACACTTTGACTAAGTTCCAAAACAGAACTGCAACAAGAAGGGATCATGTTATTTTGCGCTTAAATTCTTAACCTTTTATTATCTGAGCAACGTTATTAATGGAGTTATAGAGCTAGAATATTGCGTAAATATAATAATCAAGAATTAATTTCTTCTTGAGTGAAACAAAAATCGCTTCGAATTTATTTAATAATTTATTCAGTAATTAATTTGTTGTACTAAAACATTTAAATAATTAATAATTTAACAAAAATATTTAATGACAAAATATACAAAATAACTTAATTAGATTGTTCAGTACTATCAAGAATTGGCATAAGTAAGGCTATTGCTTGTTTTGTTTAATTACTCCATTTCCTGTTTTATTTCAGTTGAATTCAAGAAGACTTATTTCAGAATAAGACTATTTATTTTATTTTATATTATAACAATATGTAAAAATTATTCATATATTAACGAAGATAAATTTTATCACAAACTAGATTTTTTAATACGAATAACTGACTTGACATTTTATTATCAGCTTGGCTCCGAAAAATTATCAAATATTTTGTCTAAACCAATCGTTCTCAACCTTTCCTTTTGACTAGCGTGTACCATCTAAACAAAAATTGAAAAACTTTAGTATCACTACTACATTTTGTAATGATTCTTTTTTTCAGTTTCTAAATAGAAATATTAAAAATATATTTTGCCGTTTCCACAACCTATTGGGTATTTATATTAAATTTGCACGCATCAAAAATAGTAGATTAAAAGTTGATTACCATTTTTACTATCAAAATTTAAGTTATAATAATTTAATTCTAAAATTTAGTGCGAAATTTGGGCCTGGTGCATCTGTCACAGTTCATAGCGAGGGATCCACTAGTGTATTCAGCACTGTGCCAAGAAATTGACCGAGGGACAAGCCAAGTCCTTTTATCAGTATGTTTTCTGGCAGAATACAGCTCAAGATATGTCAGACAATTAGAAGTAGCCAAAGCTTCTTCGGCAACCTTCTTCCCTAGGACATCCGCCTCTTCATGTGAGGGGATGCTTAATGGCAAACCGCACATTGAGTTGATCAATGTTAACGAATTTCGCTTACTGCGCAAGCTCAATGGTATACCGCTGGCGTGGGAGAAAATACTGGCGACTAAGCATAAGCAACCCTACACAAGCCTGTTCGCCATGTAGGTCTTATCGACTGTTTACAATTGCAACAATCTATTTCACTTACAATAATTTATTTGACCTTTAATTCAGTAATTTAAACTAGATTTAATCCTTAAATTGTTAAAGTATATATGAATGGAACGAATGGTAAATACTGAATTGTTTTTATTCCTCAGAAGTATAATCGGCTAATATTTTTCGTAATGTTTCCTGTTTTGTAATCCTTTTTAAGAGAAAATTTGGGTAGTTTACAATCGACATTTACACTCCAAGTAATGAAGCAGCTTACACAACCTGACACGTTTTAAAACCTCGAACTGTTTACGCCCAAGATAACACAATATCAACCATATATCGTATTTATCTCCTTTTAAAATTGCGCCAAAGTCGTAACTGCGCCAAATTCCCTTTTGGGCATGCACAGTGAGCGAAATTCGTTTAACATTGATCAACTTAATGTGCGGTTTGCCATTACGCTGAGGGGATCCGTTGAATGCGCACGTCACAAGAGGACGATACTTGTTTTAATTTAGTTAAAATTGAAGTTCCAATTTTGTCACCAGCGTTACACCAGTTTGACAATTGTTGGATGGCACTGGGACTATTACTCATAGTCCATATGACTTTAGGGTCTACAAAGACATTATATAGCTCAGTCCCTCGTCGAAAGTATTTTAAAGTAATTTAATTTTATACGATCCCTAAACATCAACATTTTACTGTTTTTTTTTACCGATCGTGACCAAACGACATTTATAAAAAAGCATAATTTAATATATATTTAGAAAATATTGTGTGAAATACATTTTCTTTTCGTTCAAGTTAATAATAGTTGTTTAGTAGATCCCAAAAGTGAAATCTGCATTAAGATACACTTTTGTGCCGTAAAAGTGAACACTTTAGTTGCAACCGTATTAATATAGCTAATATTTTCATTGTATCGCAGTTGATAATTTGAAGTAAATGATTAATATTCTAAAATAGTAAAATTATGAATTTCGTGAAATAAAAACTACGTAATTTTTGTGCAATATTCTATACATATAATTTCATACATCGTATTATATTAATATATTATTTAAAATAAATAATGAAAGCTTCTGCGTCAAATGAGTATTTTGAATGCAGTAGCATATCATAAATTACCGGTATTTATGATTACATAGTGAAATTATCACATCATATTATTGGAGAAATATTGCACAAAACCAGAATCGGTAACATTTCTTAACTTTATCAGTTCGCTTTCGTAAATAATTCAGCATGCACAGCTCAATAAAGCAAATCTACATTGCACCAACTAGAAAACCTTCATTATTTTATAAAACTTAAAATCGTCTAAAAGGTGCTTGGAAAGGAACAATGCACAGCAAAAATCTATTCTCTTCTTCTACTATTCAGCGCCTATCAATTCTTTTATAATATCTGCAACAAAAGATGTACTACCTCTACAGCTCAGCAGCTAACACAGTATATTACAGGTCATGGTCCATTTCCAATCTATTTTCATAAACGATGCCTAATCAATATAGACCAATGCATCTGATGCAGCGCGGGTACTCCTGAACATTAACTGGACGAGCTGTCCACTGACATCCCGCCACCACCTCATTTCTCCGGACAATTCAGATGACAGAGTCCCGTGCCAATGCTAAGTCATAAAACAAAAGGCACTTATTAAAAAAAAATCGAGGCTTTCCTGGATATGATGGCAGCACACAGGCTGGATCTGGGTGATGTGACTTAGTTTCTCCTTTTGCGCAGTCGCACACTACATCTCCATAACAGTCTCCAGATTTTATTTTTATTTTTTATTTATTTTTACTGCTCCTTCTATTACTCCTTTGAATCTCGTGTTAAATCACAGCATGAAGCTGATTCTAGTATGGCGGGGCGCGTGTAATACACCTGTCTAACTGTCAAATATAGCGGCTAATTACTGGTGTCCCCGTTTTAAGTTGCCTGTTACTTGCGATCTAACATAGTGTGAAACATGACATCACACGCTCTGAGTTAGGATGATATTATGAAGAAAATATAGTCGTTTTGAGACAGCATACCTTAATTATCAAAGGGTAATATATATACGTAAAATTACAATTATTAGTTTAATAATTAAAAGACTGTTTCCTCTATGTTGTTTAATTTCCCAATTCGCATAATTACTTGGGTCTAGAGTTTGCATTCTAATTCGTTTAATTAGTGACTGTGTAATTAGGAGCTCTGATTGAAACCTGAATTCTGTCCCAAGCAAGCAGGCTTAGCTGCATGATTGGTTTTTTTAGTGGTTTTCCACATGTGCAACGTGAATGCGAGCTCCTTCATAAAGTCTTCCAAGAAGACATTCCTCCCCTTCGGCAGATAATCGCCTTGTATACTGCCATATTCAAACTAACTTAGCTTTAATTTCACTTATAGCACTATTTGAAGCAATAAGCCATTTGATGCGTTGCTTTACATAATGCATAACTGTTAATTAAATATAGTTCGATTGCTTTTGGTAGATGAAAGTTACATAAATGATTTATTTAAACAGGAACGAAGGAAAATCGTGAACTAATATTTCATTACACTTCTTACAATGTTAGGCCTACGTTTTAATTTTAATCGCATTCAGATATTTTCATGAACTTTGGCACCACAAAGAAATTCAAATTTTATGATGTTTTAAGTTTGAGTTTGTTAAAGAACATTTTTTTCAGTATACATTTTCACAGAAAAAGCCTCGAACTAACATTGCCGCAGGAAAATTGAATACTGTTGCCAAGTTAAAAATTCTCTTTATATTAAAAAATGATATCCAAGCGATATGTCCATAAGGCATGGTTTAAATTAACGACTGCAACCAGATTAATTAAAATTAGCATTACTAAATTAAAAGTTTTATAAGTTTTGGACCTCTTCTTAAGTGATGAACGAAGCCAGCATATCTTAAATTAATAGCCTAAGGTTAATGATTTTTATGCTTACTAAGCAGTACCTAGGAGGAATGTTTGAAGAAATAGATGCTGAAAATCGTTCTGTCGAGATTTCACTGACCTGACGGGGATAGCGATGGGAAAAACGGAAATTAACCAGCAAATGGCTGAGAAATAATTCTCGAACTTCTATTTACAGTTGGTTAATTATTAATTGTTGCGCTCAGAAAATGCTAGATTCATTGTAACAATTCTAATTATTCTTACCTCAAAAAATATGTATATATTCCTGAATTCTTTTAATCCACAGATGTTAGTAAATGCATAATATTTGAGCCTGATCGTAGCTCTTGATTTAAAGAATGGTAATATGCCGTGAACATTAAACTCCGAATATCAGTGCGTGATAAATTTCGAGAATGTGAAATGTTGAATGAAATTAAATAAACTTATAAAATGAAAGCACTACGAAATTTTCTAAAAAACTGGTTAGCAGCTTTTATACGCCATACATTTATCACTGCGAAACAAATGCAAGATAAAACGTGAATAATAACATGCGCTCATATGCACAGTTTCGAAGATTCAGCGTCACAAGAGCAATACAGACTCAATGGTCCATTTTTGAAACTCCTTCTTCAGTGGCGATACTCATGTGCACTTGTGAATTATGCATCCTGGACAGTACATATATCAAGTATCGAATAGAATTGTTGCAGCCAAATACCTTCCGACATACCAGTAAGATAATAACTACTTATCCATCTTCATCATATGTTTTTCCTCACATGTCATAAGCTGATATATCCTGTTCTTCGGTTTCATAAAGATCAAGGAAAGTACCCATTAAAGTTTATGTTTAACTTGTAGAAATTATATTCTTTTGATAGCTGAGCAAGTTATCCTTAGAAGTTAAATCAAAACGAAAAATCTACATAAATTTGAATTAAATGATTTACAAATTTCAATATTTTCAATTGTAGGTAATAGGTAAGTGAAAGTATAAGGTATTTCTCTCGCCTTCCTAGCATGCCTTCTTAGTGCAGTGGTCAGAACGCTCGGCTCGTATAAAGTTGAAAACATTTACATTTTTAATCTCTTCGGAACAAATGCTTATTCGTTAAAATATTCGTTTCGAATGTCGAATTACCTGATAAGATCAGATATTTAAAATTTTTAGAAATATTTATTTTGCATTAAAATCAGATATTAATTATTCTTAACACAAAGCTCTCTATTCAGGAGCATTTCAGTAGAACAAGGCTATATATATGTGTCGCTATATGCTGTTTATATGTGCAGCTTACTCTTTTTATCTTGTGAAGTACATTCCAAAATTCATAATCACAATTTTATGCAATGTCAATCACATATCGGAATGAATATTGCATTATTTTGTTACTAATATCGAATCTTATAACTGCTGTAAGATTTAAATTGGAAAATAATTAAAATGCTTATTTGCCTTACTGTAACCTTAAAGCAGTTTTCCGCGTTTAAATTTTATAAGAGTTAATGTTCTGTTTTAATTATGAATTAAGAAAATTATATAAACTGAGTTTTTCAGAAAGTAACAACGAGCAACAAGAGCTTATCTATGCATTTTCAGGGAACTCTTATATATGCATTTCTTGATGCCATCAGATAAAAAAAATCAAAATATATGCCTACAGCAGTTTAGCGGAATTGCGTTCAGGAAGATAAACAACCCAAATTATTTTATTAAAAATAGCAAAAATATATGATAAGAGCATTATGAGAGAGAAGTGTTTTAATAAACATATTCGTATGCCATTAAAAAGAAAATAACTTTAATATGAATTAGATATTTCCCCAAAGAATAATTTTAATAACAAATTTAAAAAGCTGAGTTTTATCTGCAAATTATTCCATAATTTTCAGTTGATTATTCTCAGTTTAAACATTTTTATACAATATTCTCCGGGAGATTAAATTATGAAAACAAGAATCATTATCTTACGTCACGCTATTTTGATAAAAAAATGTGTTGCCGCATTACATGTGAATGTAATATCCCCTCAGGCATAGAGAATTAAATTCGAAAGATTCAGTTGCAAATGATGTGGAATGAAAAGAAGAGTGTTCATTGTTTTTCAATCAATATTATTTTTACGTTTTTCCGTTTATCCCGAAGAGAACGCGTTCTCAGTTTTATTATCTTAGGAAACATTATGTCGGGTCTTTTTTATTTAAAGGAAATAAATTAGTATTACTCTGATTTTGTAAAGTATAAAAAAATGATGCAAATTTCCCGATCAAAAATTATAAAGAAAAATAAATATTTTCTTAACTATTATTTTTATTACTTGTCTATAAAAGTCTACATTACCGAATTATAAGTAAATCTATGAATATAATGTCCGCCAACATGAATCATACATATATGATAGAATTAATACATTATCTTTCCTGAACTTCACATTAATTTAAAAGTGCTCTGTTATGATGTTCTTCCAGTTTTAGCATTTCTTGGACGATGATTTTAATCAGACATAATATTTTATTCTTTTTCTTTCTCAGTGCGTGAAAAATCATTCCTTCTACCACTCAAAAGAATTAAAAGCTATAAGAATTTAAAAATGCAGAGTTTAGTTCATTCTTCTTCTTTTAAAATATTATAAAAAAATTGCCGAAATTCTGAACTCTACCTACACGTATTTTACAGTGCAAAATTAAAATTCCCATATATGAAACATGTACAAGGTATTTTCTTTCTCCTTTTCGCATACCTTCGTGGTAGAACTGGAAACAAACTCGACACGTATTCGGGAAGTGCGAAGTTCGAATACCGGCGAAGGCATTGCGCATTTTCACGTCACCTTCTACCAAATAAAATCCAATGACTTACAAGTGGCGCCCGAACTAAAAGGTAGTGGACGATAATTCATCAACCCCAGGATTTTGTGATGGGGTGTCCTAATCCTCAGTCGTTCTTTGAAAGGTGGAATACATACGATTTTGTTCCCTTCATTTCTGTTCCCTTCTGGGGGTCGACTAGGAGCAATCCCGGTGTTCTGGCTTGGTCAATATCTAGATATAGTCTTACTTATGGGCAGAAATTAACAGTCTTCAGAATGACTAGGACCATCGTTTATTTGGTAGGTTCAGGCTCGGAGGAGACCATGTGGTACTGTCTTGTCTGCCCCTTGGTTGTGGAGACGTTACATGGTTAGATTTGAAAGGTGGTCCTTGAGGTTTGGGATTCCCTTGGTCGACACTCAGGGTGGTCGATGTTTCACATGAGTCCTAAGTATTTTTGGTGGTTTCGTTGTAGTGCACCATTGTTCTAAGCGTTACACAACTCAGACTTTGTGAAACTGAAATCGTCCCCACGGCTTAACCAGAGAGGATTATGCCTTCTTGGATCGCCCTAGGGGTTGGGGCCATTAAACGTGTAAGGCAGCCTTGAGGTAGCCAGGTCTGGTGCTCCTTCCTTCTAGTTGTGTTATTTCCACGTGCCTTCGTGGTGTAGTTGGAAAAATATTCGACACGCCCAGAGCTCCAATTCCGGCAAGGGAATTGCACATTTTTTTTGTTTTTTTATCTCCTGCTTCAATATAAACATTCGACTCTACACATGTTTCAAGGTCTTAAGTTTCAGATACTTCCGCGTGAAAGAATCCTCACATTATTTGTACATCTGAAGTCCAGGCATCAATCTGACTAAAATTGCATATGTTTAATTTCGTAATTAGCTGCTTTTTACAGTAGATCCTTATAAATGTATATTTAAGATAAATTGATATGGCTGGAAGTTCAAAGTATGAACATATAACTAAAGATTTCCTTAGACTGAAATTATCGTGTTTAGGAATGGGACCACATTGGGTGAGTTTTTGCAAAACAGGTAAATTTCAATAGAATCGATTTATCAATTGAAAATCTAATAAAAACTTAGGTAACAGTTTTCTTTAATATATATTTCGTTTCTTATTGTGACAGATATGTGGTTGAACTGCATAACATGGTTTATGCGAATTTTAGCTCTGAAGAGAGATTCAAAGTGTAAATTTTATGGTTTCCGATTTCAGAATTTCACAATTGCATTGCTGTAAATTGTAAAGCGTTTTCTGGTTTTCATATGTTTACTAACGTTATGATAAGCAATCAAAGATTTTTTCTCATTACCTTTAGAATCTCTACTACAGATTTTGATCCATTGTCCTTTCTTCTTGTGTGTGTGCGTGATTATGGCAAAGCCTCGAGGGCTATCTGCCTATGTCCTTTCTTCTTACCAAGGGTATTATTACCGATACTGAAATTTCGTTTTGACCAACTTTTCTTTTAATAGTTTTTTTCTTTTGCCTTAAGTCAGCGAAAAGTACACCGACAAAAGACATCATGCAACTGCATAAATTTCTGCTTTATAGCTCTCAAAAACTGTTGGAGTTGGATAATATAAAAGATAATCAGGGATGATTCAGTTTACTTAATTATGGCAAAGCACACTAGGGCTATCTGCCTAAGGGGAGGGATGCCTTCGTGTACTTTCTAAAGGAAACTGGCTCGTATGCACGTTACACATGGAGAAAACCACGAAAACGCCCATGCAGCCAACCTGTTCGCGGGATTCGAACCTCGGACCGAACTACCAGTGTTCAGCAACTTTACCGCTCGGCCGCTGGTCGGTTAATCAGGGATGAGATTTTGCTTGCCAGGTCGGTTCTCAGTTGTAAAATCGAATTGAGCTAAATCTACCAAATTCCGCCCGAATGTACGATAAATGAGGATTTCGCAACAACATTTTCAGGTGTATGGCTTGCCTATGAGGTGTTAAATCTTGTGACCAAGATAATTTAAGCGAAAGTTCTCAATGATCGCCCAGGGTACAGCAGTGCACTCCAGCTCAATGCTGTGGTAGCGTGTTTCAGCATCTTTTAAAGTGCATGATGTATATTCATTGACACGCAGCTTCCCATCTTGATCTTAATATAAAACTGTACCTTATCAGGAATCAGAAGCATTAGTTTCTATAAACGCTGGAGTCCTTGTTTAAAAATACGTAGGACTCACAATTGTGGTAATTACAGCTTTTAAGATCTCGAATGTACGCCGTTCGTCATCTCTTAGAATAATGACAGCATTGCTGGTAAATTTTCCCAATCCTTTCAGAACGCTTATGAGCGCTTTAGCAATAACATCATAATTACCAATGTGCTTTCTGAATTGATTGGCAAAGTCAAGGACACCATGGATTTCTTGAACTGGTTTGAGAATAGGGTCGTTTCCAACTGATGCTATGCGAACGGGATCAGAATGTTCTCCATATAGATAAATAATTCCACCATCGAAAGATATTTCTGATATTTCAAATTCCGAGTTTTCTGGTATCACGTGATGTCCAGCATTATGAGTTGCTTCGGAGATTTCATAAAGCAGTTTTACATAGCAACTAAATGCATCATTTGAAGTTGAAAAACATCGCCAGTGTTCGTGTTTATATTGTGTAGTGCTAGATGATAGGTGAGATGATTGAATCGCTCTTGTCATTATAGATGGGACATTAATGACAGGAGTTGGCATTCGGAGGAATTGGTAATGTCAGTAGGAAGTGAAAATGCCAATGTTTTAGTCTCATTTATGCGAAAGGTGTGAAAGCAGATTTTACGTCCATTTTAGAACTGCAATAGTTGCCTGCGGTCATTTTAGTGCCATCATTTTTCTGAACGATTACATCTGGATTAATCTCTGCGATGGAATTACTAGTGCTTGAAAAATCAAGTACAACTCATTTTGGTTTGCTTCATGGAAGTGTCGCTCTACGCTAAAAGCGGGAGTAGCATAAGGCAAATTTTGAAGGGTGTAAGATTCTCTACTGTGTACTTTAAGTTACAGTTGAATGTGAAGAATCTTAAGAACTAGTAAGCGAATAATCGTTTGAGTTCTTGAGACAGTAACTAAAACTTGGAAAGGGTTAAAAGACCCTTTATTATTCAAAGAAGATTTAACAGAACTCCGTCTTGGAGTTTTACAATAAAACCGACACTTGGGCTTGAACTTAGGAACTAAGAATTAGAGCTTTACTAATCTTAACTAAAAACATATAGCAGAAGCTATCAAGATTCTAACGGAGTTGGCCACTTAACGCTAATTGATTGCGAAGAGACTTAAACTAATTGACTGACTTAAGAGAGATAAGCCTAAAAAAATCGGACATGTGCTAGCCAGAATCTCTGTTTCTCTCTAAGACAGTAGAACTTCGCGATTAAATACCGCTCTTCCTCAATTTGCATTCAAACGTGATTCTAAAACTGCGTTCTGGCCGGAAGTTGTAAGCTAAAATTCAGAAATGATAGGAAAGGAATTTTAATTCAAAATTTAACTGTTAGCTAAATAATTATAATCCTTACAAGGGCAATAGATTCCTTGTTTTAACCACCCGTGAATTCGAATGGTGGACATCTAATAGTTTTGTAATATTGCAACTCTATTTTGAATTCCACATAGGGCCATAGTCTAATGTTGTCATCATCAGAATAAAGCATATCACCAAATATTCTAATTATCACATTCAGCTGACGTGCTACATCATGGCTAGCTTTGCAAAATGAGGGATAATTTTTGTTTCAGACGAAAATGTACTTGGACTTGCTTTCGTATAAACATCAGCTAATCGTGATAATGAAAGGTTGCTAGCTGATCATCACATGTATCAGAAGATTATATTTGAAATTTCGGGGATTGATTTTACTTGTTGTCTTGTTTCCCAGATCGAACGTCATCAAGTTTGTCTGCGCTATCACTTAATTCTTCGTTAGTGATAGTATTCTTGGCGATTATCCAATTTTATTTGTAATGTCCCCAATTATCATTCAATTGCTGTCAGCCTGCGGAATAGTAAAAGTTTATTTTCATTCTTTTAAAATTTTCTTAAAAGCTCTTTTGTTTTTATTTAATTTCTTAAAACTTCTTTTTCCACTCAGGCACCTTTTGCATAAATGTGATCAACTAATATTTCGCTGTTCTTCAATTTTCGATAACTTTGGTGCATTAAAAGTTCTTGCATTGTAATGAGCTTTTTAAATCATGAAGCGAAAGCTTTTTTCTATGCAGTCCAGTCATCATAATTTTTCCCTGCAGTTAACTGCCTGTTTTGTGCGGATCCAGCAAGGCAAGAAATAGCATTAGTTAACTTTAGTTCGTCTGACCAGTCAGCCAGTGTTGAAACTATTTCAATCTCCTTATGCTATTCGAAGGCCATGTCGATGGTACTTACTTTAAGAATATGAAATGAATTTACGATATCATTGGTGGATGCAATTTGAAGAAATTTGGGTGAGCTTACGTGCCTATTTAATAACTGTTTATGTGTTTCCATGAATGTAGCGAGCATTGCAATAATATTTGAATCTATTGAGAAGAAAGAGGGGTGTGGTGGGATTAATGGATAAAGGCGAATATTTAAAAGTTCTACTTTCTTAATTAGTGATTAATTTTTTTTCATAATTTTATTTTATTAGGAAATATTGCTTCAGGCTTATTCTCATCATTATATAGCGACTGCGTACGAAGAGTAGTTAGTTCATCTAAAGGGGCATCTTTAGCTCTTTTAATATTATTCTCCACAATGCGCGAGATTAAAACATTTTTATATCCATTGCGCAGTTATCTGTTTTCTGAAACGCAATTTCGTTTTCAAGCATTAAATGACGAACTGATTGCGTCTGTAAAGAAACAAAACAGTACTAATATCTGTTGACATTTATATTTGTTTGTTTGTTCACAGTTGCTTCAGTCGACCGTAGACGAACAAGTATAATATATCAGCAAAAAGTTAAACAAGTATTATATATCAGCAAAAAGTTAAACAAGTATTATATATCAGCAAAAAGTTAAACAAGTATTATATATCAGCAAAAGAGTTAAACAAATATTATATATCAGCAAAAAGTTAAACAAGTATTATATATCAGCAAAAAGTTAAACAAGTATTATATATCAGCAAAAGAGTTAAACAAGTATTTTATATCAGCAAAAATATAAACAAGTATTATATATCAGCAGAAAGCAACTTTTAAACTTTCACGAATAAAATCAATCAGCGTGGCTACTACTTAAAAGCTTTCACCGAAAAATATCCACTATACTTAGCTATTTTTAGACAAATACCTGCTGCGCTATATAATGGCCCTATCACTTCTATGGACGCGCGCGCTTACCCGGGACAATTCCGAGAAACGAGATTCTAGTAGTACGGCTTTAAGCGGCAGGCTTCCGAGAAGTGTTTTGTCTAGCTAAGAGGAACATGTCCCGGCTACGAGCAACATTTTAAAACTTGTCCGAAAATGTTCCGGCTGGAGACATGTTCCTCGAACGTTCAACCAATCAGACGAAAGTTGTGCTTCTGAAGGATCACGGGTAACTTTCAGTATGGCGCTGGCTCTCCCTGTGAAGTCATGGACGGTGGAAATAGAGGCCGATTTAATTATTGCTGTTTTGTTGTAATACAACTGCCTGAGTCATTTTTTTAAATGTGTATATATTCATTAAATATATAATCGTAAAAATTTCAGAGTTGACAGTATTTTACGACGTTCTTGCAGTTCCGATTTGTTTGCAAATTGTTCGTCGCCAAAAGTTCGCCAAATTTGTCGTATTTCGTGCTGATCGTGTATTATCACTGTTATATAATAGAATTTTATTTCTTAAATTTAAGTTGAATAATTTTTTTTAAATCCGTTTGTATAAGCGCGTCTTTTCTTTTACTTACTTATCTTTTAAATTGTTTATTGCATAATCAGTGACACATTTTAAACAGCATAAAAGATGCATAAAAAAAGAAAATCACAGCTTATGTAATAATGAGAATATTCATTAAATTTGTCTATTATTTTCATGTTATTAATGAAATACTTTTTGGATTATAAATACATTAGAAACTATACTTTTATTGTAAATGCTACATATTGAAACATTGGAAATTTATGGATTTATTATTATGCATGATGAAAAACATTTGTATATACATTCATTAATAATCTTATTCATTACATTAATACTAATACATATATATTAACAACTTCTAAAACATCGCATCTCTCTATCTGTATGTAAATATATGACTTATTAGATGTGTATATATATATATGTATGTATGAATACAAAAATTAACATTGCCAAGAAGTTTATTTGAAGTTACTTTTAATTCAGATAACGATTATGTAATTGGCAGCAACTATAGTTATCAGTTCTTTGCAAATTATTATGGGTATGTAATAATCAGTTGAAAAATAATTGATGAGTATTTGAGTACTAAAGAGTGTACACATTTTGTTATTGGGTTAATTCATAATTATATCATATGTATGATCTACGTAATAAAAACATGACTAATAAATAATAAGAAATGTAACAGCTGTGCATTTATAACATTTGATTACTTAAAACAGTGCACAACTGATTATCACCTTCATGTTTGTTTACATAATGAATTGCACTTTCCAATTAAGTGCACGGGCCTACTAGTGGCCGAAGTGTCGTTGAACACTGGTAGTTCTGTCTCAGGTTAGAATGCCGCGAACGGGCTGGCTAAATGACGTTTCCTTGGTTTGCCCCATTTGTAACTGGTATACGAGCCAGTTTTAAAAAATAAAGGGATCCCTCCTGTTAGGCAGATATATCCCTCGAGGTTTTGCCGTAATCACATAAAACAAACTCATGATGTGCACCACCTAATTTCTAGAGTTGGTATAATTAATGTGTTTTATGTGTATTACCGAGTGTTCTATGGGACAGTAAACAACTCGCACATGTTTGATTGCTCATGTATTCATATGCTTTATTTGATCTTCATTTTACTGAATAGTGCTGCTGGCTGTGAGGATGTAAATATCAGCCATATAAACTTTTGTCATAAAAGATCCTCTTTTTAAGGTGGTCACCAGGTCACAAATTTTCCAGTGAGCCATCAAATTTTCATTGCAATACAGACAACAGAAAATGCACATAAATAATGTCTGATAAATAGACTTATCCAGCACACGTTTTAAACTATTTTTAGTGTATACAGAATTCGGCTATTAATGATGTAATTGATTACTATAACCAAAAGTGTGTTTATCTGTTACTTGAAGTGCCAGAGTGGAGATCAAAGTGTAACTTGATAGCAATCACCTTTCTATTATCTTCCATTACTAACAATAAAGTTCAAAATGAAAAGCGTGTGAGCGATACAAAACAACACGAAGAAGCGAATGTCACTTGAAAGGAAACGTCACTTTCGCCAATCTGAGCGATAACTGATTCTTGTTTGTCTTTCAGCCTGTTTACCAAGTGAAGATGGTAACCCTATTTCGCCAACGGGCTTTTCTCAGAACTGGAAGCATTAAAAGAAGCTTTCTTTTAACGCTTCCAGTAATATCAGAAATATTAAGGATATATACTTGCTCTGATGATCGTTAATTCAAAAGTGGCTAGATAATAAATTTTTGCATTTCTATGGGGTTCCACCTTTTTTCTAACACCCAACTGTGGAACCTCATGAACAGTTAAGCGAATAATCGCTTTAGTTCAGAAAGATAATCGTAAACTCAAGAAGGGTTAGTTACCACATATTTCTCAAAATAAGAATTAATCAGATCTCCCCTTTCTCAGGGCATGCAACAAAGCCTCCACTTGGGCTTGAGCTCAAAATAATAAAAAAAAAATAAGACTTGCTTAACTAAAAAGATATAGCCGAAGCTATCAAAATTGTAAGTAGTTGACTCCTAAATATCGAATAAGCTAGCTTAGCAATTACGGCCGAGCGTAATATCAGCTTAGAGAGAGACGTAGCCAAAAGGTGAACTCGCGATAGTCAGGAAGTCTGAGGCTCTCTTTCGAAGTCAGTGGAACTTCGACTTAAATACTACTCTTACTCATTTGCATTAACCGCGATTCTAAAAGCACATTCTGGTAGGAAATTGTAAGCTGAAATTAGGAAGGACAGGATAGTAGTTTTAACTAAAATTAACTGTTAGAAACTTAGGAGAAACCTTGCATTTCAAACAGAGCTTCTCTGCTAACATTTTCTGCTTTCTGTCAACTGAGTTTCCGTTAAAACGTGAATAATCATATTATTAAATACATGTGTTTTCATACTTGCAGGTATATAAGCATGACATAGGGCCTGAAGTTTCTAAAATTAATTTCAAGGAAATAGGTGCAAATCTTATCCAGTGTGCCGTAAAATTTTATTGGACCGATACCACACAGCGTAACCAAAATATTATCACTAATATTAAATTATATATAAAGCTTGGAAGCCTAAATAACATATAAATGTGTAAAGAACTGAAATAAGTTAGGCATAACTTTAAAAATATCAGGCTGATACTATTCTTAGTATAATGCCTTTGCATTTAATCTCAAGAACACGAATGTCGGTAAAAAGCTGCATTACTATTCTAGAATAGTGAAGATGAATTCAACAGATGTTAAATGATAATTCTGAAATGCAGTCGTTTCCAGAATAAACACTTCTGCAGTCACAAGATTCTTGAATCTTTAAAAGAATAGAAACTTCAGTATTTATCTGGAATATATGCTTTAACATGTCATTCAGATATCAGAATTGTGTTATTGAACCTTTCCCCCTGAAAAGTCGATTATAAATAATTCCAAATTGTGCTTAAACAGGCAAAGTTTGGAAACTAACAGATATAGTTTGACCGTCTCAAGCGAAACCCTGATTGGCATTCTGCCAAAACACATAGACTCGCCGAAAAGGGGCGGTATTACTTGCTGCGACAGGTAATACCGCCCCTTTTGGGCGGTATTACTAATAGAAGGTCTTCTCTTCTCCGGAAAGAGCTATGCTGGAGGGAAAGAAAGTCCGCATCCTTCCACCCTAATTTGAGAATAATTCGGTCCGAATGAAGCAGGCGTGTTTGCGCTAATGGTCACAGATGAGGCGGTCGAACTATACTTGTCATTAAAACTTCGCCGTAGAGTCCATTGATCTTTTAAGACTACAACGTATGAAATTGAGATACATGAGAAGAAATTTATATATTTTATGTTAAAAAACATCATGAATGCAACTGCGATCGTTTTAGTATTTTAGGTTGAGTCTTTACAGTTTTCCAAATTTCAGATAGCCAATGCTAACTTGCTGTAAGGCTAAACAAGAAATTCCATATTTTTACAAAGACACCAGTTATTGGAGTGGACTGAAATTTCGATTTCGTAGTAGAAGACTGGAGGGTGGAAGTGTACTTTTGAAGAATTGCTAAATCACTTGATAATTCAAATATATTTTTTATTACTTCTTGATTATTCCATGGCATGGAGCATCATAATGGGAAACATTCTGCACCACACTATTTTGATGATGATGCATTATATGTTTAATAGAAGCAGCCAAGCAAAAGAAGTGCCTCAGCTAGCAAGCGCATGCAAAGAAAGAGGAAGCGGATTGAAGCAGTATTTATAGCAAAATTTTCGTTAATCTGATTGGCTAAGAACTATATTCAATTGCGGAAGGTTAAGATGACATAATGAGAAATTAGGTTTTAGACATGACGTACTTTCTAAAAAGTTATTTTACTATTTTTAGAAGAGAGAGGAGACGTGTACAAATAAAAAAATAGACTTAAGGGGGTATTGCTAATATAAAATATAATTCAGCGGTACATAGTTTATATTATAAATACACAGATATACGTATATATAAGTTTTTTAGACATAGGTTATATAATCCATTAAAAATTTGTCTCGTAAAGTTACAATTGTCTGTTTCGGAGAAACGCGTAATGGGGTTAGCTTAGTTCGAGGTTCATTTTAAAGAAATTTCCCTTGAAAAGCCAAAAGGAACTTCGAATTGGGCTAATTAACTATTTTCCGCTTCTTAATTTTAATATTTTTGTTTTTTACCTTGTTCAATTGATTAGTATTTTTCTGTGTTTATAATTAACTTTTTATTGCGCATATAGCCAATTATTTTACCATGTTCAATTGATTTTTACTATGATAAAATTCCTAATTAGTTTAGCAAATAGTTTTTTATTAATTTAATTTTTTCCCTCCTTTTCACACTTTTTATAGATACTAAATATGTTAACTCAAATTGTAAATATTCAAATATTTTTTCTCCTCTTTCACACTCTCCATAGTAACTAAATATGCTTATGTTGGAGTTTTTCTCGGAGCCACAGTTTTTGGTAACTTTTTTGGCGAGCTTTCTAAAATTTATCTTCTAATTTCCTTAATTTCGCAGCACAATGCGCAAAGTTTTGACCTAATTGGTCTTTTTTCGTATGTTCACCTTCTAGAATTTCCTAGCCTATTACGTAACCGCTACTATAAATACTGAGTACTCGCCGTTTTTCAGTCAGATTGCTTCCTAATCTCGCTGCCAGAAGACTCTGCGCTACCCTGTCCATCTTTTCTCCCTTTGTTAGAATTAGTTATGACACACAAAGTTTAAATTCAATCATACTTAGTTAAAATTACTATGGATATGTAATTTAAAGAGTGTTATCTTAAAGGAAAATCATCTGCTAATTGGAGTAAACAAAAATAGGCAATTAAAAGCTAAATTAATTTGTGTCGTCTTCGGATATCCTGCTTAACTCTCTGCGAAAAGCCATGCCTGAACTTTGATGCCGAGCTTCACGACTGCCAAAATATTCCATATATATATATATGTATGTATGTATCTGTTTCAAAAGAATAAATTTAATTTAAATACAAATTTAATTAATTCTTTGCGCCATTGCTTCAAGGAATGAAATTTAAATTTTAACAAACATGTACATACGTAAAAGGCAAATTTAAAGTTAAAATAATTAAAAAATGTGCAAACATATAAAAGATTTAATTTTCGAACTAATCTACAATATCATTTAAATTCAGATAGCATAAGTAAATCAAGTGCAAAACCAAACCATGAAAATAATTCACCAATTTAGCAAATTAAAATTAATCTATTTTTTTTTTTTTTAATATGCATAAGTGAATGACTGTTGAGCAGGCAGGAGACAGACTTATCAAGGGGAAGTTGCCTCCAAATCTAACTCTACAATCATTCAATTCGTGTTTCGTCATTCATGCAGGCAAGGATAAAAGTTAAAACCAAAAGTAAATACATATACATGTAAGATATAAATACAATGGCTGCTTAAAAATATAACAAAATACGATGGCTGCATTAAGAATAATCGGCGACCTCAAAATTAATTATTCTAAATTTTATGCACCCCCCCTAAATCCATCCTTTCTCCCAAATTCAAAATCTTTCCATGTTACATACCGCTGCTTGAAAAAGGTAACTAAAACTAAAAATTAACCAATCATACCTGTATACTCGGTATAAATAGCGCTCACAAGTTAACTACATCATTCTTCCTTTTCCTAACTTCTGCTCTGCCAGGATAGCGCTGATTTACCTTGCTAAATTCTTTCATCGTACTTTTAAAACTAAAGTACATAGATCTTATTGTATTTCATTATGAGTGGATAAATGTCTACTAATATCGTTTCATCTGCGTGAAAATAAAGATTGCAAATTGTTCAAGATCAAGTGTGTTAACTCTGTCATCATAGCTTTTACCTTCAGCCATTGCTGTCTTCTTAGCCATGACGAATATCGAAAGCTGTTAAAAGCTCCAGTGTTTTGTTTTACCAAATTAATCTATTTCATATGAATTCGGCGTGACGCTAATGAAACAAGCATTTCCAAAACACTTCAACCGATAATAATTTTAAGTTTAGGAATCAAAAGTTAACATTTGAGTGCATAATTAATGATTCTAAATTTGGGAACTAAAAGTTTAGGCATCAAAGACAAATTAGAATTAAAACTAAATCATTCCTTCATCAGCAAACGCAAAACATGATTATAAAGTTATCATAAAGATCTGTTTAACGAAACGAAATAATTGATTTAATAATTACCCCTATTTAATGATAATTTTATACAAAAGTTACAAAGTTCTGACTGGAGATCTGAGTTGGAAGGTATCTGCTAGCAAATTTAAAAGAAAAAAAAAAAATTGCATGAATTTTGAACCTGATACACAAACATTTTTTTAAATGATTAAATTCATCCAAAATTGTTTGGAAACATTCCGCAAACATTTGTTAAGTTGCGAGTTGACTGCAATATTATAGCGACGTAGCTTAACATTAGAGTGTAGAGTCACTGTATTATATTACCAAATTCACAATTTTGCATTGCAAAATCAGAAAATTTCGCCGAGTGGCCTTATATACTGACACTTTCCACCTTACGAAGAAGTTCCGTTCCGAACGTTCCATTTTTTACGACTTTAATGAGAAACTGATAATCTTTTTGTTGTTTTAATTATTATTAATGCAAGTTATATGTAAAATTATTGTTATATAACTAGCATTTCATAATGTAACTAAAAGATCTTGAACTAAAAGATCGCTTTTAATGATTGGATACCATAAATTAATATTAGTTGCTGATATTCCATATTTATGCACCTATTTGTCAACGCAGGATATAAAACAAATCTGAAAGATTGCTTTATACATTAGTAAAAAAAATTCAAATGCTTGCCATTCTTACTAACAAAGTTAAATATTATTCTTTCCGTTTGCGTTAGCATATCGGTGGTTTTAAATTAAGCTTCGGACTACTTCTTTTTAATCAAACTTAAATAAGAAACAAAATGTGCCTGTAGAAGCTAGAGAATAAATGAAATAGAAATACATTTTTATACTGAATTTTGGCATTTCTTTAAATTTTTATAATTATTCTTAACTGGAAACAGTCTATACGTAGTCGCAAAATACATAATAACTTTTAATCTAAGTTTAGAAATCCTAATTCAAGTTGTCACACAGTTCTTATGTTTTATAAAATGTCACTTGTATCTTTTTGATGCACATAGAACATATCAGAATAATCCAGAGAAAGAGAGAGTTCTTGCCGTCATTCATGGTATATATATATATATATATATATATATATTCTACGTGTTTTAGCAACACATATATATACTTTATATACATGTTACAGCATATAATATAGGTATAAAAGCTACAGATATACCTTAACAGTTTTAAAAATATGTTTCTTATTCAAAGAACACACTGGGTAGGTATTTTCAATGCACTATAATTATAAATAGAAGTTCCTTATCCTTTGTTTGCCTCATTAAAATTCGCAATCAAAACTTAATGCTACATGACCAAATTTTGTTTATTTAAACTGTTTATTATCATTAATTATTTACAAGTGACTGTAATAACAATTAATAATGTATATACTTACCTTGGTACACTTCACCTCCTGATTTTCATAGCCACTAATTTTCATTTTTTGCTCTCATTTTACATATTACTTGCTAGTATTTTATATTAAGAGAGAAAAATAAAATCCGTTACATAAATGTATGAGAACTTTTACATAGCAACTATAATTCGAGCCTTTCTAAAATCCCTCTCGTGGCAAACTCTAAAAGAGTCTATCTCGAAACGAATTTTTCGCAGATTCCAATTTGACTTATAGCGGGTGACATGTATTCTTTGTTCTTGTTAAGAAGTCAGACTTTCAATATATTCAAATCTACGCTTCCATTTACGTATTATTTATGAGATAATTCAAAATATTCATATTCACGATATTACTATTTATTCAAATTATGTAAGAGAACCCTATTTTTTATTGCTTGTAATATTTATTTCAAAGAAATTTATTAAGCGTTAGTTAGCGTACAACAAGAACTATGGAATTTTGCTACATTAATAGTTAGTTTTAAACCTTATTTTAATTGCTTAAATATTCGCGTTTGCTATAAAATAATTAAAATTAAATGCCTAAAATAATTCTATTGAACCTAAAATAATGTATTATATTCGCATTGAATATTAACAAGCATTTTATATATGTAGATGTTTATGTTTAAATGAATTATTAGATTCGTGATGTTTTTTAAAATATTACAGGTGTAAAAGGACATGGTAATTATTGATTATTATTTCACTCGTCACAGAGATTAAATTTATTTTGAAATATACTGCGTATATAAGGAGTTCAAAATTTTTTAAAACAGCAGGCAAATACATTTTTAATATGATGGTACATTACACTTACCGTTTGCAGTCTTCTTTCTGTGCGTATGGCATGTAGAACAACAGCATTTCCAAAGAACGTTAGAAGACATAACAAGCAAAGTACGACAGCAGTTGGTACCCCTAATACTGGGTTCTCTGTAAGGAGGCCCCCAGAATTAATCTCTCGTTGACTACTAATATTCCAGCTATCCAATACAGTAGACGTTTCTTCCATAGTTTGTAATTTGTTATTTTGTTCCGAATAATGAAATTTTGAAAATGATATAACACTTTCCTAAAATGCTGAAAATTGTTATTTCATAATTTGTGATTATTTTCTTTTTTTCCGTCTAATTTGCTATTACAGTAGCGATGGGGCAACAAATCGCGTGGATACTCGAAAGAAAAGTATCAGATCTTGGTTAATAAAACTGTTAAATTTTAACCTATATAACCCAATAATAATTTTATAATTTAATAAGAAGGTTAATCATATTGTATAATTCTGTTCTTTCAGTTCCAACAAATTTTAGTAAGTTTGCAATTTTGAAATTCTCATTTCATCTAACCAACGAACAAACACAGTAATAAATAGTTCCAGAGTATCCTTTCAAGATTATACACAATAACTAAAGAAAACAAAAAATTACAATTTGGAATGCTTTTTGTTTCAGTATACTAAGTGCGTCCCGAATGCTTCGCGTGTGGGACATGAATGACGGCAAGAACTCTCCTTCTGTCAGTTGCGGCCGATAGGACCGTATGGGGGAGCTCTGATCGCTTCATTCATGGCAACAAGCATGCTGGAGCTTCCAAAGTTTGCTTGGAAATTTGCGCTTTTCCGCTTCCCAATGCCACATCTCACTTGTCGTCTAATGAAAATGCCTCGATAGTAAATTTACTTGAGACAAATTAGGTTTAGAAAGACTGAAAGGAAAGATCATCATAATCTTTAATAAAAGGACGATGGTAAAATTATTTTGGATAGCCGGAAGCAGAAGCAGAAAGCTTATTTTGAATACTTAATATACTAATCTTTGTTTTGAAGGCTTTCGGACAAAACAAAAATATGTTGCTATATATTAATAATGGTGACTAGTAACATAGGTCACCCTGTTTTGGTTTCATTGAGATCTATTTCTCAGCAACACAAATAAATTCCTGTTTGGGAAAAAGAACTGACTGGAACCTTTCAGGAACACATACATTATTTTTTTTTTTTATTTCAGTGTACCTTTCTGAGAACTTAAAGCTCAAAGATTATATTATTGTTTTATATCAAGCTTAAAGATTATATTATTGTTTTATATCTTCCTTAATGTAAATCTATAATATCCGCATAAAAATTTGCAGTAAAAAATCAAATTCAGACTTGATATTTCCGTGAATTCAGTCCCTCTAGAGAGAAATAGATTTTAAAGATTTTTGATAGAAGCTTATTGATCAATTTCTTAATTCTTAGTGATATAAAATTCAACGAATTTCAGTATAGAATAACTTTAATAAACGTTAACTTGGGGAAAAATGCCATACCATTGCACTAATAAAATTTTGATAATAGTAAAAAAATAATTATACATCGGGGTATTTATTTATTACATGACGGTAGAAAATTACATTTTCTATGAATTAAAGGAATGCTTCAAATACTCATAATATTATTATTATTGTTATAAATACATAACAATTTGTTTATAATTATAACAGTTAACTACATTATGTAAGAACTAAAATTTAAATTTAAATTACTGAGAAACATGCTTATTACTATGTCGAAGGTTTACTAAATAATTAAGGACTGATTACATACGTAAATTAACCCTTTGTGGCACAGTGTGTCCGGCCTGGACACACCTAAAAGGTTTCATCTGTGCGCACAGAAAAATTGAATGAAAAAGTATTTATAGGTTACTATAGGTTACTCTGAACTTTCTTTATTTATAGTAGATGGCAGCTCAACACAAACCAGTCCATATATTTTAGCCATGTTTAGTTTTTTAACACCCTCATTTTTCAAAGAAATCTTCCAGATTATTTTTAGGGTATAAAAGGAATTGTTTGAAAAGAAATTTCTTTGTTATTTTTGGCTGTATGATAGTCTCCTTATTCTATATTAGTTTCGAATTTTTACCTTAAAATTTTGCCTAAAATCAAACGGCCAACTCTAGGTGTGCCCAGACGGGGCTCATCGATAATCTAGGACAACTGAGAGTCTGTATTCTTTGTTTCTCCGTATCTCATTGGTCAGTTTATTGACAACAATGCTCGTTTCAGCACTCTTTTAGAAGCTCTATTCAATCAGTGTGCCACTTTGGGCGCACCCACAGAATTAAAACCAAAAGTGCTATCTTCACAAAATTTTACTTGTGTACTCCTCTAGGCCTAATTAAATTGCCTACCTTTTTTTTTTTTTTTTTTTATCAAAACTCGGACTTTAAAAAGGTAGCGTGCCGGAAAGGGTTAAAGATATTGTAGATTGCTGACTGAAGAAAATTAGAAGTAAGATTTTAAGTAAGTAAATAAATTAATTTAATTTAAATTAAAGTTATTATATTTTGTTCAACAACAAAATTTGTCAAATAATGTGAATAATAAGTGCACGATAAAATACATAACAGGAAAATGTTTGGAAAGTCTCCAATGAAAAGTGTTAATGTCAAAAGGCTATTGTTGTCGACCAGTATTTAAAAAAAAAATTACAATCGCAAAATCCTTCCATTTATAAGCGTTCTTTGATGAATGCAATAAACAATCAAATACTCATTAAATTCTTCTAACGTCTAAGCTGAAAACAAGATTAATGATAATTTATAATTAAAATAATAAAAAAGCATATAAATAACACTATTTATTTAATTAATAAAACTTATAAAAGTTAACTTTTAAAATATATAATTATACTTATGTATATTTATCATATTATTTATTTATTAATAAAATTTATTAATTTTAAAAGTAAAAAATATGCTGTCTTATATATTCGCTACTTACATATACGCAGAAATAAATTTAAAAAAATATTTGCATCAAAATGAAAAAAGGTAAAAATGTAATTAAATTATTTAAAAATTGTTTTAAAATGAAAAAAAAAAGGATTTACGCTTTCTAATAATACGTTTAATATTCCTTATTTTCAAGACTGTTTTCCGAGAATTGACTTTAGGTGTTAATATAAAATATGCTGAGCCCAAAATCAATGAATACTTCCTTTAAAACTTGTTTATTTGATTTCTTTCAAATCTATTCTTACTCAAGCATTTATTTTATATATTTGAATTAATTCTGTGCTAGACGTGCTTTGATATTAATAAATGAGTGGAACAACATTTGGTGTTCGCTATTTCGGTTTTTTATTCTCTACATTTAGCCGTATTATGTAATTAATTATACAAGTTCAAATTACGCCTCACTCTGACTCCTGCATGTGATTATATACATTGTTTTAGGGATGTTTAGTACTTATCTAATGTAATGAAATTAATTTAAGTTACGGCCGTTATTTCGTATAATTAATCCACCCCCGCTATGAAACATTGCATCTCCACATTGTAGCAATCTCAGCAGATCCTGTCCAGGAGGAGAGTGGAGATGAGATCCAGGCTTGTAAATTAAGCATGATTTGCGAATCGATCCTCCTCGCACATCTTCTGTTTATCAAGGAATTTTACTGTACTAGAAGAGGAAATCAGTGATCCTTATCAGCGCAGGATTATGACTTTAAAACAGGTTTAAATACCCCAGTTTTGTATTATACTTCAGCACGAAAAAGCATTTGAAATTAGTATCTGGCCTTAGTAAGTTTCCTTTGAAGCTTAAACAGACATCCTGGATTTTCAGAGTGCATTTCAGATTTATACATTCATTTACATAGCTGAATTTAGATTTTAATTAATGATTTAATTTAGATACTCGGGCCGATTCATCAATAAATGAAGAAATGCGGCGAGAGTATTTATAATATGGATTAATAGCCTTGAATTATAATTCATATGTGATAGGAAAGCTATTTTATGAGTAACTCTTTTTTATCCGATTATTATTATTTTTTTCCAAAATCCCTCAAAGTAGACGAAATATTGCTATGAATAAAAATTTTTACACCCAAGGATTTGCTAAACTGTTTGAAATTCTTGATATTTGATCCCTCAAATCCTCTACCTTCGGTTCTCTTCAAAGTAACTTTCGCGTAAGTTCATGAAACTGACACTCTGTTCCACGCCCGTATGCTTATACCTAGGCACTGCACCTTACTGATTACTTTTAAATATTTTTCAAAAGTCCCGTTATGTTTTAGTTTCACTGAATAAATAATTATTAATTGATCTTAAGGAAATTTTCTGACACGTTTAGAAAAAGACTTCGGGACTTCGGCTTAGAAAAAGACACAGTTTTTTTTTAAAATTTTTATTAAGGACTTTTCGCTTTTCTTACTGCGTGCCTACTCAGCTTATGGGAACACATCTATCCAGCAATGGCGAGCTCCGGTGCTCAACTCTGCAAAAAGGCGTTGCTGATTTTTCATGTTTCCTGTTCTGGTAAAAACTGAAAAATTCAATGAATCTGCGTCTGTCTGAAGTGGCGCCTGACTAATATGTGTTGGATGATAATTCGTAAGTCAGATAATACAGTGGTTAGGGGAGCCTGACTACGATAACATAAGGCCCGGGTTCAAATCCCGGAGAAGGCATGGATGTAAATAGTTTGTCTCTTCATAGGAGGCAAAGGTGGCCAACCTATTAGGTGCCTCCATACTAAAGAGACCACCACATCTGGCCTTAGGAGTGGCCAATGCCGGCATAGGCAAGCGCCCGCCATTGGAAAAAAAATAATTCTTCAGCCCATCAGCGGCCGAGTGGTCAAGTCGTTGAGCACTGGTAGTTCGGTCCTTATTCCGAATCGAATCTTGGTGAACGGGCTGGGTGCATGGAAGTTTTTGTAGTTTTCCTATGTGTATACGAGTATCCCGTGTATACGAGTCAGTTTCCCTAAGAAATTTCACCACGAAGGCACCTATACCCTTAGGCAGATACGCCTTAAATCCTTTGCCATAATCAAATAAATAAAATGGTAATTTATCACTACTTGAATTTGGCGGCAGAGTTTTCTCCTACCCAGTAGCTCTTGAATGAAGAAGAATACGAGAGATTTTTCTCCTTCCTTACTGCATACTTTTACGATGCAATTAGAAGCATGTCCGACTGGCACTCAGAAAGAACGAAGTTCGAGGCCCGATGAGGGCCTCCCTGACTTTTTATCTTCCTGTGGAGGCAAATATCTAATCGTTCTGCAAGTTACTATCACCACTCAAAATAACTATTCACGACAGCCATTTCATTTTTATTACAGGTGGTGTTTTTACATAGTTATTCTAGATTCATATTATTTAAAATATCAAACTTTCCACTCAAAATAACTATTCACGGCAGCCATTTCATTTTTATTACAGGTAATGTTTTTACATAGTTATTCCAGATTCATATTATTTAAAATATCAAACTTTCCAGTTTGGATTTGCAATGTTTATGATCTATTTGCTAAAATAAAGAAAATCTAATTGAAGGTCTCTCAGTCATGAATTCAATAAATCTTGCTTTTTAAATACTTATAAACTCAATATATAGATCTTGGCGAAAATTTTGAAACCATGATGCTAAAGAAAGGAGATTAACATCCCCAGGATTCAAACTCCGAGCCTCGAATTGCCAAGCGGAATTCTTCCAAATATATCACGAACACAGGCGGCAAGGAGAAAGAAAATGTGTTATAAATAACTTCTTCTTACGTTTTATAAATGACTTTTTTCCCTACTTAAAAGGGGCATTGAGGGGAAGGAAACCTAATCGCCAAATCCTAGTGGTGACAAATTATTATTCACCCTCTTTTAGTTCAAGCGCCAATTGTAGAGATTTTTTAGATCTTTTTTAGTGTGCTTTTAGACAAAAAAAAAAAAAAAAAAAAAAAAAAAAAAAAAAAAAAAATAGTCTCGCTTGTATTCGAATACCGGATTTCCCAAAGCGATTCCAGATACGTTAAGAAGGTAAATAGTAAGGAGAAAATAAATGCTTTATTAATACGTTTAATGTTTTGCTCTTCCTCAATGTTTTAGCCAAACTCAGTGAATTTAATTTCAGCAAGCTTGATATAAATTGCTCTTCTCCAATCACGAATCTGTCATTCTAAGAAAAACTTGACTTTTTTAATTATCTATGTTCCCGTGCATACAAAGTTTACTTTTCCAAGTCATGTTTGATCAAAATCCTAATCTGGATTGCAGTACTGAAGTTTTCTCATTCCGCTATTGATCATGAGGTTAGAAACGCTCTCATCATAAGAAAATATGTTATTTGCGTCCCATCAGTCGCAAAAATCTCTTTGCTTTTCTATTTTCTTTCTCCTTCGACCCGTTATAAAACTATGCAAATTTCATTTTATTATCATATCGTCAGGGATTGAAAACTGTATCAACTAGCATTATTTAATGCATCTTTAAATGCCCGATAATAACACCTGTGTAAGCAAAAATGCTGATAACAATACTTATCATGATGGCATTTGCTCAATTGGTCTCATAATTTTAAAAATGAAATTATAATTGATAATATTTGTAATAATGTTCCATTTCTAGTATTTAATGCAGCGACATTTATTTTTCAAGAAAATTTAAACTTTCTACTATGATATTAATAAATATAGGACGATTCAGAAAGTTTGTTTTAATTTCAGATGCGAATGTAATTTTGAACCTATTAAATATGCATTATTTTGAAATTATCAAATGGAAAAGTAAATCACTGAGTTTGAAAGTACGGCCATTATATTTGCGGACCATATTTCCTAAACAAAATGTCTGTCTACAACTGATAACAATAATAGTTCGGTCATTAAAGATCATATTTCGTATATGAAATCATTTAGGATAGCAACAGTATTTGCCGTTATAAGATTAACATACAGCCAAGCAAATCAAGCATTAAAACTAATATATTAATCGGTCAATGCTTGAGAGAAAATCATATTTTCGAATTCTTTGTGACCGAAATCATTCACAAGTCTTAATTTTGTAAAGTTCTTTAGAGTTTGTTTGTTCTTTAGAAGTTTCTCATATCCATCAAAGTCATACTTTAAAGATCAAAATCCCCGTTTAAATTTGCAAGTAATCTTTAACGAACTTGATTCTTTGTTGCTTCTTGGTCACTTTTTCATCAACAAATGTCGATAGCTGTTCCGCTTCTGAAGATATTGACAGATATTTCATAAGCAATAATTCATTCTCATCAGCAACTGTTTTCTTCATTTCATTGCCTTATTCACAGCTGCAGAAAAAATTCTAATTAAAAAAATTAAAACTATGCTATATAACTTTTGCAATCATCTGTGCTATTTAACATTTACGCTACATGAATTCGTGCTGCTAATTTTTTTGGCTTAGTTGATGAATAATCTGATGAGCTTGGAGTTTCGCTAAGAATGCAGAAATTTCCCGGGTAATGTCTATCTGTGTTTATGTTATCTTGTTGTTTGTCTTTGGACATATTTTAAGATGCACGTATATATACGTTCTTATAATGCATGTTTTAAAATAGACGTATATATACGTTCGTATATTTTGAGATATATAACGTATATATACGTTAATATATCACAAAACATACTCTAGGCGTATGTATACGGCTTTGCCCGTCAGCCTCTCATATTTACATCCGTTTTTTCTCGTATGACCTATACTTCAAGATTTAAGCAAATAGCGTAATAGCCCTTATGCCGCAGGGAAAGGTTTGCCAGATTACTTTTAATATACTGAAATAAAAAGAATATTGTTGCTTTCTAAATCTTCCCCCGAGATATCACTTGCTTTTTATAACTAGCAGTACTGAATGAGCCTTTCTGTGCCTGATTAGATAACATCTATCTAATAAGCAAGATTGCTGATACACAGCACTTGGCATGAAGGCATTTGTTCAAAATTGTTCCCATAATTTTAAAAATACAACGAGAATTGATAATAATATTTGTAATGATGTGTAGTGTCTAGTATTTAATGCAGCGACATTTATTTTTCAAGAAAATTTCACCTTTCTTTTATGTTATTAATAAATACAGGATTATTCAGATCGTATGATCTAATTTCAGATGTGAATGTAATTCTCTCCAGATATTATATTGAAATCTATCAAATGGAAATAGAAATTGCCGAGTTTGAAAGTATCATCAGTATATTTACGGACCATACTTCTCAAATAAAATACTTTTTTCGGTTAAGTTCTGGCGAAGCAGAAAACCATCCATTCATTCACATGAACTCATTGCTTGCTTTTCCATGTGGATTCTAAGGTCATCAGTTAAGCTATTTGTTATATCTTTTTAGGATTGCCATATAAAAAAGTGTATCCATATACTCTGTCCGAGCCTACACATATTTATACATTATTATTGCTGCTCTAAAATAGTGACAAAAGACATATTGGAGAAAAATCATGGCGAGAATTTTATAATCGTAAAGGTACTTTTATGCATTTTAACCAAGATGTAGAATCTTTAAGAGCAGAACTTGGAAAATGTTCCTTTCATTGCAAGCCTTACTCAACTCTCTACGTACTTGAAACCCACGCACAAAGCTACCTGAAATAAGATAACATTTTGAATAACTTTTTATATTAAATAACAGAGCATGGAAACTTGGAATGGGAAAAAAATATCTTGCTTTATTCAGTTTTCTGTTAGCCAGATAGAAAGGCTTTTTTTCATATTTTTTCATAAACAATATTTTCGGCGATATTGATTTACTACAGATAAAGATACAAGAGACACCGTTAAGAGAATGTTGAAAGAAGAAAGAAAATGGCGAAACATTACTTTTTAGTTTACAGATTCGAGGTTATTAAATTAGCTTTTCAAGCAAAACTTTTATTTTTTTGTGATTCATTTTTTGTTAAATGTCTTATTCTAGTTTTCATTCTCTTGTGGTTGTTTTGCTCATAGACTTTGTGTGACATTTTGCGCTTAGCTTTTATTTCGTTCGATAAATATTCAAACATGTCTTAATGGCATTTTATCTTTAATATAGTCTGTTCCTGATAGTTCTTAGTAGAGTCTTTGGCCTTTTTTTTAAAAGGTTTATTTTAAGAAACTTCATGTTAAATATTTAACTTATTTTTAGATTGTTTTTCTTTCAACATTTAAGCTTGTAATAAGTTTGTTTTTCTTTCAACATTTAAGCTTGTACTATCCTCAGAATATCCAAAACGTTTTTCGTAGGAGAAAAATTATTAAATAGTGCTTTCAAATTCTTCAGAGAAAAGATATATTCAGGGACCTACACTTTCCTGCTTGACCACGAATTGCTTAATACTTACGTAGTGTAACTAGATGTCCAGAATCCATACAGGGTTTCTCCTGTTCTCCTGCGAACCCGGACCCAGATTTTTTTTAGATTCCTTATACTTTTTTTGATTTTTTCTTCTTGAGAATTTATCAATTTCTTGGAAATTTTCCAGAAATAGATATTAAGAACTTCTTACATTTATTTTAGTATAATGAAATAAAAAAAATCCACGGTATATGAAGTAACAGAATGATCAATTTCTGTTGCCATGAAAAGTATAATTCTTATTCTGACTAGTTATTGATTTCATAAAGTTCCATTTCGTTTACTTCTAATATTACATTTTAAAGACGTATTTAACACATGTGACTGTAAGACCTTATGGAACTGGTTTCTTTCGATGAGAAATGCCTGTAGTTGTGGCATATAATTTATCTGTCAGTTAAGCTAAGCTCTGTTAATTGTTAGTTAATATCACCGAAATTTAGTTTTTTATTACCGTTTGGGCTGCTGTAGTTTTCTGTTTTTGCTATAAAACTTTTATATCGTCCTTCAAATTTTGGATTCGAATTTTAATATCTGATTTGAAAACATCTGGATAACTATTAAAAAGCAAAAAGGAAATGTATAAAATATCAAGTATTAAACATTCTTCATCTGTAGTTTCAAAACGACTGGCTACTGTGGAAATAACTTTGCATCATTCGATTTATAAGATGGTTGCATCTAAACATACCAATGACAGACTGATAGCAGATAAAAGGAAGGGGATGTCTTTAATGTGCGTTTACCCATAAGATGAAAATCAGATAATCATGTAATATGCTGTTACGAATTTTTACACAGCTAGATGATTTTAGTTAAGCTGTATGTGAAATTGTTGTGTTTTTCTGAATAATGTAATGTGAAAAGCTGATAGAAATACTTCTCTACTGGGAAAATAAGAATACAGGGGTAAGAGTACTTAATAAATGGCTGTCTCGCTAATTTGGCGAAAAATTGTCAAAAGCCGCTGAGCGACGACCATTTGGCGACATTTTAGTCCGGTGCCAGTATCACCGTAATAGGTACTGTAATTGATAACTATATTAGCTTTAACTGTAATTTGACCCTCATATTGTCGTTCAGTTCTTTGGAGAAATAGAAAGTACTAGAAATATCTCGGCGGCCGGGTGAAAAAGGCCGAAGAGAGCATCTGCACTCAGTTATTGTTGTTAGTTGTTAGTTCGACGTGAGTTTCGAGAGCTAACTCCACTTTACGTTCGCTCTCTAGCTGTGCTTTGTATTGCATTGTGTCTAAGGTTCTTAGTAGTTTGAAGTGTCATTACTGATTCTACTCTGTAATACTGTGAAAATTTATAACAAATTTTTTGTGGAAATTTCCGTAGTGTTGCTGAGTTTCTTTTGATAAAATAAATTTTATCAACCTATCGTTAAAAGTGTGTGGATTCAATCTATTACGAACCCTTATAAGGTATTTCTCCCACTTCCCTAGCGTGCTTTCGTGGTGTAACGGTAGCACGCTGGGACGATATTCCAGAGGTCTGTGGTTCGATTCCCGGCGAAGGCGGTTGCATATTTTCATTTTTTCTGCTTCCAATTAACCTAATGACTCTACACCCTTACGCAGAGAACAATGCGATTTTTAGCTATTTATTTAGATTTTAGATGGCTCTAAGAACTAACTAACTAATTAAAAGCGGTAGATCACATAATACATGACTGATGAAAATTATTCTGAATAGGGAAAAATACCAATCTCTTAAAAAAAGTATAAGCTGCTGAAGTAATGTCTTAAGAAGACTATTGTAAACCGATTCAAAGAAACACTGTTTTAATAATAATATAAAAGATTTAAATAAAAAATTAATTTTGCTTTCTTATAATATTTATATCAAGTTATTATTTCACATACAGGTTTATATACTTGCAGGAAAGGAACATAGTATTGTATTTAACTCATGCTGAATTTGTTGTAGATTTACATAAAACTGAACCGATCGCCGGGATATTGAGAATCAGACAAATTTCCAGGAAAACTTACTTGGAAAACTCAGAAAATAGAAAACAAGTAAAACTTAGAAAATAAAACATGCTTAAATTGTTTAATAACGCAACCGTCTCTGCAAAATCTAGTACATGAAAAACTAAAATACCCAAAAAATATAGGAATAAATTTTGACAGCGATAATGATAATATCAAAGGTTTATTTTTTTAATGTAATTGATTTAATGTTAGAAAGATAACATTAAAATATAAAAAAATATGGAAGGTTTTCAAGAAAAGAAAAAAATTATCAAGAGAGATTATTAAGATAATATCAAAAAAGAATTATCAAGATAATATTATCAAGTTAAATATCGAAATTTATAAAAATAAAATTATAGAAAAGAATTTTATTATCGATATTGATAACACGAAAATTTTCTTTCTTAATATTGTAGGATGCAGTATGTCTCCTGCTGTAGTTTAGTTTGATGCAGGAGACAGGAAAACGAGCAATGTCCTCGCAGGGACTCGAAGCTGGACCTGTCGAATACGCGCCGAGTGTGGTACCGTTAGATCACGAGGGTATGCTGGAAGGAAGGAGAAAATACATATACACCCCCTATTAAAGGGCGACTGGGGATTAGACGATCCAATCGCCAAATTCTGGTAGCGATGAATTATTGTCAACCGCCTTTCAGTTGGGGCATCACTGTAGAATCATTAGATTTTTCTGAAGCAGGAAACATGGAAAATGAGAAATGCTCTTGCCGGGACTCGAATCTTGGACCTCTCAAAGACACTGCGAGTGTCCTACTTTTATACCACGGAGGCATGCTGCAAGAAGGGAGAAAATTCTTTATAATATAATTTAAAATTAAAACGATAATATTAAAACTTTAAAATGGATATCTAATGTTTTTAAGAAGAGGCCCAAATTATCAAGATAGATTATTAAAACATATATCAAAAATTGATTTCATATTAAAGTTGTTATTAAGATAAGTAACAAAGGATTTTCAAGCATGTTATGTGAATACAAAGACAGTTATCATCATGCTCTGTGTTATATACTTAAGAGCGAAGTACAGCTTCTTAGAAATCCTATGCAGACATTTCCCACTTCATCAACTATGGCAAATGCGAACAAATGTGTTCTTTAAGAATGAAATTTGTTCGAAGAGAAAATAAGTAATATTAACAATTGTTGGCGAAAAGAAAAAATGAATTCCTTATAGTGACAGTCCAAAAACTGATAAGCCATTTCTTTTGAAACAAAAGTCGCTGTTATAAAACAAGTTAAAACTGGTGAAGAAATTGTAAAGTCCCATGTTTGAACGGTATGAATCGTTCAACCACCGGAATAAGGCTCAAGAACAAACAATTACATCTTGAGCATGGCAATGGTGCAGTCAAAGGATTTCAGTCAAAGGAGTAGCACTGATGCAATCAAAGCACCTGTTGCACCTCAAATAGCAACAGAAAGGGAAGGAAGATCCTGCTCAGTTAAAAAGTTTGATACAAAATTAATGTCTAAGAAGATCTTATCGTTTTGGGAAACCAAGATCCAGATTCTGAGAGATTTGCTGTGCAGAATGTCCTACAGTACTAAGTCTTTTAGAAAAAAGCAAAAGAAACTTGTTCAGACAAGTTTACAGACATGTTTTTTAAGAAAGATACTTCATAATTTGGTGTTGATGGCCCATCACACATGCCAACTCCTTCGAACTCTCATGCTATCTCCTCATCATAAATGTCCCCTTTACTTGGAAATGATTCTTCAGAAAGCGAGTTAGTTATTCACATACCCTTACCCATGTAAAGATCTACTACTACTCAACCTCATCCGATACATACATGCCTCAAAGGCGGCAATCCAAGGTACATTTGTATAGTAAAGTATACTTTATATGTTAAAAAATTTTTACTTATATACTAAAATTAATTATTTATTTATTTTAGTATATTTATTTACTTGGCTCTAGTGTAGAATTGGGTGCCCCTTCGATTGGCGACAATTTTTTAAAAATTTTCCCGATAAAACCTCACTTTTGGTTACCACGATAGTTTTAACTTTGTTTTAGCTTCCCGGTTTTATTTAAATGAAAATAGATTGATGTGTACATGGTCATATTTAAGGTAGTGCGCAATGCCTAGTTTGTGCAATTCTAGGATTTTTTTTAAGTAAAAACAGATCGATGTGTACATGGACACAGATCTTGTGCGATTCTTTGACTTCTTATTTTGGTTTTGTGTAACGGCCATCTTGAAATTGTGCCTTCCTGGCGCCGATCTTGGCGTCAAAAAAGAATTGCCAATAAACAAGGGGCACCCAATTGTAAACTTTTACCATTTACTTATTTGATAGCATCTTCGGCTCTCACCTCAGGAACATAGTCAGGAGATACGCGTAAGGAATTTAGTAATACGTTTTATGAACAAATTTGTGGTATGAGCGGTCTTTCGGAACGATACTCTTTCTCAAGGTGGAGAGGGTCAGTATAGCATACACACACTGACCAATGAATTAGGAACCTTTGAGATATTCATTTGAATGCGAGCTATGGATGAAGCTTGCAAATTTGTTTTATGACGTGGTTAGAAAGCTAGTATAAGTAAGGTGTAAAGATGCTTTTCACAATGAATGAAGTAAAATAGGAAAAACGGCAGATATTTCAATATTTGAAAAAGAGCTTATTGTTGGTGCGCGTTTAGCACGGGCCTCGATTTCGAAGACAACAAATCTCACTGGGTTCTCAAAAGCAGCCGTATAAAAAAATTTCAAAAGTTGGAAACAGAATCCGCAGTCCTTCTCTAGAAGACATAACTGCGGTTCGAGCACAGTTTTTTTCCAAGAAAGGGATCGATTTCGTCTCCGACGAATTGTGCGGCAGAACAGGCACTCTACTGTGCTTCAACTGACACACAACGCCAACCAAGGCTCTATCCAACCGATTCCAGCTTGAAATCATGCACAGATAATTGCAGAGGATACGAATGCATAGTCGGGTGCCTGTGAATAAAACACTTATTTCTGCCCGACATCCAAGAATTCGTTTCTAGTGGTGTCGGAAAAGAAGTCTTTGGACATCTGAGGATTGGAAACGCGTAATATGGTCAGATGATTCACGCTATACCTTATATTGCACTGAGGGAAAACGTCGAATTTGACAAGAACCCCACGGAACCATGAATCCATTTTGCCTTACTCGCACTGTGCAAGGGTCTGGTGGGAGTATCATGATACGGGGTATATTCAGCTGACATGGAAGTAGTGTCGTGGTGTTCCTCGAGGTTAAGCAAACAGCCATGAGATACCTAGATATACTGGCAGATCAAGTGCACCCTGCAACGTTGCATTTTTTACCCTTGTAAGGATTATGTTAATTTTATTAACAGTAAAATTTTAAGTTCGTTTCCTGTCGATTCTTAACTTCAACTAACTACTTCCGGCCGGAACGTAGTTTTAGAATCACGTCTAAATACATAATGAGGAAGAGCGGTTTTTAACCGCGAAGTTCTTCGGTCTTAGGGTGAGAGTTACCAGTTATTCTGTCTGCACGCGTCCGCCGTTTTAGGCTACTCTCTCTATTATGAGAGCTCAGGGGCGTAGCTAGAGGGGGGTAAGGGGGGCATCTGTCCCCGGGCTCAGAATCCAAGGGGCGCCAAACTGATGTTACGACATTTTAGAATTAAATGTTTTCCATCCTTGGCAAGCAGTAGGGGGCGCGAAACCTTCAGTTGTCCCTGGGCGCTGAAAACCCTAGCTACGACTCTGTGAGAGCAAAAGCTATTATGACGCTCGGCCGTACTTTAGGCCCTTGATAGCTTCACAGTCAATTAAAGTTAAAAGGCCAACTCGGTTAGAATCTTGATATCTTCGGCTATATCTCTTTAGTTTAGATAAGTTTTAGTTTAGCTCTTAGCCTCTTAAGTTCAAGCCCAAGTTTCGGCTTTTATTGTACACTCCAAGACGGAGTTCTGTTAAATCTTATTTGAATAATAAATGGTTATTTACCCTTCCACCTTGTTGTTTCTTGTCACACGAACTCAAGCGATTATTCGCTTATCTGTTCTTAAGATTCTTCACTTTCAACTCTAACTTACCATTTACAAAGTGAGGAAATCTACCATAATCTAAACTAAAGAGGTATAGCCGAAGCTATAAAGATTCTAACCGAGATGGCACCTTAACACTAATTGACAGTTAAGCTATCAAGTGCCTAAAGTATGGCCAAGCGTAATAATAGCTTACGAGAGAGTAGCCTAAAACGGCGGACGCGTGCAGACAGAATACCTAGTAACTCTCTTCCTGAGACCGAGGAACTTCGCGGTTAAATACCGCTCTTCCTTATTATGTATTCAGACGTGATTCTAAAACTACGTTCTGACCGGAAGTAGTAAGTTGAAGTTAAGAATCTGCAGTAAAGGAACTTAAAATTTAACAGTTAATAAAATTAACATAAGCCTTACACCCTGATGGTGAAGGATACTTTCTGAACGATAATTCAACTATACAACGTGCCAGAAGTGTTCAAAATTGGTTCGAAAATATTTGACTTCCAACGCCTTCCCTGGCCAACTCATAGCTTAGATCTTAACCCATAAAAAATAAGTGGGATGTAATTGAAAGACGCTTCCGATAGCACTTCCCTCTTCCATCTAATTTACAATATTTAAAAAGCATAGCTAATGCATGGTATTCTCTGGAAGTAAATGCACTCTAAAAGCATGTAGACTTGATGCCGAAACGAATCAGAGCAGTTATCCGTACAAAAGGTGGTCCAATAAAGTATTGAACTTGGGTTTCTAATTCATTGTTCACTGTATGTAGTATGTACTATATACAAATCCTCGGAGAAAGTTTCCTGTTTTGCGGATTCAAAAGTTGGAACTTTGATAATATAGTAACTCTACACTCAAACGTTGAGCTATGTCGCTATAATATCACAGTCAACTCATAACTAAAAGCGTGTTTGGGGAATATTTTAAAACGAATTTTGGTGAAATTTATCATTTTTAAAAACTTTTTTTGAGTAGTGAGCTCAAATTTAGTGTAAATTTAATTAATGCTTTTATATTTGGCTATCAAATACCTATCAAATCAGATCTTGAGTTAGAATTCTGCATCTTTTATAAAATTAGCATTTCACAGCATCGTTAAATAAGGGAAATTATTTAATCGATTAATTAATAATCGGTTAAATGATTTTTTTATGGAAAATATCAAATAAAATTTACTCAAATTTATTTTGATTTTATTATTCTACTGTTTCCTTTGCAAATTTATAGTTTGTTGAGACAGCTTTTCGACTTCGACTTTTCATACTTTTAGCGTTCTGTACTGTTAGAGTGCATGTGATTTACTTGTTGCAATTTATGATCGTATTAAGGAATCAAGGCAATCAAATCTACTCAAAATGTCATCATTAGTCACCAAGTAGAAAGGACGTTCATAATTGGAATTCTCAAATGTGCTGTACGAGTAATTTTGGGGAAAGTTTCAGAATTGTGAGGCGCTTCTTTTGGTAAAATAAATTTTATCAAGCTATCATCGGTTCTGTTTGCATTCAATCCCTTACGAACTCGTACAAAAGCAATAATACTTTTACTTGTTGTTTATACAAATGACCAGATACAAATGGTGGCAGATAGTTGCCAGATACAAATGGTACAAGTGAAATATTACTATAATCACATGATCTAGAGTAGACGTCGTGATAACTGAAAAAAAATCTATAAAATTAACATTTTGTTCCCAATTATTGCAAATTGAAGTATATAAGAAGATACAATGAACATAATATTAAATGTATTATATTCATAGCCTCTGTAGAGGTCAGATTTAAAAACATTGATTGACTTGATAATCGTATTATAAACAGACTACTATAAGTTTGAAATATCTGTTATATTATAAAGACACCAAAAGGGATGTTTTCTCGTCCTACAGCCTGTCTTTTTGTTGCAACTGGGAAACACATCCAGCTAGTAATGGGGAGATACGGACTTCGAATTCGGAGGGCATAGCGTTTTTCACGCTTCTTCCTCCGATGAACCTACAGACTCTACAAGTGGCGCCTGAACTAAAATGTGGCTGACGAGAATTCGTCACCGCTAGGATATTGGTTCTGTTCCCTCTCAGGCGCCTTTTCAGAAGGGACAATATATACGGTACTTACATTGTCAACATATACTGTACTCGCATTACAGCAAAAAGTGTTGCAGACGATAACTCGTCCCAACCTGGATTTGGCGAACGGATACCTGCCTTCCCAGTCGCCCTTTCAATCTTTCGCATCGGTAGAAGCCAAAATCTGTTCTTCTGAAGCATATAAAAGGCCCGTATAAACGAATAGTTGTTAGAATGTATTTATTTCCTTACCCGTGCTAAGTAGAATGCTGTAAATGTAATAATAACTTGCTGACTTGAAGCGATTACTTCTCTCTTCGGGACCTTTGTGAGGTTTTATACACTGTCTGCAGCTTATCCTTAAGACAGGATTGCAATTACAAGCATCAATAGCTAAAAGTTGACACTAAACGAAGGAAAGGAAAGGTGCATCCAATTAACGAAGCTACTTTTAATCGTTTGAAATAAATTAATGGCATATAACTTAACACTCCCGAGACCAATGATTATGCACTAAGTTTATGGAGGAAAGGACTAGGTAGGAAAGGAACGCAGGTGTTCGGGGTACCTGTCGATGTCTGAAAGGCACGGGCATTTCGGGAGACTTCGTTGTGAAAGAATTAAGCGGGGAAGAGTGTGAGGTATTTTCTTCATGCTTATTGTGTGATTTCGGGGTGTAATTGCAAAGCACGTCTAGCCAGCAACAGGGATGTCTGAAATAAAAGTGTCCGTGAAGAAACTAATGTGTTTTTATTCCTTCTGCTCAGACATATACTGCCGTCCAAAAGTTAAGGAAAGCATATTTTTGTCTGATATAAGAATGAAGCTGA
The DNA here is from genome assembly GCF_044657685.1 of Stegodyphus dumicola. Taxonomy (NCBI): domain Eukaryota; kingdom Metazoa; phylum Arthropoda; class Arachnida; order Araneae; family Eresidae; genus Stegodyphus; species Stegodyphus dumicola. The sequence goes on along the minus strand of NC_140776.1, from coordinate 23,940,375 downwards.
AGCATTATAGGAACAAGGAATTTAAAGAACATGTTCACTAAAAAGTTCTTTCATGAATGCGGTACAGAAATTTTCTAATGTTCAACACAAACATGAATTAGCACAAAAACAATTGCACTTCATGACAGGGAAATCCATTCTTACAGAAAAAGTACATCACAGTTTTTGTGGAAAAATATGGTGTATATATTACAAATAAATATTACGAAAATGAGAAAATACTACATAATGGGATCTAATAAAGAATGTGCTTATTCCTAGCTGCAACACGTTGGTGGCAGCGACATTTCATGGTATCAATTAAGCTATAGATCAGTAAAATGGAAAGGAATGACCAGACACGGAGTAATCTTTGTTCAGTATCATTTAACGACCTTGGAGGAGGACTTAAAGCGGCAACCTGTCTCCCAAAGTAGTTCCAAAGATGCTCTGTCTTGTTCAGGTCTGAGGATTAAGCCGGTGATTTAATCCACTCCATGCCTGGACCCTCAAAATATTCTTCAGCAACCCGAGTTCTGTGCGGTCGCGCATTGTCGTCCATCAGAAGAAATGCAGGGTCATTAGCAGCGGCATATAGGTGGACATATTGATCAAGGATCGTGTCTTCCTGGACAAGGTCAGTGTTCCTCCATGGAACACATGCAGGTCAGTGTGACTCCGGAAGAGATCCCAACCTAAACCATTATTCTACCATCTCTGTAATGTTGGATTGGTTGTAGGTGGTGCGTTGTTCTTTCCAGATCAGCTGACGAACTGAATCACATCCCACTGGGAACCTAGACTGGTCTGTGAAAAGAAAAGATGCCCGTTGTTGACTGATCCATGAGACGTGTTTTCTTGCCCAAGATAAGCGGGCACCACTGTGTCCTCCAGTCAAGGGGACGCAAACAACTGGTCGCCTGGCACAAAGACCTGTATTATGCAGGCGTTTGCGCACTGTAGTAGCTGTGATTCTTGGTCTTTTCCACTAAATTATTTGCCATGTGCTGAGAGAGTAACTTTGCTTCTCATTCGGTCAGGAAAAGCTAAATAACTGTCTCCCGCAGGTGCTCCAATTCTTGGTTTGCCTGGAACATGTCTTCTAGATACGGAATCTTCGGATTTCAATTGATTCCATAGTCCTTGGGCCACACTACAAGAGACCATTGGGACGTCTAGCAGCATCAGCTTGTGTTATTCCAGTTTCTCTCCGGCCGATAGCCCGCCCATTAATTGAATTTTCATGGACATTGATACACTCTCCTGGATATTATCAACGAAACTGCTAATAACATTTTAAGATCAACACTCGTGAAAAAAAACTTACAATTTTTGCTTTCTTTTCTCTATTTCATTTCTATAAAATAAAGGCGGTAGCTATTGTTTTTCCATGTATTTCCTTAACCTGCGTTTCTATCATCGATATAAACTGTGAATTTAAGTTACTGACATTTTTGGTATCGTGAGCTTTGAAAAACATCTTGTTCCTAAGCTCTTGAAGGGCAGTGGAAAGTGTAAAATAGTCTCCACGAAACACATCTTATTCTACAAAATGACTTCTTCTGTATTATGACTCGGCTTTTAAATCATTTTCTTTCTTTCAAGCAATCACTAGTCTCTTACTTATAAAGAAGTACAATGAAAGAAAAAGAAAAAAGACTGCTAAAGTTTTATTTATTTGTTAGGACGGAAACGATATTGATTCTGTCTGGAAAAGAATTTACTTATTCTGTTAAAACATTTACGAAACGTTTATTATTGACTAAATGCGTTTGAGGATGGCTTACGATAAAGCAGTTGAATAATTTTTTTAACTTTAATTTCCTTTTTCATTTTGAAACATTTTAAACCTTTCATACCATTACGAAGATCAATATTTGCACGTTTTACACAAAAGAAAGTTATTTTGTCTTCTTTCAGTTCTATATATTATTCAGCTGTTTCTAAGATTGTTTAGTTGACGAAATAACCTCAGAACTTAAGTAGTGCAAGAATTAATAAGTATTATTAGAGATACTAGTATTACCAAATAATAGTTGAGTCTGAAGATGAAATATTTTCCTAACTATTATTTTACCTAGGGTATAAAGAATTCCTAATCTGTGTTCCGAAAGAACTACTTCTGCTGACTGAATTGTTTTCGGCACACGATTATTCTTATGGATATTATGATTGACTAGGCTGCGATTAAGTGCTGTCTTTATGTTAACACATGGAGTGATTCGAATTAAGGGATAACCAGTAATAGACTTATAACCCAATAACAGACTTCTGTTTATTTATTTTTCGCTCTCGAAGACTATTTCAAATTCCTTCTTTGTAAAGTAGATATAATAGAATTTGTAACAAGATATAATAGAAACCTAACATAACGTATGCGTCATCATTTAAGAGGAAAAAAAATCGGAAACAGTATTTCTCGAAAGAAATAGAAACTGTGATATAATTATGAAGATGCTGGAGCTGAAATTGAACTAACAGTTCCATATTATAATACTAACATTTAATCAGCACAATCCGTAAAATTATTACCCAATATCTTCATATATTAAAGATTGATTTATTTTACTTAAATAAACTATCATCGCTGACTGCCGTCCGAAGAGACCGGTTTCGAATCCCGGAAATGGCATGGATGTTTGTAAATGTATAGTGTCTGTGCTACATGGGGCATTCTATGTGGCAAGCCGAAAGTCCTCTCGAGAGGTTAACGCTAGAGATAGAGGGATGGAATACCTTTAGACCCGTTCCTCCGGGTTGCTCTGCATCAAAATTGGGGGCGGAAATGAGCAAAGTCGTACTATTGTAGAGGCGTTAGGATTTTTGAAAGCCGGAGAGATGAAAAATTAGCAACCGCCTTCGCCGGGAATCAAACCACGGACCTCTGAATACCGGCCCAGCGTGCAGAACCACTACACCACGAAGGACGTTAGGAAGGCGGGAGAAATACCTTATACTGTCAACTCTATGATGCTCAAGGCTGTTGGCAACGACAGGCGTAAAACTTGCCCTGCTTGCCACGAAGAATTTCGTGGGATTGGGCTGACAATAGGTCAGACAAATGAGCATTAGCAACAACGTAAATAAACCGGAATTCTTTACATAAAATTAGGCGGAAAAAATACTAATTCTACATAAAGAATGTGAACAAAGGTGTATAAATGCTGAAATAAAAGATAGTATTTCTTATAGAAAGAGACTGCAATTGTCTTTAATTAAAGAGCATCGATAAATATACTCGACATATATTTTAAATGCTGCTGTATAGAAAGTAACCTATTTTACAAAATCAAAATTATATAGATGAAAACCTGTTATATAAAAGCTGTTTGAACCATCGTTACGGATAAAAGTCGAAGAAATGAAGTCAAAGTGTAAGAGAGTCAAAGAAATAAAAATTTTCGATTACACTTATGCAAAGGAGCGATATCTAAAGGAGTAAGAAAATTTGAACTATTGAATATTTCTGTGTGTTATTTTCCTACAATTGCTGTAAACAATGTATATGCATTAGAAATTAAACGAAAAGTTCCGTTGCTTTGAGACTATTCTAAAACTGGAAGAATTCGTATTATTTCGTCAGAAAAATATACGCACACAACCGACGTAGAAAGTATCGTATTAATGAATATATCAAATGAAACTTCAAGTTTGTTGGCAACAAACGCCTTTTGTTCATATTTGTCAAAGAGTCGTAACGTAAAAATAGATTTGTTTGAATTAATTTGAATAATTACAGTTTTTTCAAGTCTGTCTCCTTTCATTTCATATCTGAAGCGAACATTCCCTGTTAAGAACAAAGCAAATGTGTATTATGTGCATATCTTTTCCTCTCTAATGCAGGGAAACGAAGAACGGAGAAGTATTTATGTTGATAGTCTCCATCATACAACGCATTTCATCACCGAAATGCAAAGTAGTTATTATCCCAAATGTGTCTGAATTCTAGCGTTTTAAATAAGACAGAAATTACCAGAAGGCATCTGAAAAACGCTTATTGAATCAGCGGTATTGTGATGAACGAAGCCAAAACTTTCAACTATATTCAAAATAAATTAAGGCTTTAAATTACTTAATTACTTCTCAGATAGTTAAGAGATAAAGATTCAAATTAGCCCAAAGGGGTTTTAGCCCAGACGGCTATTACTCTCGAAACGGCATTTTGCGTCGAATCACTATAAACGGCTATATCGTTTTTTTTTTTTTCAAATTGTTACCGTCAAATATTGTCGTCCTGTACTATATTTAAAGAAATAAATAATGAAGAAACTGTAGGAATAAATGTATGCTTCTTGCAGTATGCAAAAACAACGATACCCAAAGCCATCAGATTTTGAATAACGTAGTCCTCCACTATAATATGGGCACCTAAAAGCCCGAGTTCTGAATTTCGAATTTGTTTTATTATTTTTTCATATTTTTTAAACTTTTACGAATTTTTTTATTGTGAAACTTCACGATTTCAAACAAACTGCAGCAGCACACAGTACTGACTAAGATATTTTTATCTCCAGCGCGCGCGTGTCTATCGGAAATTCTAAAGATCTGCTGATTTACATATTTTTAGCCTGAATAACGTTAGGCCAAAAGCTCCCGAAACATATATGTATATGTAAATGACAAAAACGCCCCTTTCAGCGTAACATAAAACAGAAAAGCTTTCAGATTTTTTTTTTTTTTTTTTTTAATGTTATGGATGACAAAAATTCGTTTTCTGGAAACGTGTGAAAATCTATTGTGATATACAAATAAAACTAAACTAAATTCAAAATGTGAGGTATTACTCAATTTATTCAGGTCATTGAACTACAACATACATTTGAAAATAAAATAAATTTTAATTCATTACAGTCTGAAAATTCTTCCAAATGGCCAGACAATTGCAACCTGTTTCATCCGTCGGAAACTGCCCCGAAAGATCGGGCATTTAAGAGTCTGGTCACTAAAAGGCATTACCCAGGATGTTGCCATGGAAGTTAAAAGAAAGTTAAATCCATTCAATGTCTTTAACTTCCTTCCTTTTGAAGGCAATTGGTAATTGAAGGAGGATGTAACTTGTACTATTTCTATAAGCACGTGACTTCTGCTATATCTATAAGCACGTGACTGTAAGCTTATATCAGATTAAATAGATAACTCGCTTCCTATCTAATAAGTCCTGCAGACCCTATTAGATAGGAAGCGAGTTCTCTATTTAATCTGAAACAAATTATCAAGTCTCGGAAGATTAAAATAACCTGCTTTTTTAACTATTGAATGAGCAGAGGGCACTCTTTGTGCGATAGACGAAACTTTGCTACGTGCTCAAATATAAATTAACATAATACATAAATTATTATAATTATTAACATAGCATAAACATAATACATAAATTGATATAAAAGCTATTGCAGTTCAAAGATTAACGACATTATTATTCTGTTTAAGAAATAGCTGCCAAATACTTTTAATAAGCTGTAAGTTTGATGTCTAATAGTATAAGATCAGCATTCAAAATTAATAAAGCCGAAAATAGAATAACGTCCGCTGTTATGAAGCTTTAAAATTGCGAATTAAATTTTCATATGCTTATTAAGAAATAATCCTGTGGTCTTAATAATTACGCAGTTCTGTCTGATATTTTCACAAAAGAAATAATCACACGAAAAACAGACGTTTCTTTGAATTCAATGAGATATTCTTCGTTTTTGTCATGAGAAGCGAGAAGAATCGAATTTTTGTTTCCTCTCTTGAAATGCAGTTTTCGATTTTATTTTAAATTTTAAATTCTTACGTTGTGATATGAAATACCTTTGTAACCCGAGGAATGCTTATTATGAAAACATAGGAGAAGCATGTTCTTACATAGGAACCCCTTTTTGAAATACAGGATTTTAGAAATATCCTTAAGGAAACTAAACATGAGTTATTTTTTTCGCTATGGAACATCTGTTGTATTTGGAAAATAAAAGTATTTTTCCAAAGCTCGAAAGGTCCCACCAGCGGCCGAGCGGTAAAGTCGCTGAACACTGGTAGTTCGGTCCGAGGTTCGAATCCCGCGAACGGGCTGGCTGCATGGGTGTTTCCGTGGTTTTCCCCATGCGTAACGTGTATACGAGCCAGTTTCCCTTAGAAAGTCCTCCACGAAAGACATCCCTCCCCTTAGGCAGATAGCCCTAGTGTGCTTTGCCATAATTAAATACACCAGCACCAAAGCTCGAAAATTTGGGGGTAATGTGCATGTGTGTATTATATCTAACAATCAATACAACTTAACTGTTGTTCACTAGAAATACTGTGCTTCGCATTTGCCTGAGTAGATATACTGTGACTATTCATACGAGAACTCCATGCATGGCCTGGATCGATTCATTTGAGGAGCAGTGCTCACCAGCGGCCGAGCGGTAAAGTCGCTGAACACTTCTAGTTCGATCCGAGGTTCGAATCCCGCTAACGGGCTGGCTGCATGGGAGGTTTCGTGGTTTTACCCATGTGTAACGTGTATTCGAGCCAGTTTCCCTTAGAAAATCCTCCACGCGTTCATCCCTTCCCTTAGGCAGCTAGCCCTAGTGTGCTTCGCCGTAATTAAATAAACCAATCATTTGAGGAGCAAGATAATTGTATGCCATAAAAAGAAAGCGTGTTTTACGTTAAAATTCATTTCTCCAACTACATGCAGAAAATCAAGTATCAAAGAGGTGAATGTAACTTTGAAGACCAACAGCGAACGAAGTGAAAGTGTCGCCTTTTCTGTTTCTTATTTTAAAATAAAACAGCTCAAATTGCAGCACCTAAAATAAATTATGACTCCTTCTGTGACTAAATACATGCAATAAAGAAAAAAAAAATCATAATTTTTGTTTAGTTTTTAAGGTCATTTACTTCAACCAAGAAAAATTCTAAATGAAACATAACTTTAATATTTGAAGCTTGATTGAAATTCCAAAACCGAATATATGACAACTTCAGAGCTTTCTGTATAAAAATATATTTTAACATTACATAATATTCTGATAATTGCCAAGGCGTATCCTAATATAAATTTCAAAGATGTGCTGAAGAAGTTTTCGATCGTCAACATCGCCTTAAGAAGATGAGGAGAGCCCTAGGGACAAGCAAACCGACACGCATGGCCCATAGGAGGATAACTCACTTCTCCATCACGAAGGAACTCCCCGACAGAGTATGCGTGAAACCGGTCAAATATAAGTCCCGCCCGGCAGGAGCAATCATTCTTCAACCTCCAGCCAGTACTCATTCCTGCCCTAGGCCCCTAGACACTTGAAAAATACGTCGCCATTACGCATATAAAAGTTCTGTACCGCGTCGCGCTGTTAAGGAAAAATCCATCTTCGTGACTGGATATGGCTTCGGATGAGACCATTTCATCTACGCCTAGGAACGCCCTGACTTTGCTTGGTCTCGAAAGTACACCTCCATACTATTTGCTTACATTTTGATAGCAGTACCGAAAAGATGATGACTGTTAACAACGTGAATTGTTTTCTTGTTGCCATGAGATTATGGCGCTGCAGTGTGGTGAAAATTTACATAAAAATTGTAGCCTTTTTTTTTTTTTCTTTTTCCCTGGAGAACTTATTATTGGGGTGAAAGATAAGTAATTCCCGTTTATGTTGTGCCGTTACGATAAAATTAAAATGTGCTGGCATAATGTTTTGTGTTATTCGAAAGAGAATCTTTCCCTCTACAAAACGGCTCATTTGAATTTTTTTTTTTTTTTTTTTTTCCCTGAGATAATTTTTATTCTTTTTCAGATCATTAAAATGGAGTGTAAAGTGGACAAAAATAAGCATTTTCGACACCTTCTTCTTTTTGCGTTTAATCGATATAAATTTATTGGTATACGTTTAGAAATTAATATGAAGATTGCACATATATATGTTATTTTTAATGTATGTATTATTTGAAATACATGCGTATATATATATATATATATATATATTTCAAGTGCCGCCCAGACGGGAAAATGGTTAGTGACTCACTGCCGTGCCGAAGGACTCGGGTTCGAATCTCGGAGAAGGCATAGATTTAAATTGTCTGTCCCTTCCTAGGAGACAATGCTGTTAGGTGCCTCCATAATAAAGTGACCACCGCTTCCGGTCTTAATAGTGGCCAACGCCTGTAATGGCTAGTCCCTGCCGTTAGGAAAAATGCATTTGAAGTGCATGTGAATTCCGTTAATATAACTTTACTAATTCTTAATTTTATTAGAACGGGCAAAAGTGAGAAAAGAGCACTTCAGACATTTAGCAAAATGTTTCTTCATGCTTTTGCAGAGGAATCATTTCTAAAAGTACGAATGTAGGTGAACAGGTATAATGCTAAGATAGGTAGCTAGGTATAATGCTAAGACATAGGTATAATGCTAAGACTGCTTAGGTATAATGCTAAGAAAAAACAGTTGAATTAGCCTGAATCTACGAAAAGCACACAACACATAAAAAAAAGTTCCATTATGCCTGAAATTTGTAAAAAATATATAGATAAAGTGAGAGAATATATATAGAATGCATAAAAGTAACTTAACCATATTATTTTCAGAAGAGTCAGAAATATGACAAATAATATTATCGTTAAATTTATGCAAAATGGTAGTATATCAGAATTATTCCCTAAGCTATTTGATAGTAAATGCAAAATAAATTTCATATTTTCTGTTTTCCTTGCGTCTAAAATATCATTCATCTTTGATTGACTGTGCTTTCCATCACACAGAAATATATTTATAATGGGAACGAAGCAACCGTGCTTGTAAATCTAAAAGTAGCGAAGAAAATATATACTGCCGAGAATAAACTATGCTTAAAATAAGACTTCAATTTTAAAAACGAGCCAGCCTACTTACTGCCATAAACTTGCGTAGCACTTCGCTTCACTTTCTGCCTTTAAACAGAAGTAACTATATTTCAGATATACGCTTTTCATGTTCTTAACATGAAATATAGTTTATGGAGTTTAATATCCCTTTTAAAGAATCTGTATCCATCAATGTGAGTTTCATATGCAACAGCAATGCGACATTATTAGAGACCTTTAATTAATATTCATCCATAAACTTCAGCAAAAAACACTTACTATTCATAACGTTCCAGAATTAATTATCTTCGTAAGGAATACTTTGTTTAGTGTAAGTTGAAAATTTTTCTCTTAAAGGCAATTTTCCTACAATTATTTATGAAGTGTGTTCTAATAAGCTTCTCTGATGATATTTTATAGTTTTTTATGATTTTGTTTTATGACCCTTAAATCACGCGAAAGATTTATATTTAAATAAAGAAAACAAAAATTTCTAATGTCTTGCCGTAGTCTATAAATAGGGATGTATTTGAATATTGTGACGGAATTTATGCTGTCATTTAAATTTTTAGTGGAGACTTAATTAAAGATTTAAGAAAATAAAACATGTTGAAATATCTTAAGCATATGAAAGTTATTACACACATATTTGTATATGAAAGTTATTATACAAACTGCAGCAGATAAGCAAATAAAAAAATAAAAGTAATAAATAGCACTAACAAAATGGCGAAAAATATCTGAAAGCATTCAGATTTTATATTATGCCCGAAGCGGCGTTTTTTTAACGTTTGTGTGTTACATTTATTTATTAAATATCACGTTCTTCGCAATTTCACTATAAAATCAAATTCAACAGCAATATCGCAAAATAATTTATAAAGAACATATCTTTAGAATTTCCTATACAAAATCTCTTGCGCTGAAGATAAAAGTGTTTATTCCGTTATGTGTTCCAACTGCTCGCTTTCAAATCGTTGAGCTTCTTAATCAAAAACTCATAAAACCTTTACAAAATACGAAATAGATAATAAAACAAATTCCAGATATGGGCTTCCGGATGTCCATATTCGGGTACAGACGTAGTTATTCAAAATGTGATGGCTCTAGGTACCGTTGTATTACCACAATGTGAGAAACCTAGATACATTTACGCAGATTCTTCATTATTTAATTTCCTTAAATATAATACAGAGCTGTAATATTTGGTGGCAAAAATTTAAAAAAGTAATTCGTCGTTTTAAGTGAATCAACGCAAAATGTCAAAACGAAATCAGTAGCCCTTCTGAGCAAATGGCCCCTTTGGGCTATAAATAAAGAAAACCAGAAAGATTTCACATTTAATATTATGGCCGAAGGGTCGTTTTTTTCCTTTACATACATATACATATTTCGAGAGGATTGGGGTTAATGTTCCTTTGAATTAAAAATATTTAAAAACACCCTATCTCTAGAATTTCCAATAGACAGTCTTGCGCGCTTGAGATAAAAAATATTTTTTTCAGTATTCGCATTGCTCGCTTTGAAATCGTTCAGTTTGTTAATCAAAATTAGTTAAAGGTTTGCACAACATGAAGTAGATAATAAAACTATTTAGAAATTTAAATTTCGGACAACAGGTTATCCAACATTTGATGGCTCTAGGTAGCGTCGGCTTGTCACAATCTGAGAAACATACAAAATTTCATGTAGATTCTTCATTATTTTAATCTCTATAAATATAATACAGGGCGATAAATTTTGGTGGCAACAATTTTTAAAAAAATTGATTCGCTCCTTATGGTGAAATGACACAAAATTCCGTTTTGAGACTAATAGCTTTTCTAGGCTAAAAATTTGCAACTGATATTTTATAATGCTGATATAATTTTCAGTTTATTGCATTAGTAGAAAAATAAACATTTTTAATGTTATGTGGACTAAGATTTCTAATGTAAGTTCGCTGTTATTATGGAACACACTGCATTAATTCATAACCATTTCCTCCCCCCCCGAAAAACAAATTCACTCATTCGGATGCATGCATAGAAAACAAAACTCCAATGGTTGACATTAAATTCGTGAGATTCCAATTCAGCAGTTTTTGTTCATACACAACGTATCTACAAAGTATTAGTTTTGTAAAACCAAATCCCAGAAAACCTGCTAAAAGATGAATGACATTGTTTATTAACACGACATTTCAATATGGTCTTTGCAAAATATTATGTTCTTACGAACATAACTTTCTATGCATTTAATCGTTTGCTTTGATTCAACAAATTTAGTTTGATCCATTGAATATCAGCTGTCATACATTAGAAAGCTGAGTAGAGAGTAGAAATATTGTCTTGTTGTAGGGCGGGAAAAATTGCAACGGATACATTTGAAATTATATTGTATTAATAAGATCCAGATTGTTATATTGGTCCAGAATCCAGATCCAGAATAATTATATTCTATTAATAAGGTACAGAGAATTTCATGATGGAAATGAAGATGCTGCTGCTCATTGATCTAGAAGTCGCTTTATCTCGAACAAATGTAAGCTATCCCTTGTTTCTGAAGGTATTGTATGCATTAATTATAGTCTGAATTTTGTGTTTTCGAGTAAGTATTTCTCAAAAACATTTCCTAATTTATATCTTTTCTGCAGAGATATCAATACTAGAGGGGACTGCGACTATTCAGTACCGCCGTTTCGACGTCACCGGTTCGCCCTCATGACATTTCGCCATCGAGTTATTACGCAGTGAGACCGTTTAGTATAATACACTGAAGTGCCACTGAATTAAGGATACCAAGTCAATAACGAGTTGGGTCTCTTCTGGCCTTGATAATGACTGTCACACGACGAGGCATAGATTCAATAAGTTTGCGGAAGCGTTCCGCGGGAATGTCAAACATCGGATATAGCTGTGCATAATTCAGGAAGGATCACTAGTGTTTTGTGATGCGGTTTCACTGCTTATTCCAAAACGCGTCAGAGGTGTTCAGTAGGATATAAGTCAGGGTTTCTAGGTATCCATTTCATGACACAGAAGTCAGAGGAATGCCCATTCGATAAGTCAGTAGCCAACCAGGAATAGTGAGAGGTGCAGGTTTCTTGCTGGATTACTTCATTTCCGTCTGGATGACAGGACACCATAAATGGAAGGAGATGATCACCCAGCATCTGAACGTAGCGAATCATACTGAGGAAGGTTGTTACAAGTATCAAAGATCCCAAACACTGCCAAAAAGAAAACACCACAGACCATGATTGAGCTGCCATGGCCTTGTACAGTTTCACCTTGGCATGCACGAACCATGGCTTCATGACCCTCATGCCATATTCTCAGCCTCTCCTCGGTGTTAATAGTCGGAATCGAGACTCACCACTCCATGCCACTGTTTCCAGTTCTCTTAGAGTACATTCTCTCGCCCAGGCAAAACGTGCAGCTCGATGGCATGCACTGAGCAATCGAATCATACTGTCTTGGGTCTACGGCACCCGAAGCCCATATAGTGAAGAGAGCGTCGCACGATCTGCTTACTGTCTATACGACTGGCGCCTTGATCCAACTGGGTAGTAAGTTGAGCCAACGTTTATCTTCGCTGGCTATTTAGCGAAGATCTAAACGTCTCACAGCACGCTCGTTCAAGAATAATTGTCCTTTGCAGTTTTTCCCTCACGAGTTTGTTTTCCCACCGTCTGTCTATTCTTGGTATACTCTCGAGATTGCCAAACTTGAACCTAGCCTTCTGACGATTTCGAAAATTGAATGGCCCATGCATCGAGCGCCTACTAACTGTCTGATCGAATGACCCATATCGTTTTACCCATATTGGCAATTGACTGCTTAACAACAACCACAGCACTAGCAATATATGCTTTCACCACAACGCCCTCATGTCGGCATAAATGCGGCGCAGCACTACAAAATTTGCAAAGCCATGTCTATCTTTAATTTAGTTGCACTTCAGCGTAATTTAGTTTGCCTAATTAATAGTCGAGGCATATTTTTCTTTACATGCCAATATTGTATCTTGTCATATTACATTACTAAGCTTATTTAGGTTAATATTTTGTTTTACCTTCTATGCAAATACATCGTTACGCATGACATAAAAGTTAACTTATTAGTACATCTGTCTATATATTTATTAATTTTAAGAGATTTAACACGATTCCAATGTAATTCCATTTTCGATTATGATTTCACAAAAATGTGATTTCTTGCTTGCATAATTAATTTCTATGAACTAGCGGATTAAAATTTCAAGACGTTTTGATGAATCGTGTAAATACTACTCCTGCATAATTTTATAAATGATAATATAACTGCTGTTATATCGTTATATCAGAGGTTTAGCCCATAATTAAGAAATGTGATAATTATAGTCTATTAGATGCTGACATAATTCTCTACCAGCTCTGGATAATTTTTTATATTCCATATTTGAAAGCAATTATATATGTATTATAAGCAATCTATATTGAGTATTTCCTTTCTACTTGGTGTCGAAATGGTCCGCGGGGAATCAACTGGGACGGACTGTCCTGCCAGCAAAACGGCGGCGGTCAAACGAATACGGAGAAACGAAAACTCCTAGACCCAGCTAGAAGCTGAGTAGAAGTGAAATATGGAAAACGTTCTCCGATTTAATACCAAGGCAGTAGGCAGAAATCCATATTGGCTTACTTTACGAAGCCTAATTAGGCAGAGGGTGCGTAATGAGAATGCCCCTCCTAATAACTCTCATTTCACAGTGCCTGCCGTTGTGGTGACATAGTTATGCTCAAACATGCCTAAGAGTCAGTTAAAACCAACAAAAAGAATTCCTAGTGATTAAGTACTCATAGTTCTAATACGATCACTATAAACATCATTTTAAGCTAAAAATTATTTGATAAAAGTTTAATTGCCTTGATCACTGCAATTGTAATAGCTCTTACAAAAAAACCTTAATACCTGATATATCAGTATCTGTAATCAGTATCTGTCTACATGATATATCAGTATCTACTAAAGATGAATTAATTTTTCTAGCGTTGTATTTACAAATACACATTAATGGAATAATCAGTCATTTTCTTGTATGTAACGTTTTTACTCTTTCATTTCTACCTGGGTTATTCGACATCTGTCAGTATTGTGATGTGGGCCTTCTTTCTGAGTAACGATTATTACTGATACAGTTTCAAATATTATTTTTAATGCATTTAACTTTATGTTTATTTTTTACGTAACAGCCCAAATGAACGTGAGCCTAGAAGGGCTAAGGCATTTTGAATCGAATCACTAAAAGCGTTGAATAATTTTTACAGCGTTACAATCATATATTATCGTCCTCTATTATATTTAAAGAAATTATATAAAAAAAGAATCTGCATGAATGCGTATAAGTTTCTCGTACTGTGGAAAAAACAACGGTACCTACATACATAAATTTTGAATAACGTAGTCTCCACTCGAATACTGGCACCTGGAATTCCGAATTTCGAAACTGTTTTATTATTTATTACATATTTTGTAAACTTTTAACGATTTTTTTTATTAAAAAAACTCATCGATTTCAATTCGAGCAGTGGCAACACAGTACCGAATAAGCATTTTTATCTCGAGAGTGTGCATTGGAAATTCTAAAGATACACTGTTGTTAAATATTTTTAGACCAAATGCTGTAGAAACGTGTCTGCATATTTAAATGGAAAAACGTCCCTTAAGGAAAATATAAAAGCTTTCAGATTTTTTTTAAACTGTACTTATTTATTTAAATTTAGTTGGTGTGATAATTTCTGAAATTATATAATCGTTGCAGCGTGTTACAACTTCATGCATGACGTGACATTTCATGTTTCGTGCATGACGGTTAAGTTTTTATGATAAACAATTATTCATAGTTCTCTTACAATTTATAGAATTATATAAAAATCCATGCCTAAAAAATTTATAAAATTTTGAAATAAAAAACTAGCTGAAGTATTCCAGAAGCCCTGTTTTAGTATAACAAAATTTGCTATTTATTTCGTAGTTTATTTAACTCGTTGAATGTCAAAATGCCCGAGCCGTCAAAGCCCTGTTTCAGTATTATGAAATGTGCTATTTATTTCGTAGTTTATTTAACTCGTTGAACGTCAAAACACCGAGACGACCTTTCATTCAAACGACCACAAGCGCTCGAGATTGCGATTTTGTTGTGTTCCCTCCCCTTAAGGTATGCAGTAGCAGAGGCAGTTTCCCCAAATGCATTGTATCAGTACATTGCAGACTCCCTGTCCTAAAAGGCTAATGGAAGCTCTTGTTAAGAGAGTAAAAATGATGTCATTCGAAATTTTCTCACCGTTTTGTGTATTAATCGATGGAGAGGGGGAGAAACTGCTTTGAATGTAGAAAATTTCAGGCGCTTCTCTGTTATAAGCATACAGGTTAGTGAAGGCTTCGGTTCTCTAACAAGTAAACCTTCTCTCCTTTGATATCTGTTTCCCGAAAAACCATATAATTTAGGAAAGCATATGTCTCAAGTAGAAAAACTGTGAAATCTTAGGGGCAGAGGGACAATCGTTTAAGAACTATACGGTCCACAAAGTATCAGGAAAACGTTGGAAACATGACCCCCAAGATCTCTAAAATGCTCGTTTCACGTATTTATATGAACTAATAATATGGTAAGAAGATGATCTCAATATAAAGGAAGAAACAACTCGTTGAAAAGAGACAATAGACGCTTGGATTTTGAAAATGTTACTTATTATTGCATTCAAACAGAATCTATTACAAAAGACAATCAATGTGCAATTCATCAAATAAACATTGAGATGACAGAAAGACAGTTCACAATGGGCACATTTTAAAAAAGCGATAACCTCACACTTTGCACGCTCATCATTTGTCAACGAATTTAAGCAGTAATCCATTGGCACAATCCAAATTCCATTTTCGTCGTCCAAGTATCCGCCCTCATAAAAAGCATATTTAATCAAGTTCTGAAAACGAGGAGCGCTGGATTGACATAGTGAAAAGGACTGCAGTGCCAGAAAACCATGGCGATTACAAATGTGCTCCTGGGTCCATAATGATTGTGTTCGTTATGCAACGAACAAATGATTTGCAGTGTCTGAAAAAAATGAATATTCAGAGGTTGGATCATTTCTCACGTAAGTCCTTCAGGTACCAGTTCTTTTTGTAGGACTTTGCCATCAGGTACTTTGGAAGCAGACAATGTATTAACATACCAGAAATAGAGACGTCATTACGGAAATATGTCCATCTATACACACTTCAATGATACTTTGTGTGTTCTATAGCTCCTAAACGCTTGTCCTCTGCCCCTAAGCATTCACCGTTTTTCTACTACTTGTGATATAAACTATCAGAAAATATATTGGTTTCAGGAAAACCGGTATCAAAGGAGAGAAGGTTTATTTGTTAGAGAACCGAAGCCTTCTCTAACCTGTATGCTTAAAATAGAGAAGCGCCCGAAATTCCTTTCTACATTCATAGCAGTTTCTTCCCCTCTCCATCGATTAATACACAAAATGGTGAGAAAATTTCGAATGACATCATTCTACTCTCTAAACAAGAGCTTCCATAGTGGCCTTTTAGGACAGGAAGTTATACCTCAATATACATTATTTAAGCAGAATTCATAGAATTATGAACAATTATGCATAAAATACACTTAAAGATGGTGACAGTTCAATTATATAATCGCAAAATGCATGAAAGAAGCAGATCTTTCCGTCTTATCTTTGTTTTGATATTTTTTACCCTTTTTAATGATACTGAATGAATTATCTTATATTTTCGTTTATTTGATATTTATCCCTTGATGTGCTAGAATTTATTCATTTTCCTTTACTTGAATGCATTCTCATTTTGAGAAATATACTTACCATCCCCGAAGAAACAGAAAGATTCTTACACTACTATGCTTACTTTCATACACGTATTTTTCAAGTTTGAGAATATAGGTAAGAATATATACGTCTTCGCCTTTTATTTATTTGAATATTTGTGCATTTATTATGACACGAAGGTTTATTTGCACCGTAGCCACGATCGAAATGTCATGAGGTTAAGTTAAGCTAAACAGGATAATGAAACGGCTGTTAACGTTGAACTAATAACGGAATCCCCATCTGTGGCAATTATTAATCTATTAGTCAAGGCTTAAATTCCTATTCAGCAGATATTTCACATAACATGTCGAAAATATTTCATTGAGTGACGGATGTAACATCTCTGAGTAGCTACGAGGATGATTAAATATACGTCGCTGTATTGTTTCTGTTGTGGCAAACTTGTCATGAGATTTATGAGAATACTAAAAAATACTTTCTTATCGGGGCAAAGAAAGCTACAATTTTTCTTTTTGTAGCTGAAAAATACTACTATAACAGATAATTTATATTAACGTTTAAAGTTAAGGTTTAATGTTTTAAGATTGTTAAAGTTTAAATAGTCTTGAGGTTAATTAAAATTAAAAGGTTTGAAAATTAAAGTTAATAAATTTTAATAATTGGATTCAACTTTGTTTTCTCTTCTGAAACTAAAATATTGGTACGGTAAAACAGTGACAAATAGAAAAACTTTAATTTTGAAAGGAGCATGTGGATTTCATATTTAAAATTCATGTCCTTTCCAGTAATTAATAATGGAATACATGAGGTTTCATAATTCGCATATCATTTTAATGTCTTTAACTCTTTCGCTTCAGTAGAAGCCCAAATCTGTTTCACTCAGGCATCCGAAACCCCTGCGCATACGTATTTTTGTTGCCATGGATTCCTTTCCCCACGGAAAGTAGAATGCTACAGAGCTAACAATAACCTACTTAAGTAAAGCGGCAACTTCTCTCTTGGGATCTTTATACCCTTTCACCACTGTGTGCAGTTTCCCATTAGGGCAGGTTTGCAACTTCGGTCATCAACAGCTAAGCATTGACGCCAAACAAACCACAAGGAAAGGGCATTCAAATGATAAAACTACTTTTACTGGCTTCAAAATAATGATTGGTATGTCATTTAACAACTCTTGAAAGCGAAGAGCCATGCACTAACGTGATGGTGGAAAGCCCCAGGTATTGAGATCCAGATTCAGGTGTTGAGACGACTTGCCGATGTTTGAATGGTCGGGCGTTTTGGGCGACGTCGAGGGTTAATAAAGAAATAACGCTTAGGATACTCTGCACATTGAAAGAAACATTATATGTTTGATTGTGTCTTGAAACCAAAAAAATAGCGAGATCATATACGTCAAAAAATGAGTTACAAAATGATAACCGGGGGCCTATAAGACAAATGATTTTGCTCAGATATTTAAAACAGGTTCTGAAAATTATTTACAGATTTCTTTAAATTTCGCGTTTAAGTAACCTTAGAAAAATCGTTGCTTATTTAAAGTGTTTCATCAATAAGGTTTATTCTAATTAGCCAGGTTTTCCAGGACGGAATTAAACTAAATATATCACGATAAATATTCAATTAATATAATATACGCGCATAGAAAATTTAAATTGTTAATTATTTTGCTTCTAATTAAATCTAAAATAAAAGACGCATTGTCTAATTCTAAGTCAATTTCTGAAATAAGCTTTCCAAAAATTTCTACGGCTTCTGTTATGAAATTCAAATCGTTTTCGAAAAGCGTAGTTACGATAACAAGCAACAATGACCTATTTTGCACAATAGCGGTAAAGGTATTTGGAAATTTCTAGAATATTATCCAAATTAGCCAATTACAACGTGTCTAGTGTATATTAATTAGGCCCTTAAGTTTATATTTAATGCATTTTAAAGAAAATATAAACTGCAATTATTCAGGTAGGTGTACTAAATTTAAGATATTATTTAAAAGCCGGAATCTGCATTTTTGGTGATAGATATTTAAATGTTATATTTCTAAAACTTCTAGATTTATTTATACTCGTAAAATACTGACTGACTGATATGTGCACTCGAGAGTCTGCAATAGAAAGCCATAATAAACCATAAAAAAGTCGCTAAGAATGATGATTTATCTGTTTACTTTTCTTTTATTGTCGTAAAGCCTTAGAGTTGCTATTTAGCATTAAGATGGGTTGTTAAAGACATTAAAAGGAACCAAGTATCATAATCCAATAAAATAGGAACTTAGCAATGAAACATATGATTTTAGCAAATTTTGATAACTATAACTTTAAAAATTATTTTCCATTGATTAACTGTGATGTTTTATGCGATCTCTGCTGCCGTCACACGAGTGTGGTAACCCATAATGTTAGAAATTTTAGTGCATTTGTAGCCGGCAATTATGTCATATATGATTCATTTTATGCCTATTCAGTTTATTCATGCTTAACTTCCCCATTCCTCACATATCAAGATTAAAAAAGGACCTCCAGCGGCCGAGCGGTAAAATCACTGACCACTGGTAGTTCGCTCCGGGCTCGAATTCTGGCAACGGTCTGGCTGCATGGGCAATTTTGTGGTTTTTCCCATGTGCAACGTTTATACGAGCTAGTTTCCATTATAATGCCCTCCAGGAAAGCATCCCTCCCTTTAGGCAGATAGCCTTCGAATGCTTTGCCCTTATTAAATAAGCCAAACCAAACCATCAAGATTGAAAAGATTGAAAAGAGACGGAAATGGGAGAGATATACTTCATCACATTTTAATCAAAAAAATTGATCGTATTTAGTTTCACATTGGTGTCGAGATAGATAATAACAGTTTAAATGTTTCTATTTCTAGCTTTTAAGGTTTGCGTGTTTTTCGAAGCGCTTCCAGCACGGTCTTTTCTCCGTTCTTAGTCATTCAGTGCTTAATGGTTGTGGTTCATATTGTGCTTTTCTTTTTATTATTTTCAAATATCTAGCATATTGACTCCAGAAGTGCTTTATTCAAGTAATCTTGATGGGGGGGGGAAAGAAAAACTAGGTAAAAAACGAGTTACAATTCATAAAATTACTAGATGGTCAACTTTTTATGTCTTCTGTTCTTATCAATATCAAATGTGTATGAATGTATATCAAATGTGTGAATTATGCACATACAATATCAAATGTGTATGAATGCGCCAAAATATTATTACGAATTTTGTATAATATAACAGGGTTTTGGTTTAATGGATTATAGCAAGACTATCTGCTTGAGAGAAGGGATGCCTTCTTGTAGGACTTTCTAAGGAAAACTGGCTCGTATAGACATTACACAGGGGTTAAAACACAAATACGTCCATGCAGCCAACTCGTTCGCCTGGAATCGAACCTAGGTCGGAGCTATCAGTGTTCAGCGACTTTATTGCTCAGTGGCTGGTGGGCTATAATGTAACATGCAAAGTCTAAACAAATGCGAATCGTTGCTGGAAAAATAAGTTTACAGGAGTACGTCCGTTTAACATTGAGATAAACGGCCTATCTTTAAAATGGGAAGATCTCACCCAGCTGGCGGTGGTTTTGGCTATTATTTTTTGTCGCCAAATTTGGCAAGAAATAATTAATACTCTACTAAATATAACTGTAGTTGATCCCTATATGTAAATGTATCCGTACCCGGCCCTTATATTTAACCTTAATTTAATATTATTTACAGTAATTTTGAGAAAGGGAAAGTACTGGAAATTCGTCAGCGGCCGGAGGGCGCTGTACAAGACCGGAGAGAGCAACAGTTCTTAGATTTTAATTTCGAATTGACTTCATAATATTGAAATGTCTCTGTGCAAACTTCGCTCTTTAGATGTGTTTTGCATTGCTTTGCGTTTAATGATATTAATAGTTTAAAGTGGTAATTATTTATTACGCTTTGTCCTACTGAGAAGAGTGCGCTTTGTGGTGCGAGTACGTCTGAGGAAAATTCCAGAATTGTAAAGTGTTTCCTTTTTTGTAAACTAAATTTTATCTAGCTATAACCGGTTCTGTGTGCATTCTGTCCACTAAGAACTCATGCGCACGTAGCACTCATACGCGCACATAGCTTCCCCGCAA
Source organism: Stegodyphus dumicola (assembly GCF_044657685.1). Classification (NCBI taxonomy): domain Eukaryota; kingdom Metazoa; phylum Arthropoda; class Arachnida; order Araneae; family Eresidae; genus Stegodyphus; species Stegodyphus dumicola. Next base: position 23,919,672 of record NC_140776.1, on the reverse strand, counting down.
GGCAAGTTTAGGGTTTCCAGAAAAGGGCAAGGAAAGACAGTGTTGATACATTTGAATAGAAATCGCCCATTTTGCGACAGAATTGGCGATATGCCATAGACGGATGGAGAACCTTCTGGGACGAATTCTTACTGCCCAGAATGTTCTCGAACAAGCCAAAAGCTACTGCTAAAAACCCTGCTGGTAGGCGGAGAGTCAGTCAGTGCGGAGTACATCAAGTTGATAGTCAATTACGAGTATCTAGTCGAGTGAGTGCGGAGTCCATTGGTGCAGGTCTAGTATATCGAGTTGATCGTCAGTCTAGTCGTCGAGTGCATCGAGAGAGTCTCTTAGTGTAAATGTGTTGAGCTCAGAGAACGACTGAACCGAGTCGGGAGCTGTACTTTAGTTTATCGTCTAGTGCATCGAGACCTGTAGCGTGGAGAGTGTTGCGAGTACGTACAGTTCCGAGAGCGACCGAGCACAGTCGGGAGCTGTACTCTGGGGCTTTGCAGTGAAGGTGTCTTCACCGTCATAGTCTGAAAACCTGTTGTGTCGCTGATTGTTTCAACGTGTTTGTAGTAGTTCTTCGACGACTGTAAACGTGTTATTTCAGCTGTTTTGAATAATACTGTGCAATAAAGTATGTTTTGATATTTCATCAAGTGTCGTCGTTATTCACTGCAAACCCACGAACATGCTCGTACGAACGAAGGAAAAAATGTAACAAAATTATACGGAAGCATGAGCAAAAAACAAATAAATTTTATTGCGAAATTGATTCAAAATTGTGTAGTTGAAGAAAGAAAAAATAAAGACATTTTATTGGTTTTGAAATAAAAATAAAATAAAGAAAAATCAGAAAGTATGAAACAACCTAAGAGAAATTCTACGAGACATGATTTTTGGTTTCGGTATTAGGCCTATAAGAGAACTGTGAAATGGAGAACTCATTGTGATTTTTGCTAGACAAAACAGCAAGCCATACAACTATCTTTAAAAGAGCAATTTTTGTTTCATCTTTCTAACCCATTGAAAGATTTTAAATAACTTAAGTTATTAAAACTAACGTTTGTCAGAAACATCGAGTATTTCAAATTTTTTAACTCACGTTGAAAAAATGTCATGGCATTTTATTGTTTTAAAAACAATATGCATATTAATAATCAATATTTACTGCCTGTTAGTAATAGAGAAGGATAGATGGAGATAAAACTTATGTAATGAAATGCTTAATTTTCACTACTTAATGTGCACTTCATAGATAAATGTTTGCAATTCAATTTACTCTCATTAAATAACTTCATTAAATCCAGAAATAGCGCACTGGGAATACGGCAGTTCTTCCTTTATGAAGTCTTATTTCTCCAAAGTCATTAACAGATGATAAAGTGAGTGGTTATTTATAAGACATGTAGGATCTGGCATTCTGAGAAACGCTTTGCAAGAGCACTCGCTTAACTAAATCAAGTGATTTTTGGTGCAGGTCATAAATTTGAATTAATTGTTCTATTAGGTAATAGAAAATCACGTAGCTTTAACCTTAGGCCCTTATTTTATCTCGCAATTATCAGCAGACCGAATCATGAATCTTTGTTCTCTCGCTTATCTCGATTTCAATCAATTATCTAGATCTATTATCCATTTATTAATGAACTGTACATTCTATTCAGTTGAAAGAATTAATCAACGTTGTCATTATTTTAAATAAACATGACAATATAACGGATAATACGTTCAAAACAAATATTTTTGCTGACGAGTGCAGATATAGTCTGAATAGTAATTCTAGACGTGTATTGATCTGGAAAGAGGAAGGAATACTCAACCTGCCTTCCCTTAACCGTGAAATATCCCATTTCCGTGACAGCGGTTTGATGGTTGGGGAGAAATCATGACAAATGGTAGCACCGAGCTGCATATCTTTCAAAGAGGTTCTGTAACCGCTCAGAGATATGTGGACGAGATGTTATAACCCCAAGTTAGACTATTTAGAGGCGCAATTGGTGCAGAGGTTTTGCTAATGGCTAAAAATGAAATGCTCGGTGTCATCGAGCATATGTGGTGTCCGAAGACTTGCAAACAGAAGATATCACTCGAATGGATTGAACACATTACTCGGCTTAAAACCGACTGAGCTATGTGGGATGTCTCAGAGCCCAGAATTCAGCAAGCCAGTTTCCTCTCCGGCCTTTCCAGGAGCTGAAAGAAGCACTTTTAGAAGAGTGGCGTGCAACTACAGAAGACTTCTTGAACACTTTGTTAAAGTCTACGAAATCAAGATGTGAGTTATGCATTTCTGTCCGAGGTGATCATATACCAGTGATGGCGAACCTATGGTACGCGTGCCACAGCCGGCATGCAGAGCATCATCACGGCCGGCACGTAAATGGATTACTTTCTTAATCAATGATCACAATAAAATGACACTATGTAATTTAAATAAGTGTTTTAGTTTGTTCTTAAACGTTTCACTTACTTACATATCGCATAATGCCATTGGCATAAGACCTAATCCTAGACATAAGATTTTCGCATATCGCCATAGAAATGATATATATATATATTTATTAACACCATTTATGATGTTTCAATTGTTTGAGGCATTTATACTACTTGTTACATGGCAAACAATACGCCAAAGTTGAAGCAGCTAATGTTTACTGAACGAATTCAAATTTATTGCAGACTGCCGTGAGTTTTAAAACTTTTATTGTTAAATAGATTCCAGTTTATGATCTAAGCATTTTGAGCTAACTTAGGGATAATTCTAATTTAATATCGTAAACGGAATGTACAAATATAATGTAAAAACATGCAATTTGATAAAAAAAAAAAAACGCGAAAGCTTAGTAGGGAAACAAAGCTCATTCACAAGCGCTCAGCCAAAATAAGCCCAATAAAGCCGAACAGCAGCACATGAAATCTAAAGTTAGAAGTTTAGCAAAGAGATATCCGGGTTAATGGATACTGCTGCCCGTGTTCATCTGCAACCATAGATTGTTGATTCGTGAAAATCCAGTTCCTCTTTTATGTTACTTCTTTTTAGTTATATGATCGATTTATATTTAATGCTTCATTTTTAAATTTTGTGCTTTTCGATGCTCCAGATCTTGAACCCTAACAAATGACTGCAGCAAAAAAGGCTAAAATTAAACATTGATAGCGGAAGATCGTTTCAAGAGACCTGGACAGAATCATTTGGAGTTATTGAACACAATAGGAAAGCATCATGCATTCTGTGCGGTAAAAGTGCTGTGTCTCACACATCTAGTGTCAGACGTCACTTTAACACCAATCACAATATTGTAGCCGAGCGTGATGAAGCTGAAAGGAAGATGTTTATTGAAGGTAAATTGAGGAATTATATTTATCAGAAAGTTGATTTTTTAAATTATATAACACAAACCATCTAACAACAGCCAGCTTTCAAATTTTACTGTGCCTGGCAAAACACGGTAAACCGTTTTGAGATGGGGATTTAATCAAAGAGGTTTAGGGCACGTGACTTCAAAACGGTTCGCCACCTCTGCCATATACCATAGTAAAGAAAAATGTTTTTAAAAGGAGGGGACTTAATTTTCCATCCTTTTCCAACTTCCATAAATTTGGTGTTAATTTCAATATTTTGCGAATAATCAACTGCCAAACACTGTAATTTTTGCTAACTAGCGCTTCTGTACAAATTTCTATTAAGAATTTTTTATTAAGTATCACTTACGTTTTCTTTCTGTTATTATCCTTTAATTTTGATGACCAGTGTACTACAAGAGGTTTATCCTTTTGTAGCAAGTTTTACCAAAATACATTGAAAATTGTATTTGATTGACGCGAGTGTGTTAGTAAGTTGGAAAACAGGAAGTTTAAAATGGTTAACTGGTTAGTTTTAAAAAAGGTTATCATCAACGCTTTCTCTCAACTTCGGTATTAGCTACATTTTCATTACATGAATTCAGTTCTCCGAATAATACATAAACGTCTGAAGTAAAAGCAAACATTGATTCATTAAATGTACATGAAATCTATAACAGACCCTTAATAACTATATCTCCATTTCAGTACAATAAAAATTTTTATTTGTAGTTTATTTGCATGAATATTTTAAAATGTTTCGCGGACTGATAAAATATGTGCAATGCGTTAAAAAAGTACCAAATAAAAATAATATGCAAAAATAATATTTATATTCCTGTAAGCCACAAAACACGATTTGGAAAATGTAACTCTCGTTTTGACAATATCTGCTAAATTCTCGCACAGTATCCAATCCTGCATACTGGTAATGGATAGAGTTGCAGCGTTATCATGAAACTATATGATTTATTGCTAAAGTTAGGTTATCAGAGATATCTATTAGAATAAATTACTCTCACTCGTCGTACTCTGCTATAATAGTAAATACATAAATACTGCTCACTATCAAATGCAAAGGCGAAAACGCTAATGTAGAAGTTCAAACTGGTAGAAAAATAATCTTCGTTTGGTGCATTTCGTGGGTGATCAGGCACTTTTTTCTTTCTTCAGGAACAATGCATAGACAGTGCTTTTCCGTATTTTTCCAACTAGTAAAGATTAATTGCCCGGATTTTTAGAAAACTGGAATTTCATACACGTGAAATTTAACTTCCTGTGTATAATTTCAAGAAACCATTTCTTTTCAGGATTCTTATTCAAAATTATGCTTGTATCCTAGCATGTAACAAACAGAAACAGATACTTTTACGCATAACATGATAACTTAACGTGTGAATCAAAATGTAGTGAAAGAACGTATCCTGCATCAGTTGTTATATATAAAAACCGTAATAAGAAATGTTAATCACTCTTTAGATTTATCAATATTCAAAAGAGATCTTATGCTAGATTTGATGCGTATAATAAAACAAAAAAATCATATATGTTTAATATATATATATATCCTTTTGATTTAAATATAATTTACGGTAACTTTACAAAGTTTTAATTCTTTAAGCTCGCAGGTCTAACCCATAAGTTCTTGTATATTTTTACAAATAGCATATCGCTATTTATTTTTTCTGTACATCGGATTTGCCTTTCCATTTTTTACACCTTAATCTGTCAATATATGCGGACGCGTCGGGAAGTTCGAACAGAGAATTAAGACTAAGGTTTTTGGCATAGTTTATTTAATTCATTAAAAATTTTTGTCGCGCAAAGTTTCAATTGTCTGTTTCGGCGAAACGCGTAATGGAGGTGGCTTGGTTCGGAATTCATTTTAAAAATTTTCCTTGACAAGCCAAAATGAACTTCGAATTGAGCTAATTAACCATTTAACGCTTCTTAATTTTAATATTTTTATATTTTACCTTGATCAATTGATTAGTATTATACTGTGTTTTAAAATCTACTTTATTCGTTTTCATATAGCTTACTATTTTTATTTTACCTCTTTCAATTGATTTGTTTTTTTACTGTGTTAAAAATTGCTTAATTCGTTTAGCATTTAGCTTACTTTTTATTAATTTTACTTGTAAATATTCAAATATTGTATTTTTCTCCTCTTTCACACGTTTCATAGCAACTAAATATGCTTATGTTGAAGTTTTCACGGAGCCACAGTTTTTGGTTACTTTTCGGAGTGCGTACTAAAATTTATTTTCTAATTTCCTTAATTTTCAGCACAATGCGCAAAATTTTAACCAAAATTGGACTTCATTCGTTTGTTCTTACAACTTAACTTTAAATTATATACTCGATATATATATATATATATATATATATATACTTGATAGATTGACTATGGTTCGCTACGTTATAACGTAGAGAGGCTTTAAAGCGGAGTTAAAAAAATTACACGCGAAGACAGAAGTACCAGTAAATTCCACACATAATTTTATTCCTGGATAATGAATTCTAAGGACACATATTCTTTTTTACTTTCACATCATCATTGTAGGAGCGCTATGCACCCCACAGTTTTATACAGATTATATTTTTAGAACAATGGACAATAGCTAGCAGGAGGCTAATCGAGCGAAATAGCATCCTAGTGGCGACATAGGTAGGAGCAAAAGTGCGCAATCATCCAGTATAGAGGCTCTCCAAGAGAAGGTTTTTGGTTTAGGCTACTTATTAAGAGAAAGTTTCAATTCTCTAAATTTTGTGTTCAGCCCCCGAATTAGTTTACACCATCATCGTTACGCAAGCCATGTAATGTAGACTGATCTAGAAATGGCACAGTACATAAAAGTTATTACTGTTTTTAGAAAAGAGAGCAGGGAGGAATGATTATTGCTAGTTTACTTTATAATTTTGAGATTTACTTATGTTTGAATGAAATTTACATACTTTTTTACCTTACCTATCTTACATATTTAAATATAATATAATTGTCTCATTTGCATATTTTCTCTTATCATTCCTAAGCGCGAAATGACACAGAAATCATATTACCAGGTGCATAAATATATGTTTACTAAAGAGTCATATATATATATATATATATATATATATGATCTGGAAATGATTTAACAATCAAAATAATTATAGTTTTCGTACGTGGAAAGGTAGGTAACTTTCAATCACTGTGAGTAAAAATGTAAATAAAAAGACTTCCTCTATCGGGTGAATGGACTAATCATTTGTCCTGTTACAGATGAAGAAGATGATTTTCTTTCGATTTTTAACTACAATTTTGGCCGCCCAGACTGTATAGTGGTTAGGAAAGCCAACTGCGGTGTCGAAGTGTCCGGGAGCGAATCCCAGGGAAAACATGGATATTTGTAAATGTATTGTGTCTTTACGACATGGAACCACGCTAAATATATGGCAAGCCGAAAATCCTCTCTTGTTGTTTGGTGGTAGGGGACAGTAACTATAACAACAACAACACCTATAACAATACCCTATAGTACACTATAACAATAACAACAACAACAACAACACCTATAACAATACCCTATAGTACACTATAACAATAACAACAACAACAACAACAACAGCAGCAACTATAACAATAACAGTAACAACTCAGATCTCCAAATTCACTTACATTTTGCCAGTTGCTGTTGCTTGTTTTTAGCTATATTAACATTTAGAGCCTAATATTCTAATGCGATGTATTCCGCTCTTGAAAGGGAACTAAAAATGTGCGTGGGAATTTTTGTGACTTCTGGAAGTAGTTTTAGTTTTCAATTTAGAAATCACAAGGTCAGCGAAGAAGCAAGAAAAATCTGGAAATAGATCTTCTTTTGTAAGCAGGTTATAAAAAGCACTTCGTCGAGTATTTGGTAGAAGTAATCAATGAAGCAAATCAAAGCGTTTTCTTTTATGTTCAATAAAAATGCTTTTGATTTTAATGCGGCATGGGCGAAATACCTCTTCTTCAAAAAACAAAAATATTATATTAAATAAGTTTATAGAAATAATTTCTAGCTTTTATTCCGCAAGAACTAACGTCAAGTTAAAATTAATGCGAATTCGAAAATGCGTAAAGTTTAGAAGATATCTGACATAAGATTTGTACAGGTTTGATATAAGATTTACATAGGTAGAAATTCATTTCTAGAAGTTTCTTAATATTCAATTGAATCTTCTTGTGCTCTAAAGAATAACACATTTTCTTATGCTGAAACAGTAATGGAAATTATTTTTGTATTGCAAGTTGATGAATGACAAACTGAAACTCTCTTTTAAGATGACCAGTTGCTTTTCATCTGAAGACATACGTCAGGAATTAGTTATCATTTACATAAAACGCGATACTGAAAACTCATTCTGGCAGGGAGTTGTAGGAGAAAAACAAGAATTTAAAGGAAAGGGTTTGAAAAGTAAAAATAACTATTTGAAAATTAAAATAATCCCTATAAGATGTTACCATAAATGGAACTAAAGTGCGCTACAAGATAACTGTTATCTGTTTGAAAACACTGAAATAGCTAAGACATTGTAAAATTTTTATTTCCATTCCTAATCACCAGTACAACACGCTAAAGACTCTTTAAATAAGTCATCTTCCGTTCAAAAATCTTATGAGGACGAAACATGGTTTCTTTGTACACCTATTAAATGTTCTTTTTTGAACAACAATGAACTTATATTTAATATTTTTAGATGCGTATTTTAATTTAATTACATATACAGAGTCTAATTATATATGTAGTTAGATTTCATTATTTGTTAAAATTAACATTTTTAAAATATGATATTTACAAAACATGAATAATTTCGTCATTTAAAACACTTCTGAAAGGGGATATATATGACTAAAACTGACTATTGTGAAAATAATGGCCGGTTAAGGACTTTTAAGCTGGGTAAGGGGGCGAGCATATTTACATACATATTACGGATATTTACATACGTTGTGTACTGCCGATTGCAATGAAAAGGTAGGTGCGCAGTTAGAACACCGATTTACAAAATTTCGAAGTTTTACGGCTCTCGTTTTCAATTGTACGAAATATACGCATACGTACATACAGACGTCATGACAAAATCTCTTCTGAAACCATTTTACAATCCGGTTTGAAATAAGTATCCTTTAATCTATCCGAATATACAAACATCAAGAAAAACATGGCCTGAATGAATGTCTGGACTGTCAAAATAGATATTTCTGTTGAAACATGAAACCCGGAATTTTTTGCGATTACCATACTTCCTTTACTTCGTACAAGGTTTCGTTTACTTCGTTACGTTTACTTCGTACTTACCAAACTTTGGACGGTTTAGATTACTTATCTTCGATCCAGCAGGCTAAGGAATCTTTAAATAGGTGCGTTAAATAAATTTATAATACGTAATATTAAAAAGACAAGACATTTTTTTATCTTGAAGGAAAGATTCCCTTCTTTTTATCCCTTAAAGTACAGGGAATATTGTGCAACAAATGTGAAGCTGAAATTGAATTTCCAAAGTTTTAAAAATCATATGTGATTATATAATATTAAACGTAAGTCATGTGACATCTTTATTAGTAATTAATTGTAAGTAATATGCAATTTGATCTCAGCCATAAAAATCAGGTAAAAAAAAATCTTAAAATTATTTCCCAGTGTATTTCAAAAACCTCATCAAGGAAATATGCAAGGAAAATGTTTATACTAAAATACTTTCCCAAAGAATTTTGAGAAAGAACAAATTCCGTCCATGTATCAGAGCACAAAAGGGCCATCGATCATAAAGCAGAACTCTTAATTTAAAATTGCAGACTTTAATTTCGCCTAAGGAGACATAAAGGACCTAAAAAACCGTTTACACTAAGATCAGTAAAAGTATAATATCATGAATAAATAAAAGGTGTGAAAAATAATTAGTTGTAAAATACTTACGTAAAGAATGCAGACGAATTTCGTAGGAAGCAAAATGAGCTAACTCTTATTATTTTTAAAGACATATTTTTGGAACAAAAGTGAATTGCTCATTTTTCAGACATAAAATTGCAAATATGGCAATCTTTGATCACTACTGTGCCCTTTTCTAGCTGAGTAAAATAGTTTTATTAAACTTATTAACCATATCTAGACAAGAAAGGCCAAAATCTCATCTTGTAGAGTATTTTTTGAAAGCAGGAGAGATGAAAATGAGCAATGCCCTCGGGGACTCGAGCCACGGAACTTCCCAATACGCGTCGAGCGTGCTGACCATTACACAACGAAGGCATGCTAAGAAGGCGGAAAAAATACCTTATGTACTTCTTCTATTAAAGGGCGACAGGATTTTAGGGAACCCAATCGCCAAATCTGGGGGTTAAAGAATCATCATCCACCGCTCTTTTAGTTCGGGTGCCACTGTATAGACATGAGGTATTTTTTTGAAAGCAGGAGAGATGAAAACTGAGTAATTCCCTCGCCGGGACTTTAACCAATGACCTCTCAAATACACGTTGAGCGTACTGAACACTACACTACGAAGACATGCTAAGAAGGCGGAAGAAATACCTCATAACCTTACTACTAAAGAATATTGTTATCAAATACATTATCTGAAAAATTATTATCATCCGGTACGGATAATTATTTCATGAAATCCGGGAATTCCACATATAAACTGAAATTACGTGGAAAATATCTTGTTGAACCGATTGCTATAATAACAATATTTTTTTTTATTTTGTTTCCAATAATAAAGCAAATACAAAAGTAAAAATTACAAACAAACAATAAAATGTGTAAATAAAAGTGACTGAAGTTATTGCTTCAAAAGTTCTCCAAGACGGATGTAAAATGCCGTTTCAGAGTCGCCAAGAAGTGACACACGGAGATGATTTCTATTTAATGCATCTGCCGAACTACAGGGTTTGGGGCAGTTGACCTGCTAGTTTCCCCAAACGCCACTATGGCTAGGTGTCCATTGAAAGAGCACACGTTTAAATTTTCAAGCCAGCTTCCCTAAATAATGCCGCCCTTGAGATATTTCCTCCTATGAGGGCAAACTCGAAGTCTTAATGGCCTCATTGCAGGCCGGGAGACAGTAAAGATGACTATTCTAACAAATCCATCCTCAAATACCAGAAAATATTTCAACAAATAATACGAATAGCCTCCACTTTTCCATCGAAAGCTGTTCGAAATTTCTTCGCTGAAATATAAACGGAAAACAAACTTGAAAAGATTCCGGACATCGGACATCGCTGGTGTTTCTTGAGGCATCAACCGCTAGGAGTTTTGACCTCTAGAGTTGACGCTGTGCTCTGAGGCCTTTAGCTGGAAATAGATGAATAAGCACTTTTTCGCAACTTAGATTAATATCTAAGTTAAACAAACATGAAAATGTTATTTGCTATATGGAAAATGAAAAATAAAGTCGAAATATAATAAAAATAAATGAATAGTTTATATATCAAGAAACTGTATTCTTGCGATGAGGAAATGAAAATTGTTTCCAAGTATAAATGCGCTAACACTAGAATAATTACAAATGCGTTTAAAGTAATAATATTAGTTGGAAGTAAGGTACAACAAAGTCCAATTCCCTCTTTGTCTGGGGCAAAGTCCATTTCTTTGCCAGTTACATGAAAGTTGAATACGTAATAAATGAAAATGCAAAAAGATTTAGAGAATTCAAAACAAAAGTCCTAATACTTTGATACTTAACCCGCGAGCACACGCGGCGGGTATGTCATACCCATGTGCATTTTTCTTTTTTTATATTTCTCTCCCATTCTTTCATAAAAGGAGGAAACTTGGCGTAGCTGAGTTCAAGGTCACATATTTAAATGAGGGAAATTCCTGAAGTGGCGAGTGCAACGGTTTTTTAGGACCAGCATTGTTCGGGTATGTCATACCCGCGCGTGTACTGGCGTTTCTCAGTGAGTCACTTCGCACTTCTCGTTTTCAAGCTTTTAGTATAAGTTTTTCTTGAGTTGTAATCATGCCACCGTATATTCCTTACGATGAAGTGATGAAAAGATTGAGGAATTTCCTTGAAACAGTTTCTTCTGATGAGGATTCATTTAGTGAAGAAGAGGAAGATGTTGATGACGAAGAATAGAATATAATTAGTAATCATGATTCATCCATATAGAGTAGTGATTCAGATACAGAAACAGAAAAAGAGACTCTGGAATGTAGCAATGAGTTTTATGTTGGAATAAATATAAATTCCGGACTAATGTTAGAATTGGCGCCAAAAATATTATAACTAAACTCCCTGGAAATACAAAGTATTCTAAAGACGTCTCAACATCTCTTATCGATGTCCTTGTCATTGCTTATCGATGAAAATATGTTAAAACATGTAGTTGATAATTCAAATATTTACATTGATTCAATACGAGAAAATTTCACTCGTGAACGGGATGAGTACTTTTCTCAAAGCCTTAGGGATGCAGCTAAAAAAATGTTCAAAATGAACGACGACGAGCATCTGTGGTTCCTGATTCTGGACGAACGCTAACCACCGATGAACATGTTAAGAATGGACCGCCCACCAAAAACCTAAAATGACTTACAAGAGGTGTACAGAGTGCTCCAAGAAAAAAGATAGAAAGACTAGATTCATTTGTGAAAATTGTAGCAAAAGTATATGTATGGAACATATGACCTCATTTTGTAAACAATGTTCAAAAAATTGTAAGTAAATAATTTTTCCTCTCCTTATTGTTTCCTATTTTGTCTAAAATGAAGTATTAACTTGTTTTATATTTTAATTTCTTTTAAAAAACCGATTAAATTTTTTCGGCAAATTTTTAATTACAATTTTTTTATTTCGGGTATGACATACCCGGCGCGTGTTCTCGTGTTCGTCGGATCGGTGCGTGTGCTCGCGGGTTAAATCACAGTCTTTAGTTTAATATCTGTTGCTTTGATGAGATTTCTTAATTATGAGCATGGAGAAAAACGAGGTTATTGCACTTTTGACTTGCGTTGGCAAAGTTTAATATGAAGGGTTATGATGAATAGTAGGAGGACGCTTGAATGGATGCAGAAAATTGTTGGATCATAGTTTGGGAGTTGTGCGATATGATGATGTTCTGAATTTTGTACACTTCCGAAGAAGTTATGCCCGGTCATCACTAGATAATCGTGGGCATAAGGAATTTTTAAATCCTGATATATTTGTTGATTTCGAACAAACCACGGAATTTGTTAGGATTTTTATTTTGGAAAACGATGATCTTGCAAAGATAATATTTTAGCGCGGTGGCCCAACACGGAGCTTTCTAAAAAAGTATTGCCCGAATTAGCGCAAGATGTAAAGTTCTCTTAATATTGAGATTCAATCGAATCCCGGAAATCACATGGATGTAAATTGTCTGTATTCTGATAGGAATTAACGGTGGTCACTTATCAAGTGCGTCCATAATAAAATGACAAAAACGTCTGGCCTTAGTATTGGCGAAAGCCTAAAAGTGGCTAGTGCCCACATAAAAAATAAATAAAAATAATCTGTAAGCTTTCAGATTTTATATTACTCCCAAAGGGACGTTTTTTTAACCTTCTGCGTGTTACCCTCATTTACCAAATATTATGTTCTTCGCACTTAAACCATAAAATTAAATTCAACAGCAATATCGCAAAATATTTGATAAAGAGTACATCTTTAGAATTTTCCATACACAATCTCGCGCGCTGGAGATAAAAATGACCCCCCCCCATACAGTGTTGCTGTTTCTTGCTTTGAAATCATTCAGTTTGTTAATCAAAAATTCATTAAAGTTTTACAAAATATGAAAAAGATAATAAAACAAATTCCAAATTTGGACTTCTAGATATCCATATTCAAATGGAGGAATACGTTATTCAAAGATTGAGGTCTACAGGTAGTGTTGTTTTTTGACAGTGGGAGACACACATACATTTATGCAGATTTTTCATTATTTATTTTCTTTAAATATAATGCAGGGCACTAATATTTGGTGGCAACAATTTAAAAAGTGAAACTTCGTTTATAGTTTAAACAAAAAGTGCCAAAATGAAATTAATAACCCTTCTGGGCTAATGCTCTTTTGGCTAAAATTAAAAGGAATCGTCCGTAAACAGATGAAGATACTCGAGTTTTGAATACATCATGTCAATAGTATCTAGACCATAACATTTCAAAACATCTATAGATTATTATCTATAGTTTCTAGAATATCTATAGCATCTGGAAAGGTAGTTCGCGAGAAAAGCAAAAATTTGCATCAATCTGTACAATTTCAAGTGGGTTTGAAAGCTTTCTAAACGTTGAATATCTTCTGATATCTCAACATTTCATCTGAAATCCTGGGCAAACTGAACAAAACAGTTTTGTGCTTTTAAATTTTCTACGTTTGTTGGATAAATATTACAGTAATTATTTCTACATCTAATTAATTTTTCGTAAAGAATCAAAGATTTTTTTACAATGATAGGTAACATTAAAGGGTTTATTGTGTGTCAATAAAAGCATAGTATTCATCGATGTTGACTTGACGACACAAGTAATGAGCCTTAGAGCTTAGTAAAGTAAGAATTACAGCTTTCTTAAAGCTTCATCATCTGCCGAAATAAAACAGTATCTAAAATATATCTAAGCAGATTGGATCACACCTATGAAATGGAACAACAAAATTAAAAAAAATATATATATGCGCATATTTTTATTAAATTTTTGCACTTTAAACTATATTTTCTTCAATTCATTCTTACTTCGAATGATTCTAATCCAATTAATCCTTTGTAACTAATGTATTTAAAACATAAACTGATTAGTTACGATAGATTAAAATGTTCTCATGTATATTCTCAATGAGATAATATCTAGATATTTAGAATTAATGCTTTTCATTCTGAATTTTATATTTCATTCACCTGCCGTTCCGAAATAGAACCTAAAACTTTAGGCTGAGAATTCAGATACGAAATGTGCTTTTTTATTCTTAATTAACTTAAGTTTCTAGATCAATCAAATGATCTACGATAATTCTCAAAATTAATTAAATGTGCATTTTCTAAAGCTGCAACTTATAGATACGGATTTCGTTAGTTTGTCGATAGTCTTTACTCAGATTTTCATAAATGAGGCCAGATTCATTTTCCTTTCTCATCTTACTGACACTGACTTAATTTCCTTTAAGCTGTTTCTCTCTCTCTCTCTCTATATATATATATGTATGCTGCTTTTTATCTGTTTAACTTTCTTTGTTCCTTCATTTCCATTTTATTCAATTTCTTCCCTTGTCATGTTCTCTTATAATTTTAATTTGATTTTTAGCTTTATTTTCTGTTGCGTAATTAGTTCATTTTTTTCTTTAATTGCATCTCATAATTGGTTTGTTTTTAGGATCCGCTTATTTTTATATTTTGTGAAATTTTTGGTTCTTAATTATCTCAGAATCATTATTTTATTCTTTATTGTGCTGTTTTTTTTTTTCATTTTAGAATGGCTTCTTAAGAAATTTTTTAGCCATTCACAGTCAATTCTTTTGCGTTTACACTCTATTTCCTTGATGTTAGATTTTAGATGTTGAGATATTTCACATTTCTTTTACAGATTGCTTCTCTAGGTGTTATATTTTTCATTAGTAGTAATGTGTTCATTTATGTAGAGAGTTTTCTACCAGGTATGTGATATATTGTATTTTTAGCCTAAAAACCCACAAGAGCTATAAATTTCAAAACGGCATTCTGTCTCTATTCATTTTTCAAACTGCTACCACCAAATATTATCGCCATGTCTTATATTCAAAGAAACTAAATAATGGAGAATCTGAACGAATGCATGAAATTGTCTCAAACTGTGAAGAAACAACGGTACCTAGCCATTAAATTTTGAATAATCTCCAACCGAACATGGGCACTTGGAAACCTGAATTTTGAATTTCGAATTGGTTTTATTATATGTTTAATATTATGTAAATCTTTAACGAATTTTTGATTAATTAACTCAACAATTTCAAAGCGAGCAACGGCAACACTGTACGGAAAAAAAATATTTTCATTTCCACCGCGAGAGACTGTGTATCAGAAATTTTTAATATATGCTGTTTTTAAATATTTTGTGATATTGCTGTTGGACTGAATTTGATGTGTTTTATGTCCGAAGAACATGATAATTAATAAATAAATGTAACACACAAAAAATCAGATTTTCAGATTTTCTTTTGTTTATTTTAGATATTCAGAGTGAAGCATTAAATACACACAATCTGTAGAACTAACTGTATGAGTGATTTTTGGAATACGTTGTGAGAGACTGTCCAAAGTGTGTTACAGTATTAGTATTAGCTTGTATCATTTAGATTACAGGAAATCACTCTATTTCTGTGAAAGAATGAATGCATTCATTGAGGACTTTTTAAGTGAAATTACCTTCACATTACGCATAAGGAAAACCACAAATATCGCATGCGGCCTACATGCTCTTCGAGATTTAAATTCATGTCGAAATATCAGCGTTCAGCTGCTTGGCCGTTGGTAGGGAGTTACATTAGCAAGGAATATAGGATGTCTATAATTCAATCACTGGATAGCTACATAAAATTGAAATATAATCTCACGAAGTAACTGAAAATAATTTAAATAGATATAATCTTTATTTCAATGTTATTTCGTTTGTTTTAATGTTTTGGCAACAGAGCACTTGTTTGCTTACAGACAAATGTCTGTAAGCAAACACGGGGCGAAACGAAAATGAAACAGTTGGTTACAGACACGACATGCAGTGATTATGCAATGTGCATTCTCTGGTTATGGGAGATGAAATCTCCGAGAAGTTCAGAGATGATTCCAACATTAGTTTAATAACTTCTCCATCAATGGAACAATCAATTTAATGACCGTTAAATTCGTTTCCAGAAACCAGACGTCAGCTGTTTGTTTTACGTCAGCTGTTTTCAGATAGTGCCTTTACCAGCGTGCAGTTTAAGACCACTGCATCAGGATATCATCATCCCTGTGCTGCAGACAAGACGACTTACAAGTTGTGTAACTGTACGTGTAAACTACGTTTGGCTGTTACCAGTTTCAGACAGCAACCAGTAGAATATCTTTTTACCGTTTCAAACCTTATGGAAAGCTTGAAGACAACATTTCAAACTTCATTGCAGTTTTGATGATTTTAAAGTTTTTCCCAACTTTCCATATTCTGAGTGCAAAATTTTTGAAGTAGTCTGACGAAATCTTCCAGGAGTTCAATGTTGATGTAATTTTTGTTACAGTGGCTTTTGGTTCTCTATGCATTCCCTCAATTACAGAACTGAAAATTTGCACATTTACTATTTTTCCTTTGCGTATATTTTAGGTCTGCAAATAGTAAAATATCTATTCATGAGGTTCCGCAATGAAAATAATGTTCATTGTTAAGTTCTGAATACACATACATATTCAATTATTTTTTCAAACGATATATAAAGAAAAAATTAAAAACATTGAAAACGGAATTGCTTGTGACAGACTGCAAAATTTAATTTAAAAAAAATCACAAAGTAAATTCAAAGAGCATTTGATTTAACTCTGCACTTTCTGAGTATCGCTGCAAAATGCTGTGTCACGTGATTATATTTGTATTCAATGAGCTTCATACTGGGAAGTACAAAATTAAATTGCATTTCGTGATTTCCCTATATAACTTCGATTCTGGTATTGAATACCAGAGTGGAAAAAAAAGAATCATTTCTTTCGGATAGGGTTTCAATTTGAAATAAGCAACTGGTATAAATAACGTATTTTCCCCTTTACTTAAATAGCTCTTTTAAATGCTATGGAAGAAGTATGTGCTTTTTTCTTTAGTAAGGTATTTGGTTATGAATTTAAATTATTTCTTACTCATTCCTTTTCAGTTTTACTGAAAACTGCATAAATTTTGCAGTTAAAACTCCGAACTCAAGTAACTATATTTTTTGCCAATGCATTAAGCATTAATAATATAAATGTTTCTAAACAGTCGTATAATCATTAAATAATTTTCTTATTTTTAAATGTAATTTGAAATATTCTAATTATTTATGTATAGCTGATTATTTTATTTTCCGCTTTTAAACACTAGTTGTTTAAAACTAAAATGCAAGCAGTATTTCTCAGCATCAAGACGTCGTGTCGAGAGTATCTGTAAAATACAACTGTAAAACGTGTTGATAGGGCGTATGTGTCACCAGTTCTGAGACGCATTTAAATGTCTGATATATACTAGTATATTATCGTCATTAATATCTGAATATCACACTGAAAAAAAGTTTGTAAGGTTTCTGTTGTTATCCTGAATAACTTTTAGCTTTTTACGATCTATTGTTTCTTCCCCAGAAAATATATTCAGCAAGTCTATGAATGAAGCGCTGATTATTTTAATGTGTTTTACAGAAAAACAATTTTTCATTAAAAAACAGAAACTTTGAAAGATATTAAAATAATCATATCAATCCTATTTTTAACAAAATAGAATTTTTTTGAAGAATACAGAAGTTGAAAATAAAACTCAAATGTAAGGATATAAATAATGCGTATTCTTTAAACAATACTAATAAAATTATCCTATTTTATTATCACTCACATTTGTTCTTTCCACAAATATTTAT
This sequence comes from Stegodyphus dumicola, assembly GCF_044657685.1. NCBI lineage: Eukaryota > Metazoa > Arthropoda > Arachnida > Araneae > Eresidae > Stegodyphus > Stegodyphus dumicola. The sequence goes on along the minus strand of NC_140776.1, from coordinate 23,901,755 downwards.
CTATTCCGTCTTACTGTTTGGCCGACCTACGTAAAATTAATAATGATGACAGTGTAAGGAACACTATTATGCAATAACTATTGTATTTCGATAGCTTCATGTTTGATAATATAAATGAGCACAAACTTGAGAAGAAATAAACAATAAAAATGTTAACTTTCAGTAAGTTTTAGAAACGTTACACACTGTGGTTTTTCAAATATCAAATACGCACCCTAAACTTCCAGATCTCAAATACATTCCTAACATAAATTATTCATTCGTTTTGAAAAGGCTATATTTTCAAACGTATTTCACTTATACACATGAAAGATATATGAAAAGAACCACAAACTCAACAAGTTTATACACCTTCGACAAATATTCAGAATGTGCCCTTTGGTGACAGGACACACGTTTAGACGATTAAAGGATCAGGGTATTCATTCCGCGTGTCTCTTGGACTGTAGTCCCCTCACCCCGCAGAACCAGGCACAGAGGTTCAACCTCCGCCCTCGGACTTTGGACAGAGAAATGTACCGCCTGAAGAGAAGTCCAGACGGCACTGGTCAATAATTTGCTACCTACCAGTCGCTCGGACTGCCGGCGGCAGCGGGACATTACCCAGCGAACCCGGTGATGCTACTTCCCGGGTTACTAGAACCACGCCATCACGCCATGCTAGGACGTGACCTTTCCGGGCTTTCAGAACCACCGTTTATAAATTTTATACCCACGTGGCCGAGACTGTCTAGATACAGATCCTAGCCAGTAGCTTTTCAGAATTCTCTACGTAGACCCCCGGGGGGGGCACATCAGGACGATAATCGATCTCATTCCATACATTTTATAGCATTTTTGTCTAGATGTCTTGAAATACCATAAAAAATCTGTGTGCAAGATTTTGCGTCAGTGGTTGCATTTCAAACAATACTGTGTGTAGCTCCTTCAACAATTAAAGTCGGAGGATACGCCCGTTGACGAAATTTTTTTGTGAACAATGCAGGAAGCATTGGAGGACGAAGATTTCGCCGCCAAGTTGATATTCAGCGGTGAAGCAACGTTCTACTTATCCGGATGGCGTAATGGCAGACCGCACATTGAGTTGAACAGTGTTAAACGAATGTCGCATACTGCGCATGCCCAGAAAACAATTTGGCGTAATTACAGCAATGGCGCGATTTGAAAAGAAGATAAATACGGTATATGGTAGATTGTACCGCCATCTGATTGTAAACAAATCTGGCGTTTAAATCTTCGTAGAGTATAATGTAAATGCAAATTAATTACTGTGTTAAAATACTATTTTTTGCTGTACTGCTCAGACAACTAGAAAGCTGAAATTATTGCGAAGTAATGTGAAGCAGTGTTTGCATTCCAAATGTAAAATATAATACCTATGAAATTCTGCACATTCCTTTGGAACTGTACAAATTTTCGTTCAGAAAAAGACTGAAATTTAGGGTATATTAGTTGAACATTTATTCATTATACTTTTAAGCAATATAACAATTCAGGATTTACCATACGTTCCATTCGTACATACATAAAGAAACACTGAGGAATATACCAAGTGCTTGCAAATAACACTGAAGAAATTTTACAGTTCCTTAATGCTAATTATTAAATTCTTTGAAATGAGAAAATAAAAGCGCGAATATACGCTAACAAACTAAGCGAGATACTCCAGTTTACAATTACTGAATTATAACATGTACACAAATTACATTTAAATAACGAATTATTACGAACATATGTTAACAAATATTAAATGCACTGTTATTGACAAATTACAATGAAATATATATTAGAAAAATAAGCAAGTGCAATCGGTATGGACGTTAAAATAACTAATAAGCAAAGTTCCACAACATTACAGTTGTAAACATCATTCGAACACACTCGACAGCCATGGTGACCACGAATAAGCTAGCGTAGGGTTGCTTAGTCGCCAATATTTCTCCCCGCGCCAAAGGTATACCATCAAGCATGCGCAGTAAGCGAAATTTGCTTAACACTGTTCAACTCAATGTGCGGTCTGCCATTACGCATCCGGATGTAGGATAACTTGGTGAAAAAGATCCTTCATCCGGAAAACTTGGTGAAATAGTAAAAAAATCTAGTGAGTTTGTGATTTTTCATACATTTTTCATGTGTGTAGGCTTAATACTTTTGGAATTATAGCCTTTTCAAAATGAATGAATCTTTTATGCTAGCCCTGTATATAGTAGAGCTTAATTTCCCGGTAAAATTATGTCAAAAACTACAAACATAATTTAGTAATTATTAACTAATGCAGTATAATTTATGGGCCTATCTTGTTTGTTTGAAATATGTTTGTTTATTAATTCAAAACATATTAAATTTGTAAAACACTAACATCTTGATTTTAATATATATAGACACAAAGTCTATTTTTGAATCCCTTTGCTTCTGAATATTTAGTAAATCTATAAGGTATTTCTCCAGCCTTCTTCGCATGCCTTCATGGTGTGGTGGTCTGCACGCTCAGCGCATAATTAAGAGGTCCGCCCGGCGAAGGCGTTGCTATTTTTCATCTTGCCTGCTTCCAAAAAATACCTAATGTCTCTACAGTGGCGCTCGAACTAAAATGGTGTGGGATGATGATTCTCCAAACCCAGGATTTAACGACTGGGTCTCCTAAAAACCCCAGTCGCCCTTTAAAAGAGGAAGTATATAAGGTATTTTTCCTGCCTTGGTGGTGTGGTGGTCTGCACGCTCAGCGTGTAATTGAGAGGTCTGCGGTTCAATTTCCGGCGAAGTCTTTGCTAAATTTTCATCTTGCCTGCTTCCAAAAAATGCCTAATATCTCTATAAATCTAAATCTTATAGACAAGACTCTTAAGTGTAAAAAACAACAAGATCTCCCTCGCTACAATCTCCCGCGCTGGAGCTATTTTTTTTTTTTTTTTCATATAGTGTTGCCATTGCTCGCTTTGAAATCGATGAGTTTGTTAATCGCAAATTCGTTAATGTTTTACAAAATATGAAATATATAATAAATCATATTCAAAATGCCAAATTTGGGCTTCAAGATGCCCATATTCGGGGTAAACGTACGTTATTTAAAATTTGATGTCTCTAGGTACCGTAGTTTTATCACTTTGCGTGAAATACACCTTCATTATTTTTAATTTCTTTATAATATCCCTTTTGGACTAACGCCTTTTGGGCTAAAATTTTAAAAAAGGCATGAGGAAATATACAGGAAATTTGTTTTCAGGAACTTTGGATGCAATAGAAATATTTTTAGCAAATCAATTGAACAAACGTTCTGACATTTTTCAAATATTAGTTATATTTAGGAGTAACGTACAAGAACTAATCAGTTTCAACTTCAACAGGAATTAAATTTATTACATAACGGACACTATTTATTTCATATAAAATGACGGTCTAGAATGCATATTTTTCTAGGAGACAGGTTTAAAAATAGGAGAACAGTTACTTGTAACATTTTGAAATTCCTTATAGCAGAAAAAATACAACTTATATTTTCCTCATTGGCAAAATAAATGGCCCCTTAGCATCGAAGCAAAAGCCTATTTAAAGCCTCTCTATGCTTATTGGCCAACAATACGAAAACTTCCTTGTTCCACAATAATTTTCGAAACAAACTGGTCTTTGTATGGACATTTTTATAGGCATTTGTTAAAAGGCAACGCAAAAAGATCTTCTAAAAGTCACTTTGCCGTGGCATCCTATTTTTATCTTATCGCAGTAAATATGTATTCACTTATTTATAAAGCATGCTGTGGAATCTCCTAGCTCTGTGAAATACTTTACAACTCCACCTGCATAATTTACATATAGCGTTTATCATTGAGATAGTGTAATATTAAAATTGGTACATTTTTCAAAAGCCCGAAATAAAAAGCCTTTTAAAAACTGCTCACAGCAATATATATATATGTAAGATTAAAAAAAAAAAATGCAAATCAAAATTATAATTTAAAATGCCTCTTAATTGCTCATATTTAATTTGGGTACTTTATCTCTAGTAATAACTTTCTATAAACTGCGTCATATCTGAAAACGTATTCCGCATTATGTCATCTTGAAACTTCTGCATTGCCTATAAGTTTTAGTCAATCAGATTAACGAAATATTTTACTATAAATATCGTGGCAATCCTACTCCCACCCTCTTTCTCTGCCTGTGCTTGCTTGCCGAAAGACGTCATTTGCTTTCCTGCTTTGGTTAAACATGTAATGCGTCATCATCAAAATTGTGGGGTGCAAATTGGGCCCCATTATGAACTGCAACAAGTAATAAATATACATTTGGAATATCAAGTGATTTTGCGATTCTTCAAAAGTCCCTATTGCCAAAATATGACATATACACTGGTGTGCAAAAATTAAGGACAAAAAATTAGCATATCAGCTGAACGAAGAGGCAGAGCAGACAGAAAGACCAATCAGGAGATTAAGGTGATGTACGGTAGCACATGCGCAGATATGCAGGTAGACGTAATGGGGGAGTGTCTGAGTAGTATAAAGCATGTTGTCGGTGTAAGATCAGTATTTCTGGCAAAGAGATTGCACGCCGTATAGCAGTTAAAATCACACCGAGTTGCTGCCTTAGCGAGAAATGGCGAATAATCAATCTGTTAGACGACATCTGGATGCTTTTACCCGAGGTCGAATCATTGGGAAGTTGGAGGAAGGCCGCAGTGTGACAAGTGTGGCTGCAGAGTTCGGAATTGCTCACAGCATCGTTTCACGACTTTGGAGACAATTTCAAACAACAGGAACAGCTATACGGGGGTTTAGTAGTGGTCGTCCACGAGGACCCACACCCACAGATGACCGGTATATTGCCTTACAGGCCAGAAGAAACAAGCGGCAGACAGCGGGAGAAATCGCTAGACACACGACACAGGCGACTGGACGACCGATATCGCGTTTTACCGTGGCCAGAAGATTGCACGGTGGTGGTCTGTTTGCACGACGTCCTGTACGGTGTGTACCTCTAACGCCTGCCCATCGGAGAAGGCGTTCTCTGTGGTGCCGGGAACACCGGAATTGGAGAGACAATGAATGGGGACGAGTACTCTTTACAGATGAGAGCAGATTCAGTCTGAGTAGCGATTCTCATCGCATACTCATCTGGAGAGAGCGGGGAAGCCGCAATCATCCCTCGAACATCATTGAAAGAGACAGGTATGGAGGTGGCGGTGTTCTCGTTTGGGGAGGCATCATGCTTGGTAGTCGTACTGACCTTCACATCTTCGACGCAGGTTCAGTCAACGGGACCCGTTATTGTAACGAGATTCTTCTTCCATATGTGAGTCTTTTTAGAGGCGCTATGGGTCCGCAGTTCCTTTTCATGGACGACAATGCACCATGTCATCGCACAGTAGCTGCCTAACAGCTCTTAGAGAGTGAGGATATTGAACGTATGGATTGGCCGGCACGATCTCCGGATCTCAATCCCATCGAGCATGTATGGGATTTTCTAGGCAGACGCTTGGCAGCTCGTACCTTACCACCAGTAACGATTCCGGAGCTTCGATTGGCGCTGCAAGACGAATGGGCAGCAGTGCCTCAACAACTCATTGACACTCTCATTCTCAGCATGGGCAGACGCTGTGAAACCTGCCTAGCAGTCAGGGGAGATCATATCCCCCATTAAAGACCGGATATTTCTTGCTGGGCACCCATCACAGGGATGTTTCGGCCTTCAGTCGCATTGCGCTCCATGCTACTTCTTCAATAAAGCTTCTTTGTATCCCTCTGATTTCTCGTTTAGTAAGTGTTGCTTACATTACACATGTCCTTACGTATTGGGGATCTTATGGTATTAAATGTGTTGATTTGGAAAGCTTTTGTACAAAGTTATATTGAAAAAACCGTCTCGTCCTTAATTTTCGCACACCAGTGTATATATGCATATATATATAATCCAATAATTATACTCGTATATATCCAATATATCTATATATAGAGATATATTGGATTATCCGGTTCTACGGTTTTTCGACAATAAATACAATTGAAGCAGCACAAAAAACAGAATTATGTATCATTGAAGCTCTGTTTTGTTCTATGATGTTTTGTCATTTCTCTGGCAGCTTTTTTAAAAACGCTGTTAGGCTTCTAGAGTCACTAGGCTATTTTGAAGCAGGAGACAAGAAAATGAGCAATGCCCTTGCCGAAACTCGAACCTAGACCTCTCTAATACGCGCCGAGTGTGCTAACCGTTACACCACGAAAGCATGCAGAAAGGAAGGAGAAAATCTTATAGGCTTTTGCTTGTAAAGGAGTTACCAAGGTGTTGTTTGATACTTTTCAAAAAAGGCATCCTCCAGGCCATTCAGAGACTTTGAAGTAAACTGAAGAGATGAAAATCCGACAGGGCTAGTTCTAATGACATGTGACACAAAACATATCAACTGTACAGCGTAAGTTTTAATCTGATATTCATAGCAATGTGGAATTGGGCATTAATCATGTTGGGTGATAGCATCTCAAACATTGGTCATTTCTGAGCACATTCCCATTCTCAATGGTACTGTAGGAAGTTTTCCTGCCTCCTGTCTCTAAATGAATTTCTCCTGGATCATAGGGTAACAACGATCTTATTCTTGTAACATTAATACATAGTGTCCACTTCTCATCTCGTGTAATGAGGCGTTTCAGAAAAGGAGATTCTTTATTTTTTCAGTAAATAATTAGAAGCCGACAAGTATAAACTGCTCTGTTAAGGTATGGTCATATCCATACATCATAAGGGATTAGGTACCAAATCTCCTTCAAAAAATCATTTACTGTATTTTTTGAAATATTTAGACTATCGTATATTTCTTGAACTGTACAAAGTAGATTTTTAGTTACAACTTCTTTTAATAGGCCCTCAAACTTACGCATAAATTTTACAAGTAATCTGACGAGAATTTTTCTCTTTTGCAAAATAAAAGAGGAAAAAATCATGACAAAGAAATTCAGGGTCCTTCATTCTTAGAACTACACTGAGAAAAAAATACCGGCATGAGTTGATCGACTTGAACCAAAAAAAAAAAAAAAAAAAAAAAAAAAAAAAAAAAAAAAAAGATTTAAAATTCCGCTTGAATCAAGATCACTCCTTATCAGAAGTAACGCAGTAATTAGAAAAAATGCTCTTTAATTTGGAAAACTACAGAATTTTCTGGATGACAAAATATACATAAATATTAATATAAAAGAGGGCTTAGAAATTTCAAAATTACAAATTAATAATGTTGCGCAATATGCTGAGAAAAAAATTAAATTATCAAGAAATAATAATTAAATAAAAAAATAATCTTCTCATAGACTGTTAACTCTTTTTCTGCGGTTTAATTATTATTTCTAGTATATATATATATATGATTCTTGATTTTAGTCTTTTTAGACTCTCTAATAGTCTCACTCAACGCAAAATTTATTTTAAAGTCAATTTTCTGCATCCGCAGTTTGACAATATTCATTTCTCAAGAATCATCAGAGATTGTAAAGATTACTTCCCCGCAGTTGACACAATACCAATGATTGCATTTAAATATCAAAGGACCTTAAGCAACTTGCTTACTAACCACCATGAAATAGATGAAAATGCAGAATGACATTGTAAGACACCAATTAACAGCAATTACGTAGATTCTCATCACCAGTACATAATTACTGGCAACCTGAATATCATACAAAACCATCAACTAAAAACACTAATGAGTTATGGTACAAAATTTAGACCAGTCAGAAACATGACTACAAATTACTGTTACAAGACTTTCGAAAACAACATCAACGAATTTATAGTTAAAGCAAGCTATCAACTGAATTTACCCATAGATACCTTCTTAAAATGGAAAGCTAAAATTCTTCAACGCATATCCACAGAAATCAGACACCTCAAATTTAAAAGTACACTGAATTGGTCGCAACTTACATCAGATATTAATAAATTAAAACAGCTTTTTACTATTACAAAAATAGATAAAGTAACCAATAACTTTAGCATTATATGAAAACAATTCTACACTGAGATTATTCATAAAGAACTTCTCAACGCAACTACTTATCAATTAGCCAACCTTACAGAAACATCTATAATAAACAGGATTAAAACTTTTCATAAGAAACTCAATATTACTTTCAATGCAAACTACAACAGATTTACTAATCTTTATGCGATTCCCAAATTCCATAAAACACCATTAAAATTTAGATTTATAGCTAATGGAACTAATAATTACAAAAAAAAATATAGACTATTATTTTTCAATTCAACTTAATAAAATCTGTAAATTTATTTTCAATGATTGTAACACTAATCATAACTATTGCTGGATCATTCATAATAACACTCCTGTCATTAATACCATTCATACCATTTACATCCAAAACATTAACTGCTATGATTTTGAAAACTTATATACCTCTAGAAGAAATCTATACCAGTCTACTTAATCTACCAAAACTTTTCCCTAATATACTCAATATCATGACTCTTGACAAATGGAAAACCTACCTAAAATGCACACTTTTTCATAACTACATCAAGTTTCAAAATCAACTTTTTAAACAAGTCAGAGGATTGCCAATGGGCTTACATTCCAGCACCTCGATCTGTAATATCTTTTTATTTGTCAAAGAATTTAACTTCCAAAAAAATCTACAACCACAAGAGTTAAATTACTACAAACACACCTACAGATATATTGATGACCTTATTACAATTAATAATTTTGGTAAAATTGAAAACTCCGACATTTATCCGAATTGTCTTAAACCTAATAAAACTAATAATTCACAAAATAGCATAGACTTTCTAGATCTTCAAATCATTAACTACAAAAAAAGTTTACTTTTTGACAAAACAAGAAACTTCAATTTCAATATTAACAAATTAATAAATTGGAACTCCAACATATCCAAAAAAGTAATTAACAAAACTATAATCAATCAAATACAACGAATTAAAACTATATGCACAGATACAATAGATTTACAACGCGAAATTTTGATCCTTATCAAAATTCTCAAAAATAATCTAATTCCCTTTCAATTTATCAACCATTGCCTTAAAAGAGCAGGCGTTAAATACTCACTCTAAATCATTTAACTGATAGGGATATGATAATTTATTCCTAAACCTGAGAAGGCGGTATAAGTTGGATGACTGTCAGTTGAAAGATTTGTATATAGTGTAATTACTCAATTGTATATATTGTAAAAAGCTAATTGTCTTCAGACATATACTGTTACTATACTGTTACTAAAAAAATGGGCCTATTTCCTGCCTTTAGACTGTCTATTAGCTCTTGGACAGCGAAAATGCCTTTTTCCTTTCTTAAATTCTTAATCATTGCGATACGACAATTAGCCAGAAATTAATTAATTTCCATTCACTAGTATTTTCAAAAAAATCTTAACAGACGGTCTCTCTCAGATAAGAACTCCCCAAAATACATCCCTCAAGAATTCCAAGTCCCACCCACTACCATAAATTACTTCACCCAAGTCTTACCGACTGATATTATTCAAAGCCCCTACTGCCGCTAAGAATTTTCGGACACCCTACACTTCTGAGTCAGACACGAAGAGAACACTTTGCCAACTCCCCCACTAGAAAGAATGTAAGTTACTTAATACCTTTCTGGCCTTTATATCTTCATGTACATTCACTGATCTTATTTATATTATTTTATATATTATTTTTATATTTTCTTTGATTTGTTTTTACAAAGTTTGCATTATTTATCTTTTTTATAATCTTCTATGTTTATTTCAAATTTACTTTGAATTCGATTTCATAATGACAATTTCCAATGTTTAATTTCTACAAATAATATAGTACTCAAATGCATAAAGATGAAAGTGTCGGGGACGGTTACTCGAGTTTTACAGGATTTCTCTACAGTAATTGATTTTTACTCCAAATTGAATTGACTAAAATGCTTCATGAGAATAAGTTCTTTGAGTATCAGCATTGGTTCATAATTCCTACTATTGGCGGAAATATTTGGCCTGACTAGAATTGCCGGTTTGGCTTTAACTTATAACTCGAGTAAAGACGAAACACTTTCGTATTTACGTATTTTTATCAATTATTGTTCATTGAACGGGAGTTGGTTTGTTCCCCTTGAAAAGTCAACTAATTTCCGATCAATGACGATGATTACATGTTTTAATTTTTCCTTTTACAATTGAAATATTATTCTTCGTGATGATTTAAATCCAGTCCCCGTTAAAACATTATTAACATTTTGCTTTCAAATTACTTCAAATCATCTTTCAAAATATAACTTACCAGTATGGATGCACACTTTTAAAATAATTCTACTTTAATTAAACTTAGGAGATAATATAATCAATTAATCAATACTGTTTAGGAAATAAATTATTATATATCTATATATATATATATATCTTTCTCTACATATATATAATCAACAGTTATATATATAGTTAAAGTAACTTACCTATTAGACGTCTATGCAACACCTCTAAGACGCTGATGTCTTAGTCGTCTTTTATGTGAAAATATTATTTTGCTCTTCCTTCTCGATCTCAGTTTTTTTAGAGAACCTTTGACAAACAGATCAAAACATTCTCATACAGTTCTATTACCGCCTGTTACCAACAACACCTGAGGAAATTTTCTGCTGGACAGATTGTTATGCACTTCAAGTCACAAAAATACTATACATTTCAAAACATCTATATCTTCTCTGAAATTCGAACTGGAGCCCAAAGATACAGTATCTGGCACTGTTCGTAACGAAGACCCGGGTTCGAATTCCAGAGAAGGTATGGATGTTTGTTAAAGTATAGCGTCATAGCGGCATGGACCACTCTAAATGTATGATGAGCCAAATGTCATCTCCCATGGTTTGGTGGTAGGGAAAGAAGGATGAGAGACCCTCGGACCCATCAATCGCGGTGCTGTTTTCAAAAATAGGGTGGAACAGCACAAAATCGTATTGTCACCAATATGGTGCCCAAAACTCTTGTCAGCTACAGACGTAATCTTGTACTTCTTGCTCTAATAAATTCCCTTGGCTTGTTCTCATGATAAGGTCAGAATAATGAGATTAATCACAGCAAGAACATGATCAGTATCAAAAATTCCATTATGATCAACAATAATCGCTGTAACAGACTAAGACAGAGGAGCAGAGAATTTAGGTCATTGTTTTAGATACTGAAATCCAGAAACTTACGGTCTGTTATTACGTGTAATGGTCGCTGTCTAAAGCATTTCCCCTATAAACTTCTCATAAGACAGTGGCAAACACGCTGGAATGATGCCACAACGGGTCGACGTACACAAGCAATGCTCCAAAGTGTAAGCATGGATCTTCAGAGCAAAAGTGCCAGTGTGCGACATTTCTTAACAGGACATGGACCGTACAAAGCGTACCTGCATAGGTATGGTCTCTCCAACATAGACATCTGCGACTAGGGGAAAGTGGTCAACCCAAACCACTATTACTTCGAATGCTGCTTGACGGCCAAGTTCCGTCTAAAAACGGCAGCACCTATGTTTCGTGCAGCGTGCTGCAAAAATACTCAAAATAGCAATGTTGCACTATCGTGAACTGCATGCTATCACTGTAGCACGAAAAGGTTTACTATAAATATTGTTGCAATCCTACTCCACCTTTTTTCTGTGCTTGTGCTTGCTGGCTGAAGGACGTTTTTTGCTTTTCTGATTTGGTTAAAAACGTAATGCGCTGTCATTAAAATTGTGGGGGGCAAATTGGCCCCCATTGGGAAGTGCAACATGTAATAAAGATATAGTTGGAATATCAAGGGATTTTTATCCTTCAAAAACCCGCCTGCCATTATATGACATATATATGTTACCGTAAAAGACCGAAATTGGAGAATGTCGACTTTCACCGGAGAAAGTTAACATTCACCAAATACGCTGGTGGAAGATCGAATATTGCACTACATTCTTGTATATTCGGACCCTCACCGGTGTATGTCGACAATCACAGATATGCTCTTTTGAAAGTCGAAAAGAGAGGTCATAAAGTGTCATAATAGTTTAAGTTGTTGCAATAAATAAGATTTGAATCACATAATTTAGTAAGTTTTTTATTACTGTTATTTTATTTTCTCATTTAGAACGTACTGTATAATTAAGTAAGTTTTTAACTTCTATTATTTTCCTTTCTCATTTTGAATGTATTGTGTGTTTTAGGTTCTCATGTTCTTAAGTTCTTATTTCAACTCTCAAGTGCGTTTATTCGCGACTGAATGACGGAGAAGAACATATAATATTGTTATATGTTCAACATTCACCATTAGTACATGCTGAATGTCGACATTGACCGGTGTAAGTCAGAAATAAGAGTATTTGGAAAATATTTCGGACATACACCAAGAGACTATGTGAATGTTGACATAGTCGACATTCTCCAGATTTCGGTGTTTCACCTAACATATATATAATTCGTGTAATTCCCGTTCCATTATTGTGAACATGCGAGCTTAGCACATGAAATACCAAAACACACTGTTGCATAATATTATTTATATATATTAGTATTGTAAAAAATATTTTTCCACATTGCTTGTTATCACTTAAAGGCAGCAGATTTGACTTACCAAATGTAGTATTCATTTAAATGCAATGTCATATGCATATATATGTATATATACCATATAATTCGCCTTATATATAGATATTCAATTAAGTAATATGACTCTTCATATGTAATACTGTTGCTATTCAAAATATCTTGTAACGAAAGCACAAATATGTGTTGAACAACAGGCTTTGTATGCCAGTCTAACAGATTTCCGCAGAAATGAACTAGGTCGTGCACTAGGTCGTGCCGCAGTTCGGGCACGACCTAGAGCGACCAAGGATGACATGACCTAGGATTTACGACATCTTCGCGATGTGTAGTACTTACACACATATGTCAGCTGTTCAATAATTTACTCTGTGTATTTTTAATATTACTAAGAAAAGCTAAAAACAGTAACATTGGAAAAAATTAATTAATCTAAATTACTGTCAGTAACAGTGTCAAATGTGTTTGTTAAGTTCCATAGAACGCCTAAACGTGTCTTCTGAGAAATTTATATTTAATATTATTTCATTTTCACTTATTAACATGCATTGCATTACTAATCCAGAACAATATGTAAGACAACTGAGTACGAGTTCGTAAGAATAAGAAGTAATTATCATAGCTTAATACGAGTAATGGGAGTGATTCAACTCGGCTTTAATGGTTTGAGTACAAGAATACTTTCAAGGATTCTATTACGTGTTAGATCATTACTAATCAATCAACCTGGATAGTTCTCGTGGACATTATCCTAAGCCACTGAACAAACAACGAAACAAAATTAGAACCACGATGATTAATAATTCGGAAATACATTTTTACACTTCTACAAGCAGAGATCTTTTCAACCGAACGCACTGTAACCTACAACCTCGCAATATATACTGTAATGTAGTAAAGTTCTTGAAATTAAACATGAAAATCAACATATATATGATACAGTTTGCTATAAGAAAGTTTAACACTAAAATTGCTGAAACCATTATCTTAACAGCAAACGAAATTAAATCCCTCGTATTTGCATAAACCTTTAATTAAATATTTTGATATCTTTTCACTTTTCCTAAATGTATAACCAAGAGGGAAAAATAATTCATTTGGCCTGTTTCAAATGTTTTTTTTTCCTTCATATAAATATATATGTCTATTACTACGACTTTCATTTTGACTGTTCTCCTTTTTTGTTTATTAGGAGGCCGATTCTGTTTGGTGGAGCAGAGACTTGATGTCATTTATTAGGCCTGTAATAATCTAGTTAAATGGACTTTACTTTTGCTGGCTAGATCTTAACTCGAATTGTGAAGCGACTTTTCGCTAAGTTCAACTGTACCAATGACAAGACATACGAACGGTGAAAAGACTCTTATTCAACTCAAGAAAGGATTACAGTCGGCAATTCTGTTGATTACAAAACTAAGCCAATTCCTTTGGCTGTAACTCAAAATCGAAATATAAAATCAAAACTAAGTTAAATAAGCAGGCGAATTTTCACAGATGTAATTGTCCCGAACTGGCTCTTAGCCCTAACATCGACATAGACAATCCGGCAATATGCACAGTCGTAAAATAGCAAGCGCTTTAAATTTCAGCAAAACAACGTGGCCAAAACATGCTCTGTCTCTAACTCAAACATCAGCTAAAAGAGTATTTTTTCTACCCTACTAAATAATGTGGTCGATGTGTTATAATTTCTTATCCGATTTTCTTTTACGTTTTGATATATTTCTGATATCTGAATGGCCTTTACGTTGCCGTGATGGAGAAGCAAATTGTTCTGCAAGTACTGTTTCATTAGAAATTCGCTTTCATATCAGTTAATGATGATTTGATGTTTAGTTTAACTAGTAACAGTTTGCTTCCTTATTCGACCATAGGTATAGTAAAATCTTATTGGAGAAAGGTTTTCTTTTGGTTTTGCAGATTGTGTTTATCTTTACAAAGTAGTTGTCTTTCATATTTTACATTTGAATAAGCCGCCCAGATGGAATAACATTTAGGGGAGCTGACTTTGATACCAAACGGCGCGGGTTTGAATCCCGGAGAAGGCATGGTTTTAGCTCATCCGTCCTTTCATAGGACACAAACGTGACCCACTTATTAAGTGCTTGCATAATAAAGTGACCACGACGTCCGGCCTTAATAGTGGCCAAAACAAATTCGTCTGAATTTCCTCCATTGCAAATAAATAAATAAATAAATAAATAAATAAATAAATGTTTCAACTTTGCGAAAAGTGATTAGAGATACGTTTTAGAACGCAGTTCCAGAGGGCCTTTTATTACCCTTTTACTTTTATTACATTAGTGTGTAACCTAGGAAGGGAAGAAGGTTAAATTTACCTTTGTTGTTAAAATTCATATAGAGCAAGTCGAAAGCGTTAACCTTATTAGAATATTTTCTGGCTGCCCAGACTGTATCGTGGTTCATGCGCTGACCACCGTACAAGTGGGCCGTGGTTCGAATCCCCGAGAAGGCACACGGCGAGCCGAAAGTCTTGTCGAGTGGTTTGGTGACGAAGAGGAATGGGAGACACTTGGGCCCGCCCGCCAGAATGCTCTTCTCCAAACGTTGGCTAAAACTGTACTATCACCTATGTGGTGCTCAAGGCTAATGCCAACGACACACGCAATCTATAACTGTTCGCCACAATGAAATTCGTAAGCTTCTTCTGATTAGCTCAGACTATTATTAGCCACATCAACAAAAGAATATTTTCAGATAGCTTTCAAATGCCTAGAATCATCGAACGTAATCTTTCAAGATTCTCAAATACGATCTTCTGTTGTCAAATTGATATTTTGCTCTGTTGTACAAATAAGAAAAATTTTACCATTGATGAAATGATTCATTAAAAAATTTCAAATTAAGGACGAATTGTTCCAATAGAATGTTAATCAAGTATCTTTAAAAACCAAGACATCAAGAAACAATGGTAGATTTCTGTTGTTAACAAAACTTTTAAAAATTGGATCCACAAGCTCGAAAGGAGTTACAACATTACTTAGTATTACTCCAATACATTTATGCGTACTATTTTAAGAGTTTTATTTAAAATAATGCTCAGACACGTAAAAAACGTATTTTTTAAATAGTTATCATTTTACAGCATAATATGGCCGAAATTTAAAGCATTTCACGTTTTATCTCGCCTACGTAATTTTCTACTTGTTTGAAATTATTCCATTAACCTTTCTCAGAATTTCAAAGCTGTGTGCTTTATTTCTGAATTAACTCTTAGTATTCATTCAATAAAGCTTTGAAGATTTATTTTAAACACAAAATGATCAGTTTCCATAAAATTGCTATTATTTCCTCCTTATCTTCGGTGAAGTTAAAAGCTTCCTCTTATCAAAATACTTCGATTTCTCATTATTTCTCCTTTTCTTGCATTACGTGCATCTGAAAACCGATCTTTCACTATTTTTTACAAGGCACTTAATTCAATTTACTCCCTTTTATTTTGACTGTACTGCAAAATTTCGTGAAAAATTCAGAATAAAGAAAAAATGATCTCTTGATTATTTTGAACTTTATATATCGAATATAAATTCTAAAGAAACAGTAATTTACAAACCCATTTAAAGCTTAAATTTATCCAATATAAATGCAATGAAGCCTCCCCAGAACGACTATCCACAATCACTGAAAATTTTGGTCTTTTGTGATAGTAGTCATCTTAAAAAAGACGAGCGTCAGTCCTATCAGACTAGTCCAGGACACCGCGTAGACCGGACTCCTGTCAAACATTAAAATATACTGAAAACGAAATATGAAACACGGACTTACGTTAAGCCAACGTTGTAGAGTCATTAGGTTATTTTAAAGCAGGAGACGTGAAACATGATCAATGCCGTCGTCGAGACTCGAACCTGGACCTTTCGAATACGCACCTAATGTTTTACCGTAACACCACGAAGGCATGCTGGAAGGAGGGAAAAATACCTTATATACTACCCCCTCTTTTAAGAAGGATCTGCGCAGGTTGTCAGCCATGTCGCATGGTGTGTGGTTTTTAAAATGTTTATAATTCCGTGCATATTTAATTTTGCTTTGTGAAACCACTTTTAAATGATTGCTTAGTTGCTCCGGTTTGTGAAAAGGTGCTATACTTTACTGGATGCTGGATACTTTTGAAGATATGAAGATTTTTAAATTCAGCGTCGGCCAACCAGCTCATCTGCATATGAAAAGTTTTTTTTTCCTTTATATCTTTTTATATATTATGTGTAAATAACTTCTGATTGTATATTTAGAAACCTTGTTACTTACTCTAACTATATATGAAAAAAGACGGCTCTAGCTCTTTTGGTTTTAAAGAAATACGTGTTTTAAAACTTTGAGTGGTGTTGGATTTTAATGGATGCCGATTGTTGACAATTGAAAGCCTTGTATTTTGCACCTTCCGGTCAAGTCTTATTACGAAGTGGAAAAATCTTTTGAAACTGTTTTTTTATGTTTTCTAGGAGTAACTAATTGATAAACTGGTGCACCTGCGTATGAAACTTTTGGCCCGTTGGTCGATTTTTCTATTTTTGTGTAGAAGTCAATTTTAAGCATGTTTGAATGTTTTTTGGCCTGTTTCAAAAGTATTTTAGGCCATTTTTGAATATTTTATGGAATTTTATTGTGGGATTTTGTTTATTTGCTTATTGTGCTACTTTTATGTAATATTGATGTATTTAAATAGGAAATTTTGAATGTTGTGGTATTTTATTGATTTTTAGAGATTTTTAAATTTATCATAGCACGATTGTATAGCGTGCATTGTGTAAACATATATTTTTTATTTGCTTTTATTAAACTTTAAATGTAGTTGGATTGCAAATTAGTATTCTGCGTATTTAGAATTTTACTAAATTCTTGTAGTGTTATAAATTTGTATATTATTATTTTTTTTTAAACTGTCTGTATGTAGAGTGTGCGGAGTTTTGATAAAAGATTGCTATTGGATGTTTTTAACTGTATTTATGTGTTTTTAATACATTATATTTGGAGCCCGGCCACTTAATATAATTTCATTATGCCTAATGCAGATGATAAAATAGAAGATGATAAAATACAACTGAAGAAGAAGAAAGGGACATTGTGCAAATCGTTAATAGTTTACATAGAGTTGTCGATAAAATCAAAGCACAGCGTAAAATTGGATGTACTTTAACTGACAAATTGACTTATGGACTAAACATGATTTTGATTTGTGCTGGAGTTCTTGGAGATAGGAAAAACTCTCAAGTTACCGGGTGTGTTGGATGTGAAAATTCTAATGAAGTAATTGCTTTGAGAAAAGAGATTATGAAAATGAGAAGTGAAATGACCTCCGAATTTGAGAAACTGCACGGAGATGAATCTCCTACATATGCTAAGGTCACGGCTAAAGGATTGGATGAGATAGTAATTAAACCTGCGGTTCCAGATATTAACGCATATGATGAAATTTGCGGTAAGTTTAAACCGGAAGAGATTGGGATTAATATTAAAAAGTCTTCATTTGGAGAAAGAGGTGAATTGAGATTGAAATTGGGAGATAGAGAGGAAGTTAAGAGGCTGGAAAGAGCAATTGCTGATGATGAAGGCCTACAAAAGAATTTGATTATTAGGAGGAAACGCTTTATAAAGCCTCGTGTGATTGTATACGATGTTGATAATAGTTTTACAAATGAGGAATTGGGAATTCTTTTAAAGAGAAATTGTTTGTGTTCCGGAGACTGCGTTAGACCTCTTTTCAATTTACCAACAAGAAATCGGAATCATAGTCATAGAGTATTCTTAGTGAGCGCTTCTTGCCAGAAAGATCAATTACTGTCAAGAGGTATTAACCGAGGTTGGAGAAATTATGACCTAAAACTGTTTCTTAGACCTAGACAATGCACAAGATGTTTTTCGTTTAGTCATTCCAAAAAGAATTGTCAAGCTGAAATTTGCTGTTCCAAATGTACGGGGGCTCACTTGAGTAAAGAATGCAGTAGTAAAGAATTTAATTGCATTAATTGTACTTATTCTAATGAAAAATTTCAGACTAACTTTGATATGAAACATAATGCCATGGATAAAAATTGTCCATGTTACTTGAGTGAGTTAAATTTCCTGAAGGATCATCTAGATATTGATTGTGAGTTTTAAACTTTTTTGATTATTTGTGGTTGGGTTCCAAGTTTTTCTGTTTTTTCTGTTTTATTGAATTTTATTCAATTTTATTGTAAAATTTTATTGTAATTTTATTGAATTTTTATGATATATTTGTTCTTTGGAGATTAATCATGAAAGAGTCTGGTATGAAAATTTTGAGTATAAACTTAAATCATTGCGCACTCGCCCAAGCCCAGCTCCAAGTACTTAAAGAGATTATTGGTTCCTCTCCTGAAATAATTTGTATGCAGGAGCCCTATGCGGTACAGAATGAATTGGCTTTTCAAAATCCTGAATGGAGATCCGCATATAATAGTGGAGGAAGAACGGGGATTATAGTAACTAAACCAGATGTTGATTTCACACGAGACTATGAAACTGATATTATTACAGCTATTTCTATTTATTTGTCTTCGGGCAGACTGGGCATCATTACAGTTTACTTCTCTGCGGCAGAACACATAGAGGAATATCTCTCTCAACTGGAATCTGTGATGAAAAATTATAATAAATTCATTGTTACCGGTGATTTTAACTCTAAACATCCAAGCTGGGGCGCAGGAGATATTGATGCAAGAGGGCGATTGGTATTTGACTTTATCGTCTCTAATAATATAATTTTACTAAATGATTTGAGTTTTCCTGCAACTTTCAAATCTACCACCATCGGTGAGGGATGGACTGATCTTGTTATGACCTCACCAGGTTTGTCTATCAATTCTGGAGCTCTGCAAGTTCTGATGGATGAGAGTCTTAGTGATCATCGTTATTTGCAGTTAATTTATGATGAAAATATTCATTGTGCTCCTAAGATTGTTTTAACAAGAGATGTCCACCGGATTACAAGATACTGTTATAAAATTGCTCCGATAATGCAGAAATTTAAATTAGATTTATTGAAGTGTGAGGACTCTGATACAATTGCAAACTGTATTGAAAAATTTTTTGAGGATCTGTCTATCGATGTTAAAAAGAAGTTACAAACAAAACAAAAGGGAAGTAGGCAGATTTCGTGGTGGACTCCACAACTTACTTGTATGCGACGCCGGATACGTGCTTTGAGGAAAAGTTCGCAAATTTTGAATTTAGCGGACAGTATACGTAATGAAAGGAAAATTGCATATAAAAAAGAATTGGCAACTTATAAGCGTCTAATTCGGAAGACAAAATTTGAAACTAAGAAGAAATTTTTTCTTAATAATCTTTATTATTATGATGGTTTTTATCGAATTGCCTCTAAAAAAGTGAGACGTGCTGTTGCTCTGTATAATCCTCAGCACGTTGACAATTTGATTGAACTCAATAGACAGAAGCTTTTGCAATCACTCAAATTGGGAGCACCTGGGGATATTTCATTAGATGAGGATAAAATTTCTGATTATCCATTGGATGACGCTGTAATTACAGAGGCAGAGATAGGAAGTGCAGTTGAACAAATGAGGCGTCGAAGCGCTCCGGGCCCGGACTGTTTTAATCCTATATTTGTTCAGATTTTAATTTTTACATATCTGGATATTTTTATATTGCTTTTTAATTACTGTTTTAAATTTTATGTGTTTCCAAGAAATTGGAAAATCGGTCGAGTTGTTTTAATTCCAAAGCAGAATGACAGATATAGACCAATTGCACTTTTGAGTGTTTTTGGAAAAGTGTATGAAAGAATCTTGGTTGAGAGATTGAAGTTTTACCTGAATAGTAGAATGATGCTCAGTCGGCGACAGTATGGTTTCACAGCTGGCTGTTCTACAGATGATGCATTATATGATACTATTGACTTTATTAGAAGCTATAAGAGTTCGCATCACGTAGTGCTGCTGTCCTTGGATGTTTCGTCTGCATTCGATTCAGTGTGCTGGAACTCTATTTTACAAACCATGATTAACCTTAAATTGCCAAGGAATTTGATTCAATGTTATAGGAGTTATTTTAACAATCGCAAAATCTTGTTTAATGCTTTTAAGGATGAAACTGCAGAGATAGAACTAGAGATTTTCATTGGTTGTCCGCAGGGCTCCTGCAGTGCTCCCCTGCTCTGGAATATCATATTAAACAAATTTCTTATTTTGGAATTCCCCAGTGATGTTAACTTTATTGCATATGCAGATGATCTTGCTGTTCTGATGTATGGTGTATCATTGGAAAAACTCGAGAAATCATTTGAGAATGTTATGTTAAAACTCGAAAACTGGAGAATCGGCGAGGGTCTTGAATTGAACTTAGAAAAAACTTTTGCAATCATTTTCCCGCGGGCTGGGATCAAAGTGAGAGCTCCACGATTTAGATATCAAGGAAAAAGAATAAAGTTCGTTGATGTTATTAAATATTTGGGAGTCAAAATTGATTGCAAGTTGACCTTCGCAGATCATTTTAAAGCAATTCATCGGCTCTCAGATGATATGTTAATGTTTTACAGGAGATCTTTTTCTAGTGAGACACTTTGTAATAAATCATGCATTATTAAAGATATTTTGAATAATGTAATTATCCCTAGAGTTTTCTATGGAATTGGTGCCTGGGGATCCAGAGCCGGGGATTTGGTCAGGTTGAGGAACAAACTCGATGCGATACAGAGGAGCTGGTGCTTAATGATTACAAGATGTTTCCGTACTGTTTCAACTGAGGTGCTCTGCGTTCTAGCCGGCACGCCGCCTCTTTCAATTTTATATAAATTATATTTTGAAAAATTTTTGTTCAGAACTGATAGACTTGATTTTAAATTGTATAAAGATATTTTGATTACAAGGCATATGTTTGAAAGAATTAATAATATTTTTGTACATCCTTCTGATTTATGTGTTTTTGAATTTGATTGTAAACTCCCAATAATTGGAGAATTGGATATTTATACTGACGGGTCCAGGCAAGATGATAAATTGGGTGCAGCATTTGTGATTTATCATTATGGAACTGAAATTGAATATAAAAAATATAAGCTTAATAATTATAATTCTGTATTTCAATCGGAATGCGGTGCTTTACTTAAAGCCCTTCAATGGGTTAAGAAAAATTTGACTTGTGTTAATTCTATTCATATATATACTGATTGTATGTCTTTGCTTCAATCCTTGACCTCGGCCCGTCCTACTAATTTATTAATATTTGATATTAAATGTCTATTGAAATTTTTGATGCAGAATATGTGCATTCATTTACACTGGATAAAAGCCCATGTTGGCTTTGTTGGAAATGAAAGGGCCGACGTGCTGGCTAAAGAGGTGACCACTAATGATGATTGTGAATATATAGAAATTTCTGGTTCGAGAAGTTATGCAATTAGAAACATGAAAAATTTTTATGATGATATTTGGAATACTAGATGGAATGAATCAGAGAGGTGCGTGGGTCTTTTGAAGTCTATTAAAATTCAAAATGGTATGCGAACAATTAGTGATATTGATTTAAACCAGTTTTTAACTGGGCATGGAAGATTTCCCGCGTACCTCTCGAGATTTAATTTACAAAATTCAGACTTGTGTGGTCATTGCCACCAAGTTGGTAACGCAGATCACTTCTTGAATCATTGTTCCTTACTGGAAAATTTGAGAAAGAAATGTTTGGGAGATAAGTCATGGAACTTGGAAATCTTAAAAACATATTCTAAATATGCAATGAATTTGATTAATTCTAATAGAGTTGAATTTGGAATATTTGTTTAGACTTGTGTATATTTTTCTTTTGATTATATGTATTATATTCTCAGTTATGAGTATTTATAGGTTTACTACGAAAATTTTGAAATTATTTTGTGTATTGTTTTATTTAGTGCATTGTAGGTGTTTTGTGCATGTGGTGTTTCGGGGGGATGCGGTTGATTGTTGCATGGATGTGGCCTTGCAGATGTTGAGAATCCTGATGGATTACCGGATTTAAATTATCGAAATCAATGGTGGTTTTGAGTTTCAGGAATTTGATTTTTAAATTTTAAATTTTATGGAATTCTTATATTTTTTCTTAAATTTTAAATTGTAGTTTTTGATTTTAAAATGTTCTGAAATTTTAAAGTTTTAAAATTTTTCTTATATTCTGTTCTTGATGGAGTAATTGCTGGGGATTTAATATGATGCATGGCAATCTTGGGTTTTCCAGTTTTGGTTTTGGTTTGGTTTTTGGTTTTTGACAGCCTTGGAGCTTCTTTTCTATGATTATTAAAGATAATTAATACATTTGATTTCAGATAGTGGTAGGACTATTAAAGTAAATTTTTGAAATAAATTAATAGTTTAAATAGAATTATGAATATACAAATAATATGCTATTAAAGTAATATTGTGGGGAATTCGGTTTGACCTTCTACAGGTTATTTAAATTGGGAATTCCTCGATGGCTTTGGACCGCCTGTGCCTGTTCCGAAAATTCATGTGAATGAATGTTTCTTGAGAGTTTCCGCCACTCTGTTTGCCCGTGGGGTTTTTAATTGTTTTTGGATTTTGAATGTTCGTGCTGTGCTTCGTTGTTTGTATGTCTCTTCCTTATTTTTAGTTCGTTAATTAACCTCCAATTATTTTTAGTTAATTAGCTTCTTTTTCTCTCTTCTTTCCTTTTGTGGTCTTGAGGGGGTCGACCCTTTATGGTCATATGGTCCAGTGGGACTAGGAGGAGTGGGTCTTCCCTGTATTATGACTATTATGACCCCCTCTTTTAAAGGGAGACTGGGTATCAGGAGACCCAATTGCCAAATCCTGGTGATTGTCCACAATCTTTTAGTTCGGGTACCACTGAAGAATCGTTAGGCTATTTTGAAGCAGGAGATATGAAAGATGAGCAATGCCCTCGTAGAGACTGGAACCTGGATCTCTCGATTACACGCCGAATATTCTAACATTACACTACGAAGGCAGGCTAAACGGAGGGAGAAATACGTTATAATATGTAAGCGTAAAATATTTAAAAAAAGTGTAAAGCTAAAAAATGGAGTAATAAAGTGCTCATAGTAAGTTAGTTATCCCAAAATTATTTGCTACTAATAAATATATTTATTCAATGAAGTAAGCTACTTTATTTTATTTTTATCATATTTTTTCGTTTTCTAAACAGTTTAAATTTCATAAGATAAACTGATGATCCCTTTTGTCTACTTGATTTTTCTGACATGATTTCAAAACTCAAAGCTTAAGATAAGGAAATGGTTGAGAATTTCTTCAATTCTTTTCCAGCAACATATTTTAGGGAGCTTTTTATGCATGTTTATCTTCCATTGCATTCTCAAAATTTAGGAACAAACACAATCAACTGCAATAACGTCAAAAACGAAAATGAAATGTTCCTACATTTTTTTATTGATTTAAGATACTTTTCAAGATTCTCAGACACGAAGTAAAAATAATAATGTAATTAATTTAGGAATGAAACACAGCATTTAAAAATTACTGCATTATAATCACCAACATAAGCCTCTGTCATAAATAACTCACACTGAGAAAATAAACTAATTCAGAAATAATTCAAACTGATGTCTTAGAAGTAACGAACTGCTGTTTTCTATAAAAGTAGTTTCTCTATTATGATTAGAATTGAGAAATTAATTCTTTGAATTATTAAATATAAAATACTTCAGTTTGATAGTCAGATTAGACATTTCTGGCACCTTAATATATATTTGATGATCTCAGCCATGCCGAGGAATATCGCTTTAAAGGAAATTGTATTATAATTATTTGCACCATTGTTTACTTACATTCTCAGTAATGTTGGTTAGTTTCAACTGCACTTCACTACAAATCGATTTCCATGAGAGAGTTCTCAGACTGAAAATTTCGACCATCTCCCTTTTGATAAGTATATCAGCGCCGTACGTTAGGTTGATATAAGCAAAACTGGAAAAGTGTGTTGTCAGTTGCAGTAAACAGGAAATTATATATTTTAGGACCTACTTTTGATAGCTGTAAATACAATTAAAAGGTTCGCTGAGCCTTATCTTGAGGACCGCATCATAGAAGATCTTGAAAATTAAACTGTTTCTGAGAACATCAGTAAAGTTAATTATAATATTATCATATAAGGAGACGTTTTCTTAAAATACCCAGGACTATTAAATATATATTTAGATAAAGCAACAAAATATTAAGTTCCGATACTAAACTAAAGTATGTTACGTAATTTACAAAAAAAAGGAAGTCGGCCGAAGAAGTTAGAAAGGGACAAGTTCTACAATTCAAATAGCAAACAAGGTATTCTGACACAGTACACCAGTCACAAAAGTGCAAACACAAGTGCTACGTACGCACGACATCCTTAGTACAAACTATCTTTGGGAAAGTGCTGCATACTCACGACATTTTTAGTACAAACTATCTTTGGCAAAAGCTGCAAAGTTTAACATTCATACAATGTTACCACTGTATCAGTACATCCAATATCCTAGACATGTGGATCAAAATTTGAGGACTAAGATGGTTAAGTTTATGTCTTCTACGAAATGCCAGATGTAGTCCACACTTAGAAAAATCAGATCAAGCTGAAGTAATAGTTACGAAGTTTGTAACTGATCATACCACTGTCACCAAAACCGGAATTCCTTGTGAAATCAAGCAACAGCTCAGAACATTTTCAATTTCAGATAATTGTCTCCAATCGTACAATAAATATATGACTTAATTTAAACCAGTCCTGAATTCCAGATGAATATTTGGGCACTTAGGCCGCGATTGGAGTGTACAAGACCGACTGGCACTCTGCATTTTGCATTAAGCATTTTGTTGGACTAGACTGCCATGCTTCTCATTTCAAAATTAAATTAACCAATATCGTATTTCAAACCCTTATTACAGCAACTCAGGGTACAGCCTAGCAGAAAGAACAGAGTTAATCAGAACAAGTTCCCAAAGTACATATATTCTACCTCTCAAGCAAATTAAAAAAAGACCTTATAACCTCTTATAACATCTGTTGACTAGAGAGTATCTGAACAAAAATAAAGCGAGATAACTTCATATTTATATGCCCTTACCTATTTTATGTACTGCGAAACCCCAATTTCTAATCTCACAGCATATCAAAATATATGCTCTGAAAACAATTTTATATAAAAATTATAAATTTTATGGCAAAATGGACCCACATTCCAGAAGAATAGCAATCGAAAGAGACTACACTATAATTATAAATTATAAATCATACTAATAAATTAGATTTTAAGTAGAAATTACAAGAGGCACCATTAAGTTCTGTAAGTGTATTTCCAAATGTTTTGGATAAATGAATAATATGATTTTTTTTTCAGCAAACTTACCATCTAGAAAAATTCACGATTGCTTAATTTTTTCCTCCGTTTCTAGTCAAATATTATCCAAAATACAATAGTTTCTGTGTACAACTGACATGTTTTCTTTTAATTATCATAATTTTAGATTTAATGGGATGAAACTCATTCTTTTCTCTGTAGAAAAATCTTAATCCCTATTAAAGGTGTTCTGAGTGGTATTCAAAAGAGTGTCGGCTCACCTCCCTTAAATTAAAATCAATAGATCATCAGCAAAATCAATTGCTCTACGACCCAGATAATCTGAGAATCTAATAAGAAGATCATTCATAATTAAATTCCAGAGTAAGGGCCCAGAAACAGAGCCTAAAGGGCAATCTCTTTTAAGAGGGTGGGAATTATGAACATAGCTAAGCAAGGGCAATGCTGATCTTTCATTCAAAAAATCTTTAATGAGATCAAAAATCTTGCATGGAGGACCAAGTCTAATTAAAAATTCAAGTATCCCAAGCCAAAAGCAACTTTAAAATCACATAGTATACAATTTCTTCTTCTCACTTTCATTCACTATGATTTTCAGGTACAGAAGAGCACCTTTACAACTCTTACGAGGAGTGAAACCAAATTGTTCTTTGTTCAACAATTCTTTTTATTGCCTAATAACCATGTAATTCAATAAACAAACAGTTTTACTTAGCGTTTTCAAAAAGGAAGAGTAAGACTAATGCATGTCAAAACCATTCTTCTTAGACCACTCTTCCACGAAAACCACTCTTCTTAGAAATTAAAATCACATTTACTTTTTTCCAGCAATGAGAAAATGAACCAGTCTTCAAACAAAAATAGAACATTTTAGAAAACAATTATGGAAACATGCTATGACTTTCCTTCAAAATTTCATTTGAAATAGACTCAACACCAAACGTTTTATTGGATTTAACGTTCTCGATAAAAACTATCAAATTCTGAACTAATAATAGAAAGATCCTTTTTAGCAGTATAGTTTACAGAATCCATATTGTGAAAAGAATTATCCGTGCTAAAAGAGCCAATAGGAAAACTATTGTTAACCCCTGGACATACAATGACATCTGGGAGACGTCATTCATTTCATGTGTCATTATAGACTTTAAAGTCTCCAAGACCTGCTGCAGTCGTGCCTTTATACTGTTTTGCATATTTTCCACCTCTCCAACACACCATTATCCTCATTTGTGTGTCTTCCCCCTATCTTCCCATCTCTTTTATTTGTATATCAAGGGATTAAGAACCTCGTTTATTGTTTCTTCTAACTTTCTTCTTTGTACTACTATGAAATGGGCGACAAATTCCAGTGACTTCAATTCTTTCCCTAAAATTTTACTTTATACCATTCGTATATATTTTCTTCCAAGCATTCCTTTCATTAAGGTTTAATAAAAAATAGCTTAAATAATTTATAAAATAATTAAAATTTTTAAAAAGAGTTAAACTTTGCATACTAAAGCTTTGAGCTGTAGCTATATCTTAAGTGTAGATATTTTTGTTTATATCGATCTCTAAGAGTAGGAAGCCTACGTCTTAGATTGACGAAGAAACATTGAAGCCTACGTCTAGATGTTTTTCTCATGCATTCGATTTCAATAGTTCACCAATGTACCTTGTAAACTCCTTTATGATAAGCATTGAAATGAAACCTTAAATGTATTATAGAAAAGGGAACCAAAATGTTCTAGGATAGCCTTTAGGCCACGCTTATCTGTAAGGCAATCAACAAACTTTCAGAGTTTATCAATCAACTACTTACATAAATAAGTAAAAAATTACTCCAGTTAGATTTCTTTATTTTGAAGACTATCTTGCTGTTATCTCTCTCAAAAAAGATATTACTTGGAGTTATAAAATAGATACAAAAAACTCAATCTTATTGTTATCATAGAGGAATTCATAATTTGGCTTACACCAACACAAAATATCTGCGAGAAGGTCAGCACCCACATCGGTAAAGACAATATAATTTGAACCTTGAGTACTACAGAAAGTATAATCGCAGTTTTCCTTGACAATGAAAAACTTTACATACTTAAAAATTGGCCCATCAGCCCTGAAGGGTAAAGTCGCTGAGCACTAATAGTTAGGTCTGAGGTTCGAATTCAGCGAAGGGACTGGTTGCATAGGCGTTTTCGTGTTTTTCTCTATAACATGTATAGGAGCCAGGTTCGCTTAGAAAGCTCTCCAAAAAGGTATCCCTTCCCTTAGGCAGATAGCTCTTGATTGCTTTGTCATAATCAAAATAAACCAAATCACATTTAAAAATTCGCAAAGCTTAACACCTCGGGAATCCGAAACTGGACTATGCCAAATTCCAGATTTGTTATTGATACCATAACCCAAGTCAAGCTGTTACACCATTTTTTAAAGCAAATGCTGAATTACATTTGTGCAAATCGAAGTCATTATTTCTATTAGATTCAAAGTAATAAGACAAAATTTAAATCAGAAATATTGAAAGCAACATGAAAAAATACCATATTATAAATAAGATTAAGATTCCTACCATTCTTAATAATAAGAATGGTAGGCAGAATAGAGATTTCTTGGCTCCACATTATACTGCCATCGTGTATGATATCTTTATAAGCATCAAAATATATCCGACTGAAGAAAGGCAAGCATATAGCTTAACAAACACTTTATGTTTGCATAAACCTTCCATTCTGCCGCTAAAAAAGTGAACTTATATCATTATAAATGAGTCTTAATTGAAGAAACAGTTAAACAGTTAATTTAGAAGTAGTATATGTAAATATACCTGCAAAATATTAGCCTTTAAGATACAGCGAATCTAATGCTATAGATGATCTTCTTTTTTTCAAATCCGTGCTATCAGTTATGTATAAACTTACATTTTTATTTTATGCATTAATGGTTTACATTGTATCATACATATATCACAGCAATTTTTCTTAACTAACAAGATTAAAGTAATGAAGCAATATGTTATTCTGAAAACTGCATGATTTTTATTTAAATTTAGTGCGACATTCATAGTTAAATAGCATTGTTTACTATTTTCACACTTCATAATATTCATATATTTACCTATAAATGGATAAAACTCTTGATATACATACATACATATGGAGAACCCAAAATTAGTTACGTTTGCGAAGATTCAGTTTTTGCACTGGTAAATTTAAGTATTATAATGATATCATTAGTTTTAATTCCGCATTTCTTTAATTAACAGAAACATGAATGCGGGAATTCAGAAAGAATAAAACTGCAAACATTTAAGGAATGCTTCGATTTTAAATGAGATTATTTCACGTACCTGAGATAAAATTCTTTTATCTCAATTTAATCTTTAAAGAACTGATGAATAATATCTATTTGATATATGTTCAGCAGCTATAATTTAATTAATGCGTTATTTGAATTTTAAATATCTACTGCTTTCTAAGAACTCCAGATTTTAATTATATTGTTGCGAATTTTGCATTTAAATTAACGTTAGTTGAATTGTAAATTAAATGGTTTTATTTCCCGCGCAGTGCAGCGCATGAAGAATATTAAAAGAATGCTAAGCCGGAAAATTGAAAATACAAGAGCGCGTGCATTTAACATTTAAATAAATATCTCTTTTTGATTTCGAGAAAGTACTAGAAAATTCTTGCACGCGATTTTAAAATCTTATAAAAGGAGAAAAACCTCTCAGTTCGTAGTAGTTACTTAGTTTGTTGTTGTTTAGAAAACTGCTCTTGTTGACTGTAGCGAATTCGCGGATTAGCTTTCTTTAGCTGTTTTGAATTAAGTTCTCTTGAACGTTTGAGTAGTTAGAAGATACTACTTTGATATATTGTGATACTGCACGATTATTTGAGGACATTTACTCATATTTATTGTGATAATAATAAATTTTCTTCAATTTTCATCGGACTTGTGCATTCATTTCGTGACGAACCCGTACGCACGCAGCAATATTATTTCGTTTTTAGATAAATATCAGCAACACATATATTCTCTGTTTCTAGTAAAGCAGAATGACCAAAAAATTATTAAAATGCTTTAATTATTTTAAAGAACTTTACAGGGTCAGAATTGCACATATTCTGAAAATAAAATATCGAAAATAAAGTGAACATAAATTATATTTATGATAATTTCTTCTGAGCGAAGACCAGACGTGTTTTGTATACTACCCAACATAGAAAACGCAACACTATAAAGATTCGATCCCATAAATAAGCAAATTTAAGGATATATGTAGCGGAACAAATCATTCAGGTCATGTAAGATGCAATCATGCGATTATATCGCAAAATAAAAGAGAAGGGAATGGCGGACGAGCCAACAGTCGCTACTCTCTGCTGCTTAGGAAAGCCAGAATTCCGAGAAGTTAAACATTCCAAAAGACCCGTATAAATGAAAAGATGGCTGGGTGACGGCAACGCAGGCAGTTTCATCAAAGGGATTATTTTACGAAGGATCAAATTGCAAGCTTACGGCTGGTTGGCTTTACCGTCATATCTTTCGCCCCGGGGTAAACGCAGGAAAACTTGTGAAGCTACTGGCTTGGATCTGTACCTAGGCAGTCTCGCCAAGGGGATATAAAACTACGAGCCTGGCGATTCTAGAGCCCCGAAGGAAGATCTTCCTGACGGCTGGACCAAGGGACGTAAGACCCTAAAATAGTGAGCAAAACAGTACGTGAGCTTTCAGATCGTCTGCCCTCCGTATTGTTTTGTAAAGGCAGAGCAGCAGGCTCATTACTGGCGGGTAGCAACGTTTTACGACCAGTCAGATCATAGAGCTGCACTCCATCACTAAGTCCGAGAGTCAGGAGAGGTGACATTGTAGAGACACCACCCGGACCACCCGGTGACACCACCCGGACCGAGTGGTGCGTTTAGAAAACTACAAAATATATGTCCCTGTAAGTGTGGGAATGAGCTTCAGCAAACGAGACTAACAAACGATCTCAAAGGTGGCTTTATGCGTGGATAGTGCCTCCGAACTAATTAGAAGGTCTTTCAGAGGAGTGTGTGTCATGTAGTGACAAGAGTCGCATACACAATTACCTTCATTATTATTACCTTATTATTGGTGCTTAAACATACGTAGATATATACAATGTGCATACAATTTGGTCTAGATGTATCGATAAGGAGATATAAATAGTCGCGAAAAACCAGGTCCATGTGGACGGGCTACAAAACTCATAGATAAACGCATACGAAGGGAAGCGGTGGGGCCCCACCATCAAGTGCTACGGACAGTTTCCGGAATGTGCAGGAAGCTTTGGATGCTCCAATATCAGGGAGAACAGTTTCCCGACTTTTGGTTGAAAGCGGCTTGTACACAAGCTACTTCACTACTAATTTCTTTAAAAGTAATACAGAGCGATAATATTTCGTGTCAACAATTTGAAACCGATTTTGATATTTAAATGTTATGCCGCCAAATCCCGTTTTGAGACTAAGAGCACATTCGGGATAACGCCTTTTAGGGCTAAAAATCTCAAAGTGTTCAAATTTTAACGATCGCCTAAAAAAGGATTTGTTAAGGTTTTTTTCGGTCTCGTTGAGATCGCAGCCTACCAATCTGCTCTTGCACCACTCCTTCTAGCTTTATTATTAAACACTAATTTTTTCGCACTTACCCCATATACGATTCAACAACAAAATTAAAAAAAAAATTAAAGCAGCGTAGTAGAATACTAAATTTAGAATTCCGGATGAAATCCTAAGAGTTGACAGAGAATTTTCTATTTTTTCCAATCTTTTCCCTGTTCATTATATCTGTGTTCAATTTACTTAGCAAATAGCTTACAAAATTTTATTTTTTGTGTCTCCTTATTGTTGAGTTATTTGGGTGTTAATTTATTTTTTTGATATGCCAAAAATTTACTGAATATAGTTGAGATGCTTTATGTCACCTCTCGTCTTCACTGGACCTTGGCCTGTCGTATTTCTATCTCCTCAGCTTACTTCAAATTTCTGTAAACGGACAGGAGTTCATTTCTTTGAAGAGTATCAAATAGCTCCTCGATAACTTCTTTGCAAATAAAAACCTAATAGCTTTCTTTAAAAAGGAATTTTCCAGCTGCCAGAGAGATGACAAAACATCATTGAACAAAACAGTGCTTACGAGCTTTAGCGATACGTATCTAGTAGGAAACGAAACATACTTCATTTTATGTTTTGTTTCCTACTAGGTTTTGTCCCGTATGAAATCCGTGTATTAATATATGAATAAAATATCTCCTCAAGAAATTAAGAAACTCATTATGAAGTGTCATTCATTTTATCTTTCAGCTGTTATCCATTTTTAGTAGGAAAAATAAATTATTTATTATCATTATATTTAGAAGTGAAGTACTCTTGCAGCTCAAAAAGAAGTTGCTTTAAATACACTCATAAATTTTATAGCTATTTCCTTAATTCGTGAATTTTTATTACTGTAGTGCCTCATATCTGCATCTTCTTAGTAACGTTCAGTTTTTTAAATGGACTTTCATTATTTACAATGTTCTAGGAAATGCCTTGTTTGAGTAATAAATAAAACGTCACATTAAGCTAACAAGAACACGTTCTCAGTTTTATATGCTTCATAAGTCAAGTAATAGAAATAAAAATAAATATTTGGTTAAGTCATACGCTTAGTTTCCTAATTTTTATTACATAGTTGCTTAATATATGTAGAAACTTCTATCGCCTTGCATAATTTTTGTTATAAAAATTTTATTTTATTTTCTGCTAAGACCTTTGACTTATTTTAACCTTACCTAATTGTTCAGTTTAGAAGAAATTAATTAGTTTAAGTTCTTTACTGAAATTATATTTCTAAAATAACTCGGTACTATTTTAGTCAGCTTTCATTTTTCCTTCAATATGAAAATCAGCATAATGTTTTGAGCAAGATAATTTCGTACGAGACAGTAGAAGTAGTTCCATACAGTCATGTGGTGTACTCGGCACTTTTCTCTACCACTTATATAAGTTCAATTACTTTAATTTCTATCGCACCTTTTTGGTGAATTTCTTGAGTAGAGCTATGTGGTGTAGAGTCAAATAAAAGTCTGAAAACATAACTTTGATTTGTCTCTTTCATACAAGAAAGTAAAATGAATCATTTACATGACCAGTGAAATGCTTTCTGCATTCCTTCCACAAAGCCTAAGCTAGATGAAAGTCAAGCAATTTTTAATAATGCATATTGATTAGTGCTAAGTTCTTAAGACATCTTGTAACTTCGGGGAAGCAATGATAGACAGATATATGAACTTTCTGAACGTATTTAAACGTCTGTGAAGTGATTCGCTACATTTATGTACACATAATTCACATTCCTTTCAGGAAAGCAAAAGCCAATACTAAAGTGTTGAAATGTTAAATATAGCAGACTTGTGCATTCGAAAATAATATGCTTAACATTCTCATCACCTCTACCGCAGCAGCACAAAGCCCATGGAGCAAGGCTAAATCATTTTAAACAGCTCTTAAAATTACCATGTCAAGTCAAAAGCTGAGTTACTTTTAAATCTGTTGAAAATCGAACAACCTTCAATCTATGAAATTTGTAGGAAATCTTTTGGTGCATTGCGCTTTTGGTGAGGTTCCATTTTCTCTGTTCCTAAAATCAATATATTTCGTGGCTAGCTTTATTAGAGCATCAGCCGTCTCTTTACCAAAATTTCCATAGTACCCACGAAAGCAAGAAAGATGAATGTTGATGTCAAGGTTTTGCAAGGTCTTAATAATAACCTGAATTTCAACAGCAAGGTTCTCTAAAGCACTTATTTTCTGTAATAAATGTAGCGAAAAGAGAGAATCACTACGTATTAAAATACGCATTGAACTCAAACCACTACAAGAGTTCTGAATGCATTTCACAGCAAGGTTTAAACATAGCAATTCAAACTCAAAACCAGAGCACTTATCATCAATTTTTCACAGTTTAAAATATTTTTGTTGGTTATCTTCTTAAATAACAAAAGCAAGGCCAACCTTATCATTCATCTTCCTTCTGTCTGAAAATAAATTAATTTATTTGTACTCATCAAGAACAGCATTGGATTCTCGTTAAAAGGATGCGAAAAAGAAGAAACTGAAAGATTTCCGTCAAGAATATTTGATGAGGATTGCCTGCAAATGCTTTCATCGCAATATTACTTAAAATATCAATATCTAAGGGTTAAATACCAGCGACAGTAAAAGGAGCCTCGTAAATAATAGTTCTGTAGCCACGTATAAATCTTCTTTATAATCGAACTCATGTTTTATGTTTAATTTAGAAGTCAAACAACAAAAATTAGAGTTATATTTGCAAATTTTCACAGGAGAGGTTTCAGTGGTTTTTATCTAATCACTTAGCTAAAGGTAGGTGGTTAGGTTTAGCTGCCCAAACTACAAATGAACGAGGTAATATATGTGAAAAGATACGATAAGAAAGGCTGGACAGAAGTTAAGCTACTGGCGCCATCTATTGATGAAAGGGGGAAACTAAAACATAACTTTCTTATGGTAAAAATGAATTGCCTTTAGGGTCGTTAACTAGAACAGAAGGATTTTTTTAATGTGAAACGCGTCCAAAAAATCTAATTCACCAACGAAAGATGTTTTTTGAATAATTTTGGCTGCGGAAAAGTGGAAAGTCTGATTTTCCGGCCAATAATTCTGGGCAGCAGAGAATTTCTGTGCTTCCCTTTTCTTAACATATTCCTCATATTCTTTAAAACGAGATTTTAAGGCTCTTTTAATTTGATCATACTGGCAAGGAATCCTGTAAATACCCCAGGAATTTATATCCGGAATGTGGTCCTTAAGTATGAAACTCGGGATTTTATTGATAGGAGAATAAACAATCCGAAAGTTAAATTTCTGTAAAATACGTGCCATTTTGTAGCTAATTGATGGAAAGAAAGGAATGGCAACATAATTCTTATGTCCTCTTAAAACAAGAGTTTGCCGTTCGGTGTGTTGAGATGAGATGATGTTTAAACTTTTTGTTTAATAATATTGAGTAAAGAGCCCTTATCAATTGCTAATACTTTTAAAATGATTCTTGATTAAGAGCCAGTTTTGAGGAGAAAACATGAAGTACACGGAAAACAAAGGAATAAAATGAAGTAATTTTTCTTTACTCAGATTATATGATTTGAAGTGTTGTGGAGGTAAACCGATGAATGTTTACGGTAAACAGTAGTCCTGAA
The DNA here is from genome assembly GCF_044657685.1 of Stegodyphus dumicola. Classification (NCBI taxonomy): domain Eukaryota; kingdom Metazoa; phylum Arthropoda; class Arachnida; order Araneae; family Eresidae; genus Stegodyphus; species Stegodyphus dumicola. Next base: position 23,866,685 of record NC_140776.1, on the reverse strand, counting down.
GCTGGATGTGTTTTTTTGTGACCAAGGTTCCGAGGAACGGAACAGAATTGCCCTTATTATTTTAACCTAAATCATGTTTAGGTTTTCATACTTTTGAATCATATCCACAAGTTAAGAACTTGGATACAAAATGCATTCTGAACTGTGATTCCACAGACGTTATATCTGCAAAGAAGGAATACGTATAAGCAACAAAATCATGTATTTTCAAATACTTTACGTTTAACGTAATATTAGTTTAACATATAACTAATCAAAAATAATTTTGAGTACAGGTGAAAAACCAATTAAATGCATCATTGATGTAAATACTTTTATAGTTGAGTCTTGTATACGTAAAATGCAAAAAACAGGCATTTTTAGTCTAAAATTTCACAGCACTGAGGAATCCTTTTCTTATAATAAAAGACTAACCAAAATTACACACTTTTAAAGATCTTAAATCTTTACCTCTTATCCATAAAACAAAAGCAAAAGATGAATGAAATGTGATTTCATCTTTGAATGGGTGCCAAACTTGAATACAAATACATACCAAAGAAAAGAAATATTCCATTACTATTTGATTATGTCTGCATATCCTTCAGGTACTTGAGAATTTTTAAACCTTTTAAAAGTGAATATCCTACAAGTGCCACTTCCAGTTTTAACTTGCGAACCGAAAGTATTATAGAAAGCAACAGATGAATAAAAATTTAATTGGAGCAGGATTTAAACTATCTTACAGATATGTTAATTTCTCTCCTTTTAGTGAAAGTCTCTTGAGGTGAAATTTCCACATCGATGGTTTAAATTACGCAGGTTTTATCAGGAAATTTCTGTTCAAGCATTTCATTTGATGAAGAACCACAATTTGTCTCTTCCATACCAATTCAGATGAATACATGAAACCGTTTTCAAGAAACTCTAAAACTTTGAAAATGCTAGGAAATTTGATCTCTGAGGATTATGTTAAAATTTACAAAATATAAAAAAATTATCCCAAAAGACAATTGCAAATTCACTAAACGCTCAACAAATCAAAGTTAGAATATCGGCCGATGATAATATAGAAGAATAATAACTACGCTCAGAATTATGCGAATATAATAATAACTACGTGCATTGCTGAACGATGTAACAAACACATTTGTGACTTTCAGCTGATGAAGATGTAGAGGAAGAATATTCTCTCATATCTTCAAATGATGTAAAAACTTCAGTGACCGAAATATGTTCTAAGGAAAAAATTGGAAATAAATATTTGTTATTATTGGATATTTTAAAGGTTTTCGATAAAGAGATAAATTAGCTTTCAGGATACCATCTAAACCAAATTACCATAATTGATAAAAAAGTCGAATTTATTCTCGTATAAATTACAGCGAGTCACTTATTCTTAATTTCTACGGCTTAATGAAATTAGTCAAGTATTTCATTTTCCTTCCACTTCAGTTAACGCGAAAAATACTTATATTCAGTAGTTTTAGTCCTCTTTGCAAGGTTCTGAACAATCTGTATGGCAACAAAAACTTTCATATGCACGCAAGTTAAAGCTTATAAAATGCGTCCAAAGATTTCAGGAAATTTACCGCATAAATAGTACATTTTTTAATAGAATACATTTCTTAAAGTGCTTAGCTCTTAACAGCATTTTGGGGCCACCAGCGGCCGAATCGCTGCACACTGGCAGTTCCCCCCCCCCCCCCCGATATTGGAATTCCACGAACGGGCTGGTTACATAGGCGTTTCCGTGGTTTTTTATTATGCGTAACCTATATTTGAGCTAGTTTCCCTTAGAAAGTCCTCCACGAAGGCATCCTTCACGTTAGACAAATAGCCTTCGAGGCCCTGCCGTTGAAGTGTGTTACATAAAATCTAGAGTATTATTAATGTACTATAAAGAAAAACTTCTTTAAACAATTTTATTAGCGAGAAAACAGGATTGGAACAAGTATCAAGAGGCCGCTTCGAAAACAAAATTCCAATGAGTGTATTTTTTTTTTTTGCCATCTTACGAAAATTAAAACACACAGAAATTAAAGATAAGATAAAGAGGAAACATAGAGGATGCTACACCATAATATCATAAAACCAAAACAAAACAACAACGACCAAAAACTTAACAACATTTCGGCAAATGCAAGTTTTGCCAGTGCATCTACCTTCATTCGAGCAGAATTAACCTCTATAATTCTGGATTGCTCTACAACCAATTTATTCCACAATGCCAACCAAGCCAAGGTCTAAAAATGAAACTTCTATTAAAAGTGTTTGTCATAAGTATGTTTTGAAATATAACTTCCAAACAGAAAAGTGAAATAAAAGAATCTTAACCGTTCAGATTACAGATTAACGCAGCCAAAAATTACACTGATAGGTGATTACGGTACATTAATCATTGTCTGTTAAATTACAACAAAAGTTCAATTACATTACTCAGAGCTCAATGATTTCGCTGAAACTTACGAAAGTTAACAAAGGGAGCAAGAGGACTTGAGTCCATTTTTACTCTAGACAAAAATCTGATGAAAAAATAGAAATTAATCGAGGAAGCCAGTTGTTAGATCAATGATAGTAACCTGGCCAGCAGCTGACGATTAAACTTCTGAAATAAAATTTTTTTCTTTCTATTTTCACAGAAGTTTCGTTCAGGTAAGATCAAAATAACTGTTCTATCACATCAAAATAGCTGTTGTGTGGTGGTCCAGTAGAGTCACCTGAAGAATAAAGTCAAGGATGAAGTAAAAATATTTGATTGATTGTAACTGAAAAAGTTAATTACCAACCCAGTGTTCATTCGTTAAAGTTTCAGGTCTTTAACTTTTCGAGATAAAAATTTGTTTTAAAAACTATGAGGTGCTGAAATTTAATGCATCATGTAAAAGGATTGATTAGAGTAGCCACGTCCCAATGTAACTTTATGTCAATGTAGTTTATTTTTTCTGATATAGAATACTTTCTCCTTTTGGGTTAAACTGTAATTATTAATAGACTTAAAATATAAATACTGTTTGTTTATAGATCAAAACAAATTTGTTCTTTCTAGTATTAACACACCTGTGTCTTCATTGAAGTTCTAACATTGAAGTTATCTTAATCTAGCACAAAGCATTTTGTTTTAATTTTATTTGAATTTGATATTTAGATTTGAGAATTGCTTTCTTGCTCATAAGAAACGGTATCAATTTCTATGTGTTTGATTACATAAGTTCATACAAATAATTAAATCCCAATATATTATGTTTTATTGTTTGTTGGTGAGAAATAATTTGAAAAGTAGAGTGCTTTTTTCATTGTTAACTTTAATTTCAACTCCGTAAGTTATTGCACTAACAAAATTAATAAACAAATGTACAAAAATACTGCAAATAGGGGAAAATTATAAAAGAAACACAAATAAGTAAGAGAAGAAATAAAATTAAAACGTTATAAGGTATTTTCTCCCTCCTTCCAGCATGCCTTCATGAAGTAAAACGCCTATTACATACGCTATTCGTAACCGGAACACGACGTCGAAAGAAACATTTCTCAGAACGATTGTTCCACGAAACTGGGTTACCATCTTCAGTTAGTAAACAAACATGAAAGCCAAACAGGAATCAGTTATCGCTCAGATTGGCAAAATAGATTTGCTTTCAAATACCGTGTATATGTAAATTATATTTTGCAGTTATTTCAATACTGTTGGCTCAATTAGGGTATTTAGCAGGACTGAGGTATCAAGGGTATTTAACAGGATTTATGTGTTTATTACATTAATTGTTACTTTTTAATTGTATATTTTTTACTCCGATTCTTATAATAATCTGTTGTATATATTTTTGTAAATACTTTTACATCGCACAGTAATTTGTCATAATTTCTGATTTTATTTTTTAAACAATATTTTTTATCCATATATTTATTTAATAGCTTTTATGTGCACACAATAATGTCATTTACTGATATATGTTTTCTGATGAGCGAAAAATATTTATTTTATCCCACAAATGTTAAATATTTCGTCTACTTGCTCAGTTTTTTTTTTTTTTTTTTTTTTTTTTTTTTTTTAATTCCCAAGTAAATTGCAAATGCAAAAGTTACGTGTAAATAGGTGGATTTTAATGATTAATCTAATGCACAAAACGCACTTCAATTATTTTTCAACTGTGCATTTCATTATCCATGATAATTTGCAAAAAACTCATGACTACAGTTGCTTCCAATTACATGATCATTATATGAGTTAGAGGTAACTTCAAATAAACGTTTTGAAAACGTTTACTTTTATATTCATACATATATTTACTAATAAGTCATATATGTACATGCGATGACATGCGACAGAGACATGCGATGGTTTAGAAGTTGGTGATGTATGTTTATTGGTATTAATGTAATGAATAAGATTTATATCAATAAATGTATATGTTTTTCATCATTCCTAATAATAAATTCATAAAGTTCCAGTGTTTCAATATATCGCATTTATAATAAAAACATAGTTCTTAATGTATTTATATTCTAAAACGTATTTAATTAATAAAATGAAAATAATAGCATACGAATGTAATGTATTTTCTCATTATTACATAAGCTATGTTTTCCTTTTTTACGCATCTTTTATGTTGTTTACAATATATCGCTGATTATGAAATTTCAATTTAAAAGTAGAAAAAGTAATTGGCAGAAAGGTCGCGCATATACAAAAAGATTTAAAAAATATTCACATTAAATTTAATAAAATATCTATTACACAACAGTAACATTTCTTTCACACGATCAGCACGAAAGACGATAAATTTGGCGAACTTTTGGCGACGAATAATTTCTAAACAAATCATCAGAAACAGCGCGTCATCCCCAAGCACGTCATGAAATACTGTCAACTCTGAAATTTTTACGATTATAAATTTAATGAATATATACACATTTTTAAAAAGACTTATACAGTTATACTGCAACAAAACAGCAATGCATATACGGCTTTTTTCGTATTTCTTCAAATAAATCGGCCTCTATTTCCACCGTTCAGAATTTCGCATTTGCAGCCACCGTCATATTGAAAATTACCCGTGATCCTTCAGAAGCAGAACTTTCTTATGATTGGTTGATCTCTACGTGGAACACAGCTGCAAAAGTTTCGGAAAAGTTTCAAAATGTTCCTCATAGCTGGGACATCCCTTCCTCGGCAACTTCCCGTTTAAACCAGTGCTACTGGATTCTCGTTTCTCGGAAGCTCGTATTCGAAAGTCCCAGGTTCGAGTGCCGGTGAGGAAATTGCTCATTTTTCATCTCTCATGCTTCAAAATAACCTAATGACTCTACAAAGTATTAAAGATAACTCAATAATCTAAATTCAGAATTAAATCAGAAAAGCAGAAATTTCCTTTTTATTCCAAAACAGCTCAGAAAAAATTGTGACCAAGGTACAACCAGGCGATTCAAAGCTGCCTGAAATATCTTACTCCAATGGAAATGATGCACTCAAGAAGAATGTGCTTTATAGCTTCATCTCCGGTACAGCAGCTGTACAAAGCACTTGAAGCAAGTCCAAATCGCCTTCAATAATTCTTAAAATTGCCCTGTCCAGTCAAAAATGTTTTACTTTAAAAATCTGATGAAAATTGAGCAAATTTTAGTCTCTGGACATTTTTAGGAAAAAAGAAAACCTTTTGGTCCACTGTGCATTGGGTGACGGCAGATATCCTCTCTTTCAAATACAGATAGCTAGATTTCTATAAAATCGCTTCCAGTAAGAAACAACAGGCACGCAGAGATTTAAATCAGTATAAAGTTTCATGGTTAGCTTTGCTAAAGCATCAGCCCTCTCATTTACAAAGCTTCTCACAGTGTTCACGAACGTAAGCAAATTGAATGTCGATATCAAGATCTTGCACGATCTTAATAATAACCAGAACTTCAAAAGCAAATTTCTCTGAAACACCAGTTTTCTACAATAAATATAGCGAAGAAAGATAATCATTACATATTAAAATTCATATTGATCTTACACTACGACAAGAATTTTGAAGCCATTTCACAGCAAGGTTTAAGCATAGCCACTCAGCCTGAAAAACAGAGCACTTATTTTTAATTCTGTACTGTTTGAAGTTTCTTTCTTGTTTATCTTCGTAAACAACAGAAACAAAGCTAGCCTTATAATTCATCTTACTGCCGTTTGTTAAACAAATTCATTTGTACTCTACAAAATAAAAAACCGGAATGGCAGACAACTGGCATAGAATTTTAGTTAAAAGGAACCATAGGCTATTGAAAAACAGATACGCTACGTATATTACAATTCTTGATTTTAATAGGACCCAACAAAATGACCGATTAAGAGTTCTAGTAAAAGAAAAAATTCTGTGTCTCTAGTGTTGAATCATTATCTTGCATCTAATACTTCCCCGGTAATTTGTATTCTTTATTTTATTTTATTTTCAGTTAGGCTTCTGATATTATTACATATTAAACTAGTAATATATGAAATATATATGTAATAAGACTAAAATTTACGAGAAAAGCATTATGACAAAATATTTTAACTACTAAAATCATGCCTCTAGACGGGTAAAATTTCTGTTATCACAAAGAGGCAGATGCAGAGTATTAGAGAGAGATGTTTGCTGAAATAATATTACGTACAACACATATACCATAAATGCAATATGCATATTTATATTTAATTCGAAAAGCTGGAAACAAGAAGGAGTTATTAATAACAATAGGTAGTTTTCTGTTTAAGTATGACCTCCCTTTGAAATTCTGAGTCATGCACAAACTCAGAATAAAGAAACAAAAAGCAAGGCACAGAAAATAATGTGAGATATTTCTCCAAGTCAGCCACATAATTGTATTTCGAATGGAAATATATACAACCCAACACTCCTGGAACATAACGAAAACTATTTTCAGCAATGAATATTACTATATTTTGTGTTAGCGGTAAGGCACGCTTTTGTATATTTTTCACTGGATGATAGAAAACACGAGAAGAAATCTCAGGAGTTTTATTCCATTCGTTTTTTCCTGACTACTTCCCACAAATGTAAGCATTCCTTTTTCCTTGGTCTTCCAGTTTAGATAGAATTTTCGTAGATAAGAATACTAATTTTCAAATGCAATAGAAATATGCACAATGCGATTCTTCGAGCATGGGATTAGGAAGTATTTTAAGAAAAAGTCTAAAGATTTGCGGGATCGAGAAAGTAACGATACTCATGTATTTTCTAGCTGAATATATAAGAGTTTCGTACGTAGATTTTTGACTCATTTATATGTACTTTCTGAACAAGTTTTGAAATAAATTACTGCGGTATGTTCAGCCAAGAATGAATAACACAAAAATTCAAAACATTCATAAAGCATTTAAGACTGTGTTTCGGCTTATGTAATTTATATTACACTGAAACCGATTTCTACAAACAAGAATTCTTTTAATGCGTAGTCGGCGGTCTCTTATCAAATTCCTTTTATCTGAAACAGTATAGGCTTTTCCAATCCAACAGAGCTCGCAATCAAAGGAAGATCTCGCATTGAATAGGAAGAGTTTGCATTCATAGCAAAGCGCCAGAGCAATTTTGGATAAAGAGCCTTTATAAATAATAAAAGTTACATTTAAGAGGTAACGATAGAAAAAAAATTATAGGTAGCATTTTAAAACAAAAGAGCGTACAGTGCAGGGTGTAAATATGATATCTTAAATGCTTTGTTCAGTACTGGCGAGGTATTATATTACACTATGTTTTGATGACCTGGTAACTACTGTAAATTCATCGGTATGTACATTAAAGCATAAGTTAGCTTTTCACATAAAGGATATTTTTATATTAAAAGAATTTGCCTTGTATTCCCATCTCACTCACAGCTTTAGATTTCAATTTAACGGTTAGAACCGGTAATTTCCGGTTAAATTTGATTTTTCTTCAGAAAAATTCAATAAAGCAGAAGTCGGCATTATGAAGATTGTTACATTTTAGAAAGAAAGTACTTAAATATAGTGAACGATTTTTATATGTGATTGTAATAGTAGGCGATTTTAGAACCTCACTTGTAATTTATTGTACACTCTGAGCTTTTGATACTTAGTTAAAAGACAACCGGTGCCTTTATATTAATAAATACGAATATATACTTGAATTTACGCTGCAATAGCTATTCAATATATGAAAATCTGGAATTCGGATATCATATGAGTTTCATTGTAATACTTTAAAAAATGTATTTATTTTATATGTAAATTTCTTCGCCTTTTCATCTGTCGGCTTTTATTACGGCATAATTGTAAGGCGAAATCACTTACGACGACTTTCAAAATTAATTTTGGTACAATTTTGTTTCCTAAACTAAATTTTATTTTTTTACTTATTTTTTCAAATTTCGGAGAAATATTGGATTCTTAAGAATATGATCTAGATATAAAAACGCATTTCGCTTAAGCTTGTGTAACTTTTAAAATAAGCATAATATTTAGTTATCAAAAAGCTCATGAGTTCTAAAAGAATTTGAACGTTTATTTACACTGCTGGCCATTAAAATTGCAACCACCAGGAAGGAATGACCTGACGAACATCAAAACCACACAAAAGGAAGAAGAAGTCGGGATATGCAAATGGTTAGCATTTCGCGCATTTAGAATACGCAAGAGGGAGAAACGACATCTGAAGCACTGCATAAAAGAAAAGCGTGCAATGGATTTCTCATTTGTAAACGCTTTGTAAGGTTGGAGTTTGCTCTGAATATCGTGTCAAACCTTGCGTAAGTAAAGGAAATGATTTAGCAAATGTCGGAATTTGATAGAGGTAAGATTGTTGCCTATCTAGAGTGTGGATTATCATTCCGTGATACCGCCCGTCGCACTGGTCGATATACAACCCCTGTCATGTGAATATGGAATCAATGGGTTACTGAGGGTCATATGAACGGCATGCAGGATCTCAACTCCCTTCCATGGCTAACATCCGAGAGGACAGACATATTGTGATGTCAGCCCTGCAAAACTGTACGACCATATCACGGACCATTAGTCAGAAAATGGGCATGTTTGCGGCACGCCCAGTATACGCTAGTACGGTGTTTCGACTTTTGCAGCAGCGTGGACTATCAGCACGGCGGCCATTACTTCGTCTTCCCGTAACAATGCAGCATAGTGAGAGACGGCGTCTGTGGTGGGCTAAACGACAAAGATGGATACAGGAGTGGAACAATGTCGCCTCTTCAGATGAGTACCGGTTCTGCGTGCAGTATTCTGATAGCCGTATACGTGTCTGGAGTGTCCGAGGAGACCACCCGTCGCTTGCATGTATTCGATATCTGCCACAGGGGCCCTACACCTGGTGTGATGGTTCGGGCATCCATTGGGTACACGACACTCACATCTCTAGTTTAGATCGACGGCAATATGAGCGCAGATCGGTACATTTCTGACATCTTACGTCCAGTGAGAACCACTGGTCTTACGTCCAGTGAGAACCTCAAAGATAGGGCAGAACGCCCTATCTTTGAGGCCCTCAGAGACCATCTTCCAACATGGTAATGTAAGACCATATGTTGTACTTCGTGTTCTGCCTTTCCTCGATACACAGAGTATTCGATTGCTGCCCTGGCCTGCCTTGTCTCCAGATCTGTCACTTATTGAAAACATTTGATCATGAGTTGCTGAGAGACTGGCCCATCACACCTTTCCAGCTAATACGATTGATGAAGTGTGGCATAGACTTAAAGCAGCATGGAACGAGTTGCCCGTTTTGTTGCCCAAGCTCAGTTTTGTTGCCCAAGTCACTCCATGACTAACGGGGTAAGGGTCGTTTTAGCTGCTAGGAATGGCAGCTGTTTCTACTAATTTCGCTCCCCTGTAAACCTCCACACTGTTTATAAATTTAATTATTTTGTCTTCATGCCGCACTGTTTATGCGCAATAAATAATCTTTTTTGTATTTGAGTTCCTTCATAATGTTGCAATTTTAATGGTCAGAAGTGTATATATAACGATTCATAAATTATTTGTTGAAGTCTATAATAGTTTAAATGCGCCTTTAGGGATAAATACTTGAAAACTAAGCCGAAAAGCAGACTGCTGATTGCTCTTTTAAACATATTTGGAGATTTATACATACGCATGCCTCTGTGTATATTGATATGGTTACACCTAAAATGCAGACTATTAATTAAGCACAATACATTAAAATCCCTCTAACTGCAAAACATTCAAGTAAAAATGAAACAAAATATACTATCAGTTAAAAGTAAAAATAAATTAATAAAATATAGTAAAAGGTGTATTATTGTATTTGAATTCTGAATTTTAGAATAACAAAAATATTTAATAATAAAACTAAATTATTTATAACCATAATAGCGCAGCAGAATTATTATATATAAAAATTACTTAAATACATTTTATCAAAAACTGTTACATGAAAATATTTCTCAGGCACCTGTCAAAAGTTCTAGACAGGAGAAGACAATATAAACTAAAAACTACTTCAGAAGTCAAACAACAAAAATCAGCGTTACATTTCCAAATTTTCACAGGACCATTTGCGCTTTTGCAGCTGAGAATGGTGGTTCGGTAAAACCATCGAAACTAGTCCTGTGAAAATCTGGATATATAGCGCTGATTTTTGTTGTTTGACTTCTGAATTCGTATTTGTTCGGCGTGTTATTGGGTCTTAATTAAGAACTACTTGTTAGGTATGTTAATTTGAAATCATTTATGATTTAAAATTTATTATAATAATTATAAATTGTGAAGATGTAGCAACAATTGCCATTTATCTGTAGTGGAATAAATTTTGAAACAGAGAAAATGGATCCGAAGCGAAAGCATTTTTCATGGGTAAAGAACATGGAGGAAGGCCTTTGTCAGCTGCAGTCCTGGAAAAAGTGTCGGTCATACCAAAAATGTTAATCAGTGGTAATTGACATTTTTTAGCAGATGATACAGCAGGAACTTAACATTAAATCTGCAGCTATACATACAATTATTCGTGAAGAACTGTTTATGAAATAATTAGTTTGTTGATGGATGTGCCATAAATTAATATAACATCAAAATCCGGAACCTGTCAGAAATATTACAGAAAAGTAAAAGAAAATTACCTAATAACGATGAATACCGCATTATTCATGAAAACATATCTGGTGATGAAATGTACACATCAATCCTAGAAGTTTCAACATATGGAGGAACTGATGCATAGGTCTTTGAAGATGGCGCGTAATCAACAATGATGAAAAGACCACAAGAAATGAAAAAGAAAGTAGTAATGTATGTCATTTTCTCAGAAGTATAAGTCTGTACAAAGTCATGAAGTTATAAAGACAGAAGACAGTTATAGCTAGCTGGTTCCCCAGCGAATATCTTCCTTAAATCTTCATAAGGGACAAATTAGGGTGTAGAGATATTAAGTTAATTGAAAAAGCCGGAGAGTTGAAAAATTAGCAACGCCTTCGCCGGGAATCGAACCAAGGATCTCCGGAATACTGGCCTAGCGTGCAGACGACCACACTACTAAGGCACGCTAGGACGTCGGGAGAAATACCTTATATACTCCCCCTTTTAAAGAGCCACTGGGGTTTTTAGGGGACCTAATCGCCAGATCATGGGTGGGGAGAATCATCATACACCACTCTTTTAGTTCGGGCGCCACTCTAGAGACATTAAGTTAATTGGAAAAGCCGGAGAGATGAAAAATTAGCAACGCCTTACCCGGGAATCGAGCCACGGATCTCTGGAATACCGGCGGTTTTTATGTTTCTAATGTAAATGTCTTGGTAGGCTGGCATCCGATGCGGACCAATCGAACGCCCAGCGGGTACAGTAGAGCGGCGAAGCAATACCTGTAAAAGTCACTGACAGAGTTCTGGTATTCCGTCCACTTTTCCCTGTTCCTGGAATAACCGCCCAGCGTGCAGACCACTACACCACGAAGGCACGTTAGAAAAGCTTCAACATGCTTCACGTGTTTTAACAGGATAATGCATCTTCTCATTCAATATGATTCTCAGTTGAATTTGTTGATCAAAAACTCATTAATATTTTAGAAGATCCACTGTATTTTCCTGATCTCACCATGAGTTACTCTCGGGTATTTATAAATCTAAAACAAAATTTACTTAGCCGTTATTTTCATGACAAAGATGAGACTGATGAGGCTACAAAAGAATACTATTCATCAATTCCAAGATATGAATAGCTTTAATCCTTCAATCTTTGGAACATTCGACTCTGAATCCTCCAAAGACTTGGTAAGTTTAATATTTACCTTTTGGCTGGAACACAGAAATGTCAGAATTATCGTGAGGAAAATGTACCATGATGCGTCAACATAGCTTTTATGAGACAAATCTTGGAATATAAATTTGTTTGAAATATGTTAAAATTTTGTTACCTCTAAACCATTTTTAAAAGTTTTTGCAGACATATTGGCCAAGATAAAAGAATATTTTATCTTAGCTTGCATTTCTTAATTTTACGCAGATCACAGCCAGTTCCTACTATTTTATTATTCCCATTGCTGAAAATTAGGCTGTTTATTTTTGTTTCATGGAATAACTTGGGTGCAATTCAAAAGGAAAATAAAGTCAAATGCAAATTTCAGTCTCTTGTGGAAAACACCTGTAGCTCAAGAGACAATGTCTCTCAAAGAAAAATGAAACCAACTAACTAGTTTTATTAACAAAAATCTCTAATTATCATTAACTTCTTTTTTCTCTGCGTAAGACTCTCATTTTTTTTCACTTTACTACTTGAATAGTGTGAAGTTAGCGAGGTTATTTAGGTTTGGAACCCCTACAACTTGCCTCAATTATATACTAGGAGGGAACTTTAATAAATGATATACCAAACTGTTTGTAAATTCTTAACAAAACTATAAATCAAAGGCTGATCTTAGGAAGATTATAAATAATTAGTTTTGGTGTAAATTTATCTGGTCTATAAAAGCGAAAGAAACTAGTCGATATTGAATTCAAGAAAAATAACTAGTTGTTTTATTTCTTGTCCATATTACACGGAAGAATTGTTGCCCGAGCCTATTCCAAGGAGGGGTTGGAATTCTATTCATCCACCACAATTTGAAGGAGAAAACGCCGGGGGGTAGTCCTCTCATCTCTCTCCCCTTCCACCAAGCCATAGGAGAGGACTTGCGGCTCCCCGCATATTTAGAATGCACGGACACTATAAGTTTACAATCATCTATGACTTACGCAGGATTCGAACCCAGGATCTTCGGTACTGCAGTAAGCTCCCTAACTATACCATCTGAGAGACTGAAATTATAACTTAAGCTAAAATAATAAAGTAGGAATATTATATCTCCTAAAATTTAGGAAATCTAATATAATAAACGAGTTCAGTTTTTATAATTCTTTAAATATATAATATTTTATATAAAAAGTACTTGCCATAAGTTCAGAAGTGTTAAAATCTCTAACCTTTCGTCAACTAGCAGTTTGAAATTTATCGAGAAAGGTACTATTCTTGAAGATCAAGAAAATGTTCCGTTTCAGCAAAAAAAAAAAAAAAAAGTGTGCTTTAAGATAATATATTTTTTCACCTCCGTTAAACAAGGTACTTCGGTTTTCGCGCTTCAAAGCCCTAGAGGCATTCCTTTGTTTATTCCATTCTTGTTTGCTTGTGGGAAATGATAAATTTTTCTTCATGTTTTGAAACTTTCTTTCTTCGACTCAGAATCTTAATACCGTCGCACCGAATGTATTGTAAACCCGTTGAATAATTTAATGAGTTACGCTGTATGTCTTCAAAAGTTAATTTATTAACTTTTATTGCTTGGATCTAAAAGTGCCCTATGATGGTAGTACAAAGTAATTTATTTTGGATGTGATTAATGATCTATCTTTAATGTGAATCTCATCTGGGAATTTATGAGCTCGATAAAATTTCCCGAAACGATCCTATGTAAATAATTTGTATGTGTAATATTTGTTTCTTGCTTGTTTCTGTTATTTGGTACCATCCCAGGGTAAATAACTCTTATACAAGAAATATTTCACAAATGGCAGATTTAGGTATAATCGTTACAGATTTTTGCGCCACCTAGTGTTCAGAAAGAGTTGTGCATAGATTCAAGGGGAATAAAAATGTATACACATTTTAGGGGTAAAATGTTCCATGTAACAGTAAAAGAAATAATTTTAGATTTGAATAAGGATAAATTTTTCTAGATAAAGAAGAATGGAAATAAGTTTTTATGACCTTTGACAACTAAAAAACTAAACTAAACTCAGTGGCGTAACAGCCCTAATGGGCCAAGGCCTGCAGTGCCCGAAAATCTGCTTTCTTGACCGTGAACCCGGAAGTGCGTAAGCATATGCTCTAAACAAGTAGTCAGCTTGTCGTAGGACCCCCCAGTGTTTAATTCCCAAGCGAACTTGGTACTCATTTTATCGACCCAAGTGATGGAAATCAAGGGATGAAAGGCTGAGTCGACCGTGAACAGCCCGGGAATCGAACCCCGGACCTGTGGCGCTGCCGCGCTATGCGCTAGCCACTGCGCCGCTAACGTCTAAGAATGGAAATAATTTTCTATGATCTTTGACAACTAGAGTGGCTAAAATTGATCATATTTTGACTTATTATTTTCTTAAGAAAGTTAAAAACGGTATATTATCTCTCTCCTTTCTGTACGCCTTCGTGGTGTAATAGTAGCACACTCGGCACGTATTCGAGACGACCAGATTGGAGTCCAGGTGAGGAAATTGCTTATTTTTCGTGTTCTTATTTCAAAAATCCTAATGACTCTGCAGTTGCGTCTGAACTAAAAGTTGGTGGATTATGATTCTTCAACATCAAAATTTGGCGATTGGGTCCCCTAATCCCCAGTCGTCCTATAATATATAAGGGGGGAATTTTCTCCCTCCTTTCTGATTGCATTCGAGGTAGCGCACTCGGCGCGTATTCGACGGGTCCAGGTTTGAGCCCCGGCGAGGGCATTGATCATTTTTCGTGTTCCCTACTTCAAAAATCCTAATGACCCTACAACGGAAATAAAAAAAAAAAAAATCTACTAAAATTTAGTCATTATAGATTTAAATTTAAGATATTTTTAGCTTACATATTACAAGATTAAAAGTTTGTTGAAAATGATTCACAGATATATTTAAAAGTGGTATCCCATCTTGGAATGCGTCAGACTCCCAGTGGAACGAATTTCAGAAACTAGTTTGTCATCTCAATAAGGTAAAGTTCGTATTAATTTTATGCTAACCACTGAATTTTCAATACATATCTGAAAAGGTTATAAAATACATTACTTTTAGTGACTGCAACTTGAGATGAAGAACGTTTAACATTTTCAGTTCTAAATTAGCGGCTCTTTATAATTCAGTTAAAAATTAGCAATATACTTAAATGCTTATATTAAATCTTCTCAAGTAAAGTGCAGGATAATACTGTTAATAAACTTGGACTTGGTTATTCAGATTTAAGTTCAGGGTGTAATTTATTTCGCAGAGGAACTTAAATAATATTTAAATTCCAGAGAATGTCTATCTTAGCGAAGCATTTAAAATTCTCCGCGAGGAATCCTAAATTGCAGATTTTGAATATCTTCCGCTTTGCACCATTTTGGAAATTAGATGTATTTCTCTAAGCATCTAAGAGTCTGGAATTCGCTTTCTCCTTCAGTTTCAAACATGGTATCATTCCTAAAACGGGAGTTTTAACTTCAGACTTCTGCCTTTTAATCAGCTAAGGTTAGTTCTCAGTTTAATTTAATTTCTGCAGTTTCTCGTGTATATGAAATTAATCATATTATGTACTTATCTTGAACCTGTAGAAATTATTTAAAGTTATTCAACTTAATTTGTGCCGTCAATCAATAATTTTAAAAACTGGAAGTTATTTAACAATAATGTATCTCGGAATTCTGATTCTTTTAATTTATTATAGCAGAAGATTATTTTAAACTAGCCACAACGCGGCCAGCCCTCGTCTGGCTTTTAAAAATGCCTAAAGAGGAAACCAACTATTAAGTTTAAAAACTGCACAGAATTTTACTCTGCCGAAAAACTTTATCAAGAAAAAATCAATAAACATTTATTGTATATAAAAATATTACAATGAAATAAGGAACATCCCTTAATGCGAATATTAAACAATAAATTAATTAATTAACTAACTTTAATTTACGTTAGCTAATTTAATTAACGTTGCCTTCTCTTGACAAATGTCCAGTATCCAAGAGAAACGTAAAATTTAAAAACTGCACAGGATTATCACCCTCACTTTTCAGTGGCAACAGTGCTGATGTAATGAGAGAAAATTATCGATTTGATTCGATTTTATCAAAAAACATAAAATAAGAAAAAAATTCATTCGAATTTTCCAAAAATCGCTTTGAGGTGCACTGGCTCTTGTCTAGATGCACCCTTGGTACCAAATTTCGTAGCCCTGGATCTATTAACTTACGCAGAAAACGAACGAAATACACACACACAGACTCTTCCTTATATATATATATATATATATATATATAATAAATATGTATATAATAATAATATATATATATATAAATTAATAAAGTGTTATTTAATTTCTTTTACTACATCTTTATTGTAGAAGTTTCTTGATATTAACAATAGATGAGTAGAGAAGCCATTGAACGCTGATAGTTTATCCTGCGTTCGATTAATGACGTATGGGAAACCTTCATAGGACTTTTATGGCTTTCTTTAAACGTAATGACGAAGAACAGTCCTGTAGTCTTCTCCACAAAAGCATCCATCGTTTCGTAGATTACCTTTGCTTTCTTTGGTATGTAGAGTCAATCAGTCAGACACCGTAATTAAACTAACATCTGATTAATTAATTTAACATTTGCATTAGATAAATTTTGCATTTTTATTGATCTGTCTCATTAAATCACTGGAAATCATTTTGAGTAATGGGTGCGTAATATTAACGAATGGCTGCTAGAAATAATGCAGGAGTTGGCGTTTCTTGCAAGCATTTTTCATCTTACAATCCTGCTGGAAAGAATAGGACTCCTTTTTGATGCCGAGATTACGAGCATACTCATACGCTTATCTCAAATGCAATGTCACTTTGAACATTTTTCAAAGGTTTTTCATACTCTCTGATTCAAAAGTTGCTCTTCTAGCCACTTCTTCTTTTTTGTTTTTTTAAATCCCCAATGACTGTTGACATTTTAAAATGTAAACTGTTAATTAAACAACTTAGCTCAGGATGTCAAAGAAGTTGCCATGAAACGGATACGATCACACCGTGGCCTTCATGCAAATCTTAAGCGATTTGTTGGCAAAGGAAGAGCCCATTGCTGTCCAGGTACCTGATACCCATATATCTGTTTACACAGCCAAAACGCAATGGAAAATTACTAGCGAGGAGCTTTTAGGAAAGACGTTACTGAATGCAACAGCCATAAAGTATGGATTAACAGAAATTTTAACCCTTCTTTATAGCCCAGAAAGACATGTGTTGCTATCTTTTGTCTTGCTACTGGCCATGATAGCCTTTCAAAACATACACTACGAATAAAGATTGTCTTAATCCCAATTTCTAAATCGTACAACCTTCATGAGGAACTGGATGCCCGACATCTGATTCGTTTCCCTGCAATTAATGCTGGATCACGCTGTGAAATATATAGGGAGTCGACACACAAAATAGATTTATAGATTCAACCGTAATAGCCTGAAGGATATGTTGCTGATTGTTTGTTGTAGTTTTGAAACGCCTGTAATGTGTCTTAGGAACTGTCCTGAATACTATTGCTTACTGGCGAAAAAATTCTGTTTTGATTCTTCATCAAGTGTTAACGATTATTTTTCCAAATTCACGAACCCGTATGCAGATTCGTGTATCACAACATTATTAATATAATTTCACGCTTACAGCAGACTTAAATAGTGAATGAAATAACAATGAAACAAAATTCAGGAAAACCTTATTTTTTATTTTACTGAAAATAAGGTAGTGAATGTTACAGAAAGTTGACAAAATCGGTTCTAGGGTTAACATTGAAAAACATTAAAAAGCTTTACATTAATAAATTTTATTTAATAATTATATAACAGTTCAATTACGATTATAATTATTTTAATTAATAATGCCTATAACTATTTTATTTATAACTATCGTTATTTTAATTATTAATAACTATAATTACTTTAATTATTTTATATCTGTCTAATAATCTGAATAGTATGCACAACAGGTTGAAATTTATGGAGTTACTCAGTGGTTTACTACTGCTCAGAACATGACTTAATAGATTTATTCTCTTTGTGAAATCTTGAGCTTCCGTTAGGGATCAACCAGATCCTTTCATCGCCTTCTTTTGGGAGATTTCCTCTCTCCTATTTAGTAACAAGCTATGGACGAATACCTGGTTATGATAAAACGCACAAGAGGCATCTGTCTAAGAAGGGAAATTTTATTAGAAGTTTTACGAAGGGAAACTGTTTTATATTCAAATTACACATGCAACGAAATTTGGAGTACCTAGTTAGTTATAGAACGTCTTTCTTATAGTCATTTTAGAATGTCTGCTCTCTCTCATCTTTTTAAACGATGTTCGAATTTTCTGATATTGGCACCTAACCGTTGACATAGCTACATTACTTTATGTATGGTTAAAACATTTTTAATTGATATTCCCACTTCCAGACAACCCGAAATTAACACCATTTTGTCTGAAAGCAATTCTTTACAGTATCTAAGCATATTCCTTTCATTACTTGCTTTTCTTTGAAATGTTTCCTTTCTCTGATTCATTATCTTAATTGTTAAGTTTCTTGCAAAGTGAATAATAATAAATACATTAAACATAATACTTGATTCAATATACTTATTTTTAATTAATGTCATCAAGAAATCTAGCTTTATAATTATTTTCAGAAAAATGACGCAATGTTTTAAATTAACATGTCATTGTAAAAAGATATTTTTATAGCCCAAAGGCGTGTTAGCTCGAAACGGATATCTGTCTGGGAACAACATTTTGCAGTAAATCACTTAAATGCGATTTATTACTTTACAGATTGCTCCCATCAAATATTACCGCCCTGTAATATACTTAAATAAACTAAATAGTGAAAAATCTGCATGAGTGTATGTATGTTTCTAGCACTGTGGAAAAACAAATGTACATAGAGTCATCAAATTTTGAATAACACAGTCCTCCATCCAAACTTGGGCACCTGGAAGCCTGAATTTGGAATTTGTTTTATCGTGAATTTCATATTTTGTAACCTTTTAACGAATATTAGATTAAAAACTAAATGATTTCAAATCCAGAAGTAGCAACACTATAGGGAATAAAACATTTTTATCTCCAGTGCGCGAGACTGTCTACGATGCTGCTTTTAAATATTTTAGCCCAAAGTGACGTTAGCCCAAATGCTCTCTAAACGTGTATGTGCCTGTAAATTTAAAAAGAAAAACCGTTTGAGGGTAATATAAATTTTTAAAGCTCATTTTTTTTTTTTTTTTTTTTTTTTTTTTTTTTTTTTTTTTTTTTTTTTTTACTTTTTATAAGTATGCATTCAGTATTCTATATAAATTAACGTAACACCTATAAATAAAAAAATTAATTTAATTTAATTTACAGACCATATATGCCTGTAAATTAAAAAAAAAACACTTGTTTGGGAATAAAATAAAATCTGAAAGCCTTCAGATCGTTTTTAACTTTTATGAGTATGCATTCAGTATTCTATATGAATGGATATAATTCAAGAAAATAACAAAATTAGTATATTGCAGGGTAAAAAAAATGATTCCTTAAAATGGAAGAAACATCTTTTTATATAGTTATTTTGTTTCTTATAATTATAACCTATTACATATTTTTCCTTCACTTTCAGAAATTGTTCTGTTTTAAACATCCATTTCAGCCTTGGAAATTTTTCGTTTATTTTTCAGGAAATCTTTCAGAGAATGAAGTTACTGCAAGCTATCTGCGTGGCTCTGTATTTTGTTAAACGAACTGGGGATTCCTCACGTATACATCGCTTTTTCGTGTATTCGGATGCATCTTTGGGTTCTATACTTGACCGATATATATCTTCCCACAGGAGCAGGAGTTAACGAACAGAACTCTTGAGTTCAGACGCTTTGCACTGATCCCAGCGGGTGATCGACTTTTCCTGTTACAGAGACAAAGACGTTTGCACATTGCAGAAAACCCAGATAAAAGGAACAAACTAGCTTTTGTGCTGCTGTTGAGGGTATCGGTTCATTAGATTTTCCTATTTGTTATTTCAACATAATGTTCTTTGTTGTTAAAGTCTTATGTCTGCAAATGCAATCTCTCGATTGGTTTTAAAATGCCAAGCACGGGTATTTTCCTAATCATACAAGCTATTTTTTATGTATTTTAGAATTTTAATCATTTATTTTAATTTTATTTCCCCTTCGCTGTTTTTCCTGTCTCATTTGTTATTATACTACACTGCAAAGAAATTTAATTTATTTATCGTTTATTCATTTCGTTTTGTATTTAGACAAATGAATATTGTTGCTTGCCTACGATTTTCTATTGGGTTGAATGCACAAGTCCTATAAAAAGTTAACAAAATTTATTCTTATCACACGAAATATAGCGAAACGCTGGATTTTTTTCTCAAAGATATTCGTAAAATAACGCTCAATATCACGCAATAGCTATATTTTAAGCTACTAGAACGTTAAATAGATCGCAATCCAAAGCACAAAGAAAGCTAATTCGATCAACAATAATAACAACAACAGCCAACTAAACAACAACTGAGCTGAGATGTCTCACTTTTATAGCTTTTTAATCGGTCGGGAGAAAGTTCTGGAAATTTCTGCTTCTCGATATTTCTGGAGAGCAAAAGAGTAGAATTACGATTGCAGCTAACACTGTAGTCAATTCCATTTTTTCCAGTTTAAATATATTAGGTCATACATTTTTTGGTAAATTTTTAAATATTATAAAAAGACACAATTTAATATTTTAAACAATTATATATTTTCCTCCAGTACCTACAATGTCTCGCCATCTTACAGGCAGCTACTTTATGCCATTGCTGTAGAAAGACTCTGATTTTGATGCAAAAAAATCTTGAAAGTTCATTGTGTACATCCTGTGTAGAATTGAATTTTTTCCCAGTAAAAATCATTTAAGGCGCTAAGTAAGTGCAAAATCACTTGGGGCAATATCTGGGGAGTAAGCAGAATGTGCCAAAAGCTCCCAATTAAATTCACTAATTTTTTGCAGGGTTGTTCCAGCCGTATGCGGTGTAGCGTTATCATGATGAAACAACACTTTCTTGATATTCACCAATCGTGGGCGTTTTTTGATCCATTCTGAGTTTAGATGGCAAAGTTGTTCACTATAAACTTCTGAATTAATCGTTTGATTTGGTTCTAACAATTCAAAACATCCTGAACGGGGTTCATCACCTATGCTGCTTTTTCAAACTTTAAAGTTTTTAAACCATTTCTGGGCAGTTCTTACGCTATCCCCATGTACACTATTAATTTTTATCGCTGCAAACCTGGCAGATTCATCACACGAAAATAAAAAATGTAGCACAGCACGTTTGTACTGATTATCTATAATCATCTTCTATGGGTACTAAAATGCGTTCGATATTTACGAAAGTTGGTGATGAACTTAATAATACTTTAGTCAAACGATCAACAGGTTCAAAATTGTACTATTTTAGTAAATGCGTCATAGTGAATGCCACGCATACTCTTAATGCGCACGAACTTATAGACTGACCCGATAAATTACGAGATATCTATTTATTAAATATTAAATGCGAGTGCTCTTGTATTTTTACTTTTCCGGCGTAGCTTTCCCTTAAAATATGTCTCGTGCTGCATTGCACGGGGATATAAAATAATTTTAATTGTAATTCTACTAAAAATATCTAACTTAACACGAAATCCGTAACAAAATTTTCTCATTTCTCAGATAAACAAAAATTAGAATTCGGACGACTACTGTTTTTTAGACGTGCAATAATAATAACAAAGTGAGCGTACAAACAAATTCAAAAAACTGACATGCAATTTAAGTAACAATATAGATAGAAAAGTATTAGAACGTGAAAGAGCAGTACAACTATAGATTTATCATTGCTGGAAACCACAAATGCAGGTCGAAATTAGAGCAACCATTTGAAGATGAATCAAATGAAGAAAATGGTGAACAATAAAATGAAGAAATGAAACGTAAGCAAGACGTGAAAAATCCTTTTGATAATAACAATTATATATCATCAATGCACTGTCCTAACGAGTAGATGTAAAGCATGACATAGAATCAACCATTGTCGGTCTCCTTTCTAACATGAAACGTATATAAATTAGTAGGCTAAGGAATTAGCAAATCAATTGAGAATGCTAATATATAGGGTTAAATAAGTTCCCTATAGATCCTTTCCTTGTTGTAACTACTAAAATCATGGCTAACAAACTTTTTCTAATTACACCCTATTTATGATACAACAACAAAAAAGTTAATGTTTAATACTTAAGATAATCTCAGGAAATTTATCAAGATTTTAATTTATTTTGCATCATTATCACCACTTGTTGCTGCTCAGTTTTGATTAGGTTTTGAACTGCTTTTCACTTTGTATTTACTCACATATGTAAATATACATTACATGCATGATAATAACATGCCGCCCACATGGTATAATGGTTAGGGGAGCCGACTACGATTTCAAATTAACGGGTTCGAATCCCGGAGAAGGCATGGCTGAAACTGTCCGTCCCTTCATAGGAGGCAAAGGCGGCCACCTATTAATTGCCTCCATAATAAAGTGACCATCATTTCTAGCCTTAGTACTGGCCAAGCCGAAGTCGGCTGAGAGCCCGTCATTGGCTGAAAAAAAATTGATAATAACATTATAAGGATCCTAAGTTTTACTAACGTTTATTTTATTTTAAATCTTTACTATCACTTCTTATTTTCTACTTCCGGCCAGAATTAAACGCTTTAACTTGTTTATGCAAATTGTCTTGCTAACGCCCAAATACTTAAGTTGTGGCTTTTTGCCAAGGGAGAGAGAAGGAATTTTAGGAAGCAAGCCGCTTGTCACTGTAGTTTTACGAGTTTTCGCTCGGTTGCTGGTTGCCTTTAAGGCCGGAGGTTTAGCCCTCTTGATAGTTGCAAACGTATTGTAGTGTAAGCAGCTCGGCGTACTACATAGGTACCTTTTTTAAATAAAGGCCAGTCTTAGTGCTAGGCATTTGTATACTAATTCAAAGTTAGTTTTTTAGTTAGAGTTTTAGTTAGTAGTTTTTATATTCTTACTTTCAGACCACAAGTGGTTGGTCTTTGTATTCCGAAGTTCGGAAGATCCTGTAAAAGATTGAAAATAAAGGGTTTCGTATACCCTTCCTGCCTGTGCTGTCTACTTCAAACCTTCTTGAACATAGCTTGAGTAAGCTCTCTGTTCCTATTCAGGATCATTTATGTTTCCAAAGCAAATCAAGAGAAACAGAAGTCCTAACAACGTAACAGTATAAAATATTTTGAACTATTTTACATGCTTATTTTGAATAATGTTATACTTTTTTTGAAAAGAAAAAAAAATGCCAATAAATTATACGTAACACAATATTACTAAATTATTAGTATTTGAAAACTCGTAAATTTACAATCCCTATTCATTCAATAATATTGTCATGTTAGCAATAATATGTCAAGGAGTAAATGAATAATCTGTGTTATGCAGGCGTATGGACTTACTTTAGTATTTTAAAACGCGAAATCACTTTTGAATAACCGTAACAAGATATTTCATTCCGTTACTTCTTTAACTAATAGTGTCACAGTTATAGTAAAAGGTGAAAATGAAACTCTCAGTAACATGTCGACCTCTCAAAGGTTAAGATTAACATCCTATTTTTAAAGTATGCCGCCAGCCATTCAGATTGTATAATTCTCTGGTCTGAACTAGTAATATAACTATCAACAACAATCAAGATACAATTTAATTGAAAGCTTATTGTTAGTAAATTCAGCAATAATCCTCAAAAAATATCTACATATAATAAAAGAAAGGGTCTCTGTGTGTGTGTGTGTGCCTTTCGTTCGTGCAGCGTGTAAGCTAATAGACTCAGGGCTACGAAGGTACGTACATAGGTGCATAGGTGGTACATAGGTGCATCTAGACAAGAGCCAGTGAACCTCAAAGCGAATTTTTACAAAATCCAAGTCTGATTTTTAAATTTTTTTTTATTTATTTATTTTTTTTTTTTTTATTTTTTTTTTTTATGAAATCGCATTATTTCGTATAGTTTCATACTTTTAGAAATACGGTTTGGGCAACATTCAATGCTTTGTATACTGGACTGCTGACTGTTTAAAATATGAGATAAAATGCTGCTTATTTTCTTTTTATTTTGGGGCACGCGACAAACACATCGCAATCTTCTAATTCTGACGCGCATGTGTCTCGCAAGGTACAACAGAAAGAATGTCTGTTTTCTTTTTTCCCTCTTTCTCTTTATTAGCTAATGGCAAATACGCGTGTATATTTTGAATTATGTCATCCACAGAGCACAATTTTGATTGGTTATTGCTTTCTGATGATAGTTTCGTTCTCTTAGAAATGTGGGTTTGGCAACAGTTTTTCATTCAATGCTTTGGATACTGAACTGCAGACTGTTTTCTCTTGAAAATATTATATTTATTGCTTATTTCATTGTAATTTTTTATATTATGTTTTAATTATATATAATTTTAATTATATAAAAAGTTTTGCATGATTGTTTTTAGGAAACAAAGTTCTTAACTTCCTTTACACCATTTGAATTCTTAACATTTTGCAACGGGAAGTTAATTAATTTATTTATTAGGATAATTAGTATTTGTATAAAGGGATATTGCTTACTTCATTGTAATTTTTTATATGTAATACATTTTTATTGAAATTTGTGTTTTTTTAATTTTTAGTTTGATAAAGTTGTTCTGCAGAATAAAATTCTGTGCAGATTTTAATGATAGTTTCGTTAACACTTAATGTTTGGTGTGCCCTTTTGGTATTCTTTCCGTGCAAGCCAGACGAAGGCTAGCCGCGTAGCGGCTAGTTAATAATAAAACAAAACATTTTCCAAAGTTAAAAAAAGTGTCATTCCATTACCCCGTGCTTTATCCAAATCGGAAACATGACTTCAGGTTTAATTTAATTTTCAGAAATTTGTATTGTTCACTCAAAGAAGCGTTAGCTCAAAAGGGCTGTTAGTCTCAAAACGGGATTTTGTGTTGAATCACTAAAATGATGAATCACTTTTTGAAATTGTTGCAACCAAGTATTATCACCCTGTATTATTTTAAAAGAAATTAATTAAAGGAGGATGCGCATGAATGTAGGTATGTTTCTCTCATTGTGTAAAAACAACGGTACCTAGAGCCATCAAATTTTGAACAAAGTAATCCTCCATCTGAACATGGCCACCTGCACGCCAGAGTTTTGAATTCGTAAGTTGTTTCATATATTTTCATATTTTGTAACGAATTTTTGATTAACGAACTCAAGGATTTCAAACTTAGCAAAGGCAATACTGTACCAAAAAAGCATTTTTATCTCCAGCGTGCCAGACTGTCTATCGGAAATTCTAAAGTATTTTTTTTTTTTTAATGTTGCGTTACATTTCTGTTGAATTAAATTTATGTGGTTTAAGTGCGAAGAACTTCATATTTAATAAATAAAGGTAACATGCAAAACGTTAAAAAAACGTTCCTTTGGGCACACTTTTCTATTTTATTTATTTATTTATTTATTTATTACGCACTTATTCGTATTTCACTTTCTTGTCTCACACCGTTTCCGCAATAACTTATAAGGTATTTTTCCCGCCTTCGTAGCATTCCTTCTTGGTGTAATGGTCAGCACGCTCGAGGTGTATTCGAGAGGTCCGAGGTTCGAGTCCCGGCGAGGGCTTTGCACATTTTTCAAGTCTCCTGCTTTGAAATAACCTAATGTCTCTACAAGCTATATTCCCACTTTCTCTGTAAGCTCTAGAAAGACTATAGAGGAATAATCCTCTTTTCTTGGGCTGTAGGCAGACAAAATGAGAAGAAGGGTGCAAATAGCCTCTTTACTTTGAACACAAAAAAGAAATAGCAATGACCCAAGTTGTGTTTACACAAGCTAAACACATCAACCCTAACTTAAATACCTAATTTTTCGCTAATTCAAATGTACTAGATTAGCCTATCGGCTAACAAGATAATTTAAACGCGCACGAAAGGCTCTGGTTTGTACAAAACTGGCGAGACAAGCTAAATGGCTAGAACCACTGAACGCCACGGAATCAAATTGCTTATAGTCATCGTACAACGTGGCCTGGAATAGGCAGAACACTCTCTAAAAAATCACTTATAGCCGTGTTTAGCTTATGTATGTAACCTTCACTTAAATACAACTTCTTTCTCTCTCATTCTGAATAAACGCTCGTTGTCTCATTTACATTCTGGCACGAAACAGCGTGGTTGAAAAGAGAGTTATAGGAAAGCACTAAAACTTAAAATTAACTATTAGTTAAAAATAACTAGACAGAACCTCACAAAGCTGAGAACTCTATGTTCTTTCGAATGATCATTATTGACTAAGCGAGCTAATACAGAAACAATGATGTTATGTGTTTAATTCTTATGAATCATTTCATGTCATGTGTATTTACACGCATAATTTTACGTATTTAATAGGTGTATGTTTCTATGCAAAATTAGAAAATTTTTCTTAAACTATTTTTGTCTAAAGAATAATGGGAAATTAATTTTTAATTTAAGAAGTTTGTAATATACATATTTTATCTGGAAAGCCACTGTATTTCGTTTCCTTCTCTAAACTACTTAGATTTTATTTTTAGCAATTAAAAGCATTGTCTAACTGTATGCTAAAAAAACTTTCATGTCTTTGCTTTTGTGATATATTGATCCTACATCATTTCGTGTCTTGATATGTTCTAAAATTTAGGGACATCAAGTCTTTGAAAAACTCCGCCTATTTTCCTCTCGCACTTTTTACTGGTCGAAAATTTCTTTTGGATACAGTTTATATTTCAGGAATAAATGAAAATCGTAGAAAAGAACTGTCATAGAAATAGATAGAAGAAGCTACTGTTTATAATGTCAGTATACGTGCAGCTGCCACAAATGATATCTCCTAAATCCCCATTAGCATTTTATCTGTCAGAAATGTTCTGTTGATGCAATACTCAGGATTACGGAGAAACCTAAAACTACGCCTTAGTTTAAAATTGCTCTCTATATAGATCGCATTTTATATAAACATGCAATTCGCAGTGCCGTGTGGTTTTATTACCCTCTATCCTCACTCATTTTACGACTTAATTAAAGCTAGATTTCAATTTGTTTATTTTATGGTCTCCGTTTGAAACACTAAATGCTGAAATTACTTTACCTCTGTTCTTTTAACATCCACTTAATCAATGAAGGATAATTTTCTGGCTTTAACAAAGACCAAGCCGAAGCACACGACGGATGTCTAATCTAAAATAGAGATTTAAATCAAGCCATCAAAATGGGACTGAAACATTTTCAGCAGGAAAAATAAAAGAAAATTATCTTCTACAGCATTTAATTTTCTAGTGCTTATCAAACCAATAAATTGTAAATAAGGATAGTACTAATTATACAACTAAGGATATTTTTCGTGGCGGCTGGTGTATTTAACAAAAACGTTACATCTCAACTAAGTAATCAAAATGCAGCATGTGACAAGCAAATGACTTTATACCTGAACTCTAATGTAAAACGCATCTACAAAAATATACCTTTAAGTATTTTATGTTAATTTAACCAGTAGCAGAACCGATGCATTGCCATGTATTTATAAAATTGACAAATTCATTATAAAAACATAGCTTGGAAAAATTTAAGTTGCAGAGCGCATAAAGAGTTCATCCGTGAGCAATTCGTGATAACTTTAATTATAAAATTTTTAGTAAACTTTTCTAATAAGAAGACAGTTTCTGTTAAGCTTTCTAAACAATCGTACACTATAACTTAAAACGATCATACTGTTGCAAAATCCCCAGATGGGGTAAGGTAGCTTCCCCGCAAAACTAAATTAGAGTTGCCAGAAAATAGCAACGAAAGCCAGTGTTGCCAGGGTTGGCACGAAATCGCCCATTTGGAGACAAAATGGGCGATAAGCCATAGACGGAACAAGAACATTCTAAAATGAATTATTACAGATTTCTCAAGAATGTTCTCGAAGGCAGCTCAAGAGCTATATATATTCTTTAAGTTCAGATATTATCTTGAGAGCGATCAACCAAGTCGGAAGCTGTATACTTTAGTGCTTTGCCGTAAAGCTGTCTTCACCGCTATAGCCTGATAGCTGTGTAGCTGATTGTTTCAGCGAGTTTATCGTAGTTTTCGACAGCTGTAAAGAGTCTTTGAAACTCTCCTGCGTAATACGGACGCATAAGTTGTGTGTTTGATTTTTCATAAGCGGTGTCATCAATTACTCTAAATTTACGAACCAGCAAACAGCAACAATACCTTAAAACGAGACACTTAAGTAGAAGACTGAAATTATTATTTTCATGAAGATAATTAAATTTCTAGACCTTTTTATGAACTTTGATCATATACTAATAGTTATCACAGTATGTTTTGAAGAATTATTTTAACTGTACATTTTTTTAACCAAGGAAACTCAGCCCTTCCTATGAGAAATCTTGCTTTCTACGTAAGGTCGCAAACGATTTCAAACAATCAGAAATTTAACTAAATCAAGATCCAAATTATAAATCCTGTTAAATTAAAGTTAAAAGAATTAAATTATCATGATGAATAATAATTGGAATTGATGCTGATCTTTTTAACAATTAAATTTTTCAACCATAGGAATTTATCATATATGTTCTTCATATACATCATATACATTCTTCAAATACATCTTTTGTCAGAAAAGTTCCGAGACAATTCCTTTTATTTCTGAGTTTGAAAAGAGATAAATGTTGTTTTGTTTTACCTGGTATATATTCTTACTTGGCAAACTTACTAGGTGGTAGGACTGTGCTTAGCAACGCACTCTTCGGATTGTTGTCGGATTCGTGATTGTGAGCAAAGAAAGTTCTGCGTTAAGCTCGAGAAAACCCCTAATGAAGGTGGAACATGATTAAGCCAGCATATGCAGGCGAGACACTTTTAAGAAGTCCGTGTTCGAGTGGCACAAGAGGTTTTATGAAGGTAGAGATTCAGTGCAAGACTCCCGTCGATAGCACATACCGATGCAAACCGATGTGGAACGTGTGAAACAGTTATTGCAAGAAGACCGTCGTGTAACTATGCATATGATATCAGAAGAACTGAATTTGAATCGCGAAATCATAAGAGATCATAAGATCATAAGATAAGAGTCATAAGATTTTACGCGAAGATTTAGGGAAACGGAAACTTATCCCTCACTCGCTAACGGATAACAGAAAGAAGAAAGACGAAGAATTTCTGCTAAACTATTTGTTAGATCCAGACATTATCCCACATATTTGTCAAAGACTAGTGTGATTTTTTTTCTCGTTTCCGGGACTGAAAATGTGACTGAAAGGAAAGTTTCATGAAGATTATTTCAGATATCCAACGGGCTGTGACGAAGGAGCTTGCAAGCATCGCAGTTGAAGATTTCCCTGCTTGCTTGCGAGACCTACAGAAACTTTGGCAGTTGTGTATAGATAGCCAAGAGGACTATGATAGCAACTGGGATCATCACTTCGTAAATACAGTTTTGTAATTTTGCGATCTTTGTCCTGGAATCTTTCTGACAAAAGGTGTACTATATTACATTACATTGCTATCATAGCAAATTAACAAAATCAAGTCAGTCTAGAACAGTAGTCTTTAAACTATGTTCAGCCGAACCAAGCGGTTTGACGAGTTCGGAGTTTCGAAATAAAAATTCGACATATGACATATGTCAAAGAGAATGACGTGAAGTGAGTTTTATAACTAAACAGTATTTTAATGGAAAATGGATTACATTTAGAAGACGGTGTTAAATATTATACAATAGATAACTTTTACAGTTGAAGAACATTGTAATAGAATGTTTCCTAGAGGAGGAAACAGTGTGCGATTGGATAAAACATGCGTTTGAGCACTACGATAATTCAGCAAGCTTATCGATGAAGAATAGGGAGCGACTTATCTACATATCAGCAGATTCGATGTTAAAACCTAAGTTTAGGAAAGGGCAGCTCCTAAATGTCTGGTTGTAGATTCATGCAGAACATCTAGAACCTATCATTCCATAAACATATTAACGCCATTCAGAACAACGTATTTAAGAGAAAAATCTTTCTGAACATATGTGGCAACGAAAACAAAATAAAAAAATCTGATGTGTACACCACATGACTTCCTTGTACGGAATATTAAATTATACGCATTTTTTCATTTTATTTAAACTTTTTGGATTGAATTAAAAACACTTTATCGATAGCGCATAAACTACAATAGAATAAATGCACTCTTTAAAATTATTTATATTTGTTTACCATAGCCCCACTCTGGCGCTAGATCACTTAACACAGCTTATATTTCGTTCATATTATAACTATGTCTATGTCTATCTCTTATCACTTAGTAAGAGGCAATCGACCATTAACGGCCTTTACCAATGTATTATACTTGACTTTTAAATGCGTGAAAAATTGAGTAAGTTTTATCCAATAATATGGAAGGAATTGTACACATGCTGTGCTAGAACACAGAGGAATGAGTAAACTTTGAACAAATGAGGCGCCATCTATTAGTAGGGATGAAAAGCATTTTATTGACTGGAGCTCTGGTGGCGCCATTTCTTGCAGGATGTATTTCAAGGCATTTTTAAAATTTCATAAAAGTTATTCTTCTGATAAGCAATAATTAGTAAGTAAAATGATAAAAACACAATTTGCATTGCATTGAAACGTTTCACAAGAGTAAAAACTATTTACACACAACGTCTACCTGCTTTGGTAGGAACAAAGTCCATAGCACTTTGTAATTTGATAAGTAAAACTATAAGTAAAGAAAATTAAGTAAATTCTTGGCTAAATAAGAAGAAAACGAAAATATATACATTACCAACGACTATTATGGTGAATAGTGCGGGGCTTCTTGTGGCGTTGTTCAATTGTGAAATCATAATTTCCTAGTTTTTTGATGATTTATTATAACTCAGAAAATTTATATCATTTGAAAAATTATCTAATCGTTGCCACATGTTCTATTCAAATACTCTAATATATCTAGAACGATGTATAAAAAAATTAAGCAAACAAAACAAAAAAGAAACAGTTTTTCACAGACGATTTAGTATTTCTCATCCAATTAATTCAGTTCTCATTTCGCGACATGGCAAAAATACATAAAAACTCAAAATATCTGTATTAAAAATTACGAAGTAAATCTTAAATACTTATTTCCTCAAAAAAATTCCAGAAAGGATTAAGAATGATTTAATTCGCAATAATAAATGAAGGCGTTATCTTTGCGAAGCTTAGTCTCTCTAGATTGGCAAAAACTCTATTATTCTGCTGTTTCAAATGTAAACAAATATGTCCGCCATGTTATTTAAAACTTAAGGCTTAACCGCACTTAAACAGCTTTTAAAATGTTGATAATTATACAAATATTGCTTTCAGATTTACTAGAGGCATAAAAACCTCAACCGGAAGATAAGAACAACATAATTCAATCATTTTAAAGCAAAAAGAAATGTACAATTTGCAAACATATAAGAGTAAAGAAACTGAGATCACTGAGCCGGGTAACAAAGCGGATATATATATAAATATATTTATATAAGTTTGGAGCAGCCGATTGCAACCAAAATACGAGGTGCACATCTACATGTTATAGCAGTCCTATATACAAAATTTCAGCGTTCTGAGGCTACTCTTTTTTGAGTTATGCGAGATACGTACGTACATATGTTCGTACAGACGCCACGAAAAATTTTCTTCAGAATTCATTTTAAAGCAGTTTTATAATTTTTTTGGAGGAAAAGAGTCTTTTATTCTGTCCTTACGTACAAATGTCACGCAAAAACATCATTAAATTGCATTCGATAGCGGTCAAAATGTATATTTTCTTTGAAATATGCTGCCTGAAACTTTTCGCGATCACAATACTTTCTTTTTACTTCGTACAAGAAAGTGAAATCAAGTAAAAGGCAGAATATGAAATGCAGCTGCTGACAAATTCAATAGAGCATTGGGCATTCGGCAGTTATTCATTCGGCAGTTATATGTAAAATAAATGCAAGCATACCCCAGTTACTAAAATTATTACAAAGGTAGGTGACACCCGGAACGCGAGTTAATGCTATTAATGAATAAATTATATTAATTGTATATTACATTTTGCTTAGTAAACAATACAATACTTTTCTTTAATTCTCTTTATATAAAGTACCTATAACATATTGATGTACTCTATATATTATTTTAACAAATATTTTTATAAGAATAGGATGGGGTTCCCCGAAAAGTTTATAGTTCTAATGTTCATTGAAGTTTGAAGACCGCTGGCTTAGAATAATAAATGTCGGTCAAGAATTTTATCATTACTGAAACCTTTATTTTTCATTCGCTATTTTATTAAATTATTTATTACATAATAAACCAACAATTTGTAGTAAGCAGCTTATAAAATGAATTATTTAAAATAAATTAGCATTTATAGGTGCCCTAAAATCCTTATATTTCTAAGTGTTCCGTGAGCTGACAAAGTTTGAATACCACTGGTCTAGAATAATAACGTCTGTCTAGAATTTCACAATTGCCAATTTCTTTTTCATTTGTTATTTTATTAATTTTTATTGACCAATAAATCAGCAATTTGTAGTAAGCAGACTATAAAATTGATTATGTTTAATAATTAGTATTTATATGTTCCTCTAAAACCCTCATATTTTTAAGTTTTGCATGAGTTGACAAAATTTGAAGACCACTGGCACAGAATAATAACAGTTATTCTAGAACTTACCACCAACGAAACCTTTAATTTCTTTTCATTTGCTGTTTTATTAAGTTATTTATTACACAATAAACCAACCATTTGTAGTAAGTAGACTATTCAATTAGTTATGTATAATAAGTTATTATTTATAATGTAAGTCAAAAGTTTTTATAAATTTTCATTATTTTAAGCTCAGCTTAAAAAAACATTTTCGTGATTATCGAAGGGTGCATGAGTATTTGACATTAAAAAATAATAAGCTGCATCTCACTGGATTATATCTAGCAAGGAAACATTCATCCCTTTCCTAATGAACTGTGAAATTAAAGCATAACAAGGTAACATGACCACTTACGGATCACATTAATTTACCTGTCTCTAATCAGCGTTCTAAGAATGCAAGTAGATGAAATGCTTGTTACTCTAACAAGGCAAACTGTGGATTAGAGGGGTGCAAACATAAACACAGACGGTGTGTTTTGAGAGTGGGGTTGAAACTGCTTTGTATGCTTCCTTACTAACATAACATGAAGTAGCGAGGTAAAAGATTACTACGATCAACATTAGATCATTAGATTACACTGAAGTAACAACTGCAGGCATAAATTTAGATGCCAATGAGATGTGTGCTCAAAATTGTTTATAATTTATTTGACCTTCCTACCAATGTACCTATTCTCGTTACGTCGTATTTCGGGAAATGTAGAAAACTTTGGAATTTTTTTTTTTTTGGATTTTATTTATTTTTTAATTTATACTTTATACTAGTACTAGCTATGTACATTGAACGGAATTAAGTTAAACATTAATAAAACCATAAAAAACGGATAAAAATAGCATATGATTTTTAAATTTAAACATCTGGTTTTAGTATTTACGTTTACAAATATGAATGAATTAGTAAAATAGGATTTATCAAATATTTGAAAAAAATTACACCTACAGACTGAACAGTATTTAAATTCGGTGGCAACATTCAAACAAATTAATTCTGCATGTTTTGAGCACCTAGGTTTGATAGAGAAATCCTTAATTACAAGAAGCTGAAGCACTTTTTTTGTTTGATACTTTCCTTCACCTTGTAAGGATCCTAAGTTTTACTAACGTTTATTTTTATTTTAAAACTGTACTATCACTTCTTATTTTCTACTTCCGGCCAGAATTAAATGCTTTAACTTGTTTATGCAAATTGTCTTGCTAACGCTCAAGTATTTAAGTTGTGGCTTTTTGCCAAAGGAGAGAGAGAGAAGGAGATTTAGGAAGCGAGCCGCTTCCCACTGCACTTTTACGAGTTTTCACTCTTTTGCTGTTTGCTTTTAAGGCCCGAGGTTTAGCCCTCTTGATATTGGAAAACGTATCGTAGTTTCAGCAGCTCGGCGTACTACATACGTACTCTTTTAAATAAAGGCCAGTCTTAATGCTAGGCATTTGTATACTAATTCAAATTAACTTTTAGTTATAGTTAGTAGTTTTATATTTTTACGTTCAGACCGCAAGTGGTTGGTCTATGCATCCCAAAGTTCGAGAGTATCTGTAAAGTAATAGAGAATAAAGGGTTTCGTGTATCCATCCTGCTTGTGTCGTCTGTTCCACACAATCTGGAACAGAGCTTCGTAAGTTAACTGTTCTTATTCAGGATACAGTATATTCCCGAAATAAGTGAAGAGACTTATGTCACCTGACAACCTGCTCGTCTGAACAATAACTATGCTTTTCAATATCTTAATGCAATCTGTAATCTCTGCTCCTCTTTCTCTATGTGCTTATGCAAGCCGTAATTCCTTCTCTGTTGAATCTTTGGTTTGGTTTATTTGAATAAGGCAAAGCGCTCGAGGGTTATCTGCCTAAGAGAAGGGAGGCTTTCCTGGAGGAATTTTTAAGGGAAACTGGTTCGGATATACGTTTACGCATAGGGAAAATCTGGAAAAGGCTCATACAGCCAGCCCGTTTGCGGAAATCGAACTACCAGTGCTCAACGACTTTACCGCTCGGGCGCTTATGGGCAGCTGAATGTTTGAATATATCATTCCGATTGCTGATAAAAAGAATGTAGGGATTTATATTTATTTTAATTAACAAGTTAAAATTTAATTTTAAACACGTTCCCATAAGCCTTCATTCCCTTAATTGTCAGTGCCTGAATATTTAAATGCTGTAGCGCGCGTGAAGGAATGCAAATTTTTACTTTGCAGGAAGTATTTAAAAGCCGAATTTCGGTAGGGGAAGAGAGAGTTAGACAATAACCGCCACCTCTGCCGTCGATACGTTTGCTTACTGTTGATTCACGTGGCTTAATTGCATTTATTTGCCGCCACAGGTTTCGAAGGGGTTTTAAGTTACGGGATCTCACTGAGCCCTGTAGGTTAGTTCTATTATTTGTTAATATCTTCAGATTTTAGTTTCGTTACGTGGTTTTTCAGTTACCGCCCAAGCAGATGCAAAGTTTTTTAGCGTCGAGTTGACGCACTGTAATTTTCTAAAGATTTGATAAAGGGTAGCTTTAACCCTTCTCTTGCGTAGTTTCCTGCTACTCCAGTTTTCGTACAGGAGTTTATCCACTGGACCCTACAAGAAGATCCATACATCACCAAAACCTCAAATTCTCCGGAATTAGAAATCTGATAATATATTCGAAAGTTACAAGAAGTGGGAAATTCGTGATAAAACATAATGGTTAGATTAAACCTATTTTATGAAAGTCATATTTGTCAGTAGAATTTACCTCGCATTTAGTCCCATTACCATTAAGTGATCATATATATTAACCAATTTTCAGTATTAATGCACTTCTCCCATATAAATATCTTTAGAAATAGGTTATATTTTATAATGGATGGCACTTTACGGTCACATTTTTCCCTGCGAATTACACAGAATCACCCTCTTCTTTGTTTTACGTTCCAAATTTCAGTCACCATTTCCGTTTTTGTGCAAATAAATCGATATGGATCTTTTCCTCTGTTTTAGAAATTATAAGTGACTGCTATTGCTATCGCAGAACTAGATGTTTTGCTCATATCTTTAAAATCACGTTATTTTCCTTCATTCTGATTCCTTCTTATTCATCAAGGAACAGCCGCGGTCGAGCGGTAAATTCGCTGAACATTGATAGTTCGGTTAGGATTCGAATTCCGGTGAAGGGAACGCTGCATGTGTGGTTTCGTGGTTTTTCCCATTTATAACGTTTATTAGAGCTAGTTCTCTTAAAGTCCTCCATGAAGGCATCCCTCGCCCGAGATAGATAGCTCTCAAATACATAATCAAGGAAACCAGACCAAACGAAATCTTTTCACTCATCAAAACTCTTTGAAGAAATTAAACCAAACTAAATCTTCTTAATGACCAAAATGTCATCAAAATGATTGCACGTCGAAAACTCGCTGAAGCGAAAAGATATTGTTTATGAAGTACAAAGTGAAAATAGCGCTGGTTTGGTATATTGGCATCAGTAACATGTCCATCTTTGAAGAAATTACTGTAATCCTACATCCCAGTGTTTCTTTAGACATTCTAAAAAGACAGTTTCCGCAATTAGATGATGAACTCAGACACGCCCAGAAGAATACTCATCACTAAGAGAAGCAACAGAAAGCCGGGTAATCTATAGTTCGTCTCAGAATAGAAAACGTTAAGGATATCTCAGCTGGATAAGATGGATTTTTGCGTATAAATGTGTTACCATTCTGGAGAATAAAACTTTCTTTAAAGACCTTCAATCGAACCACTTACCTCTGGAATACTGGCCCAGCGTGCAGAACCACTACACCACGAAGGCGGGAGAAATGCTTTATAACTTAAATCTTAATTTAAAAACAACAACTGCTGAAGAATAAAAATATCTCACAAAATGCTATTTTATGTTAGTTAGAAGAAAAGTTAAAAATGATTATAATAAACTAAGTGGAAAACCAACTAAAATCTGTGCGAAATGCAGTTCTTTAAAGAACTTTCTTCAAAGGACAAAGAAAAATGCGATTTTTTCAAACTGAAGTGCTGATAAAATAATTGTTTATTTCGATGACCCTCGATGTTCTCCCATCGCTGTATTAAAGGCAAGCGGACATCAGCTTTATAAATACGAATTAAGAAAAGCAATGCATCGTATCAATTGGTAAGCTGCCATAATACTTTGCAGAGACATTAGGTAATTTGAAAGCAATAAAGATAAAAAATTAGCAAACGCCTTCGCCGGGAATCGAACCACGGACCTCTGGAATACCGGCCCAGCGTGCAGAACCAATACAGCACGAAGGCACGCTAGGAAAGTGGTAGAAATACTTTATATACTCGTCTTTTTAAGGGGCGACTGGGGTTTTCAGGGGACCCAATTGTAGTGTTGTGTGTGACAATCCTTAATTAGATACTTACAAGTATCAAATCCTGATATTTGCTAGCCTGAAATCGATATATTTAGTACATTGCGTTGAAAGAGTAATAAAATATTTTACTTACCCATAAACATGTCAAAAGGACTTCAGAGAACAACTTGTTTGCTTAATCTCACTTTATTGAATTAATTATTAGTATTTAATCTGGGTTATATGTTCAACTTGCTAACATAGCACACAAGATATGAGACACCAAAACGTAACACAAGAACACTAGAAACGGAAGAACACGAATACAGAGAGACGGAAGAACAGCGCCGTCTATTGAAGATAGAACACGAATTTCAAATCTTTTAGCATCGTTCACCTTGCGTACTGAAAATTATTTTCACGTTAACTACGCACATTGCTAATGGTGCTTTCCATACGCGCAGACACGTTTTTTACACACATTCTTCTGGTCAACACAATGTCGTTACTACGAGAAGACGAACGGATGACAAAAATGGTAACAGATTCTGGATGCCGAACACACATTCTATGCAGGTTAAATTCAGCATGATTCCGCGCCAAATCCTGTGTGTGGAGAAAGCTCATCCAACACCCTTTTAGTTCGGACGCCACTGTAGGGACATTAGATTTTTTTGGAAGCAGAAGAGATGAAAAATTAGCAATCGCCTTCTCCGGGAATCGAACCACTTACCTCTGGAATACTGGCCCAGCGTGCAGAACCACTACACCACGAAGGCGGGAGAAATGCTTTATAACTTAAATCTTAATTTAAAAACAACAACTGCTGAAGAATAAAAATATCTCACAAAATGCTATTTTATGTTAGTTAGAAGAAAAGTTAAAAATGATTATAATAAACTAAGTGGAAAACCAACTAAAATCTGTGCGAAATGCAGTTCCCTGAAAACATTTGCAATCCGCTTAATGTACATTAATTTGATAAAATCTCTGATATTTGAATTTGATGAATCTGATATCTGAGAGGCTGTAATATGCAGGAATATTCAGACAGTGC
This sequence comes from Stegodyphus dumicola, assembly GCF_044657685.1. Lineage (NCBI taxonomy): Eukaryota > Metazoa > Arthropoda > Arachnida > Araneae > Eresidae > Stegodyphus > Stegodyphus dumicola. The sequence goes on along the minus strand of NC_140776.1, from coordinate 23,828,412 downwards.
ACAGCACACATTGCTCTACATGTAATTCTGTTCAAAATACAGATATGAACAGCTCAAAAATCTATTATTTAATAATTATATATTTGTACTGTACAAATGTACATCAAATTTCAATGTAGCGCAATGTCGCCCTTGTATGGCCATGTTTAATCTGAATGGAATATCAATAAGCTCCAGGTGCGGCCTTGTGAGGCTCCAGGGAGTTGTTGCATCTGGTCAGTGGAAGGCGTGGGACATATGCCTGCTTACCCCTGTTAAACACCAGGCGTCCCCGTCCTCCGTCACCTGTAGTTTTATTTATTTGTTTTTCATCTTGGAGTTGGTGAATTTAAAGAGGATGCATCTTTAATCGTCGGCGTCTAATAAATTGCAGAAATGCGGTAATACAATATTTACAAATCCATCTTCATGGTTAAGGGTTTAATTTCTGCTAAACTTATGTCATTGCGAGGCTGATATACATAAATATCGTATTTGTATGCATTAGTCGATATTATTATTAATTATCATTTAGTTTTATTACTGTATTATCATGTTTAATTTATATCAAAGCCTTATCACTGCTGTTGTACTCTTATCGTGTTCTAAATATATTAATTCAGTGTCAACATATATTGGTGTTTGTGCATGTAAAGAAAAAAAAAGAAAAGAAGTCTTTAACAAGAGACATTTTAATGAAATTTATATGTACCCCAAAATTGTTCAAATCCATTATATAACGCGGTAGTTAAAGTGTGTAATGTCTGTTAAATAGCTTAAGTTCACGCCGGGAAATAATGTTATGAATCTTACTTCACGGCACCAATGTTATAAAGAAAACAGTTTCGTGAGAGGTTCGAATAAACACAAAAAAAAATATATACACTTATCTGGTGTAGGCATCTTGACCAATGTTATATCTTAAATTCATATAAAAAAGTGTTAAATATGAAACTACTTGCCGTTAAAGGAAGTGATCGTATAGTGAAACGTGTACAGCATTTTTGCGTTGTGAAAAAAATGCATTCCGGGACCGCGCCGTGAGAGGATCGAAAACATAAAACATATACAAGATATAAAGGAAAAGTTCATATTAAATATATAAAGAAAACATACTGTAAGAGGTTCCAGATTAAATATCAGTTTATTCAATTACAACACAATAAGAAAAGTCTTAACCTCATCTGAGAGTCTGTTCATTTAAATTCATAAAAAACTTAAGGTTTGTCTGGTGATTTAAAAGAAAGGAAAGGGAAACAATTTATGGCCAGAGAGTTAAATTTTTGATTCGACGTTGTTTTTACTGCTAAGGACGTTTTTGAAAAACTTGCCTAAAGTTCAAACACACCAAAAAAAATGATACTTATCTTGAGTGGACCTCTTGAAGTGGAGGAGAGCTCATATCTTAGCTCTATCCTTACGTCACTTGGCAAATCCGCAAGACAGAGACTCGAACGGCACGACAATAAATTACGTCAGCTATACCGTCAAATCTTACGCCGGCTACTGGTTTCCAAAGAAGAAAATTGTTCCCACTGGAAGCAAGAGAATAGCTTACACCGCACGGCTGTCTGCCTAGACTCTCAGCTCCACCAAGGAAAACGTAGACAATTAAGCTAGGCATTTTAGAGAACGGCTAACGCAGGCTTCCAGTTGACTAAGGTGACATAATTCCTTCTGTTTTCAAGTCGGAGTTCAGAGGACATCGTCCTGACTTTTGCCGATACAGATAGAGACCCAAGTCTCTGTTAATTTTTTTTGTTATTCGCTCAACAGTTTTTTTTTTCTTCGCATTTTTGAGAAAACCCGCGGCCGGGGAGCATAATTGCCGCTCCCCGCCGGAAGCACTGCTCGATGCCGACTAAATCTTTTCCTTTCTCCGGTCAAGAGTAAGTGTGTCTCGCCTCTTAACCAAACGCGGCCGGGGAGCATATTTGCCGCTCCCCGCCGGAAAACACCTCTCGGAGTCACTTACATTTTGTCCAGCAAGCCCAAAAATCAGCGAGTCAGTCCGAGAGTCAGCCAAAAGTAAGTGTGTCCAACTCAAATTTCCTTCTTGTCCTTCACCAAACGGGCTCCCACTATGGCTTCACTTATCGCCCCCTTAATTATGGCAAAATCTTCGTTTTCAACTCCAGAATGCGGAAATAAGGGTGATCGCGCATGCGCGCCCTTCTTCACTTAGCCAACAACCAGACCCTCAATCGCCAAAACCTGAATGACTTACATTGAAAGACAAGTAGCAACCTTTGACCTTTCCGTTCCGTACTTTCCTCTCTTAAGGTCAACTAACAATGAAAATTCTTTCTCGAACATTCTAAAGCGCGCGAAATCATGACTTGGCGAAAATTGCCTCCCTTTCCCTGCTTCTTTCACAATGAATAAAAGTTTGTACAAGATTTACAAATAGAGGAAAATAAATGATACTCTTTTAAACTAAATAATATTCCCAGAAGCATCTGTCTTTCCCCAAAAATTAAAGCCTTAAATTAAATAATTCAGAATCAAAATAAAATTTAAATTTCCATAAATCATAAAATCATTCACCTAATTTTTTTATAACGCTATCAGATAATTTCTCTACATAACATTCCTTTCCCCTAAGGAATTAAATTTTGGTTTACCAAAATTTAGCAGACAGACACTTCTTGAAATACCATGACTCATACTGTGCAATAAGGCTAAAGGATAACATAATGTAACAATATTTCACACGACTCCTTGGTAACAGTGACGTTACTGACACATTAAATTTCAAGTCCAAAATGTGCAAGTAAAACAACAAGATTAATCAAAGCAATTACTAATTAAAATACTCAAGGAAGATGATCAAAAATAATTAATCAAAACATCAATTATCACTTAATTAAACCTAGAAATACTCAGAACACATACAAAAATAAAAATAAAAATAAGGCGCTAATCACAAACAAAATATGTCTAAGATCAATCAATAAGATAATTAACGCGCCGCAGATACATAAAATACATTCCTGAGAAAATAAACACACTAATAATTCAAACAATTCCAAATAAAATATGTCACATGAACGTATTCAAATAAGGAGTAAAGACCCCTAAGTTCTACGAAATTGAATAACTTCTAAGATTGAATCCCAAACAGTCACGTCTAAGAACAGAAGCGGCCTGATCAGGGCCAAGCATTAGAAAAGAAAAGAACGTTACAACACAAGGAACCTCGGAACCAGCCGAAAATACCCCACACAAAGATCAGAAAGAAGGAAAACGTGATTGTCCAAAAATTCAATCCAACCAAAATCAATTCCGAGAATGAACATAACGAATACGCTGTGCAAATACCAATTAGAATTTTATCCAAAACACACAAAAATAATAGTAATAATATAACCTAATGTATATACAAAATGACGTTTGGCCAATAATTACAAACAGATACTACCAAGATACACATATAGACATAAAATGAAAATACAATTAAACTGTAAAAATTTCGTACATAATTCAAATGAGCAATGAGATCAGCGATACTTAAAAAAAATTTAAACTGCAATACCTAAACAAATACACACATAATCATTACGTTAAACCATATCAAGTTAAAAATATTTCACTGTAATTCAAATCAAACAAAAAAAAAAAAAAAAAAAAAATCAACCAGCAAGAGTGAAGTGTCGCTACAAATTTCAAACCTCACGGTAAACACTAGTGAGTAACAACACCAAACTTAAGTCCCCTTAGTAAGACAACACCAAAAAAAAAATCCAGTAATTCTAAAAATCCCTTAAGTCCACGAGAAAAAAAATTCAACCTAGTCAAAGAAATCAATCAAAGCTGGACTGAAGCACGTTACTAGAACACTAAATAAAATATCACAAATCAAAAAAAAAAGTGTTCAAAAGAAACCCCCCAATTTAGGCAAAAACTGAGATCTATTCTGCATCAGACTCTTCCAAAACGTTGTATAGTAACCTAAGTAGCAGCCTTCAGCAACACCTCCACCCAAACAAAAGAAACAAAGTAACTCTTTACCGCGTCCATGTAAGCTGAGAAAGCGCTGTATTATGAATGACAGACCCAAACTTTACGTATCAAGCAAACCTCCAGACACGTTGAAAGAGAACATAAGATCTCTTATCTCGGAAAGAAAAGTGCGCTGACTGAAACGTTACCAGTCTGAACCAACACAATGAAAAAAGATACAACAATAGTTTTCTCAGATAACAAGTTCCTGTTTCTCCCGGTGTAAGAGGTCAAGTGCCACCATGAAGTGCAAGTATTTACAAGAAAACGAGCTTTCAGGACATTACAACTTCACGCAAGACCTAACTGCAAGCAACAAATGCAAAGTTCTCAAAAGTGCTAAACTAAAAAAAAAAAAAAAAAAAAAAATACTCATAATCCAGAAATCCCTAAAAATCTCACAAATCAAATCCATAAATCAAATTCTACCATTTTCCTATGACCACAGAAATCTCAATTCTTCCACAGAAACTAAACATCAGAGAACTTACATTTTACGGACCTTGGCAGAAACCACCAAAACAAAACAAAAACCTGATACAACTATCTTGATACTACCAATTCAAATACAAAACTTAAGCCAAAAGAAGAATTAACCCCAAATTCAGCAACCAGTCCAACCAAGAAAGAAAATTCAGTACCTCAAATCACATCTATTACGATTAACTAGCAAATTCAAGACAAACTACTTGTAATCAACAGAAAATTCCCGCTCATGAGTACAGAGCAAAAGTAACTAATCTTCTCAAACTTATCTAAAAATTTCCACAAACCAAATTCCCGTTGTCACCAAAATTCTCCTTAAAATTCACTTTCTACAATTCACAAGACTAAATTTCTACTGTTTAAACAATTCTCACATGACAACGCTTCACAAACTTAAACTCAGAAGATAACTAATCTCAATTACTCTGACTCATTAAACTAATTAGAACTTCACTCAAGCTGAAGAATTCAATCCAAAAAAAAAATTAAATAACCAAACATCACTATTGCTGATCTCAGGCAAAAATCCAAATCTAACCCATGTTCATATTAAAACAGAATTTGGCAATTGAAAAACAATCTACAATTTTTTTTTTTAACTCATTCATTTGTATCATTATGCCTTAAGAACTTATAAAATTCATTGCTCAATACTAAATTAAATTTTCTAACACATTACACAATATACCGGAATCATAACAAAACATTGTAAATCAAAAAGCAATAATATACTACGCTAGAGAATCATGAAAACAGTACTTACATTCCACAAAATATTATTCAATCAATTCAAAAAAAAAATCAAAATTTCTCTAACGTTACCCCTCACAATTACACATTTCACAAGATTCTGGGTTAAATAATTAGCAAACACACAAAAAAAAAAATTTCTAGCTACGCATAGCTATGGCTTGTCTCATTCAGTAAAATAATTAGAGTCTTTAATCTCTTTCTCTTAGAAGTGCTCAAAAAATGAGTCCAGTTTTTAAAGACAAGCACTCGAAACTTGTTACAAGGATATACAAATAGCATAGGATTATCGTGAAATAATTCATTTTCCATCTTGTATCATAAATCAGTACGTCGAAAATCAAAAATACACATCTAGAAAACACTCAAGGATTTTCAACAGTAAAAAATGTACAGTACCTATTCTGCTACAATAAAATATATTTTTTTTTATTTTAAAGTTCAATTCTGTTTGCCTAACGTTAAAGTCCAAAATTCCTGAAATTCACACACATTTTCAAACTTTATCACTCTCGTATTAACAAATAAGCAAACCCAAATCAAAAACTCTAATTAATCCTAGCACATAAAATTTAACTCCTTCCTTAAGAAGTAAATTACACAAAATAGGTAAATTCAAAATCCAAATTCAATTCTCGATCCGATCCCCCACTAAGCAGAGGTCACGGCACCAGTGTTAAATAGCTTAAGTTCACGCCGGGAAATAATGTTATGAATCTTACTTCACGGCACCAATGTTATAAAGAAAAAAGTTTCGTGAGAGGTTCGAATAAACACAAAAAAAAAAAAAAAAATATACACTTATCTGGTGTAGGTATCTTGACCAATGTTATATCTTAAATTCATATAAAAAAATGTTAAATATGAAACTACTTGCCGTTAAAGGAAGTGATCGTATAGTGAAACGTGTACAGCATTTTTGCGTTGTGAAAAAAATGCATTCCGGGACCGCGCCGTGAGAGGATCGAAAACATAAAACATATACAAGATATAAAGGAAAGGTTCATATTAAATATATAAAGAAAACATACTGTAAGAGGTTCCAGATTAAATATCAGTTTATTCAATTACAACACAATAAGAAAAGTCTTAACCTCATCTGAGAGTCTGTTCATTTAAATTCATAAAAAACTTAAGGTTTGTCTGGTGATTTAAAAGAAAGGAAAGGGAAACAATTTATGGCCAGAGAGTTAAATTTTTGATTCGACGTTGTTTTTACTGCTAAGGACGTTTTTGAAAAACTTGCCTAAAGTTCAAACACACCAAAAAAAAATGATACTTATCTTGAGTGGACCTCTTGAAGTGGAGGAGAGCTCATATCTTAGCTCTATCCTTACGTCACTTGGCAAATCCGCAAGACAGAGACTCGAACGGCACGACAATAAATTACATCAGCTATACCGTCAAATCTTACGCCGGCTACTGGTTTCCATAGAAGAAAATTGTTCCCACTGGAAGCAAGAGAACAGCTTACACCGCACGGCTGTCTGCCTAGACTCTCAGCTCCACCAAGGAAAACGTAGACAATTAAGCTAGGCATTTTAGAGAACGGCTAACGCAGGCTTCCAGTTGACTAAGGTGACATAATTCCTTCTGTTTTCAAGTCGGAGTTCAGAGGACATCGTCCTGACTTTTGCCGATACAGATAGAGACCCAAGTCTCTGTTAATTTTTTTTGTTATTCGCTCAACAGTTTTTTTTTTCTTCGCATTTTTGAGAAAACCCGCGGCCGGGGAGCATAATTGCCGCTCCCCGCCGGAAGCACTGCTCGATGCCGACTAAATCTTTTCCTTTCTCCGGTCAAGAGTAAGTGTGTCTCGCCTCTTAACCAAACGCGGCCGGGGAGCATATTTGCCGCTCCCCGCCGGAAAACACCTCTCGGAGTCACTTACATTTTGTCCAGCAAGCCCAAAAATCAGCGAGTCAGTCCGAGAGTCAGCCAAAAGTAAGTGTGTCCAACTCAAATTTCCTTCTTGTCCTTCACCAAACGGGCTCCCACTATGGCTTCACTTATCGCCCCCTTAATTATGGCAAAATCTTCGTTTTCAACTCCAGAATGCGGAAATAAGGGTGATCGCGCATGCGCGCCCTTCTTCACTTAGCCAACAACCGGACCCTCAATCGCCAAAACCTGAATGACTTACATTGAAAGACAAGTAGCAACCTTTGACCTTTCCGTCACGTACTTTCCTCTCTTAAGGTCAACTAACAATGAAAATTCTTTCTCGAACATTCTAAAGCGCGCGAAATCATGACTTGGCGAAAATTGCCTCCCTTTCCCTGCTTCTTTCACAATGAATAAAAGTTTGTACAAGATTTACAAATAGAGGAAAATAAATAATACTCTTTTAAACTAAATAATATTCCCAGAAGCATCTGTCTTTCCCCAAAAATTAAAGCCTTAAATTAAATAATTCAGAATCAAAATAAAATTTAAATTTCCATAAATCATAAAATCATTCACCTAATTTTTTTATAACGCTATCAGATAATTTCTCTACATAACATGTCTCATTAGTCATTTATGGCTCGTATCTGTTTTGATTTTGTTTTATGAGATTACCGCAAAACCTCGAGGGCTATCTGTCTAAGGGGAGGGATGCTTTCGTGGAGGATCTTTTAGGGAAACCTGGTTCATATACATTATGCCTTGTGTCATTGTACCCCCGCTCTGCAAAGAGTAAGATATTTCTGCTTTAAATTTAATTAGAAACCTCGGGGATATAAAATTACTGTTTCGGCACTCAGCAAAACGCTATGTATTCTTTTCGCATTTAAACTCAACGATTTAAAAGAAATGTGTTGCTACTGTCTGAATTAAAATAATGTTATCTTCCACGTGGCTGTTATCATTCAGAAAAGTGTAAGATCTTCAGTTTTTCTTTCACATTCATTCTGTAATTTCTTAACAAACAAAGAGTTTTAAAATCTTTAAATGAACATTCATCTCAGTTATTAATAATTATTAACTGGGCATGTTTTACTTCGATCTAGTTAGAAGGTTTACCACTTTACTTCCAAAAGAAGAGGAAGGTCACTGTCTGGATTGTGATTTCAAAAATCCACCACACGGTGTGCCGACTCAGTGTATTTATAATAAAACATTGCTTTCACGTTACACATCGTAGGTTAACGGCGTCGTTTTTGCTGTTCTCGCTGTCATGAATTCAAAGCAAAGAATTTAAAATTATAAAATATAAATGTCAACCATAAGAAAATGATGAGTCATAAACCCTTAACACGTGACGGCGGCTTTTTTTTTTTATCTCGGGAAGTGATCAGGGTTAAATTTTTACCACCGAATTATCCAGCCTATGGATCAAGCATTCATCAAAAGTTTTAAATTAAACCTTCTTAAGCACTTGATTTTGATGCTTCCCTAGGGAAGAGAAAAAACAGGAACAACTTCAAATGCTAAAGTAAATGTACTCGAAACGATACGTTTAAGGCAACACCAATTGCTTCCGTTGAATGCGTTACAATTGCTACCGTCAGACTGGATTGGAAACTTCTCAAGAGGGGCAAATCACTGACGAAGAAGAAGTAGACTTCTTAGGAAATTTGGAAATGATGTAGAGAAGAATTTGAAAGTTATATATTGTCTGTTGACGCCAATGTTATCATTTCCGAGCCACCTACTTCTGAGGATATAGCAGTTGAAATTCAAGCTAAAGGAGATGAAAGCATGATGAAAGCTACAATGATAACGATGAGTGTGAAGAATTTCAAGCTGAACTGCCCTCAGCATGCTTAATGGCTTTTGAGTACACAGAAAGTCTTTAAAAATTTTTGGAAGCCAGAGATACAACTGACAATGTTTTAAGGGCCATGAGGTTTCTCCGAAGAACGATAGCATAAGAAAGAGACAATAAAACAGTCCAAAGCAAATTAACCAACATTTTTTGTACTGTACCGAAGTAAAAAAAAATAAATAATGTGCATATAATATAGTGAGTATCTATGAATTTTTATGATTTTATTCACTAATCCCCCTTTTTTTGCGAGCACTCGGTTACAACGAGTAACTATGGTGATAACTTCCCGAGTTCGACAGTATTATCCTCGCTCTGCAAACTGAAAATTCAATTAGCTTTGACTTTTTATATATTTATATTTATTTGCCGTATGCAAAGAAACTAGATCAATATAAAAGTAAAAACTTTAATTTATCTTAATAAATATTTCACGACTACATTGTTCCATTGAAAGTCCTCTGTTTTATAAAAATGGTAAATTTAAGAATTTATATCTGTTAGAAATATTTTTAATTTTGGTTGATTCAGAAACTTTACCTCTAGGGAATATTTTTCGTCTGCAATTTTAAGTTGCATAATAATCTGGCGCATAATTTTAAAAGCCTTTCACTTATAAATTATGCGATATTAGAAGAATGTGCGTTTCTGAGTAAAGATATTCTTCAAGAAAATAAAAAGCATTAAAACTCTTACCTCTCTCTTCTGAGAAATCTTAAATGAAGTTTTCAACACCTATTTATCTTGTTTTCTTTGCGAAATTCTGTACATTTTACAGTTTTTGAAGTTAACTTTGAATAACTGATGTTCGTACTGCTTTTGTTTTTGCAATTTTAAAACAAGCATTATTATTGGAGGAACCATTCTCCATTATTTATTCACTACTGTCATTTTGAAACTAAAATAAAGTTTTTTAAAGCAATGTCTCTCTAGCATATCTACTATTCAAACCACATATTTTATCCATATAAATGGGAACATTTTGAACTCCATATGACATTCTTTTTTATATCATGAAATTCGTGCATATCAATGTACAGGATAATGCCGCATGAATACTTTACATATGCAAAAGAACTGTTAAATAATGTTTCTTTTTATAAAATAAATCTTATTTATTGAAAATTGTTATCAGCAACAAAATGCTATCATTCCATGATGCATATCTTTTTTTCTGCTACAGTTGTGGTTTATGTAACAAGACAAGCATAATCACTTTAAGTACCTTCGGTTGCACTTTTTCTGCTCTATGAAGCAATACGAATATTCTGTAGAAACTTTTACACATTTCATGTCTTAATATGGAAATCTATGTATGTCATTTAGACGAATGTAGAAATTCTGATAAAACTTTAAGTGCATTGGTTTAAAGAAAAAAGTTAAAAGCGAAATTCAAATAAAATAAATAGGAATATTCTTTGTCTGCATTAGAAAATTGCAACAGAGCTATGCGTGATTAAAATAGAACCTTAAAGAGAGTTTTTAATTCAGACAAAGTAGTGAAATTTTAAAAAAAAATCTCTTTCTGCTCAGAAAAGGAAATATCAAAATATCGTTTTCCTGTTAATAAAGTAACTTAAATAATCGCAATGCAATGTTATATAAATATTTGAGTAACGTACCCGTTTGGAATAAAAAATAATGTGAAAAGTTCCTTTACAATAAGAAGTAAGCGAAAAGGTGATGTAAATGAATGTATCTGAAAAATATTTCAGTTCAAAAGCCATAAATTAACATGGTCTGATTAAAGCTTACTTTTACAAAATTTTGCTCGGTGCTTAAAACCTCTGTCTAATTTAATCCATCTGTATAAACGTAATCTAATATTAGTTGTAATTATTTGTTTATTCTTCTAGTAGATGAGGCTTACCTCTTCTGCTAGAAGACAAAATCTTGCTTCTTCTCTTTACAAATGAAAAAAAATGAGCCATTTCGTTCTAAAAATCGTGATTTTAATTTTGTTGAAAGGTTTTGACTAATTTAATTCCTCTTAAAGGCCACTCAGAATATTTTTACCTCCCCAAGAGTATCATTATAAAATGCGTTCCTTTTTACGCTTTCAGACTTAATTTAATGATCATCTTTGAACATTTACTTTAAAAAAAAAAAGTTATATTTTTCTGCATAGCGTTTAAATCAAACAGTTATTCGCTATTTTACAAATACAATATAACCTAGAATTCATTGTGTTTTATTTTTTACGCCAATTCTTCGAATTGGCTTTATTTCACTTTATTTCACGTTTTCCTTTGGTGAGAAGCTTAGAAAACACGACGTTCAAGCCGGAGCCGAACACCTTACCTATTGAGAAAGCATAAAAGAGAGTGAGAAGCATTCGGTTTCTCATTATGGTGTCTAAACGTAGGACAGCAGGAGCTTCAAAGATATAGCACAAGTATAGGATCTAGAACCTCAATAATATAATATAGCAGTGCTAATCAGAATACCAGATATGTAGCTTAGAAGAGAGGGGAGTGTGCATCTAATGGCATACGATGTTATAATCCCAGATGCTGGATTGATATGACGATGAAGAACGTAAACATTTAACGTCTGTTCCATTCTCTATTTGCACGAACGGATGCAATCATCATAGTGCTGTTAAACAAAAGGAGATTTTGGAGGAAAGAATGACATCCGCCATTGATGTTTGCATATACATTGTGGAATTTATAATGGTAAGTTCAGATTCGTACACGGTAGAATCAAAGGGAATACAATTGGCTGAATGATTTCTGACAGTGATGTGGATAAGATGTTTGTCCTCTCAACTAATAATGAGTGGGGCATGTTAAGTTTCTGAAAGGCACTCTATGTGGCCTCCTCTAGGCCTATTGATTGCAAATTCTTATAACAACTGTATCTTAATAAACATGAGTAGCAGTTTCGTAGTAAAATAATGCATAGTTCTTGTTGACTACGATTCTTTCTAGAACGAATTCTGAGACATACTGTAATTTCTAACTCTTATAACTCTTTTGCTTCCTATACGGGCATACCTGAAATATTTACCTTTTATAGAGTCCATCATTTTTTACCTTTCTTGCAAATTTCATGTTTTCTGTGTGTTCTCTTCATGGTGCAGCAATTTTAATCTCCAGCAGTGCATATTTGCATACATATATTATCCAATATATTAAGAATTGGATTTTCAAGAGCCAAACATAAACACTACGATAACCTTCATACATCTTAAATTGTTGAATGACAATTAAAATAAATTTAGTTATTAACAAATTTAATAAAGTGCGTCAAAAATAAATGCATAAAATATTTGATTTCAGTTCTTTATTAATTAGGTTTTGATAATTTACTTTATATGTGTTGTTCATAAGATAAATTAGTGGGCATACATATAAACACAGAAGCTAAAGTCTTCAGCTAAAAAATATGACACACTGCTTGCTGTAGTGAATTCTAAAAGTAGGCTGTAGGGAATATTAGTGATATATTTTGCTCCAGAAGAAAAATAATTTATTATTAATATACATAGAAAAGGATTCTTTTTTAAAACTGCGTAACGTTTTAGAAAATGTTTTGATTTTCTTAATTCAATATTTAATCTTTGATAGTATTCATGACATTCTCTTTGAAAATTCTCATTTCTAGACATATAGGAATAAAATTTGATTTCTGAATTCATGTAACCATTTTAAAGTCCAAGAAAATAGTAAATATTCCAGGAAATATATGAAAAGGCTGGCAAACAAAAAGAAATCTCTCGCATTTGAAAACTTCCGTCGATAAACTAACGCTTGAAATCAATTTATTTGAGTGTTCAAAAGTTTTGATGATTTGCGTAAAGGAATTTCATGGTTTTAATTGTAAAAAGTATATATTTCAATAACGTAAATATAATTTATGCAGTTAATTGATGTACACCCTCAGAGTTCTGATAGCTTATTGATGTTTCTTTAACTTCATTTTTAAATTAAAAATGTTTCGCTAGCAATCCGAGAAAACCAATCTGAAGCAATGACCTCCAGACGTCATTTCCCCAAAGAATTGCAATAGAGAGCTATTGGGAGACTAGGGGGCCGGTCAAAGTTCAACAGATGTGGACAGATGACTAAATGGCAGTCTTTTTGTTGTTCACAGATTTTTGCAACAAGTTTTAACCACAGATTCGGCATCCAGAAGATTCAGCTAATATCGGTCAACCGCTAAGACGAGCGCTGATTACCAACATTTGTTGTTATACGCACGTTGGAATAGAACCGCAACTCTGATCAACTTAAGTCTTTTCTTGCCGCAGCAACTGGAAATTTGGTGTCAACGTCAACTGTATGTAAAAGGATTCACGGAGGTCTGTACATGAGTCTATTTGCGTGCCGCTCGTATCAGGTCATAGAAGAGAAAGTTTGAGGTTGACATGTCAACATATCAACTGGACGGGTGATCATTGGAGGGCTGTTCTCTTTGCGCATGCACTTTTAGCCTCCAAAGTCATAATAGGCGCTATTTGATTTGAAGAGAGCCTGGTATCTGTTATCATCCGAATATTCCCTGATACAGGACGACAAAACTATACTGCATAAGGCTGGCATTGTAGATGAATATTTTCAGCAGCAAACAGTTCAGCGTATGGAGTGGCTAGCTCGATTACCGGACCTGAATCTTGCCTAGCGTGTTTGGATGCTCTAGGAAGACGCGTAGCTGCTCTCCATCCTCCGTTTAAGATCTTGACACGCTTGGAACTTGGAACTTTTTTGTAAGAGCAATGACTCTCTCACTTCCTACGGAATTGATAGCCCGCATATTTGAGAGCATCACAGATCACTGGATGTGCTTTATTGGTTAAATGAGACCATACTCCCTATGGAAGATAATTTCCCTGTACCAAACTAACACATCCGATTTGGTCATTTTATACATATGCTAATTTCTATAACACCATAAATGTGTGATAATTTCTTTTCATGTGCTTTTATACCTTGCTATCTGTTGTATACTGTGAGTCAGTTTCATTAAATAACGTTTTGAGTAATCGTCATTTATGCGATTTTCTTTTAAAGTTACAAGAGCACGTATCTATATTTCTCATAATAATAGTAGAATACTTTTATTTACTAAAGCTAATTAACTAACCATATTCTTTAATGAAAAAGTAAATTGTTTGCCGTTTGTTTAACTGAAAAAAAGAAACTAAAGAAACTAATACTTAATTACTGAACAACGCATCAGAATTCTGAATTAGTGTGTAAATGCGTAAATTCGAAGCAGATAACTAAGAAACAAACAAATTCGAATGTTAACATTAAACAAACCTAGTTAAATTAAGAAATTCCCTCATGAAAAATACTAATTTTCTACTGCCATTTGATGAACTTCGCAACTGTCGAGATAATAAAAATCTAAACGTGAATGTTACTTCATGTCCCGTAATTTAATCCAGAACTAACTGAACTGTCCAAAAAATTACGTTGTACAAAATTCTTGAAATAAAGTCTTGATTTTCAATGAATGTCAATTCCTCGGCTATTATGATCCAGCTTAGTTGGAAAGACTGTAAATGGCGGAATTACTCAACAAAACGTATTACATAATGAAAATATTTTTACTTCATCGATGATTCTTTAATTCAATTTAACAGAACAACAGTGTGCAATAAAATCGTCTGTTACACAGTTCTTATTAATCTCACTTGTTTTTGTACTAAATACTTAAAACTCTCATTAATAATACCCTGAGAATTCCACAGAATGCGATAAAAGGGTGCTATATGCATGCTTCAATATCAGCTGCCAAACATTCGTTGCTGAACAACTTTAAATTACACTACACTTCTAAACCAGTGCGTGACATTATCTGTTGACGAAGAGTGATATTACGCATTTCGTACATTATACAGTGCTCCATCAGAGACCTCTGTGTACGATACTGTTATTAGATTCACACCACATGAAGCTATTTCACATGGATGAAGCAGCGGAGAGAATAGGTTTGTGAATTTCAAATGTGTGCATTAAATTCAGCCATTTATTAACGCTTACATTTGAAATTTCGGAACTTTGCTATGCGTTATACGTTTCCTTTACTAGCTTAAGATGACTTTAATAATAAACTTATGTGCCATATTTTATCCTTATTTATTATTCTTGAATTTTCTAATAAATAAAGAAAAAAAAAGAAAAAATATTCACAAAATACAATAATCATGGAAGGATATATTTTTTAATAAATGTATATCATATCTTTAGAATCTTGAAGTTCTAGTCATTCATGTATAAATTCTTCTAATCTCCAAATTTAGAAATTTGATGATTAAAAATTATGCATTGATAAACTATATTTCTTGTGCATATTTCTGAACAATGATTTGACGATGTAGCAACATACTTAATATGAATGTTAAAATTAAAATTATATTTATTAATATCTCTTTTTTTATTAAACTTACTTGATTCTTTCTTCCAGAATTCGAAATTTAGGCTTAATTCAAATATATTTAGCATATGTTTTATTATTTATTTTAAAAATTTGTATTTTTATACATTTTTAAAACAATTTTGAAAACAATTTTTAACATCATCTTAAAGTAAATGTATTTCTAAGAGGTTTTATTCAACATTTCCTAAGCTATACGTGAATGTAGATTTTAACGCTATTTCAAAGGTGCTATTGATTAACGAGGAGAAAAATTTTGTGTATATGATTTTTACAAAGTTTCCAGTTGGGAACACTGTCCACTTGTAATTAACCTCACTACGTTGCTCTTAAAAATGGAATATAGTGATAAGTAGAATAAATAATAGGGAAAGAAGTAAGGAATTATGAAGGATTTATTTCTACATTTAAGCCCAAACATTAATGCAGTTGAAAATTTATAAATTTAAATGAATAGCCCTTTTTTGCACAAAACTTTAATTTGAATTTTTATATTCCATGGTAAACTAGAAAACAGTTCCAATGTAACCTATTCTTTCTTTTATTACATTCTAATCTTCCATTTGCTTCTCACTAAGCACAATTATGATATAGAATAGTGAACTTGGTCTTGGTTGAGGTCTACTCTTCTTGCTGCAGTTCATAAAACAGCAACTTTAACATGTCACCGAAATTTCAAGTGAATGTTCTGGTTAATTTTTCTGTAAGTTGTAGCTTGTAAAAGCCATCCACCCAAGACAGCCATATTTAATGCCCTTGCAAAATAATTCTACCACGCTTCTTGTTGCGAAGATGGAGACGGTAGCTGCTTAGCATTATACTCAGTTGTGCAAAACTTAAGCAACGTTTCTAATTTTGTCCGTAACTCCGCAAAAAAGAAAAATACTGTTGAACATGAAATTCCTATTACAGCGACACAATGGAGTCCTGAAAGGATGAGGAACGTATAGAAGCAAAAAGAAAATAAATAGTACGGAAGAAGTAGTACGGAATGTAAGGAAGGAGTAGAAAAAGGTTGCATTGATACATTGGGTTGGTACAAAAATTGTCTGGCCGAAAGGGAAAATAAAAACCCAAAAATATTAGAAAGATATGAGATGTATCCTAACTGAAGTGGTTGCGTTGCACCGTTTATCGGTACTCAAAACCTGATTATTTAACAGTTCTTGGTGAAAACGTTTTCCTGTTCTTCAAGGGGCAGCTCTATCAGTTGTCTGGTATTCTCTTGAGGGTACCATCGTAACGTCAGGCGTCTTCCTAATGTATCTCGCACATATTCAATGGGACTGAAATCAAATAAGTATACTCAACAGTTCATTCTCTCGTTATCTTCACTTTCCAGGAGCTCCTCATCAGCATGAGTCTTGTATGACCGTGCATTGTCTTCCATAAAAACAAAGTCGGAACCAATGATACCCTTAACAATACTCACTTAAGATGAGGATAACTTCAGTAATAAACTCCGGTAAGTGATCTCTGTCGAAAATATGCAGGTCAGTCCATCTGTTCATGTTGCCCCATACCAGCACACTAAGACCTCCCCAACGGTCTCTTTCTTGAGGTCAGTGGGATGGAAGAGTATTCTTACCTCTGTCAATGTCTCTGAGAATCGCTTGTCAAACTCAAATGACTCTCATCCCTTTAAAAATAAACCTATAAAAATACCCTATAAAATAATATAACATAATATCCTATAAAAATGCTATTACTTACGTTTCAATATCATGTTTCAAATTTTGAATAATGACCTGCAAAAGCTTAAAATCGAAACAAGCAGTTTCAGCCCTTTTTCTCCGATCACAATGCGTTTAAAAGAATTCAAGGTTGATCCCAAAAATCTTCAAATAACATTACGTTATTTTTACGACTGATACTTTTGAAATAGAGCATTCAAGACATTAAATTTCAAAGCTTATAAGGTCTTAAAAGGCCTTCGTGGTGTAGTGGTCAGCACGCTCGACGCGAATCCGAGAGGTCCGTGATTCCACTCCCGGCGAAGGCATTGTTTATTTTGCATCTCTCCTGCTTCCAAATAACTTATGTCTCTACAGTGGCACCCGAACTAAAAATGTAGTGAATGATGACTCTTCACCACTAGGATTTGGTGATTGGGTCCTTTAAAACCCCAGTCGCCTTTTACAAGGGGGAGTATATAAGGTATTTCTCTCGCTTTCTTAGCATGCCTTCGTGATGTAGTGGTCAACACGCTCGACGCGAATTCGAGAAATCCGTAGTTCGAATTCCGGCGATGGCATTGCTCATTTTTCATCTCTTATGCTTGCAAATAATCCTGGTGCTTCTGAAGGGTACTTTATGTGATTCCTATATATTAATTTAGTGTTTATTAATGAGAAATTAATTTTCATTTTGGATTGCTTTGCATTTGAAGTAATTTTTGTGAACACTTTGTGTTTTATATTATTGAAAATTTGAAGTACAATATAATTTAATCTTATTGGTTTCTAAAATATTAACTCTTTGGAAATTTACTGCAATTTTACACACCTGATAAATAAATATCCTGAAGTACGTTAAATTAAAGTATTCATAATTTGAATCATCGAGTTGTTTTACTATACGTAAGTAAAACTTCATGTTATACTTTTATTTCATAGCAAACAGAAAAAAAATCCTTCGGTAAAATTAATCATGCTCAGCTATTCGATTTATTCTAAAATAAAACGCTATACAGCTTTAGAAAACGTCCTGAACGTTTAAGGCTATTTTTACCAAAATATATATGTCACGACATTTGGTAATTTTCAAATGCAAGACTTGCATAATTCCTCGAAGATTTATGGATTTGTTTTGCTGCTATTTTGTCCAATGATCAGTAAACAGATTTGAGTTAGAAATTTTGTTGGACATATATCAGCAACGTAGGACTGAATTTCTCAACTCACAAAGAAACATTGGAAATTATTATTAACCTATAGGAAATTACTTTTTTGATTTCTACATTGAAATAAAAACTGTATAAACATATAATATTCATTGAGGATGGGAAACATGTGTATTATCAAACTTACCATTATGAATATTGCTACGAATTTTGTATTTAGATAAATAATTTCAGTAGAATTATAAGTAAATTGTTGTATTTTTCTGTGTAATGTAGCACGAGACAAATTTTTAAGAAAAGCTATGCCGGAATAGCAAGAATACGGGAGCAAGCGCATGGTTATCTTGACAATTTGGCGAAGTATCACAGAGCTGAAAACGGTTTGGGCAAAGTATTTTGTCGCCAAATTTGGCGAGAAATCGCCAAAAGTAACCACATTTTGTGACAATATGGCGGCAGGTTTGTCTGGTCCCTGTATCGCCATAATATGTATTGCAATTGAATGAAAGTAATTGACTACTATGTTAGCTGTAACCGTAATTTCACCCTCGTATTACTTTCCAGCAATTTCGAGAACCAGAAAGTACTGGAAATATCTCGGCGGCTGCATGAAAACTATTGAGTTTTAAAATGTTTCTTTTGATAAAAATAAAATTTTATTAACCTATTATCGGACTTGTGCATTCAGTATATTAAGAACAACTACGCAAGCAACAATATAATAAAGTTTATCAGGTTCAATGTTCCGCATTACTTTCTTTGGGAACATGCAAGGACCTGACTCGGAACAGGGAGCTTACTAAAGCTATGTTCAATAAATGTGGGAAGTAGACAGGATACACAGGAAGGGTATACAAAACCCTTTATTTTTCACCCTTTACAATAATTTCCGTACTTCGGAATACAGAGACCAACTACTTGTGGTCTGAACCTAAGAATATAAAAATATAACTAAACTCTAACTTAAATTTGGAATAATAAACGTGGAAGATTGGCCTTATATTAACAGGAAGCCGTATGTAGTACAGAGAACTGTTCACACTACTATACGTTTAAAATTATCACGAGGATTAAACCTCTGGCCTGGAAGGCAACTAGCAACTGAGTAAAACTTCTAAGGTAAGCGGCCTGCTTCGACTAACTCCTTCCTCTCTCTCGCTTGGCAAAAAGCCACAACTTAAGTACTTGGCGTTCGCCAGACAAATTTTGCATAAATAAGTTAACGCTTTTAATTCTGGCCGGAAGTAGAAAATAAGAAGTGATAGTAAAGATTTAAAATAAAATAAACGTTAGTAAAACTTAAGATCCTTACATACTTCCCGCCAGAGTTAATTAGTTTGAAACTGAGGTCTAAAACGACCTTGTTGAAAACTTTTAGCTCTAGAATCTAACGCGAGGCCAATCTTTTACAAACATTTCTCACTAGAAACTACAAATTAAAAGAAAAAAAAAATTGTTTTTACAATAGCAGTTCCATGGACACCCAATTTTTCATCTGTACTGCATCTAAACAGGAGCTTTTATTCAAATCTGGTTTCTTCCAGATCTCTGGAAGGAAAACTAGTTTAATGAAATGTTACACAATGAAATGGCAAGTAACATGCATATTTATATTTCTCTTAACATTTTTATTTCATTCATGACTATTTTAATTATCTTTCCCCTTGCTCTCTGACATGTGTTGTAAAAGAACACCAAACACGAATAAGTTTAAAATTTTTGGCATTACTTTCACTTTTACCATATCACAGTATTTCTTAACGTTTAAAATAACAGTTCACATTGTATATAAGAACATATTAACATGACGTTAATTTTACGCATTTTAAAACATACATTAGTAGTACATTGTTAACTTCTATTCTTTTCAAAGCAAGTGCCAATTCTTCTACATTGAAATACTACATTTCAAAAAGTCTTTCAGACTAAAACTTCTTTATTGCCAGAATGTTTTTAAATAAAATTTATACAATAACTCTTACAATATTTAAGTATTTACACATTCCTATTCTACATCAACTTTAGTTTTATGCGCGAGTAATTGAAAAACATAATACCAAAATCGGTAACAACTCATTTCTCGCCTTTTTGGCGATAAAGGTAGACCTCACATGAGGTAAAACTTCTTGAAATCTGCCACTTGCAGTAAGAATGAAAGATTAACTTAAGTTTGCAAAGTAACATAAAATTTTACTTATCTTTGTGATATTCGGACATTCTTTTCTGAGCCTAGTCCTGGAAGGTAGCGCAGATTCTGGTTTGATTTATCTTCCTTCTTGTGCGGGCGCGCCCTTCAGTGCCTTCCTCTAGAAGCTTTCTTTTTCCTCCAGTTCGGTCACCCTTGAATACCTTCTTTTTCGCCTCTGCCTGTGGTCTTGGCCGTTTGACGGCAGCTGGTCTTGGCGGAACCGGGACACTTCTTTCGCGTTCCTGCTTGGACCTCGTTGCTGGCCGTTCAAATTTTCCTTGTAACTTTTCCTCCGCCGCTGGTGGCCCTTCCGCAGTTCGGCGACATTTGCTGCGGAGAGTCCTGTCCGATGATTTGATTTTCCGTTTGGGAGCCGGGTTATAGTTGCCGTTATTTCTCCTGGCTTTCTTTGGATTCGTCGTACTTCTCCCTTCTTCATTCTGGGGGTGTTCGTGAGCACTCTTTTCTGGACGGTGGAACGGTTTCTTTTTCTTGTTACCTTCAATTTTCCAGCGGGGAAACTTTCTTTTCAATTCCTCCTGCCTCCTAGTGGCTTGTCCTTGTGCTTGACGTTGTTCCACCTCTGGAGCTTGTGCCTGCCGTGTCTGCCGTGCCGGATCCTGCAAAAGATCTTTGAAAATTTTCATTTTATTACGATCATAGTACGGTTTTATTTGATCAATGTTTGCGAAGCACGTATCACCATTTCTGGCTTTTAACACCACTACAGCGTGAGTTATTTTTTCTATGACATATGGTCCTTCAAATCGTGGAAAGAATTTGGCAGCTTTATCTTCTGGTGCTGAAGAAAGTGAATGCTTAATTTTTAACACTTCATCCCCTACTTTATAAGTTACTCCCCGTCGTTTCAAATCATAATAAAGCTTCTGTTTTCTCTGTGCTACTTCAGTATTCATTTTTGCTTCTTTAATTAATTTTTCTATATCACCCATTTTAAATTCTGGGGCTCTTTGTTGCACATAAAATAATTTATCTAACGGCGTTATAATCTTTCTGTCTAAAAATAACTCAGCAGGAGTTTTGCCCGTTGTATCATGTTTTGCGGTCCTAAGGGCGAAAGCAAATTCATTGACATAGTTATCCCAGCTTTTATGAAAATTTTTAACATAACTACGGATAATTTTCACTATATTTCTATTGACCCGTTCCGCTATATTTGATTGCGGCCGATACGGGAACATTTTTAAATGACGTATGCACAGTTTTTGGCACATGTCTTCAAATACATTACTTACAAATTGAGGACCATTATCCGATATAACTTTTAGGGACGCCCCGTATTTTAAAATATATTTATTTAAAATAGAATCAGTAACTAATTTCGCGGAGGCTCGTTTTAAGGGAACAATTTTAGTCCACTTACTAAAATGATCAACCATAACAAGGAGAGACTTTTATTTAACTGACTTTTTGGGAAAGGGCCCAATAAATCGATGCCAATTATTTCATTTGGAAATTCAGATTTAATAATACTTAGAAACCCGGCCGGGCGGAAATTAATATAATTAACTGCTTGACATGTTGGGCAGGACTGGACATACGCCCTTGTTAACTTTTGCAGTTCAGGAAAATAGACTGCCTCGCGTACGCGTTGTATAGTTTTTCGAATACCAGCATGAGAAGCTAAAGGGCTGTCATGCAACTCCTGCAGGATATTTAATCTAAGACTAGCTGGGATAACAGGTCGAAAATTCTTTGTTGGAATTCGTAGTTTTTGTATAAAATAATAGACCATCCATTAGTTCGTAATGGGGCGCCCTATTTCTTATAGCCACAATATCTTGGTGGCTCAAATTTTCAGGATCCTTTAAATACTCATAAATGCTTCCAAACTCAGGATCCTTACCCAGTTCGGTTATTACAGTTTCTCGGGAATTTATTGTACATGCTGTGAGCATTGCCACCTCTACAGTATTACCTTCTTCATCTATTTTAATTCTGGATAGGGCATCTGCTACGATATTTTCCTTTCCGGAGGTATGCTTGAATACTAGATTATATTCTTGTAGCTTGAGTGCCCATCTTATTAACCTTGGGGATAAGTTTTTCCCTGAGTACAATCTAGTTACCACCGCATGATCAGAGTACACTGTTATTGGCGCCTTTCCAAAATAGACTCGGAACTTTTGCACTGCTAACAGAACTGCAAGTGCCTCTCTCTCGGTCGCGGAATAGTTTCTTTGTGTTTGATTTAAAGTTCGGCTAAAAAATGCCACGGGCTGCTGATTTTGTGAAAGTACCGCTCCTACCGCATAATCCGAAGCATCCGCTGAAATTTCTAAATTCTCATCCTTTTCAGGAAATTTCAACACAGGGGCTTGCGTTAATGCTTGCTTTAATTTTTCGAACGCACTATTGGCTTCGGCCGTCCATGAGAATCTTGCCTTTTTCCTTTTTAATTTTAACAATGGTTCAGCAATAGCTGCAAAATCTTTTATAAAGGACCTATAATATGAACAAAGTCCTAGAAAAGAAGAGAGCTCCTTCGCCGTGTTTGGAGTCGGATACTTTTGTACAGCAATTATTTTTGATTCGTCTGTCTCGATTCCTTTCTGAGATATTTTGTAACCTAAATATTTTAATTCAGGAGCTGCAAATTTGCACTTTTCGACATTAACTTTTAGACCGGCCTCATTTAATAAAGAAAACAACTGTCTTAAATCATGTACATGTTGGTCGAGATTATCACTAGTAATAATGATATCGTCTAAATAGATAAATGTGGACTTTCCAAGAACAGGCCTTAACAGGCCATACATCGCTGAAATGTTGCCGGTGCCCCTGAAAGGCCAAACGGCATACGCAAAAATGCATAAGTGCCAGACTTGGTTATAAAAGCAGTCTTAGGCACGTCCTCAGGCCTAACCCCTATTGGAAAATAACCAGTCGTTAATTCTAAAGTCGTCATATATTTGGTTGGTGTTATGTTCCTTAGAATTTCTTCAATAATAGGTAACGGATATACCGGATATTTAGTTATGGAGTTTAATTTACGGTAGTCAATCGCGAATCACCACCTTTTTGGATGTGTCAATGGATAGTCATTATTTTTCTTACATAAAACCACCGGGCTAGCATAACTACTTGAGATGGGCGTTATGATCTTTTTACGTAGCATATCGGTGATATGCCATTCTATAATTTTTTCCTTATTCTTATCATAACGGTATGCTTTGCGGCGAACTGGCATTGAATCTCCGGTGTCAATACTATGGTTAGTAACCTGAGTAAATCCTGGAATATCACTAAATAACGAAGCAAATTCACTTACCACTTGTCGGATTCTTCGTTGCTCTTCATTGGGCAGGTGGTCAAGGTTTAACATCGGCGGTTCAGCCTTTTCTTCTCGAACTGCTTTCATCGTCAGCTTAAGGGACGCTTCATTAAAATCCAGCGTTGCTTGTGCCTCTGAAAGAAAATCTATTCCTAAGATAATATGTGCTTGCAGATTCTTTACTATGAAAAACATAACCTTTACTTGTTCGTCCTTGATACGGATGTACAGTGGTAATTTACCTATGCACTTACATCTTTCTCCTTGCGCAGCTAACACTGTCGTATTATCCGAATTATATAGGCGATATTTACGAAAATACTTCTTAAAAAATTCTTCTGCCACACAGGAACACTGCGCGCCTGTATCCAGGAGTGCGGTGGCTGGGATATTATTCACCAACACTTCAATCTTCGGAAGAGTCAAATTTTTCACCATTACTGTATTTAACTTGTAGGAAGAGGGGTTTTCTTGGCCTTCGGATTTTCGCACCCTCCCGTCAGCAGAAATCCGTTTTACTTTAAATCATTTTTCATTTCCATGCTTTCCTCCTTTTTCCACTGGCCTTGAGACTTTTTTCCTGGATTGCTATTGAACTGTCGACGTTCGCCGGCTGTTTTTGAATGCTCGGGTTTCCTTGCCCACTGATTCGCTTTGCTTCTTTAAACGTGTGCTTGACTTTGCTGTGGTCTTGGCGCACCAAATTGGTTTCGTTGTTGATATTGGCGTCTTCTTTCAATGTCCGCCGTTCTTCTACTTTCAAACTGGATTGCTAGCTCAAATAACTTTTCCAGTGTAGTCGGATTTCTTAATTCAATAAAGTCTTGCACTTGGGGAAGTAACCTCGGCAAAATCACTTGAATTATCTCAGGATCCGGACGGTTTCCATACAAGAGTTTGAAGACGTGAATTTTTCTTAAAATAAAGCTTGAGAGATTTTCGATTCTTTGCTGATATATGCTGAAAAGTTCCGTTTCTAATTTCGCACGATCCCTTACGACAGGGAAGGCTTTTACTAGGGCAGTCTTGAAATTCTCGTAAGTATAGGTGGGACTTCCTGCTTGCTCCAAGAGACTTCTGCCTATACATTTGAACCAGTTAAGCGCTTGGCCCCTCAAAGCGCTGGTAGCTAAGGTAAATTTTTGAAACTCGTGCACGGGGTAGAGCATGAAGTGGTCATCCAATTTTTCCAGAAAACTAATTACCGGCGAGTTTCCATGAAATGTTGCTTCTGATTTCATCGAAGCGCGCATGGTCTGGACGATGTAACCAAATCCTTCCAGGGCGGCAGCTGACATTTCTGGATTCTTAGCCGCTTCTGCAGTCAGCACAGGTTCTTCTTGAAACTCGGCCATGGTTATTCTTCTTCGTTGGGCGCCACTATCAGGTTCAATGTTCCGTCTTACTTTCTTCGGGAACATGCAAGGACCTGACTCGGAACATAGAGCTTACTAAAGCTATGTTCAATAACTGTGGGAAGTAGACAGGATACACAAGAAGGGTATACAAAACCCTTTATTTTTCTCTATTTACTATAATTTCCGTACTTCGGAATACAGAGACCAACTACTTGTGGTCTGAACCTAAGAATATAAAAATATAACTAAACTCTAACTTAAATTTGGAATAATAAACGTGGAAGATTGGCCTTATATTAACAGGAAGCCGTATGTAGTACAGAGAACTGTTCACACTACTATACGTTTAAAATTATCACGAGGATTAAACCTCTGGCCTGGAAGGCAACTAGCAACTGAGTAAAACTTCTAAGGTAAACGGCCTGCTTCGACTAACTCCTTCCTCTCTCTCGCTTGGCAAAAAGCCACAACTTAAGTACTTGGCGTTCGCCAGACAAATTTTGCATAAATAAGTTAACGCTTTTAATTCTGGCCGGAAGTAGAAAATAAGAAGTAATAGTAAAGATTTAAAATAAAATAAACGTTAGTAAAACTTAAGATCCTTACAAGTTCAGTGTTATTTATATGTTACTGTGAAAGACAGAAATTGGAGAATGTCGGCATTCACCGGTGAATGTCAATACATACCAAATACGTCGGTGAAAGACCGAATAATTGGTTATATTCTTGTACATTCGGACCATCACCGGTGTATGTCGACAATCACAGGTATACTATGGTGGAGGTCGAAAAGAGAAGTCGAGTTCAACAGAGGGGCGATTTTCTATTGCCAAATCCTTTGCTCTGCTGCGATTGAAATTATGTAGCATGTAGTTGTTATACTCTGGCACACTGTTTGCCAGCCTTATGCTAGGTTTGATGGTACGCGCAACGTTTTCTTATTTTTTTTAATACGATACCCTAATTTATATTGAATGGACACTGCAGTGAATCGTGAACTTTAAATGCATTAATTGCGAGTAAACGAGAAGACAATTGTTTTTATTTTTCAAACACATCTCTCGTCACCGGAATTGATTTCTCCTTATGAAGCTATGTTTTGCATTAAACCAAGAAGAGGCCATCGTTGTTTTTGCCTGGCGTACAAATCGCAAATATTGAAACCTAAGAACAACTCTTAAGAAATTGCTATTAGTTTTGAAACCGAAGAACAGCTTGAAGAAACTGTTAATACTTTTGAAGAAAATTTGAGCAGTGACCATATCGAAAACTATATTCCAAAAGAAAATATTGAGGAGGACTTGCAACGTACCAGGACCTGCTACCTACTCGTGTCAAGCCAGGACTGAACAACACGAGTTAATTTCTATAGAAAGAGATCGGTCGCGGAAGAGAATCCTTTACTGCAAGCAACGAAAATGTAACGAACCTCAAAAAAATTTTTCTCCTGCTCAGTTTGGTGATACCGTGCGAATACAAGTCCCTGATGTCGCTCGTGGTCCTACAGATGGACGAAATGTGTTGGAATATGTTGTTGGAATAAGACTCTTAATGTCGCTGAGAGAAGCAGCTGCAGCTAATTCGAGAAAACTAGATGGCAAGGCTATACACGCTGTCACTGCAAAAGGAAGTGTTCCACAACTAAATGCAGTTGTAAAAGCAAGGGACTCTTGTGCAATTCAAAATGTGCCATTAGTGCACATTGGTGAACGTAGCGACTATGTAAATGTCGATATTCTTAAAATCTCGGTTTTTAACAGTAACTTATATATATATATTATAAAATCTATAAATATATCACATGAAATGTAGTGATCCAATGAACTCAGTTTGATCACTGTATTTTAAGACTTTTGTAGCTTTAATACTTACCGACGCGTTATTTGCTATATTTATCTTTTTCATACTTCATCTTTAGGTTGAGACAGTAAAGAAGGAAGCAAAGATGTATTTGCTATTTTGACGTTACAACCTAAAATTATCTATTAAAAACACAGCAGAAAAAGAAGCAAGAAGTAAACGGGTGAAAATTTTTTATTTCAAAATTAACACATAATGTTTTTGGTAGAAATAATATCTTTACATGTAATGAAATCATAATTCTGTAATGTCAGGATCCAAAAATACTTCTGTTAGTCATGTTGGATCATAAAATTATAAAAGATAAAAAATTATAGAAGGGAATTGGAATTATTGTAAATGTAACAGATAAAAGAAATTCTTGCATTTTGATTTATAATTTGAATTTGAATTTTGAACTTCTGACCATTTAAAAAGTGGTCAGAAGTTTCAAATGTACACTTAACACAGGTTTGGATTGTGCCAACAGGCAAATGTTATTTAACTATTTATTTCACTGTTTGCTTGCACGTTCTAAGAAAATCAGAGAAAAAAGTTCATTAAATTAAACTATTATAAGTTATGTAGGTTTGTGTGACACGGTCCATCCTCCTGGTAAGCCCAAGCTTGCCTTATGGCTCTTCTAGACTGGCCACGAAGAAAACGATATAGTACAACCCAACATAAATAAATGAACTCTCCAGCAACAGTCATATTGGGTGTTCTTTGTTATTATTCTATTCCAATTGCGACCAGGTTTTTATTAATTCTTTCCATCGTCTGTTTTGTAAAGTTTTTTGCTTCATTTACATTATACACCAGGTCTTTAAAGCCATTCTTGTTACTCCTGAAGTCTTTTGTTAAATTCATACTCTTCCACATAGTGCGTGTTATTTCCCAGCTTTCCCCATAATAACCAGTTTGCGTTGCCTTGAATTTTAAATCTGTTTAGGTAAGCCGGGAATCTACCGTGACTTGAAATACCATTATAAGATATTTTCTTCTTTATTCCAACCTGTCTTCGTGGTGTAAAGGTAGCACACTCGGCTCGTAGTCGAGAGGTCAACTTTCGAGTCCCGGCGAGGGCAATGATCATTTTTCATGTTTTCTCCTTCAAAATAGCCTATTGACTAAACTCTGTACTTACAGAAGAAAACTTGATTTGGGTTTGAATTATTGGATTTTATGTGAGTTGTACAAACTTGGGCACTATTAAGATGGCTATGCAAGGTACAATTTAAAATATTTCCAAACGCTGATTGAAAAAAAATACGTAAATCCAGAAATTGCAAGTTTCTCTAAAGATTTAATTTTTTCACAATGCTGTTAGATTTCATTCGGAAGAAATGAAGTTAATATTAATCAGCTGCATCACCTAAAATTACTGAAATTCATATTCATACTAGTGAATGAAATATTAAAATTTTGGCAAATGCCCAAGAGTGCTCTTAACTGAAGTAAATTATAATGTGGTTAGAAATTTCCTTGCATACAGTTTCAAATTTAACTTTTTTTAGATACTTAAAATTTATTTTAATTAATTCTTTATTACTTATAGGAAACGCTATCTTATACACATACTTTTCCATATTCTACTCGAATAAAGAATGCATACAGGACTGTGTGTATGTCAATGAAGCTTTCAGTTTTCTAATAGTGCAGTGATTGGAATAATACTATTTTGACTACAAATGGCACGCCACGAGTAACTCAAGCACACTTAGTTATCACTGAGGGATCACTTGCTCCAGGGGACTTAATTGTTGAATAACCACGCAATCAATTGCAAGCAGATTGGCAGATTGTTCGACAGGAGGGGGAATGTTAAACTCTGCATAAAACCTTGCAGTATGAGCAATGTTACTGATACACCTGCGCTCGTTACCAAACAGAACGAAACAGCTTTTCGTGCTGTACTATGGCTTGCGATAAAATCTGTTGCCATTACGTCGATCCCACAACGAAACAAATGAATAGAGATTGAAGCTAATCCAGTTCTTGCTCATAATAACCAGTATAACCGGGAAAGAAAAAAAAATCATCCTTCAGTTACTGTTGTGTAGTCAATTTCTGTCAAGTATTACTTATGTCAATTATTCCAAATTTCAACTACGTAACAGTTTTATTATTTAATCAAGGTACTAGATATTCACTTTTGTGGATTGGGTAAGAAAAGTTTAAAGTCCGTTCTTCAATTTTTGTCACTTAACTCGGGTGGAGAGACAATGGCATTAGGTCAGAATTCAGAGTAATATTGTAATTTAAAATACTAAATATTATTTCTTGTATCTGAAATTTATGTAACTTAAGCAGAAACTTTTTACCCACGTTAATTAGGTTAGCAGTTATGCTCATTTAATTGTGTAAACACTTCAGATCTAGTTAAAATTTTTTGGTGACTAAAAATTGTAATTTTGATAGCATACCTGCTCTAGGTTTTTATAGCATACCTGCTGAAGGTTTCCTGCGTTGCACCAAGGTGAATTGGCGGGGGGAAAAAATGGTTGCTGCTTTTTCAGGGTCAACGTGGCGAAGAGGGGGTTGACATGTGAAATTTTTTTAACTACTGAGGGAAAAAATGAAATTTCTTGTACTGTTTTATTCTTGGCGTGGTTCTCCCTCAGTTTCAGAATTTTGTAGGATTATGGTGTGGGTATGGATTAAAACCAGAGTGCAGGAGTTAATTTTACTCTTATTTTCTTTTACTTTACTCCAGAATATTGCGTTTCTTCAATACTCAAGAAGCATTTCTAAAAGTCAGCACTTGGGAGGGTGACCTCCCACGTAACCTATGTAACCTAACGAACATAGAACTTGAGTTCTATGTTCAGCCTTGTCGTAGCACTTTCTGAGGTTTTAGGACTGAAATTTCTGATATTCCTTATATTTATCATATTGAAAAATATGGAGAAAAATAGTGATTTTTCTCTATTGCAACCTATTATTTAATTTACTCTTTTCATGAGTTTTGGACAAGCGAATAAGAATACCTGATTGCGCTTACGTGACATGTGACTAGTTATTTTAAGTATGCTCTGGGATAGACATCTTGAATTTGTATATATATGCATTCTGTGTTAATATTTGTTCTGCATTTATTCTGTTATTTTGTAACTCTTACTAAAATAGTTGCATATTCGCTTTTCTGAAACACCTTCGAATGTTGTAATGAAAACATGATTATGTTTACACCACTCCCATCACGTTATCATAGACTCCAAACTTCAACTTACAGGACTGTAAGACTGTATTAAGAGATGGAATTTGGTTTATTCCATAAGATGTTACTCTGATGATTACTAGAAAAAATTCCTTTTTATGTAATTATTTCTGCAATTTTGTATATTTAATGTTTCCTTCAGCTTTTCTAACCTGAAATCTCGCAAAGTATAAACGACTACTTCACACCTCACGTGACAAGGTAGTCACACCCTTTCAACATCTGCAATCCTGACAAACGGTCTCACTCAGGCATTCTCCTACTTTCAGCGCTCTATAGTAACTAACTCAAACAGCCGGAACAAAACTTGCAAATCCTGGAAGTTAATCAGCGGCGAATCCAGCGGAACTTAAAACGCAACACGCTTTTTCCTCTTTGCCGCGCTGCCTATCGGTTTGTAACTGCGTCGGGTAAATTTTTTAACTGGCCTGTTTTGGTAATAACGGATTCCATCATCTAAATTCATTCACCTCCTACTTGCAGCTCACTCATCTGGCCCAGCTTTTCTCATCTAAAGCTATTTCAAGCGCTGCTAGCTGTTTTTTCTTTTTTCCCTGAAGCAACTCGGGACTAAGTTACATACTGCACATCATGATTTTACAATATAGTTCCAGCTAGAGATATTCATCTACCGTTTTTGCCTGTTCCAATCGTCAAACCAGGTCTTCAAGTCAGATACAGAGACGCAAAACTCATAATTTTGATCTTGCTCATCCTGTTTCTTGTTATACTCCTTGAGAGATTAACCATGAATGCATGTCTTGTGTTCGACGATCTTTGAGATAGCCAGCTACTGCTCAGTCCTCATGTACTTCGGGATCTTCAGTCTCCGTTTGTTCCGGTGTCCTTTCTTCTGGCTATAGGTACATCAGCAAAGTGATACTTCACGTTTTCCTCGGTCTCTCTCCAACTTACGAATTCGAGATTTCTACAGATTTCAGAGCGGAATTGAAAACCTAGCGGCTCCACTAACCAGAGGATTTTTCATTGTCAGATAAATTTATATTGTTTGGATTTTCTTAAATAAGTTGCTTAAAAACTACTTTGTACATTCAGAAAAGTTAAATTTTAGGCTTCTTTAGTTATTTAGTCTAATGTGCTTCTATGACTCATACAACCAAGGATTGTTTATCACCAACACAAAGCAATTGATTGCTTAGAAAAATTATCTTATTGACTGCTCTTGAAGTTAGTACATTTATTGTTAAAGATGAGGTTAAATCCTTGGAGTGATTCTTTACGGGTTTTACCCAGTTGATTATGTTTCGTATCTACTGTTTCGTACATACTGATGGTACCTTATTCAGGTTACCATCCCTTTTCCTCCTAAGGGATTTTGTTGACCAGGCACCAAGCTTTAGTTATTCAACCTTGCTGCCATAAGTACGGTACACAACAGTTCTAATTAATTCGAAATAGCTTGTAGAGTCATTAGGTATTTTCGGAAGCAGAAGATGTGAAAAATGAACAATGCCCTCGCCGGAACTCGAAAAACGGATCTTTCGAACACGCGTCGAGCGTGCTGACCGCTACACCATGAAGGCATGGTAAGAAGGGGGAGAAATACCTTATATACTCCCTATTTTAAAGGGTGACTAGGAATTAGGGGACACAGTCGCGAAATCTTGGTGGTGCAGAATCATCATCCACCACTCTTCGAGCGCCACTGTAGAGCTGTTAGATTTTCTCGAAGCAGGAGAGATGAAAAATGAGCAGTGAAGCACTGACCTCTCGAATACTTGTTTCGAATAGTTAAAAAAATAATGTCAAAAAAATTTCTGATCCCTAGGATCACGTCAACCACTGGCATTGGTAAGTTAACATCTTTCCTATCGAGGATTTCAATTAAGTACTATGCATAATGTCGAAGACTGCGCACTAGTGATATACGGAGATGATGACAGGTTATAAGGTATGTCTCCCACTTTCCTAGCGTTCTTCGTGGTGTAGTGGCTCTGCACACTGGGCCGGTATTCCAGAGATCCGCAGTTCGATTCCCGGCGAATGCGGTTGCATATGTTTCCTCTTTTCTGCTTCCAATTAACCTAATGACTCTACAAGTGGCGCCCGAACTAAACGGGTTGTGGATGATGATTCTCAGCACCCAGGATTTGGCGACTAGATCCCCTAAAACCCTAGTCGCCCTTTAAAAAGGGGAGTATATAAGGTATTTCTCCCACTTTCCTAGCGTTCCTAGCGTAGTGGCTCTGCACACTGGATTCCAGAGGTCCGCGGTTCGATTCCCGGCGAAAGCGGTTGCATATTTTTCATCTTTTCTGCTTCCAATTAACCTAATGACTCTACAAGGTCATGTGCGTTCGTTGTCGACAAAGATAAGTGAAGCCCTCCTTCAAGACGTATCCCAACGGAACAAATGTTCAGCAAAGAGCCGACTACGATACTAAAGGGCCCGAGTTCGAATCCCAAATAAGTTGTGGTTGTATTTTTCTGTCCCTGCAATAATAAGCAAAGGTAGCTCATTTGTAAGATGCCTCCATAACAAAGTGATAACCGCTTCTGGCTTTAGTAGTGGACGATGTCTGTGGACGCTTTGGGATCGCCATTGGAAAAGAAAAGTATTTACTTGCAATGTGGCTACAGCTCTCAAATCTGAAGATCGGTCAAATAATTGCGCGGAACTCACAACTATGCCTACGACAAGGTTATCTCTCGTCTCCAGTGCAAGACGCAACCTCCTTTGTACTTGAGAAGGATGGAGAAGTGGACCAACATATGATTTAACAAAAAGAAAAGAAAAACGCATCATTTAGTTTTTTGATTTCAGTATCGGTAGTTGTTTTCGATGCTGAGTTACATATCCCGAATTTTTAAAAAATGCAATGGCTATTGTCCCTAAATTTGAATTCGTTATCAACATCCGTGAGATAAGACATCTCCATCATAAACTATAATTCTCTTCAAGCAAAGCACCACCAAACCGTCCTCTTTAAAGCCAACAGAGTTGAGGATTGCACAGCAGTACGGTATCATATCTATTCTTAATTTCGTCTCCATTATCAAAAACAGGAATTTTGAAATTATGAAGCTGAGAAGTGACAGTAATGTACGTAGTTAAGTAAAACAAGGCATTCCGATTGTGAATAAATGTACAAATTCAGTTTTTAAATGTAGATTCAAATGAATATGAGATTTGGTGCAAAGTACCATAATTGTAACCATATGCAAGAAAATGTCATCAAGAAAAATTAATGCTAATGACACATTTTATTTGAATGACCATTCCCAAATTTTTGTAAATAGAAGTAAAAGACAATGCTCGCTGTATATTTCAGTCACTTTTCTTTAAGTGCATTAATTTTCATTTTCTTTCGGCTTTTATGTCAAACAATTTGTCTGTAACAGAAATAATATCAAAATGGATATTTTTTTTCTTTATGCTTTAAATTTCGTTTTTAAGAAATGCAAAAGATGTGCATTATTTGACATTTTCACAAACAAAAGTCCCTTTTTCTGCATTATACTTGAGTATGGCATCCTCAGGAAATGGCTTTAAGACATGGAAAAGTTCTGCAAAGATAATAGCAGTTTCGAGATGAATCAATCGATTTCTTATTGTTACTTTCATTTATTCTCTCTTCTGAAGGGGTGCAGTCGATTATTTTAAAATGAAAGAGGCTAGAAATGTAAGGAGCAGTAGAATGTGAGGATAAGGATTTGCTGTGAAAAGGTAACGATGCCGAAACCTCTTCACATATCGACCGCGAAAGATTCCATTTGGGGTTGCATAATTCGAAATTTCTATTTTGGGGTACAGAAACCACAAGCTTTTATCTCGAAGGAAAGCCGATCTTCAGCATTCCCAGGATATTTTCCAGACAATTCTTTCCCATTCTCTTTTGTGTAAAACATTGTGAGTTTTCTAAAAGCAGCCGACATGGGGTCAAATAAAAACTCAGATTGTTTCTTGCCTTTCCATTAGTGTTAAATAAAACAAATCATTATCGTATTCATTAGAAAATGTTTGAAAAAGACTATTTTTTTGTTTAATTTTCGAAAGCTATTTGATTCTTTCTTGGTTCTTTAGTTCCCTTTCTACTCTCGGATATCCGGGGAAATTTTTTCTGGGTAAAATTCAAATGGGCTACATCAGAAAAAGTACTAAGAAAAATAGTTAATTTGCTTAGGTCATAAATCTCATTTAACAATGGATTTATTAATTTAATAATACTGCTGAAACTTTATTTTTTGTTATCAATTGAACTCTGTTACTTATTAGAATTTTTCACATTCTTATTATGTATGTTATTAAGATGAGCTAACATACTGTGTAGGACACTAATAGCTCAGAACAATTTTCGTCTCTCGAGTACTCTGAGATACTTGTAGTGTTCTAGATAAAGAAAAGTTCTTAACTGCTAAAAACTGATAGAATTGTGTAGTGACTATTCGCTAAGTTTTTGTTGCTAAATGGCATCTCTGAAGAAGAGTTAAAATATCCTTTTATATACTTTATTTCTCATACTTTAAATATAAGGCACATAATAAGCGCGGCCGTAAATTAGCAACTTTAAACTTGTAACAGTAATGTGGCCGTAAGGCAGAAAACGCACTTTCTCTAATTGAAGTAACTTAGACCTCAGCTTAAATAGTCGTTTCTACGCTATTTGCATGAAGCGTGAAACTAAAAACTCATTCTGGCAGGAAAGCATAGGTAGGAAATAAAGAAAAGCTATTTCTAAACTAAAAATATCTATTAGAAGAATAAAGTAAGACGCTACACACTGTACAAGCGTGAAACTAAAAACTTATTCTGGCAGGAAATCATAGGTAAGAAATAAAGAAAAGCTATATCTAAAATAAAAATAACTATTATAAAAATAAAGTAAAACCCCACACACTATTCACTGTGTTTTTGAGAACATATGGTATAACAGGTCTTCTATCTGGTTGTGTTTAGAGCGTTACAATTTAAACTGAATTTACGAAAAATTTTACATACTTTTGAGGTTCTTGCAGATTTAAGTTTAATCGTTATTCCACCTATGATAAATAGAAATCATCAGATTAAGAGCTACTAATACCGCTCATCATAAAAATACTTTTAAAATCTGCTTTTTTATGGACCATTATTTGCCTAAGCATTTGTACGTGTAGGGTGAATCCAAACACATTTTGCCCCAAAAGGCGGGCACTAGCCGTTGTAAGCATTGGCCACTACTTAGGCCGGAAGATGCGGTCACATTACTATGCAGGCACCTAATACGTGGACCACCGTTGCCTCCTACGAAGGGACAGAGAATTTACATCCATGCCTTCTTCGGGATTCGAATCCAGGCCCTTTGTCACGGCAGTCAGAGTTACTCTGTGAGTTCAAACATCGTCATGCGCATCGCGTAAAAATGAATCCTGGAAATTTTAATGAAATATCGTATAACTCTTACTTAGAACTTTGCTATACATTCTATTACGTGATTATGTTTCACAGAGACACTTGCCGAAAACATTGTTTTTGCGTGAAGAACAACTTCTGTATTGTTGTCTTCAGAGCCTTCGGTAATCGCGTGACAGGACAACTAAAAAGCAATCCATATGTCTGAGTTTCAGCTCTTTCAACACCTGCAAGTAAACTTAGCTTAAATTTCACGTTCTAACAGAGCTTGGTTTTTGATTAATGTATACTCTTTGAGACCTCATTATTTCGAATTGCCGGCATCAGAAGATATGTCTTATATGACAGTTGTGCGATGTAATTAATTCGTAGTTTCTCTGAAATGAATTGTATAAAATGGCCTTCCATAATCATATTCATTTTTAATATGCACCCATAGAATTAGAGAAGCAAAAAGTGATTATAGTGTTTCACTATATCATCGACCTGCAAAGGGTTGTTACTTAGCAGTATCAAAGTATGGCTTTTATAGATATATATGATTTTTGTCATTGCGAATGCTATCCAATTCAGCCTGGAATACACGGCAAGGATTGAGCTAAATTTTTTATATTTAGCAAATGTGGAAAGTAATGCGTTAAAACCTTTAAGAAAGTCAGCAAGTTCTGATTCACAATACGTAAAGAATGGTTACAGCTGAATTTATTCAAAATCTTCATTCGCAAACTGTATGAAGATCCTTTATCATTTAACTGAAAGTGATGACAAAGAATAGAACGAAAAAGGTCAAAGATAGTAACTTAGCTGGCTATGATTTTAACATTTTTTATTATATAAATAGAGCTGTTGCAGTTTGTCGTCGCTTATTTGATCATCGAACACGCTCTTTAAATTTTACGTTTTTATGCTTTCCTTTCGTTGTTAACCACTTGTTTATATTAATTTGTAGAGACATTAGGTTATTTTTATAGTAAAAGTGATGAAAAATGAGCATCGCTTTCGCCGGGAATTGAACTGTATGGAATTTTATTGTAATAAATATCAATAACAACAACTCAAGATATTATTAACACACATAATTTATATTTTTTTCTTATATCCTACAATTTGTAACTATATGTTTCTTAGAGGATATGAAGTACGCTCTGGAATACCCCCCCAGCGTGTGGACCACTACACCACGAAGGAACGCTAAGAAGGTGGGAGAAATACTTTATAAATTAACCACTTGTTTATATTAATAACGTTTGCTGTTATTCAGTTGGAACTTTTGTTATACCTTATTCATATTATTTATCATATTTTTTCCCAATGCCAGATTGTGAAGAGTTACAGTTTTGTAACAGAATCTATTAATCTATACTAAGGCCAGATGTGGTAGTATCTTTTTTATGGCGGCACCTAATAGGTGGGTCAACATTGTCTCCTATGAAAGGACGGACAGTTATAACCATGCCTTCTCCGGGATTCCAAGCCAGGCCCTTCGGTATCGCAGTCAAGTTCCCCTAACTACTATACCGTTCGGGCGGCTTTTTATCATATTAATTATACTTAAAAATAATATCGATAAGTACTGTTTTACAAAAGTTTTCCTTTTCTTATGTGCCATTTTGAATGCTTTTTTTTATTGCGTCAATAAGATTATCTCATTCGAAAAGAAGCCCTGGACGCAAGGAAAATTTAATAGATAAAAGATACATAAGAAAGGTACACTTACAAAAAAAACCTGGGGATCTTAGATTACTCCTCTTCAATAAGTCGTTTGACCTTTACGTGCTGCGATACAGACCGTAATGCGGTTGCGTAATGAACAATTACTTTGAAACAAGCTTCATAGTATCCAAGTGCGACCACCGGATAAACCGTGGAAATATATGCACCCAGCGAAGGAACAAACCATTGCCAAGTTCGACTAAACAGTATCCTGCTAGAATAAAGATTCAGACTTGCCAACGCTCTATAAAATACTAAAAGAGAGGCCCCGTAATCATAGGAGATAGTTGCCCAGGTCATTATGTTAGCTACTGGAAACCGATGTCACTTGACAACGAGGTTGGGATTGCATCTCTGTCCGAGGATAGCTACCTCCAGATACGTTGATCATTTGATTTCAAAACTAGGTTTGACTTACCGCTGAAAGACGTGGATTGCTTTTCTGTAAGACGCCACATCGCTATGGCTTGACACCGCAGAAATCAAAGCCACAAATTTACCTGTATTAAAGGCAGAAAGTGAAAGAACTAACTCAGGGATTACAGATTGCGGTACTCGGAAACATATTTTTAATAGCCTTACAGCCGCTACAGAGACTCCCATAGTGTACTGGGTGATCATTCTGTACATACTCAGCGAAAATTCTTCGATTTGCTTTCCCAGTGTTTTGTGTGGTCCATTCTCAGGTGGTTCACTATATTTGGTTTCTCTGGCGTATCCATGTTTCTAAAGCTATCGGATGATAGAGTAAGGTTGCGTACTTCATATCCTCTAAGAAACATATAGTTACAAATTGTAGGATATAAGAAAAAAATATAAATTATGTGTGTTAATAATATCTTGAGTTGTTGTTATTGATATTTATTACAATAAAATTCCATACAGTTTATTCTTTCGAAGAAAATTAATAAAATTTATGAACACCAACGTAATACGACTAGCTTAATTCGTACTACAGAGTAAACTGAACAATTATAATAAAACTCTATTTTTTTAATTCATCCTTCCCCTCAAATACTACAGGGAGACGAACACCATGTGAAGCAACATGTTTGAGTAGGGGATAACTCATTTTGCTGGAAGAGACACAGTTGACATGATACTACGCCTAATATTTAAAAGGACTTCGTAAGCGGTGGTACGACTTGTGCAACCTTACGGAATATTTGGAAAATTCATATTTCGGACTCTGCAGAACGCCTGACTACCTGCTATATTCCGAATATAAAGCTCTTCTGGAATTCTGCCAAGTGCGCAGATCCTTGTCCTTCGTTTTTTTTTTTTTTTCCCAATGTTGGACACTCAGCCGACTTCGGCTTGGCCACTATTAAGGCGAGAAGGGATGGTTACTTTATTCTGGAAGCACCGAGTTGGTGGGCCACCTTCCTTTCTATAAAGGGACGGACAGTTACAGCCGTGCCTTCTCCAGGTTTCCAATATGGGCTCTTTATTATCGTAGTCAGCTTCCCCTAAGCACTATACAGTCTGGGCGGCGGTATTGGATCTGTAAAACGATATATTTTTTCTTACATACAGCTGGTGCTTTTCTTATCAGCTGGTGTTTTCGTTGTCATATAGGGTCACCGAATGCTACTGTTCAAATCTACCGGCTCACATTCGCCGCTACGTTGCAGGATGATCGCATTAAATTTAAAACATTTGAGCGCAATCAAGCACCCTAGCTATTTGCTTAGTTTAAAGATTCTGGTGCAGTTTCTTCAATGTCCGCTTATTTCATTAATCGTGAGCGCAAAGAAAGAATTAACTTAAATGGTATTTAATCTGAGCTTTTTGAGCGCGTGAAATATATCACATTTGATCACAGGCACAAGATGTTTGAATTTTATCATACATTTGGATTTATTTTATTTAAGAGTATATTTTTATCATCCATATTGTCACATGCATTA
Organism: Stegodyphus dumicola; assembly: GCF_044657685.1. Classification (NCBI taxonomy): domain Eukaryota; kingdom Metazoa; phylum Arthropoda; class Arachnida; order Araneae; family Eresidae; genus Stegodyphus; species Stegodyphus dumicola. The sequence continues at coordinate 23,789,342 of NC_140776.1, read as the reverse complement.
ATTATTACTTGAAGCAGAATATTCAGCGATTTTAGTATGATGAGAATGCCCAAAATTTCAAAATATTCAAACCTAACCACAGTTTGAAATTTCAAATAAATTCCATGTTAATGGATTTGTAAAATATCAGACATAGTAATCAAAGTTAAAAATAATATGCAAATGTTTAGCATTGCGAACGGAAGACAGCTCATATGCTGATTAGTTTGCAAAGAATTAAAAGGTCCCTTATAACAAAATCGTAATTTTGTGAAACGTAGTAGAATGTTTCGGACGATAAATAAGATACTTTATCTATGAACGATTTATTTCTAAATATAACAATGAAAGAAAGAGACTGTTCACAAAGCAAGACTGAGAAAGTCTGGGAGAGAAAGAACCAAAGATTATTAAAGAACAGAAAATACTACCAAGTAAAACATCAAGGGAGTATGGAAAATCGTTTCGAGAAGTCTCTAAGCAGCTGAAGAAAAAGACGAAAATAAAAAGAGTAGAACTCGGTATCGCAAAACTGGACTATAAGAATAAATAATCCTTTTTTATAACAAAACAAATAAAATCAATATGAAAAATCTTCCAATCCTTTGGACTCGCAACAAAAAATCGGAAATCAAAATCTGGGACAAAGTATAGCGTTGCATTTCTGTATTTATGCCTTGACGTTTTGATAACTAGTGATACAGTTTACAAATGAAGATAAAATTTTTGTATTCGCTGCAAAATAAAAATGATTTTATAAAAAAAAAAACTATTATTTAAATTTAAGCTAGCATTCTAAACCAACCGATCTCCTTTCTACTTACACACTTATCTGCATATAAAATCTGTTAGTACAATCAAATATAAATTAGGAACATAAATAGTTACAAAGCTTCATTTTTTAAAACAGTTCTTTTGCATATTTCTGTCAGTTTGATTATTCTCTGCATATAGCCATAAAGTAGAGTTTTAGAAAGTTTATATTGCATCCAATATACTAAATTTAAATAATCACATTACATTATAATTTCAATATTATCAAAGGTTAATTTTCTTTTCATAGAAGAAAATTGCTCCGATTTCTTATAATAATTAAAGGCAACAATGTATAAATGTTTAATATGTTCTTAAACGTATAATTCAAACAAGGAAAATGAACACAAAATCATATGCGAAAAATAAGAGTGCACCAAAAGATATCCATTCGACAATTAACAAGTTTCACCAATCGAAGTGAACCTTTTTCCACATATTTCTACAGATTTGCAATTTGAAATTCTGGTCTTTGCATATGTGGCGAGCAAGGTATCCTTAACACTGCTTAACAAATTTTCAAATAACAGAATGGCTGCATATAAAGTTGTTATTTCTGATATCTTGTTTCGGAAATCAATTCAGCCTTTTATGGCTCCCTGCAAACTTTCTGAAAACAATCTGAAAGCATTCAGCATAGATATCTAATTAAGTAACTTCACTTAATACGGAAAATCTACAAGGTAGAGGATGTGTTCTCCCAGCATATAGAGAATAAATGTGTTTCGCTTGCCTAGCAAAATATCTCAAGGAGCAACAAATTTCAAAAGCATCTAATCACAGCAGTACATGAACATTTTATACGTAACAAATGAGCATTTTATACGTGGCATTTTAGAATTTCTGTCGCACAAAAGACGTCTGATGTGACCCATGGACATACTAACTAATGTTTCATGTCTTTTGTATATTTGAGTTTATATATTTGCAATACACTAATTTTATACATTTTTATCTTTAGGAACTTAATAAAATTATTATTAGCATCACATCATATTTCACCTCCAATACCACTCGTAATTAGCACTTTACACATAACCAAGAAAGGAATTTGTTAACTTGCTCGTACATATATGTATTAGATCCATTTATGTAATGAAAGTAAAATATTGTGAAAAATTGTCTGAATTATATTATATTTAATATACTATTTATATTACTGTATATTATTGCGTTCTTTTATACATTATTAGTCCAAATGGATGTAGTCTCAAAACGGCATTTTGCTTCGAATCACTATAAATGTCAGAATCAGTTTTCAAATTGTTGCCACCAAATATTATCTCTCTGTATTATATTTAAAGAAATTAAACAATGAAGAATCTACATGAACGTATGTATGTTTCTCGCATTGCTAAAAAACAACTGCATCTAGATTTAACAAAATTTTGAAGAATGCAGTCCTGCACCCGAACATGGGCACTCGGAAGCCTGGATTTTAAATTTCCAATTTGTTTTACTCTCTGTTTTATATTTTGTAAAATTTTAACGAATTTTTGGTTAACAAACTCAACAATTTCAATGAGAATTAGTTTTTAAAAAAATTTCGACGTTTAAATACAATATCAAAAATTTACAGCAAGAGTTATAATTAGCCGACGGTTTTAACAATTTTCATTACTCTCTCATTCAGTTTAAAATACGATTTTTCATATCCATTTTACTATGAATATTTATGATAGGATATTCAGTTTACAAAATTAGTTAGAGACGGGAGCTCTTAGACAGTAGAGAAGGATGTATATACGTTAACTTCAAATTGATAAAATTAATTTAATGCAAGCATTAAGCTGTTCAAAGAAGCATTTTAATTAAATTTTCTTAATTAATAACTTGATAGGAATAGCTCCCCTTACCAAAAATCAACCAAACATTTAAGTCAAAATCTAGTAATATAATGAACCAGTTTTGTTTCGAAAAAATAGCTATATTCTAAATAACAAATAGTTATGAATTCCCATTCGTTTTTACTATTTAATTAAAACAAAAGTCCTACAATTATTATTCCTACCAAATTCTAATTTTAACTAGAATTAATTAGAAAGAAGTTTGTTTTCCTAATCATAATCAAAAAAGCAAGCAAGTTATGCAACAGTTACAAACCACTAGTTAAGGCTTAATAAATTTTTAATTGGGATTTTAGTTTGACAATTTTTTGTACTTTTGTACTTGTATTCGTTAAGGAAGGTGAGTCACCACAAGGTTAATAAAACTCTGTACATTATCTATTAATTTGGGTGTTAAATTTAAGTTAATTGTACACCGCAAAGTTAGACATTTATTTCTTGAAGTTTCGCTCTCTCACAATGAAAGAAGTGAGGTTAAATTATTTAGAAACTGAATGAAAGCGAACTGCTCCTTTAAAAAACCGTTAGATGCTGAAGAATGAAAATTTAACATGGTTTCCTCTACGCTGCTCATAGTTTATATTCCTTATTTTGAAAATATATAATCAGTAGACAAAAAATTCAAGAAAGTTCCACCTAAAAGATATAAAAAAGTCACTAGTGCCATCTATTGGTAAAAAACGCGAACGAAAAGCATCCACATAATAACATCATGGAGAACTAATAGTAGAAAGCAATTCTCGTGCTAAAATTCTCATGCAAAGCTTTGAGGCTCACTTGGCTCGCTTGGAACTTCAACGTGCATTAAGTGACATAGGTCAGGAATACTGTAGATCATCTCAAGGCAAGAAAATCATCTTTCGTTCTGAATGATTACAAGAATTCAAAACAATACCTTTTTTTCCATGGATTAGTTCTAAAATTTCATATATTTTACAGAAATTTAACTTTCGTGTCCTTTTTTCTAGCAATAAAATTTGACAGTTGGTCCATATAGACTCTATTCGGTTACAAACAACATATCGACAGCTCTCCTAAATAAATTCTATCACGCATTATAAAAGTGAAGTAACAACATGTGTTTACGTAGATTTGTAGCACGGAAACTATCGATTTCGAGGGTGAATGAAGTCCCGCTTCATCAGGAGCAAAGAAATCTGATAACATTTAAGCATGTTGTTGTTACTTACGCTCACTAGTCTGACGTAGTCAGCCCAAGCCCACGAAATTCCTCTTCACAAAGAGCGCAAGATTACGCCTATCGTTGGCAACAGCCTTGAGCACCATACAGATGACAGTGAGATTTAGCTCAGTTCTACCTCCATTTTGATAGAGAGCACCCCGGGGAGGGATGGAATTGACGGATTCTGTCCACCAAACCACACGAGAGGACGTACGACTCCCTGCATATTTGGAGTGCCCCCATGTCGCACCGACGAAAGCATCCAGGCTTTCTCCGGAGTCGAACCCGGGCCCTTCGGCACGGCAGTCAGCGACGCTAACCATTATACTGGTTGGTCAGCACATTTAAACACTGTAGTAACATTTACCTTGCTAACATTTAAACATTGTTGAAATAACATCTATTATTTCTACTAACAGATGACACTATTCTTTGGTATCTCTCGACTTCCTTAGCTTATAAATGTGTTCATAACTTGGTTTTACAGTTTAAGATTTCTTTGCTTCTGATGAAGAGGGGCTTTGTTCGCCTTCGAAACATATAGAGTTTTTTATGCTAAAAATATATGCCTAACACAGGTTGTTACTTCACTTTTATGATTTATTTGAGGCGTGTGTCTCTTCTGTTTTGATCATATCAAGTGTGTTGCCTTAAACACTAACATAGTTTTTAAAATGAAGAAAGCTAGGTTAATAAACTTAACTCTCTGTATGACCAATATTTTGCTCAATATTCACTCTTTTCAAATTAAAAAGATTAATGATCACACTTCGAAGGTCTTCTAGTTTTAAACTCTCTAACTTACAAGATATGTAAATACTTTTTAAACTTGCTTTAGTTAGCTTACAAAACATTTGTTAGAACAACTTTTGTAATAGTAGGGAAAACGTTCTGTGATTAGATGATGATAAATGTGTTTAATTATCTAATGGCCTGAACAGGGAGCCGAGGTTTTTTTTTTTCCCCTTTTTATTGCGTACTTATATGCAGCTTTCTTATCTCTTTCACTTGATAAACTCTGTGTTATGATTTAACGAAAATCGCGAATTAAATACTGTTGTTTGGCGTAATTATTCAAAGAAATTCCTAAAGGGGCTAAAAAAAGGAGAGAAGTTTTATTTTGCTATTATTGCTTACTTTCCTTTTCTTCTTTCCCAGATTGAAGTCAAAAGCCACGCTTTACGACCTTTGTGAATTCATGCACCTGCTTTTATCCTTAGAAACTAAGCAGGTGGTAATAAAGGAAGAGAAACACTTAAAATATCGCGGTGAAAACTGTCTCCATTTCGAAAGAAATATTAAGTGCTTCCTCCGAAGTTTCTCTCAAGAGAAGAAAGAGTCAAGCCAAAAGAAAGGATATACTGCTTTCGCTTACATTTCAGTAATAAGGAAAAAATACTGGCACTTTTGAAATTTTATTTCCTTAAATTTGTTGCTTATGTTACATGGTTTAAGATAAGGAACAAAAAGGACAGAGTATTATACCTTTCGCAGAGGAATGATATTTCCCGCTACTGATATGAATCATTCATTTAAAACCATTGTTCTTTTTGTAAATTTCGATAAGTTTTGAAGTGGTTATATTGTATTTTGTTGAAGGTATTCGCAAATATTTAAAGCTGTATGCACAAAAGTTTACAAATTGAATATAATAATGGACAAAAATAGTAATGGACAAAAATACACAAAAGCTGCAGCAGCTCAAAGCAAAACGTCGGACAAAACAAATATAAAAAAAGTGTGATGTGGATACCATATGACTTCCTTGTACGGTCCATTCAATTGTACGTATTTTTGCTGCATTTCATGTAAACTTATTTCCTCGAATTTTATTAAAGATATGTTCCTCATTCAATTAATTCAGCTTCACTTCGCGGCAAAGAAAAGACACATAAAATCTCAAAACATCTTTACTAAAAATTGTAAAATATAGAAAACCATACAATACCAAATACAGTTAAAAATTCTTAAGTTAAAATGGAATCAAAAACAAATAATTCACTCGAATTATTTGCTTCGAATCAAAAACAAATAATTCAGGCAGCGGACAGAAAAACGGATTTTTTTTCGCAGCACGAAACGAAAACGTTTACTTTTGGTCCCAGTGAAGACAAAAACACACTGAAGTTGATGCTCAAACTGATTTAATTCACTATTCTACTAATAATTGCAAAAGATGAACAAATGGCGCCTACTTCAGGCGCTTAGCAGCACAGCATAAATTTCTAAATTTTGGATAATTCTACAGCTTTTGCTTGCAGGCTAACTAAAGACAAAAATACCTTAACCGGAACATAAGAAAAACATATTTCAATCACTTTTAAAGCAAAAAAAAAAAAATTAACAATTTACCAACATATAAGGATAAAAATAAACTGAGCTCAACGAGCCGGGTAACAGAATGGGTATATATGTATATATATATATACATACATATACATATGTACGTACGTACAGACGTTACGAAAAAAAATCTCTTCTGAAGCCAGTTTACAATCCGTTTTGGGAAAACGAGTCCTTTATTCTGCTCTTACGTACAGATGTCACGCAAAAACATCCTTAAATATTATTTGATAGGGTCAAAATGGCTATCGTATTTGAAATATGATACCGAAAGTTTTCGAGTTTAAAATACTTCCTTTTCTTCGTACAAGGATGTAAAAATTATTGCAATACAATATGCACTGTTGTAACGTACGTTGTAACAACAACGTACTGTTTCATATATAAGCGCACAAACTAATGCAGAAAACTATTTTTACTTCCAAACACATGCAGTATCTAATATTTTTGTTCGCATGGATATTCCTCTCCTAGAAATCATGCTTTTGAAGTATGTCTCTTTAAGTTGCAACTTAAAATTATTAGCGAAGAATAAACATTATTTTTAAACTAACATTAGTTCAAAAATACTCGAATTTTCGTTTTATTGACAAAAGGAATAGCTTTTATAGACAAGCAAGTATTTATTACTTTGTTTAACTTTCTTTTTTTTTTTTTTTACCATGGAACCTCTCAGAGGCCGATCGGCCAACGAGTCTGCAGCTTCTCTGATGATGTCTTCAACTAAAAAGACATGACTAATTTAGTTTTCAAAATGTAGTACCAAACAGAGCAAGTACAACCGAATGCTCTGAAACTCTCAAGTAGAGAGAATTTTGCTGGTAGCAAGATTTTCGACAAAGAAAACAGTTAATTACTTTTAGAATTATGTAAATACTGATTCCATGCAATTAAATACTGAATGCTGCTAGCAAAATTTCAGACCCAAAAAAATTAACTTATAGTTACTTCTAGACCTATGTAAATTTTGCTTCTATTTATTTAAATATCGAATACTATTTTGATATTTTTATTAGTGATGTTATGATATCATGCTTCTCACAGATTTATTATAAATACGTTTGAGTGGATGGTATAGTTGTACATACAATCAAACCACTAGTTGCTACAAAGGAATTGCATCAACATCTTTACAACGAATCTACATATAAAATTTTATTGTATACGATATCACTGCATAATTAAAAAATGAATAATACTGTTATAAATCCCTGTAATTATTCAATATCTTTTCATTTGTTCCTTTTAGGATTAGAGTTTTAGGCTTTATATTTCTTGCAACTGAATTTGTGGCCACGTGTTTTTCATATAAACTTTTATTTCTTATGGAGAATTTTAGGTGTTTGAATTCTGAGTGTAAAAACGTTTAAATTTTAAACATAGCTCAATTGTAATTCGAGGTATCTAAGCAAAACAGTCCTGACGGGCTTTGGCAACAATTTTTATTGCTAAGTTAGCCAAATTTCTCGATTTCTTGCCAGCTTGGCGACTTTCTAGAAGATTCGAGAAAACGCATTTTTTAAGAGTTACGACCTATTTTTCCTGAAGCTTCGGGAAGTCAGAGCAACACTATATAAATACAGTTCGAATCACATACTGAGAAAGCTATTAATCAGCTCCGAGACTTTGTGGTTAAAAGAGTGTTTAGCTGAACTACCTTTTAAGGATTACTCTATGACTGAGAACTTACGATATTTTTATTGCGCTAACTAGGAATAACTCATTCTTTTTGAGCTATTTGTACCTATCTATTTAGCCTTGTGTTAATAGTATTTATAATAAACTGTTAATTGCTTATTCCTGCTTATCTGGAGTAATCATTTAAAAAGACAACCACGAACCCATGCCAAAATATACCAAAAATATATTACAGAAAAAATAACATGCCAAAAATACATTATGTGAATAAAAATTGAAAAATTAAATACTGTAAAAATCAACACTAAGGAGTAACAAACCAAAACGAAACATAAATTTAGCAAAGCAACAACCATGTGTTGGCGCAGATTTAGTCAAGAACTCAATCGTTTTCAAGGGCAAGGAGGAACAGGTCCCTCTTCATCAGGAGCAAAAAAACCTGCAAGGTCGCAACGATCTTATTTTATACTCTACGTCGGTAAAGCGAACGAGAAGGTTTATAGCGATCTGTCGGCAAAATAGTTGAAATTGAAAAGTTATATTAAGAGAATTTTAAAAGAGTTAGAAAGGGATGGATTGGACTTAAAGTCATTAACTAAGCAAGACAACTCTTAGCGATGAAAAACTTCAAAAAGTCATTCAGTATTCAAACAGTGTCTTCAAGCATTCTCTAAAAATGATTCAGTTTTCATTAAAATATGTGTGGCTTATATCCACATTTCACGCATAAAATGCGTAATTTCCAGTAACCATTTATCCAAATAACTAACGGAAGTCTTGTTCTAAATGATTATACTTTAATTATATTTTAAATGCGCTGCATTTCAGATTCCTTGTTTGCAATATTTCACCTAGTTAAGGCAGCGAATTCAATTATTTGGTCACGCAAGTCACTATAAACCAGCTTGGAGAAGTAATTACTTTAACCCTAATGAAGGTCACACTAACACCTTAACACAATTGCTGTGAAAAGTATTAATTTGATATTAAAACTTCAATTGATTTACTATTCAAACAATCATCTGAAATTCTTGGCTATCAAACACTCTTATGGTGAGTGGTATGCATGGTTAAGAAATATTTGTATCTAGAAAATGAAAATAAATTGAGAGATAATAACACCTTCGAAAATGCATGTACTCGTATAATACCGCCTAAATATTTACTCGTAGAATACCTTTGCAGCCTTTTAAATGTAACTACGCTTGTGACGCTAATGATGTTAAAAATTTATCTGTGGCTTGGAAACTGATTTATAGAATTAATTTTCCACTTTTATCATTAAACTGTTTAAACCCTGACTTAATCTGCAACTAATATTACTTTCTAAAGTGTTTGGCAAAACTGATTGCTATGTTGATATTGTTTTGGATTTCAGGTCATGTTTGAGAAAGCGTATGTACTTTCCTCTCTTATTAAGCAACAAAATGTATCAATAAAAGGTAATTTTATCTTAAAGTATTAATTTTTTCTACTGGTAGGATCATATCTTAAAATAGTAATTATTAATTATTAGTAATTTAATACTATTCAGATAATAATTCAGCAGATAAGAATTTCAGATAATAATTTTTGATATTTAGAATTAAATAATTAATCCCCAGTAATTAGTACTCTAGTAATAGTACTAGATTACAAATTACTAGTAATTAAAAATAATTATTATTAATTAGTAATCTAGTACTATTCAGATAATAATTCATTTGATAATAATTCAAATAGTAATTTTTTTATGTTTAGAATTATTATTTTTGATATTTTATTTATTTTATAATTAAATTATGTTATTTATTAATAATTAGTAATCTAGTACTATTCAGATAGTATTTGAGCTGATAATAATTCAAATAATAATTTTTGATATTTAGAAGTAACATTACGAGTATCATCAAATAAATTATTACTTACTTCTGATTAATATAAACAATATTACACGGGAATAATAATTGGTATTTAAAGATGTAAATTCAGTTAGAATAAAAAAATTACATATCAGAATAATTAGATTACATCCGATAATTCTTCCAGAAATCCATAACAAGCTTTATACCACTAGCTGACATTGCACTTCCTGAGCAAATGATAGCAGGAAGAGTAACATTTTCTCTGGGGGATAAATATAGCTACTATTACATTACTTACTAACAGCAAGATAAGTAATTTGAGGGGGAAGATGAGTTTATTAATTCTTCATAGATTTAAAGTATTCATCTGTCGTTAATCACCAAATAACACAAAATACAATAAGTTATAATAAATAAAGAAAATAAGAAAATCACAATATTAAGAAATTGTTTCTCACTGCATCTGCTATCTAAAGATGAAATTCATTACAAAATCAGTCATCTGTATTGTAAATCTATTTCAATCTGTAATATTTGCTAAAATATGCAGAAATTTTATAGACTCGTTTTGTGTTGGACAAGAAATATAATTAATTTTCAGTCAGTCATAAATTTTGCCCTTAAATAAGAAGATGAATGCTGAATGATGTATATTAATTTTGTCTATTATCACAGATTATTATTAATTTGTGTAGTTGGGTGAACGTGAAAGTTATGTGCATTAAAGAAAAGGAAAATTTTCGCATGGCAAGTTACTATTTGTAATATTCTTGAATCATAATTGCCTAAATCAATTTTCATAAGGACCCCAGCCTTACATGTCTATGCAAATTATAGCTACCGTCATTACCATCTATGGAACTGTCTATCGAATCTATGGAGTGTCTGTGGAAATCACTGCTTGTACAATCTGGCCTCAGAATGAACAAGAGTTTAAAATTTACAATGCTATTAACAATGTTGTGTTGATGATACTAATAAAATGCCATATTATACTCTATTTATAGCTTTAAATAAGAGCAAATCGAAGTCGTCAATGAATCTAAAATGCAATTATATGATACAGGACTTCTTTTAGGAAGTGATGTTCTGAGAACTTTCTGAGTTCTTTAAACTCTTCACAAGAGCATTCCTCGAATAATGTATGGCATAGGCGTACATGTGTGATTCCTAGAATTATGCATGGCATAGGCGCATGGGATTGCCGTGCGGAGGAGCTGGTTAGACTTCGTATGAAACTGGACACAATGCAGAGAGCTTGGTTACTAATGTTTACGAAATGTTTCAGAACGACGTCTACTGAGGTTGTTTGTATCCTAGCCTGTGTGCCCCCCTCTCTCCAAACTATTTGTTTTTTATTATGATAAACTTCGTTTAAGAACAGGAAATATAGATTTTAAATTATATGGAGATTCTTTTGTAACACGGTGTGCTTTTGAAAAACTTGATTTAAATGTGATTCACCCTGCTGAAACAATTTTTATTTCGTATTATTTGGATGCTTCAAAAATAGGAGAGATTGACATTTATACAGACGGGTCAGGTCTGGGAGACGCCATTGCTTTCGCATATGTTATACATCATTATGGAATAGAGATTGAGAATAATAAATTTAAAATCAATATTTATAACTCAGTTTATCAAGCGGAAGCTATGGCTATTTTTTATTCACTGAAATGAATTAAGAAGATTCTTAAAGGGAAATATGATATGCATATTTATTCTGACAGTCTTACAGTTCTTCAAGCTCTCTCACAACCATATCAAGACAACCCTTTAATGGTAGATATTAGAGAATTATATAAAGACTTGAGAGAAGATCAAAATATTGTGTAAAGGCACAAGTTGGACATTTTGGAAATGACAGGACGGATGCACTGGCCAAGGAGGCAATTACCGACGTTAATGCTCCTGATATTGATGTACAGGGATCAATAGAGAAATCTGTGACTATTATGAAAAATTATATTTATGATAAATTTAGGGAGGAGTTGGAAAGGTCTGATCGAAATAAAGGTTATATGAAATTTGTTAAACTTAAAAGAGGTTTATATTATTCAGACATTGTCGTTAACCAAATCATTACAGGTTATGGCCGTTTCCCTTTCTATTTTAAAAGGTTTAAATTACAAGAGTCTGACCTCTGTGATATCTACCGGGAACTGCAGAGCATTATGTGGAATCGTGTAAATATGTTACTGATATCAGGAACGAGTTTAAGAAAAATGATGTTTTTAATATATATGATATTTTAAATGATTTTAAAAGACTGAAAAAAATTGCCAGGAAAATGATGAAGAGGATTAATCATAATAAGCTTGCAGTAGGGATTTTAATCTGAATTTTGTTTTTTAGTTATGTTCTTTATGTCTGTTGAAGGTGCTCTTTCTGGCTTGCTCTGGCGCAGCCGCAAAAAGGCCATAGGGCGACGTAAAGTTTGCCAGGAGGGTCGGGCTGCGGCCCTCATATCATATCATATCTTCACAAGAGCATTTTATTATATATTTAACATTTCTAATTATTTATTATTTTATAATATTTTGTACGTTAACAAATTAAATGTAACATGTACACTAAATTATTATAATAAATGCCGCTGAGCTGCAGATATTTGATATAATACCCATCAATAGAACATATAAGCCGGAAGTCTAAATGATGGTGAGGTTGCTCTTTTGATGGTCTTCTGTCTTCTACCCACAAGAGCTCCTACCCAGAAACACTAAAATTCTGTCCTTCTTTGAAGGGAAGGGATGAATTCGTAGAACACTTTCTAAGGAAAACTTTCTGATATTCACATTATACATTGATAAAACCATGAAAACCAAACATGCAGACGAGTCCAATTACCTGGTTTCGGACCTGGGTCGAGCAACGAATATTCAGGACCTTAACACCTCCGCCACAAGTGGGATAAAGAAGATGAAGGATTTGGTAACAAACTAAAGATCTGATATCAGTAAAGAAAGAAAAATAATCTTCGTCATCTGAAACAGAGCATTTTCTTTAAAATAAAAAGAGTACTTTTATCTTTTTTCTTCTTGCGTATTTAAGAAACCTGTATGCAAATTATGTATAACGTCCATAAAAAAAACCTTCTCTCCTACCGCCTTAATTCCTTTTTTAATATAAACTATTAGGCAACTATCTGGGATCAAATCAAAGTAAGTGCTTGCATTAAGCAGCCTGTTTTTTTATTTCGCTTGTTTCAGTTTCTTTTACACCCTACTTTGAACTTTTTCACAGTTCTCGTTTTAGGGGAACATTTTTAATAAGGATTTTCTTAAGCTATTGTGCAAAGTACATTTTATAACAGCTTTCCTAACTTTACATTAAATTATAATATTTCAACAAAACTGTATATAAACTGACATTTAGGAGAAAATTTCCAACGTTGCTTTCTATTATTTTTCAAATATTTATAAAAAATAATCAAATCATTTTACAAGATGTTTATTAATTAACGAATAAAACGTAAAACCTCAAACCAGATAATATTTCATTTATTAAATAATTGCTTTTCATACTTTCCGCTAAATGTTTTGGGTTAAATTCTTGATTTATGAATACGTAATAATTTTACACAATTATTATTTTTTAAAAAAGTAAGTCAATGAAACTGAATTAAAACATCAGAAATTTTAAATACATCCTAGATTTAGTAGCAGATAACTGCAATTTTGTTTTAAATTTCCATTTAAAATTAAAGTTAAACATTATTTTATCATTGCTTTATCTTTATTTGCATTATTATCACTTTTAATCTAGAATTTCACTATAAAATTGAAACTATGTTCCAAAATCAAAATCGTAAAAACAACCTTGTATTTAGCGTAGGTATAATGAAACAATCAATCGATTTCGAGGGCAGCTAAAGGATCCTCCTCATCAGGAGAAAGAAATATCTAGAAAGAAGAAAATAAAGGAGAAGGAGTGACAGAAACACGTAGTCCTTATCAGCACTGCACGTGGTTATAACTAGATTTTTAATTAGAGTTGCACTGGCCGCCTACTTTTACTGAGCCAGGCTATCTGATCAGCGAAGTTATTTTACAAGAAAATTTAGCGAAGTTAAAATAGGGAGAGAGGGGCAAATGCACCTTACGCTCAAAATCTACTTGAAATAATGGAAAGCAACCACTGAACGGATTTTTATACCCTCTGGTAGTACCAAACGCGAGGAGGTAACGCCATCTATCGGCAAAAATAACTGAATTAAGATGGTAGAATTTTAAAGGCATTAGGAAGGACTGGATTGGACTTCAAATCAATAACTAAACCTGCTAAATCTTTGTGAATGTGAAAAGCCTCAAGAAAATCCTATTCACCTATGGAAGAAGCCTTTTGGATAATTTTTGCAGACCCAAAATCAAAATTATGGCTAAAAGTCCAACTATGATACGCTATTGAAGATTTGTTAATTTCGCCTTTTCTGACATAAGATTCATGTTCCTTGATACGAAACTTCAACGCTCTTTTTGTTTGGCCAATATATCTTAAACCACACTGACACGATATACTATAATTCCACAAGAATTCAAGACAGAAACGCAATCTTTTAGAATCGAAGTGTGAATTTTATTAATAGGGGAGAAACCGACTTGAAAATTGAATTTCTGGAGAATGCGTGCAATTTTATAGCTAACAGAAGGATAAAATAGAAGCACGACAAGGTCACTAATATTAGTTTTAACAGTGAAATGTCTTCTTTGATGGGAATCTGAAAATTTTTTAACAGCTTTATCAATAATCACGGGAGAAAATCCACGGTCAATTGCAACTGCTCTCAAATAATTAAGTTCATTGGTAAGCAAAGATTTAGAGGAACAAACTTTAAGCGCGCGGAATACATAATTGTAAAAAGAAGCCATTTTTTGCTTAACAGGTTGGCATGTCTTGGCATGGGGTGGTAAACAAACTGCAAAGGGTTTACGGTACACAGTGGTGCTAAAATCAGTTTCATTGCGGATTATAAGAATATCGAGGAAGGGGAGGGAATTGTTGGTTTCAATTTCAAGAGTCAATTGGATGGCTGGATCAATTGAATTCATAATAGATAGAATCTCGGATAAATCCTCTTTATAATCGTCAAAAGTGCGAAAGTGTCGTCAACATACCGAATCCAAAGACGAAAAGATAGTTTATCAAATAATATCATCTCAAAATAGTGCATATAAATGTCCGGACTGAAAGGATTACCCACAGCCAATCCTTCAACTTGACGAAAATATGCATTTTGGAAAACAAAGTGGATTTGACTGAGAGAAACTTTAGTAAGCGAAACCAACTCATTAATTTCAGTATGTGTGAAGTGAAATTCCCGAAGCCTAGTTTCAAGACAATTTAGAGCTCCTTCGACCGGAACATTAGTAAACAGTCATTTGACATCAAATGTAACCATAATGGAACGAAGTGGAGAAATATTTTTAAGTTTATCAATGACTTCAACAGAATTTTTTACAGTGTGAATATTGTTAGCAAGTAGAGGAGAAATTCTGGAAACTAAATATTTGGCCAAAGGATATGAAGCAGTACCTATGTTGGAAACAATTAGTCGAAAAGGAATACCAGTTTTGTGGACTTTTGGAAGAGCATAAAGTCTAGCGCAATTAGTAATAGGTGGAATAAGTGATTTCTTCAACTGAGTTGGCAGAATGTGGGAAGATTTAATAGCACTTTTTACTTTCGTGAGGTCCGAAGTTGAAGGATCTTTAGGTATCGAGCAGTATGGGCCTTCATTTATCAGTTTAGAGACTCCAGTAATATATGTGTGTTTGTCCATAACAACGATCTGTCCGCCCTTATCAGATTTAGAGATAATGATATTAGTATCAGAATGAATTTCACGTAAGATACCATTTTCCTTTTTGCTAAGATTCTAACCCAAAGATTTGTTGTTAAAATAACGTTATGAGTAATTAGGTGGCGGATTGTATCCTTCTGCGTTTCCGAAATTTTGGAGAATTTATAGGCTTTCTCTATAGGGGCGATGATTTGAGGAATTGAAGGTTTAAATGTCTTTGAAAAGTTGAAATTATATTTTAATACTTTTAACTGATCCTCCGAAAGATTATTATTAGGGATATTAACCATGGGGTTAACGTTTACAGTGGGAAGATCAGCTAGATAGTTGAGACTATCCGACTGGTGTGTGAGTTTAAGGAATTTAGAAATGAGCACATTTTTATGCCGTTGACAAACGGTATCGGTTCTAGACCAGGATGTATGTTCAAATGAGGAAAAATTTTCAGTGGAATTAGCAATTTTTAAATGGAGATAATATAATTTAAATTCAATTTTAGATAAACGTTTGCGTGTGTCCCTTATAATGTGACGAAGAAGTGCCAATTTGAATTTATGCAAAATTTTTGAAACGTGAACGGAAGCTTTAAGGCTACATTTCACATGTATAAATTTGGGAATGATAGTTTGATGTTTGCATTTAAGTAGAAACTGTGGATGATTCAAGAATTTCGTACGCTTAAGGCGTAACTTACAAAATCGGTTCCTGTCAGTGGACATATTGTGAAAAGGCACAAGCAAGAAAAAAGTGAACAAAAGAAATATAATTCCGAAAGTCCAAACAAGTAATTACTTATAACATGAAAAAACACCAATAAATAATGAAGACAATTTTCATCAACATATGACAAAAACATTCCAAAATGAGAGAAACATCCAATACTGAATACTATTTTCTTCTTTCTAGGTATTTCTTTCTCCTAATAAGGAGGGACCTTTAGCTGCCCTCGAAATCGATTGAGTGTTTCATTATACTTACGCTAAATACAAGGTTGTCTTCACGATTCTGATTGTCACATTAACGTGTTTCTCTTCTAGTCTATGTTCCAAAATGCTTTCTGTGTTCTGTTTCTATTTTGGTATTACTCAAAATAATAAAATAAAAACTTTGAATTTTTAATAGTCTGTAACCGATGTGTTATTAAATATTTTTTCAGGTGCCACTTATTTCAGCTTTAAAACCGCACACATTTTCTTACATTTGTGGGTCATAAATATAGTGAAACACCAGTATACGTTAAAACGACTAATGTTTCTTTCGTATGTCAGTAATCTGTGTTTGAATAATACGGCATTTTTCAGAACAATATACAATCTCGGTTTCAGATGGTAAATATGTGACATTTTGTCATACGTTCATTAGTTTAATTACTAGTAAAATTGTTTTAGATTAATTATAAAACATTCTTAAACGCACAAAGGGAAATGTTTGGCAACTGTACTTAAATTTTAATTACTACTAAGGAAATTTGTGGAAATTACTCCGAAGTTGATGTTAACTGTTAGGTGAAAGTTAATTTCTCTCCCATTATTCTTGGTTTTGCATCAAAATACTCGCTCAGACCAGAAATTTACGCAGGTTTCATAGAAAAGCCCATAGTTTAAAAGTTGGTTAATATTAACCCTAAGTTCTCCGGAGCTTACGATACTTGGGTTCGACTGAGTAAAATTTTCTGTAGAGTTTGGAGAGCACACATGATAGCTAAATGCTATGCCATGGCATTTTGCTTTACGAATTCAGATATACCGTATCCCATTCGATGTCTGATTGCTCATAATTCGCCAGTCAGATAGATAGCTCTGAGGTTACAAAAGATAATTTAATTTAACTTTAACTACAAAAGTTACAAACTCATGTGTAATTATGTTAATACTTTTTATTTCGTTTACATTAATATTCAACACATGCAAACTATACATAACTAAATGAAAGTTAAGAATAAAATTTCCATATTATTTCTTTACCTTTAGTACGTTTTTTATAATATCTAATTACTAAAAAAATCAAAAAAGGCCTTGTATTATTCACTATCTTGCGATACATGAGTCACATGAGTCGTGCCCCGTACATAAAAAAAAAACTACTTACTATATACTAAGTATGAACACCAGCGGAACGAGACTGCCTGCCATCCACTAATGCAAAGATCAGCTACATCAAAACTCATAACCATGCCCACAAAAAGGGGTTAATCGCTTTAACCAGTCATACAATCTGGTATTCGTAATACAAATGTTGCCAGTCGACTGTGCGGTCGCTTTTTGATCAGCCAACTTTAGCACCAGGAACCATATTTAAATATCGGCAGGAATTAGAGAATTTCATTTTTACGTTGGCAGTACGATCTTCTTTCACGAAGTGTTATTCTGAAAACATTCCGAGTACAAAACTTTCCACAAGGAATGCCTACTCCTACCAAGGCACACTAAATTTGTGGCCTTTTTAGGGAATTATTTTCTCAGATAGCAGGAAAATGCTACTAAATTGTCGCTATTGAACGCTGTTTTACACAAGAGTATCCGAGTTTCAGGTAGAGCAGGGTCCGATTACTTCCTGCAAAAATCGGATCTCTTACGTTGATATTCCATTCACTACCACAACTGCTCAGGAATATCAGAATGAGTCTTGCTCATTTAAATGTCTCTGCCAAATTGTTTTTCGCACATGAAGTACGCACGTGTCTTACAAGCAAATGTATAATTAAGGAATTTTGTTCTCACTTATGAACGCAATAATGTGAAACAAAACCTAAATCGGAAGAGACACTTTACTGTGCTCTTGGGTTTGAAAATATCTCTAAAAATGTCTCAGTTGTAGTCTTGCAAAATATGTAACATACTCATTTACAATGAGTCCTACAATAAATTTACTCTGTGAATTTTCCAATACATCGAACATAGATGATAATTTTATTGAAGACATCGAACGATGTAGAAGCCATGTGTAGCAGCTTAAACCCAAACCAACTTCATAACGTAAAACAGAATAACTGTTTATGCACAAAGATCTGAAAATATGTTCACATGCGTTTATGGGGCGTCATGCAAAGCACTGGCCAATCAAAAGCTGGTTAATTTAACGTCCTGAAAAACAGGTATAAATTTTCGGTCATTAAACGGATTCTTGGCGTCAATAAATCATATTAAACCAGAATTCATGCTTGATACTGATATAGATACTTGTTCTGATAAGTTAAAACATATATATGTAAATCACGCCAAATAAAATATTTCTCAAACTCCCTCCGGCAGACATATTTATTAGAGCATAATGAAAAATGTTGTAAAAACTTAGGTCGCCAGTATGTGGAAAAGATGCTTTTCATTAAACATCATGTAGTCATTAGGTTTTGAAGAAGGATACGTGAAAAATGTGCATTGTCTTCGTCGGGATTTGAACCCTTGAACTCTTGAATATTAGTATGCTTCGAATTACACCACGAAGGCATGCCCAAGGGAGAAAATGCCCTATATACTCCACATTTTAAAGCGTGAATGAGTTTAGAAGCGAACCATTTCTGATGTCAAAATTGAAAAATATACTCGTAATACAAGAAAACGACCTGTGCAATGTTTCCGTTGCCAGACGCTTGGAAATACCCAGTATTTATGTAACAATCCCGAACGTTGTGTAAAATGTGAGAAAGCACATCGAAGTAACGAATGTACAAAGAAACCAAAAGACAAACCACGCTGTATTTACTGCAGTGAAGAACATGTCAGCAGCTATCGTGGCTTCAGAGCATACAGAGATAAATTCGAAAAGAAGAAAACCCAGCAGTCTTCCGCTCCAAAATTTGTCAAGAACAAATTTCTCGGAATTATCCAAAAAGGAAGAAAATTCAACCAAGATAACTAATAAATCACTCTACAGCCAGAAAGTTAAATCCACCATAAAATCAAATCCAAAATCGATGCAGTATCATGGCTCTTAGACGAAAAAATCCAGAACCTATTGAAATCGTATCTCAGTGGTTCGGAGCAGCCCTTTAGACACTTGGATTCTGACATCGCGGGTTCTTTCCGCAAAAACTACACCTAAATACAGGACTCATTGTCATTTTGGGCTTCCTCACCTGCGGGCGTGATCTTTATTAAACATCAAGTCCAGTCATTAGGTTATTTTTGAAGGCATTTATTTTATTTTATTAATTTAGTACCATAAATGACCTTTGGCACGTTAAATTAATTTACTGTATTAAACTTAAAAGTTGTGTTTCAGTTGCAAGTGAAGTTCTAAGGATGACAGGACACCGTCGCCAAATCTTGATGGTGACGAACTATTGTCCACTACCTTTACATTCGAGCGCTACTTATAGAGTCATTAGGTTTCCTTGAAGCAGGAAATGTGAAAAATATGCAATACCGTTATCGGGACTTGAAGCCTGTAACTCTCGAATACGCATTAAGTGTACTTCCAATTACACCACAAAGGCATGTGAAAAGGAGGGAGAAAATATGTTAATAACTTAAAATGTTTAATATTCAAAATTTCTTCCGAGAAAAATTTGATGGGTTATACTCCAAAAAAACATCACAACTGAAGCCGAGAAGAGACGTACGCCTCTGCGGATAAATATGCTTTTCGTGCATATTATGTTATTTGATTTTTATGTTTCTTCAACAAGTACCGTAATTTTCTTTTAATTGTGTTTTCACATTGCAGGCAACACACAGAAGAGTTATAAAGAAACTTGTCATTTTACTAATAGAATTGATTTCTGGTCTAAATTCAATAACCATAAAATTAAGGCTGTCTGTAGATTATACTGAAAATTATCTCAATGACGAAAACTATAAGATAAAATTCACTGCAAACGACACTACGTCTGTTCCATTCAGTTTCTACAATTTCTGCATCCATTTGTGTTTAAAAATAAAAGATACGTCAGCGCAAATTTACTTTAAGTTCGAGCTAGATTATTCGTTTTACGCGGCAGAGTAAGGAAAATAAAGTTCAATGAATCAAAATTTGCTTATCGACATTTGTAAAAAATCACTAGCAGTTTCTATCGTCTCTGTTGTGTTAACCAGTCATTTAAAATAAGAAGCTAATTTTTCCTTCTCCGATTCAATGATTCGCCAAAATGCTCCATAATATTTATCATAAAATAACATAAATTAAGTCAGAAATTGTCGTTACTATCATGTCTTTTGCAATGTTATGAAATCACTTATAATAGTTTGTAATGGTATAATATTATGAAAACATAATATATTTAAGTTAAATGCATAAGTTGTATATATGGATTTCTAATGTATATGTTTACATTTCAAATAAGAATATTTTTACAACTGCACATAAATATGCTTGCAGAAAACTGTATGTAGTTGCAGGGTTTTTTAAACAAAGCGAAGTAAAAGAGTCTCTCTAGAGAGTATTAAAAGAGACAGGATAAAAATTAAATTACTTTCCTTATCGCTTCAGAGTTAATTATAGCCTGAAATGTGAATAATAAGTGTTTTTCTGTCCCGGTGGTATATTAAATGTATTATAACAACAAACCGATAGAAATATGTGCCTTGATTTAATTACTGTGTATAAAAATAAATTAATAAAAGTAATTCGAGCAAACAAAAATTGAAGTGAGTAAAGTATTTCTATATTCATAAAGGTTAAACTTTGCATTTTTGGCTCCCTGGTGAAATACAGTGCTATGTGCTTAAGAAAAGTGATTTCATTTCGAGCTAGAATTTATGTCCCTGATTTCGATTTCTTTAATTTAATTGATGTAACAATCTGTTTAAGTATTTAAATGCATCGTGCATCATTAACAGCTCAGGTTTGCGATGCTCATTACAATTTTCATATGTTAAGTTACAAATCTCCAAAAATTCAAGATGTCAGTAGTTTCTTAATATTTTATATTTAGTAACTGTTCCTGTCTGGACGCATTTTTGAAACAATGATGTGCTGAAAACTGCCATTTGAGGAGGTGGAGTTATAAGGTATTTCTTCCGCCTTCCTAGCGTGCCTTCGAGGCGTAGTGGCTCTGCACGCTGGGCCGGTATTCCAAAGGTCCGTGGTCGATTCCCTGCGAAAGCGGTTGTTAATTTTTCATCTCTCCAGCTTTTCTAATTAACCTAATGTCTCTACAGAGTGAGGTAGAGTAATGCAAATTTTATTTTCAGATCATAAATAATTCATAATTTAATTTAATAATTCGCGAAGGTTTAGACATTTGTACGATAGATATATGATATAAAAGGATCCGAGAATCGTTTGAAATGCCAGTTCCTTGAAGACATTTCCTTTTTATTACGAAAGTAGATTGTTTTCGTAAAATCATCGGAAAAGTAGAAATGAGATAAAGCAAAATGTGGGATTTGTTGAGATTACGGAAAAGCCTCGAGGGCTATTAGTCCAAGGAGATGGATGCTTTCGCGGAGAATTTTCTAAGGGAAACTGGCTCATGTACACGTTACACATAGAGAAAAATACGAAGGCGTTACAGCCAGTCGGTTCGCGGGGTTCGAACCTCGGACCGCGCTACCAGAGTTCAGCGACTTTTCACGGCTGCTGGTGGGCCTGACATAAAAAGAACAAAATGTTGCCAATAATTTGTGCAGGCAAAAAATGTTAGTGCTGTCAGGCTTCCAAATGTGGACCTTTTTAAGTCATAGCAAAGTATATAACTAAAATAACACTAAAACGAGATTTAATATGATAGCAAATACTCCGCATAAATATAAGATATATATTTCCGTGCATTTCTCAAAGTTCGAAAATCTGATGAGGATTGTAAAAGGATTGCTGAGTTGATGATATATTAATTCGACCTGTCTGGATTTGGCAAACAGAAATGTAAGAAACTAGGTACTTGACGAATGCAAATAGAGAATTAACAGAAATTAAATATCTTATTGCATTCGTCAAGTCGCTATGTCGACAGCTACATTATCTACACATGACAAGGACGAACGTCTAGTCGCCCACTTTAGCTAACGTCGAAAGCTCAAAAGGTCACAAGTGTCCTTCGATTGCTCAAACTAAGCATATTTTGTTCCTCATCTAGCTTTCCGTAAGTAACCAATCAACACTTGCTGCAAAACTGCCATTTATTTGCATGCCTTGTGAATGAAATTTTATTTCCGTTAGCCATTGCATGAAACACTTTTGTTTCACCATTGTGTTTCTCAAAGGCAGTATACTTCTTTTGTTGTCTCTTCTATGCCATAAAAGTAATTTTTCTATAAAGTGAATAGAAATTTTCAGTATGAAAACAATGTGGAGTAAAGATAGCTTCTGTAAAGAGGGCTACACAGGCTTTTTTTAAGAGTAAGATTGTATTCGGTCTTAACAAATGCTATCCCAAAAAATTTTAAAAAAACTACTTAATCCTTTTATAGCCCTTTATATTTATTTATTTTTAATATCTGTTGGATGTTTGATTGAATAAAAACGAAACAAAGTAGGGCTATATTTGTAAGAGGACGAAATCTTTGGGGGGGGATGTTTCTAAGAGAAACTAGCTGGCATTCGTGTAACGTGTGGAAAAAATAACGTCTGAGAAGTATTAAGTGACTAACAGGTTTATTTGTTGCAGGAATTCTAAAAATTGCTTTGATATTAAATATTAAAATCAATTTAAAATTATCGCATAATCTTCTTTCCTCAAAGAAAACTAATCTTTTCTTAATTTTCCTAATTTATCTGAAACAAACTTACATTTTTATCTTTGAAAGAAAGACTTTTTGCTTATAAAGTTCAATGACTTTATAATCACTTTGTGAGGAAAAGGTCTCCCCAATTAAAATATTTTTAATCATTTAAAAATTAGATATTTTTATTTTACAGAGAGTGTTTACATATTTTTAGAACGATTTCGGGTCAGTTTTATTAATAGCCTTTTTCCTGGGATATAATTCTTCAACGTGATTTCCATGACAGCACGCTTTTCGTAAAATTTTCAGTTATATATAATTACATTCCTCTTTCACTATTTTTCAGAGTTCATCAATCGTGCAACTGGCAATCAATTTTGCAAAAGTGGTCTGTTGCCTTGAAGAATCCAGAACGTCTTTTATTTAGCAACATGTTGATGTCCCGTCTAACGGATAATACGAAGAAATTCAGGAAAAAGTATAACACAGACATGCGAAATAATGCCATTTCAAATTTTGTGCAATCATTGCATTTTGATTAGTCTTCTCTAAACTAAACTGATGCTTAATTTCGATTAAAAAATACACATCGTAAAAAATTCTTACAAAGCTTCGCATCGAAAACATTTCTTTGGAAGTTTTAACATTATGTTTGGGAACATTATCTTTGGAAGTTCTGCAGTTCTTTTGCTTTTTAAAATAATTAAATGCTTCAATGAGAATTTAAAGGTATGTGAGTCTTTAGGATTTTTTTTTTTTTAATAGGAAACACGAATAATACAATGCCATCGCCGGGACTCGAACCTGGACCTCTCTAGTACTCACCGTTACACCACAAAGACATGAAGAAAGGTGGAAGAAATGCCTTTTGTACTCCCCCTTTTAAAGGGCGACATAGGAACTTGGACTAATCCTCATAGTGAAGTGCTTGTAGTGGCAAACCACGTAGTGGTCCTCGTATTATCCACCACCTTTTAGTTCGGGGGCCACTGTAGAGTCATTAATATTTTTTGAAGCAGGAAGACGTGAAAAAAATGTGCACTGACCTCGCCGGGACTCGATTGAGTATTTGAAAATGCGATTGCAATATTTTATAATCTTGAAGCTGAGTCTTAGTGACATCTTCAAAACAGCAATCCATGCTGATTCATTTTGTCATCTGGGTTTGTCTACAGAGATTTCAAGAATGAAATGTGCTGCTATTTGAACTTTGATTTTACAAATCATTTCAGTTAATGCATACACAATATCCAGTAAAACGTAACGGACTATTTTTTAATATATTTTACTTTATGTTTTGTAAACTACAACAACGGCCTCTGAGAACAGCTTGCAAAGAAAGTGTGAACCATGGGTTAGATTAGCTTCCCTCATACCATAATTTAAAGTAAAGCATCCCTCATACCATAATTTCGGTTTGGACTTAAAGAAATGAAGAAGTTTGTAGATGATAGAAAAACAGTTAAGTGTTGCGTAAATTGCAGCTCTTAAAATTCGTTGTGCTTTAATCTAACGCCTACCTAAGATTAGAAAGTTATCAAAACAAAGTATTGCCAAACAAGAATAAAATAATTATGATCATCTGAAAAACAATTATTGAAGTTTTTATTTTTATAACATGTGGTAAATTTTAAAATTTCACGCTACACCACAAACTTGAAAAATTGCCGGAATGTGAATAAACAGTAGCTAATATTAAGCCACTAAAATTTGTTCTTTTAATGAAATAATCAAAGACACACCCGGAAGCTTTTAGTATTTTAACTCTCTAACTTCCATCTATCCAACAAAGTCTCTCAATTTACGGTTAGAGAACAGCGCGAAAGCAGCCTCCAGAAAATGTGAATACTTCCTCAAGCAGAAACTAATCTCATTAAGCTTCAGCATAAGCTGCAATTACAGAAACGCAGTATTTAAACTTAAACCGGAATAACTAAGATTTACTTAAACTCTTTTACGTAGATGGATCATTATGATGGAAACCAAGAATAAATCTGTGAAAAAACTTAAACTTCTTACGAACACCAAAATAAAAAAATTTTTTTTTGAAAATATAGCTTCATATAATAAATAGCATTCAGAAATCATTTTGTACCGTACAAGCTCATGCAGTGGATTATATGTTTCTCCTCTGTGATGCCAAATCTGTCTCGGTTTTTAAAATTTAATTTTTGCAAATATATAACTCCAGAATGAACATCAGAACCAAGCGTTATCAAAACAGTATTTAGCAAATAAATATCAAACGCTAAAACACTTGAAATTATGACCCATTTCATAATTTTAAGTGGTTCACTAGAGCTCCAAAAGTAAAGTATAATTGTAAAAACAAGTAATATAAAAAAATAAAGTCAATTCCTACTTAGCTCAACAAAGAAAAATTTAAAAAATAAAAAAAAAAATTAATTAAAAATTTAAAAATTTTTAATGTGCGAAAAAACTGTACAAACATCAAATGTCATCCATTGCAAGTTCCAAAAAAATTTATTTGAAATTGAGTGGATAAATAAAAAATATTTTATTAACGATTGAAAATTAATTAATTAATAATTAATTAAATAAAAAAAAATTAGAGTCAATTCCTACTTAGATCAAAAAAGAACCATTTTTAAAATACAAAAAATAATTTTTAATACGTGAAAAAACTGTATTAACATCAAGTATCATAAGTTAAAGAAAAAGTGTTTGAAATTGAGTGGATAAATAAAAGGTGTGTTATTAACGATTGAAAATTAATTAATTAAATAAAAAAATTTAAAATCAATTCCTAATTAGATCAATAAAGAAAAAAAAATTCACGATACAAAAAAATTAAAAAATGTTAAACATTTTTATATGTGAAAAAAAATATATTAACATCAAGTGTAATTCACTACAAGTTAAAAAAATGTATTTGAACTTGAGTGGATGAATAAAAAGTATTCTATTAGTGATTCAAAATTAGCGATAATAAAATTGCTAATAAAATCGCTAGTAAAATTGATTTTATTAGCGATTAAACAAGATATAAGGAGTGCGTGAGCTAGCTAATATTAGGAATTTAATAATAAAACATAAACTATAAATATTAATCTAGCACTTAAATAATACATAAAAATAAATTGAAACTAAATAATGACAATAACACTTTTTTTTGATTACAAAGATGAATAACGAACATGTTTTCCTTTTTTAATAATTAAAAAAAATTGCAATAAAAAAATCTGAAAGCTTTCGAATTTTATATTACGCCCAAAGGGGCATTTGAACTAACGCCCCGTTCGACTAATAATATTTAAAAACAGCCTATATTTAGAATTTCCGATAGACAGTCTCGCGCGCTGGAGCTAAAAATATTTTATTCCGTACTGTGTGTCGCCACTGCTCATTTTGAAATCGTTGAGTTTTCTAATCAAAACGTCGTTTTTAAAGTTTTACAAAATATGAAATAGATAATAAAACAAATTCGAAATTCAAGCTTCGGGTTTCCAGGTGACCATAGTCGGGTGGAAGGCAACGGTATTCATAATTTAATGTCAATAGGTACCTTTATTTTTCACAGTGCTAAAAACATGCATCTATTCATGTGGATTCTACATTACTTAATTTCTTTAAATATAATGCAAGGCTCTAGTATTTGGTGGCAACAATTTGAAAAGTGAAATGCCGTTTATAGTGAACTAACACAGAATGACAAAACGAAATAATGAACTAGAAAACCAAATTGACGTCATAAGTTTAGCGTCAGTAAAGCGTTTGATATAGGAAAGAAATATAATGAAGTTCATTCAGTTACGTTTGTTTTTATAACAATTACAACTATAATTTTACTTTTATTTTTACAGTTCCCTGCAAGGTAAAATCTCTTAACACCGGTAGTTCGATCCTGGCTTCGAATCCCAACGAACGGGGCGGCTTTGTATGGGCGTTTTCTTGTTTGCTCCATGTGCAGCGTGTATATGAGCAAGTTCCCTTTACAAATTCCTCCACGAAGTCCTCCCTTCTCTTAGGCAGATAGCCTAAGAGAAGAGTGCCTAAGAGTGCTTTGCGCTAAACCAAATCAAGCTATTTATTTTTGGAACAGCATATAATATATTAATTTCTTTTATGGATAACTATTTTTATTTGGAAAATAATTAAAATATATTCTTGAATTTCGTTTTTTAAAACGAGAATTATAAAAGTAACATGACAATTAACTGAAATAAAAAGAAGACATCTTGATATCTTGAAACGAATAATTTAAGTTTTATTAACAGTTAAAATGGAGTTATTCAGTTTAATTGAAGGGCGAGAATAAAAACATTTTTGCTTTGTAAATATTGGAGAAAGAAAAATGCTAATTATTGCATACTTTTCTTACCACCACTTTTCCCGTAAATAACACGAAAAGAAAATAATGAACAACAGGTTCCATGAATCAATTTACCCCTCCTGTCAGGCATTTTGAGTTAAAAAATGGACAGCCTCTCCATAATATTAAATTTTCGGTGTTCATAAATTAAGTAACGCTAAAATATGAGCGAGAGTAATTTGCATTTTTCAAAATCGTAACTCATTCTCGGGAAATTTACAAAGTGTGCTGAGTTATTTCATGTTTATTCTACACAAATTTAAAAAAAAATGCATGCGTGAGTGAGAATGCAAAATGTTGATTGATTTGTATTGCACGAAATTCAATATTACATCAGCTTATTTTATTAAGCACTGTATGCAATAAGTGGCATATATTGTATTTGTCAAAATCTGAGATTTTATTATCAAATGAAATATAAGTTTTAAATAAGAATGAAATATATATGAAAATACATATTTCAATAAAATATAATAATATCAATAAAAGAATATCAATGAATTAATTTTTAATACTTAAAAATTGTGTTTCGTTTGATAGCTAAGGATATTTATTTAATGTATGTAGTGTTGGGTTTATTTTAATTTTTTTCTTAATAGCTATTTTTATTTTGGAACAGGCTTTTTCTTTACTTTCTCATTTTCCGCTTACGCCTCCCTACCGGAATGAGTTTTTAGGATTACGTTTTATGTAAATGGGGTAGAAACAAGGGTTTAGATTGAAGGTTCTGGGTCACATCACTAGAGACGCTTAGTAGAGCATTAGAAGAGGCTCGTTCTGGTCTTCTAAAAGTCTAATCTTACTACTCTTTTCCTGTATTGTTTCGTGCCTTCCATATTCGCCGGTAATCTTAAATTTGGGCCAACTCTGGCAGTTAATTTTTGCAGCTGTGGCTGGTTTTAGTTTAGCTAGTATTCGAATAGTTTCTTATTTTATACCTTGACTTAAAGTCCAAGTGTTGTGTCTGTATAAGCCAGAGATGAGGCCATCTCTCAGTTATGTTGAGTTGGAATAAACGGTAAATTGAATCCTTCTTTGGACTTGCCATTTGCTTATGGAAATCTCACTAATCTCGCTATAGAGTTCCTAAGTATTCTAGCTTGCAGCTACTGCTATTGTGTTAAAACGTAAGTAGTGGCCTTTTTTTTTTTTTTTTTTTTTTTTTTTTTTTTTTTCTATTTAAAAACTTTTATTTTAACAAAGCAAAAAAAAAAAAAAAAAAAAAAAAAAAAATTAGTCAATAATATATAATAATAGTTTTTGGACTTCCCCATAGACCCAAAGATGTCGAACTATAGTCCTTTGGCTGCAACTTATTCGTTCGGGTAATTTTTGAGGGGTTTGACGCGCGTCTTCCTGCAGAGGTTGACTCAAACGCTCTTCATCAAACTCATTTGGTCATCCAGAATGAGCAGAGTCTTCGAGGTCGAAATTTGAGTTTTTGAACTTGGCAAACCAGTTTCTTGCAGTTCGTTCAGGCATTGCACTCTCTCCATACACTTCACAAATCTCCCGGGGAGCTTCTGCAGCACTGGCGCTTCGATTAAATGCAAAAAGAAGATGACGAAAATTCTTATTTTTGCCGACTTGACACTCCATTTTAATGATATGAAAAATAACAAAAATTAGATCAGGCAAAAAACTCAAATACGCCATCTTGTAGAGGGAAAAATTATCTTTCGAATAACGCAAAATATTATGCCGCTACATTTTATTTTTACCACGTAACTTTAAACACAACATAAACGGCTATTGCATATGTTTTAACCCAATAGTTTAGCTAGGATATCACAGTAGTTAAAAAACTTCTATAGTATATGAACGTATGTGGAAATATAGTAAAAAATCAGTTTCTTAAAATACCTTTTTTGTCTGAATGCAGTTTTAGGAGTAATGTGTATTATAGGGTGCTACAGAAAATGCAACAGAAAAACAATCCTTTATATAATAAATAAAATATGATCGGAAATCTCAAACATGAAATGCTGAAGTATCACAGGGTGCCTGACCTACACAGCGGGATAAAGTGAGATTGTTACGGTACGTGCTTGAAATTTTAAGAATACTTGACAGTCGATATATAGATCGATATCTGGTTATTATTGTTGTGTCAGCATTTCTGCTTTTGTTAAAAAAATAATATATAGCGAAATGCAGAATAATATCGTACTTATAAATTTGAGGCGTGTATATTCACACATAACACCTGTGCTTCTCTTAATACCTATGAAAGCAGACGCTAAAACCCGTAGTTTACTTTTATTAAATAAACTGAATTTTAACTAACTGTGTTAATGTTATTCAATTGAATTTCTATAGCACTATGATCCTCCATTCCTATTTTAAAGTACGGTTTTTCAACAAAACTATTAGCTAATGATAGTGGTTTTTAGCATTTTCCGAATTTGATGAGACTTTTGATACCAATATTATGAATGATATCTAATATTATGAAACACATTTAAAATTAGTTTTTAGAGACATCTATGTGTGTCAAATGATTTATAGAAATAAAATCCACATAATTAGTGTTTAATGATATTTTAAATAAAGCATGCAACCAAATTATCTAAACCAAGTAGAGAACCGGCCGCTTGTTTCACATATACTATAAAAAACTTGTAAAGTTACGTTGGAATCCGTTTATCATCTTTGACTGCGGTGAACGTTTAATCAGAGGTCAATATGTATGGTCAAAAACAAGGAGGAAGAAAGAGGTATATTAGTTTAGTATTTTGTACTTTTGTGCTTACAGAATAATGAATATGGTGCAAAATGGAATCTTCATCCAAGAAGAATATTGTTGAATGTTTAGGAATGTACTGTTGGCATTATTAATTATTTCTTCTGAAAGCATAGGTAAATACAGTGGTGGCCAAAATTGTGGACACTTTTGGAAATTTTTATGTTTTTGAACTTTGTATGCTTATAGAAAACGTTACGTTTCACAAAATGCAAACTTGTATATATCATTTTAAAGAGAATTTATTACTAAATGCAATACAAAACACAAAATTCAATTATTTGCAATACAAAAAAGTTAAACGATAATAGCTATCGATACACATTAGATATTTATGATTGCAGTGAGTTATCGGTACTTAGTAGGGTACCCTTTATTTTTGATTAGAGCTTCACATCGACGTTTCATTGAGCTGACAAGAGTTTTAAGCTCTCCTTTCGTTATTACATGATGCCAGGAAACAATTATAGCCTCAATTAGTTCTATTTTATTTGATGGGCGCCTCATTCGGACAAGAGTTTTCAAACGATGCCACAAATTTTCGATAGGATTGAGGTCAGGACTGTTTCCTGGCCATGACAACAATTTAATGCTCTTTGTACGAAACCACTCTTTCGATATTTTGGCCGTGTGACAAGGAGCAGAATCCTGAAAAATAAACGAAGCATTGTTGTGAGAGAGATCTCTGATGGAAGGTAGAAGTTTTGGTTCTAGAATAGTGTCAATGTATTTTTTGGCATTCAGTGTCCCGTCGATGACATGAAGGCGACCAATACCATCTGCTGACATGCATGACCAAATCATAACACTAACTGGGTTCTTCACAGTTGCTTTGCAGTCAGGATGTAGCTCTTCTCCTATTCTACGTCTTACATATTTTCGCCCATCACTACCGAATAACGATATCTTAGTTTCATCACTCCATATAACTTGTGACCACTGAATCATCTGTCCAATTAACGTGTTCCTTTGCCCACTGTAGTCTTTTTTTTTCGTTTCTGAAAATTAAGATAAGGCTTTTTTCGTGGAATTCTACCTCTCAGTCCAACATCTGTTAATCTTCTCCTGATTGTTCTTGAACTGACAGAAACACCAGTATTATTCATATCACTTCTGATTGCCGCTGATGACATTTTTCTATCTTGGAGACATAGTCGTTTTATTCTTCTCTCATGAATAGATGTGGTGCACCTTTTTCGGCCTTTTCCTTCTTTGTTTTTTATTGAATTTGCCTCCTGATATCGTAAACAAATTTTAGGACTCCAGACGTAGTCACTGAACCACCCACCTGTCTTGCAATTTCAGTATAGGAAAGACTACTTTCTCGTAACACAATAATATTACATCTCTTTCTAGATGTCCAATCTAGTCTTTTATTTGATGCCATTGCTTCTTGACTAAATATTAAAAATGTTTACAAAAATTCCTACTTGTAATTGCAGTGTATAAGAAACAGGTCCTCCTTCTACAGAACAAAGCAAAATAATGAATTGTTTTAAGTGTAAACATGATGTCAGCTTCTACTGGCAGTTACTAACATTTGATTGGTTCTCAGAACAAGAACAGTGATTGGCCAGGAAAGCTAGACGTTACAAACCACTTCATAACTGTGTTTTTTATTTATATTAAAGTACATATAACTTTTTTGTATTGCAAATAATTTAATTTTGTGTTTTGTATTGAATTCAGTAATAAATGCTCTTTAAAATGATATATACAAGTGTGCATTTTGCGAAACGCAACATTTTCTATAAGTATACAAAGTTCAAAAACATAAAAATTTTCAAAAGTGTCCGCAATTTTGGCCACCACTGTAATGAGTATTGTGGAAGACTGCATCAAGATGGATAAAATGTGTCAGAAATCATACTTTCAGATAGAGTATCTCTAAGAGATGGAATTAGGTTGCATCATAACGACGTACTACATCACTATCAAGAACAATATCCTTATCAAGAACAAAGTCCAAAAATCACGAATTATAAGACTCTTCTTCATCCACCATAGTTATCAGAACTCAAGCCATAAGGTTAGTATTTGTTTAATTATTTGCATCTTTTTCTTCACTGAAACACGAATCAGGAATGCATGATTTGTAAATAACTAGATTGAACGTTGTTGTGTCTGATTCAAAGGAGTACATTGCTTCTAAAGCCCCGTTCACATGCAACGCTCCTTCGCACAGCTGCCGTTAGCAAGAGGAGAAAAAGGAGACATGAAAGAGTTTCGTCTTTAGGACCCATTCAGAAGACCACCGTCTTCCTTCCCCTTTACACCTAAGCCTCTGTGAACAATCACGTCTCCGAATTTGCAGATTTCTAATACTGTTTACACATTTTTAACGTTGTTTACTGTTGTTAATTTTGTAATCTGTACTTTCGCAACTGGTACCTGAACTTTCGTAATGGTTCCTGAAAAATATATGCTTTTTAATTATTATTATTATTATTTTATAAGCTGTTATTTAGTTCACTCTTGGTGCTTGTCGCTATGGTTAAAAGATGGTCATGGATTTTTAAACTGCTTTCCGATAAGATATAGAACTCAAACTTTGTACATACACTGCTTGTGGATGTGGTGTCACGCTTTTGAATTTTAGAGGATTAGATTTTCGTCAAATTTAAAGTTGAAACAATTTTTTGCAAATATTAACAAATAAACTGAGAATCTCAGAATATTATAGTTTGCACCATAACACACTGTGGAGGAAAAAAAAATTAAATGAAATTTTTAGCGTAGTTTTTTAAAAAAATATTTTGGGAGAATTTTTGAAAATCGTTCATATCTTTAGACTTTTTGACGCCCATTAATTTTAAAATTTCATACCTAAAAATATATCGGTTACAAACTTCCGACATTTTCACAGCTTATAAAACAAATGTTTCGCATTTAAAAAAATGATAAAGGAAATTAATTGGATAATTTTTTTTTACTTTTTTGAAAGATATGCAATGAAACAGAATGGGAAATATTAGTTCTTCTTGGGCATCAATTCGAAACATCGGTTTCAAAGTAATAAGCTCATTATACCACACTATTTTGACACTATTTATGCTATATAAGTTGTTATTGTTGCCAGTTGTTAGTTCAGCGTGAGATTGGAGATATTTCTGAGTTAATTTTCTCTTAAGATGCGATTTGCATTCCGTTGTGTTTAACGTTCTTATTAGATTGAAGCATAACAACTGATTATACTTAGTGATATTCTAAACACTTGTAAGGGTATTTCTGTGGAAAATTCCAGAACTTTGAAGTGTTTCTGTTGATAAAATAAATTTAATTAAGCTATCATCGGATTTGAGTCCAATGACAATCATTTACGAACTATTATTAATCTACTACAAACCCGTACGCACGCAACAATATTATAATTAATCAATGTATTAAAATTGTTTTGAACGTATTTTACAAAACAAAAACAGGTAAAGAAAAATTCTTCTTGCGTTTTATGAGTTTTTGCAATTTTTCTGGCCACATAAGGTTTTAAAAAAGATTTGTAATTTATGTTTATATTTACCAATTGAATAAATAGCATTAGGTTTGATTTATATACATATATATGCGTGTGTATTGAAATTGAGTAATAAAATTTTAAAGATTTGAAATAATTAAATGTCTATTTAGACCGTTTGTATTCTTTAAACTGAGAAACCTTTTGCATTTTTTTCAATAAATCCTTTTACTTAAACTCCTAAAACATATATAGGTATGGACTAAATTTTTTATTACTTTTACTGCTTATTTAAAATTACATACTTTATAGAAACAAGGATGGGTTTTGCAAAATACTGAAAGAAAAAATAATTTGAAATGAAAATGTGACTGAGATCATATTTGTTTTAAAGATTTTACATAAAAGTTTATTTTTATTTTTTTCTCATTGAAGTTATTAAGAACACTCTAATAAATACAATAAAAAAACTGGGGGGGAGACATTAAAAATTCTAGAAGAAGAAAGACATTTTAATTGTAAAATTTTTCTTCAAAAATTTAAATTAAAATAAAAATTACTAGCAAAAACTTTTTTTCAGCTTAAAATTATTTTGTCTCACAAAACCATTTAATAATATTCATAAAAAGTAGACGAAAATGCTTAATTTTTTTTTAAAAAAAATCATTCAAAAGGTACCGAGTCCCTTGTCGCGTTGAGGCCGATATGCACTTGTCTTAACTTTAGCTTTAGTTTGAAAGATATTTCTGGAATACCTAGCATCAGATAACGTTGTCTGTATTTGTCTATAATTTCCGTATCTTGTACAGATCTATTTAATTTTTGGGGGGATGCTATCACATCTCCAGACATCTATCAGCGCGATTGTTTCGCTGACAGTCCAGTGACAGCTGACAGTGAACCGCTCAGTATAGTACGGGAAATCTCCCCATTTGCCCTGCTCCCGAAAGGTAAGAAACATTCAACCAACTTCTACCTCCAATTCGGCGAGGCAGTTAATGCTTGTTCCATGTGAACGGGACAAGTTGGAAGAACCGGTTTTCGCTACCGGTCGAAACTGCT
This sequence comes from Stegodyphus dumicola, assembly GCF_044657685.1. Taxonomy (NCBI): domain Eukaryota; kingdom Metazoa; phylum Arthropoda; class Arachnida; order Araneae; family Eresidae; genus Stegodyphus; species Stegodyphus dumicola. The sequence goes on along the minus strand of NC_140776.1, from coordinate 23,754,699 downwards.
CTTGTGAACGGGGCTTTATGGTGACTATTTTGATTCCCCCCAAAAAGTTTTGAGTACTTACTCGAAAATAAATCTAGCCTTTTTCTATATTAATATTCCAAAATTTGGTAATTTTCTCACAATCAAATATTAAAAAAAATAAAAGTACAGAATGAGAAGAATGAGCTTAATTATCCATTATACAGAAAAAGTGAAAACTTACACTTTTTAAATACTAAATAAACCACACAGGTAATTATCAGGTAAATATAAAACAGGGACACTAACGGTACTTATAACAGCCATTCAATTTAGGGGATTTCAATTTAGACCTTCTTCCATTATACTGGATACTCATATACATGGAAATGAATAGGTAACAATGCATTGTTAATTTTATCTATACGCAATATTTCATGTTTTTTCTATATAGTAAAATATTTCATTTATTAGGTATTTTCTCTTTTCTTTTAATCAGACATAAACGAATTTAAACAGTAAGTGCTTTCATGAAATATTCCTCTGTATTATTATTTCTCAAAATTAATGCTAAAATGTGAAGGAATTCTTTTGGGTCTTATTTTCGAATAGGTGTTGTAAAAAAGGAAAACTTTATTTTAAATTTCATTACTAATATGGCATTCCATCTGTAAAACGCATAGGCTGCCATTAAAATGTACAGTCATTTTCCCGTCTTTGTAACAAGAATAGAAAATTTGTAAGCATCAAACAGATATATATACAGGGGTTGGACAAAAATATGGAAACACCTTTAAAAAAACATGTTTCTTTGCGTAATAGGGTGTAGGAAACTCGTTGGCATCCAAAACAGCTTGCAGTCTTCTCGGAATGGATAAATACATTTCCTGTATGTTTGCCAAGGGAATATTATACCATTCTTCCTGCAAAACGGTGGCAAGTTCAGATAACGATGTTGGCGGTGGATAACGAGAACGCACTTTCCGTTCCAATGTAGACCACAAAGGTTCGATAATATTCAGGTCTGGTGACTGTGGTGGCCAGGTCAGATGGGACAACTCATCCTCGTGCTCAGAAAACCAGTCCTGGACAATATGAACTGTGTGAACAGGGGCTTTGTCGTCTTGGAAGACACAATCACCATCGGGGAACAAAGTTTGTACCATGGGATGAACTTGATCGGCCAAATTGATCACATAAGTCTTGGCAGTCATGTGCCCTGACACAGTTATCATGGGGCTAGCAGAGAACCACGATATGGCTGCCCAAACCATAACAGAACCCCCGCCGTGTTTCACTCTGGGCAACAAGCAGTCTGTATTATAGGCTTGAGATGGCGTTCTCCAGACGGAAACTTGGCCAGAAGAGGGAAACGATGTGAAAGAAGACTCGTCAGACCATAGTACTCGCTTCCACTGCTCTATAGTGCAGGCTTTATGACTTAAACACCACCTTTTCCTGTTACGGGCATTAGCATCACTGATGAGTGGCTTCTCAATTGCAGCACGGCCAGCAATTCCCTGTTTATGAAGCTCCCTTCTAATTGTTTTGGTACTCACAGGGTTCGGTAACACAACATTCATTTCAGCAGTAACTTTTGCAGTGGTCTTCTTATTTTTCGTCACAATTGCCCTTAATGATCGTCTGTCACGATCACTCAGGACACACTTTCGTCCGCGCTGTGATTTAGCAGATGATGTTTTTCCGCTTTTCAAATATGCGGAATAAATCTTCGATACAGTACCTCTTGAAACACTAAACACCTCGGCTACCTTGCTTACGGAAGCACCTACTATACGTGCTCCAACAATTTGCCCACGTTCTAAGTCTGTTAACTCTGAAATAATGCAATGACAACCTCACATAACAGTACTCCGACAACAACTGAACTGTTTAGCATATTTATGAAGTTGTATAGGTGGCGTTAGTAGTCAAAAACGCCAGCGCCACCTACATATTTCATTAAAATCAATCTTTCTTTTCAAACATGCATTTCACAAGGGGTTTCCATATTTTTGTCCATCCACTGCATATATATATATATATATATATATATATATATATAAAAAGTTTATAATTATAATTATATATATATATATATATATATATATAATTATAATTATAAACTTTTTACAAGTCCTTCAAAGGATTCTTTTAATTTTTGGATGAGAGATATTTTCCCGTTTACCAGCTCTTCCCCTAATGTAATCTATGATGATTTGTGAAAATACATTTTTTATACTCTTAACCTCTTCTCTTCCTAGCAGCCTAAAAATTTTTCAAGAAAATGTGTGCATTTTTTCACAGAAACGGAACTTTAAAAATGGGTAAAGTTAAGAACTGAAGCAATGATGAAACACAATGATGAAATGAAATCTATGAGCTCATTAGAAAGCACAATGATTTTACAGAAAGTTAATTCTTCTGGAAAAATGAAATCTTCATTTATTGTGAAAAAATATTTATTTGACAGATCTCTTTCCTTACCGAAAATTTGGTCCATATTTTGAGTTTAACAATCAATATAATCTCAGCACTAAGTTGAAGATAAATGTGGCCGAAGGATACGTGAAAGACGTGACAGTGCACATGCGCCGCATCCGAGGTAAATATATGCTTAGTATCTGTTTACGTCCACATTCCTAAGTCAATAGCAATTTTCCGATGACAGTATGAGAGCAACTGCAATTTCGATGCTTGTCAATCTTCAGTGGCAAATAAAACTTCATTTCAAGAGTCTGACATTATCTTGAGAGTCCCCAAATGTCTAATAATATCCCAATTATAAGCCTGTGAAGATTTCTGAAAATGTAATGAGAAGAGTAGTTTCGATCCATTTACGGAAATGATGAACATTTATATATGTACACACGTACCTAAGCAAATGCAGAGGCTTGTTCGTACATTTCTATATCATATTGTTTGCTGTAAAGAAAGTCTTATTGGATTTTTTTTAACTTTACCTATATTTTTGAAAGTATAAATTATCGTCTGTTGCTTAACAGTTTTGTTTTCATGCAAAATATCTCCTTTGAAGCAATGGATAGAAGGCTATGCTTGTTTCTTTCCGAAGAAAACTATTCCTATCTAGTTATTAAAAAACATTGTGAAACCCATGGTTTTCGATACCTAAAGCTATGTTAGATAATGTTGTCAACAACAAAGGAGAACAACGTCAAAATTTAACTTCAAGTGGAAACATTATTCCAAATACGTATCATCCAAGGAAAAAGGCGGAATGTTTCGAATGTTACAAAAGTAACATCTTTAATGTTAATGAAAACCCAGCAAGTCAAATGACAGTTGCTAACTCATTAAACTGCTCACTGACAACTGTAAACAAAATGATTTATGCTGATTTGAATATTAAAAAAGCGAATAAACGTAATGTGCGCTGTCGGTCTCTACCACATATCGCCGAACGCAGAATTCCTTATGAGAAACATTTATCCGGACAAAAATGAGAAAGTGTTGTCACAATAGACGAATCTTAGGTGTATTTAAATGACTGCAATAAAAGAGATCAGCTTATTACCATCAAAGGGGACGAAAAAATCTTGAAACATGGTTCAAGTAATTTAAAGAAAGTTTTCTAATGAGTTTTAAAATTGTTGTTGGTTTCTCAGATAACGGCAAATTAAAAACAAAGAGAGTAGAAAAAAATGCTAAGATAAATATTATCACGAACACATTTTATATCCAATATTCAAAAACGAAATGCCTTCTCTTTACACAAACTGCCATCAGTCGGTAGATTTGCATCATGAGAAAGCAAGGAGCCATACATCAAAATCCGTTCTTAATTTCCTGGAAGAAATGGAACAAGAAACCGGTTTCGTGGCCGTACCCTTCGCTCATGTCCCAACTACGTAAATCTCCTAATATATCACCCACTGATTTCTGGGCTTTGGGACCTTTAAAGAGTGGATTGTCGAAACGTCGAGATACAACCTTCCTTGGATTTTGGAAAGCTGTTCAGCAGGAGTCGGATAACATACCTGTTCCGAGGTCACAAATAGCTTTATTGTCTTGGACATTACGGTATAGAAAGGTAGTGAAAAAAAGGTTAGAAAATATAACATTTAAAACATATAAATGTTAGGTAAAATATTTCTGAATTTACAATGAAAATTGCCTAAAACATACGAGAATACCCTCTGTATATATGTGAATGAAACTCAATCTTTTCATAAAATCCTTTTTTAATTCTAGTTATAAAAAATATTTACGTCCGTCTAAGATTTTATTTATTTATTATTTAAACATTAGTCTTGTTTTAATACTTCCAATAGCGTGTATTGCTCTCTGATACAAGTACAACATGGTTGCATTAAGGAAAGTGTGTCGCAGTATACTAATTAGAACTATTAGATAATTTCATACATGGAAGTAGTTTTAATTTCGTTTTTTGCATAAAAAGAATATATTCACATTTCTTCAAAATAAAGTTCTTGGTTCTCCTTGAGAAAAGACACTTGAAGGTAGGGCTGCAAGACAGGCACTTATTTAAAAAATTCAGGGCATTCAAATTTGTATACTTCTGTTTGAAAATAACATTATCACTAACTTTAATAGTTTAATTTATAACAACTTTATTTGCAAAACTGAGGCAGTGAGAAACCAGAAACGAAGGTATGTGTACCAGTCTGAGGGTCGGATGAGATTTGCCAAAGGAGCTTGCTCCTACTTTGTTATAGCCCACCAGCGGCCGAGCGGTAAAGTCGCTGAACACTGGTAGTTCGCTCCGAGGTTCGAATCCCGCGAACGGGCTGGCTGCATGGGTGTTTTCGTGGTTTTCCCCATGCTTAACGTGTATACGAACCAATTTCCCTTAGAACGTCCTCCACGAAGGCATCCCTCCCCTTAGGCAGATAGCCCTCGAGGCTTTGCCGTAATTAAATAACCTAACCTAACCTAACCTACTTTGTTACAGAGTAGTCATACAATAAAATAATCCATCGACCTAATGTCTCGTATTCCCTTGGTGGGAAGCATACCTTTTAAGAAGTCGCTCGAAGGCTGGAGAGACGATGCTTAAAAATAGGGAATGGTAAAATTTGAGGAGGGCTGCAACTTCAGAATAATAATAAAATATATGCATGATATATACAAAAATTGCAAAACTAAAAAAGTAAATATAAAAATGGTAATAAAAATCAAAATCGCGAGCCTGCGTGTCCAAAGAATTGAAAATAATTTAAATCCTTCTAAATGGAACTTATAGGAAGATTTAAGGTAAACTTATTTCATTTAATCAGCCTGCTAATAAATTTCTTGTTTTCACATTTACTTCAAATTTTACTCCTATATCCTTTGATTTATGGTTATATAAACCTAAATAAATTTCTGTTTGATAGTTTTCATTTAAAATCCGTCTTTTTTAGTAGTTCCAAAACTGTTGCTAACTATCCATGGTTCAAATTTAGAAACTTCTCGAAAAATTGTAGTTTATTTATAATAGATATCACGAACTAATTTCATATGAAAGGATTTCTCTACCTGAGAAATAATGAGAAGTTCGAAATTCGTAAAAATACTGAAACATGATTAATTTTGTTTTAGATAGGAGAGTTGGAAGAAATTCTTGAAAATTAACTTTAATAATAAATTTTAAAAAGTCTATATCAAAATTTTGAAAAATTGTCCGTAAAGATTGTATAACAAATTTGAATTAGTGAACCATTAAAGGTTTCCTGCAGTATAATTCATTCGATAGAAACGTTATTTATACTTTTAAAATATAGCATATGAAGAATGGCATCAAAGATCACATGAATAAACGTTTGAGACAAAAATAATCGAAGCAATTAAAGAACGATGCTTCGAAGAAATCTAATTATTTGGAACCGCAAGGCAGAAAATCGCCGATATAAGGGCCTTTCATGTATCTTAATCATTTCATTTGAAATATATAGGGCATTTAAAAAAGAAGAGATATTTCTTGCTTGCGAATTCACATTTTCTTGAAACAACAATAGACATCATAATTGCTTGTTAGCTTGAAAATTATCTTCAAGTGTTCAGTTTCGTGTTTAGATTTTAGTTCATTGTATATTTTTCATTAATGGAATCAGTGCTAGAGCAAATGGTCCAAAACGATGATTTATTTTGTTCTCGACCATATAAATCTCTGCATTTTATAAGGTATTTGTCCCGTCTTCTTAGCATGCCTTCGTGGTGTAGTGGTCAACACGCTCGGCGCGTATTCGAGAGGTCCGTGGTTCGAGTCCCGGCGAGGCTCATTTTTTATCTCTCTTGCTTTAAAACATCTAATGTCTCCACAACGTAAACCTAAAAGTTCACTTTATCTGGGAAATCATTAAAATTACCATATTCTACTCCAAAATAACCATAGTTTCTGCAATGATCTGCTTCAGTAGGGCATTTCATAATCGCCTTTTCTACAGAATGAACATATCCTAGAACTTACCTATGATTTGAAATAAATGTACTCTTATGATAAGTCCGTATATTAAATTAATTTATTTTCTGGACTTTCAATTTTTTACCTTTTCCTTTAAGGTAATAAAAAATATACTCTTATTTTCAAAAATAGTTATTTTATAAGCAAGTAAAACCTGGTTTCTCGTTTTTATATTATAGCCAGTATATATTAGAGTATACAAAAAGATTCATTCGAAGCCTAGGATTCAAAAGCGGAAAAGTGTTTAATTGCTCTTTTTCATATAGCGATTAAACAGTAAAATGCATATAGTATTATACCATATTGTCTTTATATTATATTTGTAATTGCACTATTATTCATCTAATTAATAACGTTTATAAATGTTTGGAAAGTTTAAAATTTTTGCATTAATGTAAAACCATCTGTTTATTTCACAAAATTTTTCTTTACTTGAAAATTTCATTTACAAAAATAACTATGTTCAGTATTACATTAGGCTTTACATTTATTTATTTGTTATTGTTTTCTTTCTCTCCTGGAACTTCCTGTATTATTTTCTTTCGACTATACGAATGGTATTCAGCCCACATATTTTTATCAGCTTCTCCATGCTTTGATGTTCAATCTTTTTCGACGCATGGCTGAATAACAATTTCGATCGATTTACGAAAGTTTTTTCACCTCTGTTGATTTATTGATCTTACATATCGTTGTTTTTGTTTTTAGGCGTGCAGCTCGTAAATAAGAACTAAATATTTCTTGTTATTTCTCCTCTGAATTAAGTTAATTCACTTCGATAAAATTTCTACTTCATCAGACGCCTACTAATAAGATATATAAACTACTGAAAGAGATTCTCCTTTCAGCAAACGTTTGCTATATTATTTCATTTTGGTATGTTGCAAAACAAAGTGTAATTGAAATTCTATTTGTGAAATAAATATTAAAATTAATATTTTAATAAATAATGTAATTTTTTTACAATTCTTTCCTGACTTAGAGAAATTTATTACGACTATCACTTCTGGAAATGAATATTATTATTTAGATTGCAAATAAACATCGGTAAACTAGCTGAAAAAGAAGACCTTTCCAGAGAAGATCAAATTGTCTGCAGCCGTGGATAATTTTAGAGAGGTCCCATCATACACAATGAAAAATGGAGTGATGATGTAGACACTTTCTGCAACCTCTATATTATGAACTAACCGGCAAGTCCGCCATATCAGTAGGCTACGGCCAAATAAGAAGTTTTAAGTTCTATGTACACCTGAAAAGAAAATGTATCAAAACATTCCAGTATGAATGATATCAATTCATTCTTTCCAAGCAACAATTGATTAGTAAATAGTCTTTTTGTTAATTAAGATACAATAACACGCCTAACAAATATTAATTTAGAAGTCAAATAACAAAAATCAGCGTTGGCTGAAGGCAAAGACGGATTGGAATTAGGGTCGTTAACTATAACAGAAAGATTTTTTGAATGTGAAATGCCTCTAGATAATCCTGTTCACCAAGGGAAGATGCTTTTTGAACAATTTTGGCAGCAGAAAAATTGAAAGTGTGATTTTCGGACCAACAATTTTGGGCAACAAAATACATCTGTTTCTTTTTTCTAACACCTGCCTCGTGTTCCTTAACGCTCGTTTGCTCCTCCAAACTATCCCTTGATGAAGAACTAAATTATTTAAAAGCAATAGCTATTGACAGGGGCTTTTCACCCAATATTATTAATCAAGCAGTTAAAAATTCTTATCTCAGCACACCAAAAGGCACATTCTTGTTTTAGGAGATTATAAAAATTATGTTGTCATTCCCTTTTTTCCATCAATTAGCTATAACGTTGCACGTATTTTGCAGAAATTTAACTTTCGGTTCGTTTATTCTCCCATCAATAAAATTCCGAGTTCCGTACTCAAGGACCTCATTCCGGATACGAATTCCTGGGGTATTTACAGGATTCCTTGCCAGTGTGGTTTAATTTACATTGGCGAAACTAAGAGCTTTAAAATTTCGCGTTAAGAAACATGAGGCATATGTTAGAAAAAAGGAAGCACATGAGTTTTGTTGCCCAACGATGTTGGTCCGAAACTCACACTTTAAATTTTTCTGCTGCCAAAATTTTTCAGACACATCTTTTTATTTCTTTTTTTAGTTCATCTTTTAGTTTTGTTTCAGTTATGGTTTCATCAACAGATGGCGCCAGTAACTTATCTCCTGTCCAGGTTTCCTTATCTTATCATTATATCTTAATTCGCTCACTTGCGCTTTTGCAGCTGAGGATGATGGGTCGGTAAAACCATCGAAACTAGTTCTGTGAAAATTTGAAAATATGATGCTAATTTTTGTTGTTTGACTTCTAAATTAAGTCTTTTTGTTGCCAAACCAAGAAAGAAAATCTTTGACACATCAGGCTAATGCATATACGTATCAGGCCATGATTTTAATTTAATGCAATATAACAACTTTTTAACAATATCAATAAAAGAATTAAAGTGGCAACAGCATACCGTGTCATTTACTTAGCCCGAAACAAAAAGTTGCCAACCACAGCTGTTTATTTAAAATTGTGACATTAACGAAAAATGTTTCAATGCAATGACGTCACATGCAATGGCGTGCTTTCTTCAACGTCAGAATATGACCTTATGTAATAATAATATACTATTTAATGTTTGGCAATGCTATTTTTATTTTATATATTGTAAAACTTACAAAATTTTATTAATAAACTCTACGACATGAAAGCGAGCAGTGGCAATACTTTTCGAAATAAAGCAAATTTTTTTCTCAGCGAGCAGGATTGTTGCCACTCGCAAATAGGGCAAAACTTAGCGTTTTAAAACTTTTTAATTAGTATATGGTCTGATTAAAGTCGTACGAAGATGAGAATGGTCGAGATGGTTTCCCACGATTTTTTGGAATCTGGGGAATCTCTCAAAACTCAACTTTTGGATGTCACAAACAAATAGATATACAAACGCGCACTGATTTTTAATATTATTAATTTTGATATAAGAAGAATCAATTCAAACATGTCGTCTCTGAGAATATTTGAATATCTGTATGAATGGACAGGTAATTTCACTTCCTTTTTACTCAAATAAAACTCATAGTCGAATGGCACTTTCATGTCGGAAAATTGTACAATTTAAGTGATAATTTAATAATTAATTAAATTTACTTTTGGCAAAGGGAAGGAATAAGCCTTGATCCAGATCCGCAGTAGTATTTTTAAATAATAGTATTCCTTTTTGTCGTGGCATTTGATTAAAATACTTTAAAAATATATATACCTGTAATCTTTCGCACACGTGCTGTGTATAAATCAATGGAGTTCACTTTCACCTGCTAAGAACAAATTTATTTCTCTGGAATTCCTTCGGCATTTCTTTCTACAAGAAATTTAATGAGGTAATAAATCAAAAGCACTTTGCGTCGTTTTGTGGCCGTACTGAATTTATAAGAGTTTTTCTCAAAGCCATGGAATTTTTAATCCGAAAAGATCTATCCAGAACATTAATATTTCTGACTTTTAATGACACCAGATGGCAGCCAATGCTAATATTGTGAAGCAGTTCTCGTTGATCAATAGCCAATGGCATCAGACTCATTAAGGAGGAAAAAGCCTTTGAAGAAGAAAATTAACAGCTAATATTTTAGTGCCATTGCCAGTTTCTGAAGTATTTTTTTAACAAAGTAAATATAGCTGACCTATGCAAATTATTCTAAAACAAAACCTATATTTTACGCAATTGCAAATTATAATCGATTAAATGAATATATGCTGAATTTGTATCAGTAATATAGCATTATTTTTTATATTTTCACTCTTGTCATTAAATATTGAATATCGAATTATATATTTTGAATACACATCAGTCACAATTTAATGCTGATAACAACTTGAAATTATTATTTCACCGGATATAAATTATTAATAATAGAATTTATTTAATTCAAAGTTAAAAAATAAATTTTTCGATGTTTTTAAATTAATGTTAGGTACTTTTAAAAGTTCATTCTTATGCCATATACGAATGAATTTATAGCTAAAACATGTATGAGCTTGACATTTCACAAAGAAAATGCTTTTTAAATTTGATAAAAGCATTTGTTGAGTGCTAATAATGGTATAGGGTATTTCTCGCGGCTGTACTCTTATATGCTCCCTAAGATCACCAAATGTGGCGATATATGTGTTCTGTGCTGGTTTTTGGCGCGATTGCGTGTTGTATGGCAACCCTTTTGAAGTTGAATACTCATTTGCTGGAGTGTTTTAATTGCTCGTTGGTTCGTGTCGTGCGTATTTTGAAATGGCCTACGTTGCAATGAGAGACGTGATTGCAAGAGGGTCTGGGAGATTATTTTTAGTGGTTGTGCATTACAGAAGTAAGGAAACGCTGATGCAGTGTATTAAAGAGTGGATTGAGCCTTGTACAACTATTTTTTCGGATGGCTGGAAATCTTACAAGGATTTAGGAAAAGAAGGTTTTGAACATTCATTTCTGAACCACAGTATGAATTTTCTGGATGGTGTGTCTGGCTGTCATATAAATACGATAGTGATTACGTGGCAGCATGAAATTGGAATTTCTGCTGTTCGAAAAAGCATTCATTCGTGGTAAGTGCATTTTATTCTATTCTTGCTCTTATTTTGCAGAATGTTATGTTCGTTGTTTTTTTAGTATGAATTTCTGTCGTTATTGTGGTTTTTCTTAATTATTTGAAATTTATTTTAGTTATTTTAGTTTATTTTGCTGATTAGTGCTTAGTGCCTACATTGCGCAATTCGTAGATGTTTTTTAAAGTTGAAACAAAACGCTGTGTACATGGTATTCTTTGAAATTTATTGTTGTTATCATAATTTATTAAAGCAAGGTGTGCGTAGTTCGTAGATTCTTTAGCTGCCTAGATTATGTGATTCGAAGATGTTTTTTAAGTTAAAACATATCGCTGTGTACAAGGATTCTTGTCAAATATTTTTGGATAGAAACTTTACGTTTTTGCTATCTAAATTTTTTGTTTTTGTTTCGGATTTTTAGCTTAAATTGTGTGTTCAAAACGTGGTTTTTGCACGTGAGAAAACAGCGTTTTTGAAGACAGTTTAGGCTTAAAGTTCAAAATGTAGACAAAAAATGTAGAAAACAATATGGCACCGTTGAGTTTCTCGCCAAAAATGTTTGGCGAGTAATTTGGAGACTTGAGGGCGCATATAAGAGCTTTTTCTCCCACCTTCTTGGCGTGCCTTGGTGGTGCAGTGATTATGCACACTCTACCGGTATTCCAGAGGTCCGCGGTTTGATTCCCGGCGAAGGCGTTGTTAATTTTTCATCTTTCCGGCTTTCCCAAAAAGATATCTAATGTCTCTACAATGGTACAGGTTTTTATTTAAGACTTATTCCCCATCGTTGCAGCGAAATACACTCTTCTTACGACATATTTTCTGCCACATTTTGCTATTTCACTGCATAAAATAGAATCTTTTCTATGCACCAGTACCAGAAATAGAAAAGAAGTGATTCATCATTCGCACAGACATATCGGAAATCCAACAAAAGTTCGCACAGACGTATTTGTCGTTCAAATTTTATTGACGTTTCACTGATTCAGGATGATTTCACCAATTCCCTTTTGTCAAGGAGTTCTTCCTGGCACTCCTATTAAAAAACATTTTTTATATAAATCTGAAGCAGAAGCTGTCATATCCAGAATTACTTATTTGTAATCAGAATCTTTTTCTGGTCTTGGATTTAAATCATACAATTTATAACACATTTTATATTCATACTTAATCTTTTAATTTTACTATTTACTCTACAAGTGTATTGAGGAAATCTACGTAAGTCTACATTGAGATAGATTATTAACATTTCTCAACAATGAAGAAACCTTGCAATTTATGTGTGGTATGGATTCAAAGAACAATTCAGAGATTTTGTAGAGTCCTGTTGTAAGGTTTATGCTAAGTTGTTAACGCTTATTTTTAGTTAAAGCCATTTTCTTGTCCTCCCTAATTTCAGATTACAATTTCTAACCAGAATGTGTTTTCAGAATCGCGGTTAAATGCAAATGAAAGAAGAGCAATATTTAAAGTCGAAGTTCCACTGGCTTCGTTAGAGAGTCAGAGATTCTGACTAGCGCGGCTTCGCCTTTTGGCTACACTTTCTCTAGCAATTATTATGCTCGGCCGTATTTCAGGCCCTTGATAGCTTCGCCGTTTAGTTAGCGTTAAAGGGAGCAACTCCTGTAGAATTTTGATAGCTTCGGCTATATCTTTTTTTAGTTAAGCAATAGTCAAGTTTTATTTCTTAGTATTCTTGAGTTCAAGCCGAAGTGGAGGCTTTTATCTACGCCCTGAGAAAGGGCCACCTGTGAACTTTATTTTGAGTAATAAAGGGTAATTAACATTTCTCAATTTTACGTGTCTGTATACTGAACTAAAGCGATTATTCGCTTACAAGTTCTCAAGGTTCAACACGTTTAGCTGTAAATTCTAGGTTAGAACATTACACTGTTATTGATGGTAAAGGCAAGCTTGACGACTTTATTAGTGTCAAGCCCTTGTTTGTAATTACTGAAAATTGAGTACTTGATTTCAGTTCTACGCAAGGCTATAGTTGTATTCATATTGCATTATGTACCTTGGAATGGAATAGATAGGTGCAAAAAGAGGTTACGTTACATTTTGTTTCAAAAATGAGATTTATGATGGGAATACATCAGGCTCCTCAAACTGTGAAAAAATTAGGTTCTCAATGGAATGCCTAAGCGTAGAAGCGGGAAGCCGTAACTCTCAGAAGTTGCTGAAATGAGAAATGTGAACACTCACATGAGCCATTTTCACAGTTTAGTCAGTGACTCCTCAGATCGATTTCGATCATGCCAGTTTTGTGTATAATCCACATACTTACTGATCAGTTATTTATGTCGAAAATACTCATTTCTAGTTTGCTATTGGAACCGTTTCCAATAATTTATAATATATTCCGATTCTTCTGTATCAAATAAAAGCCACTTCTCTAGTTTGATATTGGAAACGTTTCCAATAATTTATAATATTGTTACGGATTTTGTATTTATTTAGCTTGCTATTTTTGCTAGAACTGTTATTAAAATTATTTTATATTCCCCTGCAATGCAGCACAAGACTTATTTGAAGAGAAAACTACACCGGAAAAAATAAATACAGGAGCACCCGCATCTAACATTTTAATAACATTTATCTCGTAACTGTACGCTTTTGCTTTTCGTGAAAAATCGAGAAAATACCAGACTATGTTAGTGCTGATTAAAAAGCTTATAAAACGCGGGAGAAAAGCATCTCAGTTCAGTTGTTTAGAAAACCGTTGTGGCTTACTGTAGCAAATTCGCGGCATGATTGGATTAGCTTTTCTCTGTTTTGAATTAAGTTCTGTTGAATGTTTTAGTAGTTTAAAAGATAACTACTGCAAGATATTGCGATATCGCACAACTTTCTCTAAGGAAATCTAAGCATTTTTGTATTTATTCTTAGTATAAGAATAAATTTTATTCAATTTTCATCTGACTTCTACGTTCAATTTGTTTCAAACCCGTACACACCCAACAATATAACCTGATTCTACTGAATCAAATCAAGGCTACTAGATCGAGAACGTGAAAATAATTAAGACCTTTACAAAAGGAATGTAATAATTAGGGCAAGAGTGTCCAAGTTGAGCTACGTAAACAATGCTGGAAAGAATATTTATTTACAGGAATGATTGTAATGTGGGTAACACTAATGAAGCTTGCTTTTTCTATGATTTCCATAAAATTAACATCTGCTTAGAACTGTTACATTTGCAACACGTAAATTCAGCATTGGATATTTCTAAGTATAATATTTCCTAATTTACTTATTTCGAACTAGACTTTTCTAGGAGGTTTTTTTTTTTTATTTGGGATAAAAGTCAGTAATATGCTCATTTCCATTATTTTTCTTCCGTGGATTCCATATAGCCGGCACAACTGGCGGGTATAGATCAAATTCTCTTCTCTACAGGCTTTGAGTATGAATACAACAGTAACTGAAAATTGTAAAAGGGGGATATGTGTGCATTTCGTTTTTGAAATTTTGTGGGGAAAACGGTCTATGATCAATTAAAATCTTAGAAAAACACTCAGTGACATGGAACCTAGTTATATCAGTTTCATAATTTTTTGTTTTTATATTCGGACATTCTTGTGAGGAGTGTATAGTTTTCTGTTGTTTTTGCAAAATATGAATTTTGCATATAGCCTCTTTTTGAGTATGGCAATTCAATTCCTTCTGCACGTTTAAGGTTAAGCTATTTCTGAGTTCTCTTTCAGACTGTAAGATACTCATATACTAGACTACTTTTCTTAAACTGAATATAGGAATAACGTAGGACTATTATTTTCAGGACAGTATCTATTAATGCTTTGGAAGACTGTCTAAGTTAGAATTTAATCTTTTGTGATATTCTTCCTTCAGTTACTTTAGTGCTCAATGTTTATTATTATGAAGAGAATTCTGAAAAATCATTCGTATTTTTACTTTCGAGATGGCAGTAAAAAGAATAATAAGGTTGTTTGGTATTTGCTCTTTTTGATGACTGATCTGGGATTTTCTATTGTAAGTACCATATTCGAAATGAAGGCACGGTTTCTCAAGCAGAACTTCTCTATATTTAGCTTTGGGTCAAGTGGATCGAAGATGATGGGAATGCAGCCTCAAGATTATTTTTTATGATTTTCCTCTCTTTACCTTTTGAACAGTTTTACGAAAAGAGACAAACTGGTAACCAGAACTCTCTTAGCTGCCAATTTCCTCATTTCCCTTTGTAGTGCTCGGCACAAAGAAAAAAATATTTCCTTCTATTATTTACACTATATTCCAAATTCTTCTGTTATCTAGACTATATTCTTATATTTAGACTACATTCTGAGTCTTTCTTCTTTACAAATTTTGAAATATCTCTGTTTTCCTTTGGTCATAGTAAATTTGTAAATTACTTGATTCGTTTCATTCTAAGATCAAATAAATCGTGTAAATGTTGAAAGAAATGAACCTCAAGAGATTTTTAACATTTAATGTCTTTGTCCTTGAAGGACCCGAGGTTATGCCTGAAGGACGATGTAAATATACCGGTGAATTTATTCGTTTTTGTGAAGTCGAGACTGTTATAATTGTTATGCTGTTTATCTGCTGTGCAGGAAGAATTTGTTTGTGTTCAATAAAGAATAAATAAAAAATAGTAAAAAATAAAAAAATATTTATTAAACATCATTTTCTTCATACTAAACCATAAAATTCAGTTTAAAAGAAATATCGCAAAATAAATTTAAAATGAGCATATCTTTAGAATTTCCGATATAGAGTCTCGTGCGTTGGAGATAAATATGTTTTTTTTTTCCTGTACAACGTTGCCATTGCTCGCTTTAAAATCCTTGAGTTTGTTAAAAAAATTCGTTAAAGATTAAAAAAATATGAAATTGATGATAAAGCAAATTCCAAATTTCAGATTTGGGCTTCTCAGATGCTCATATTCACAGGAGGATTATGTCGTTCAAAATTTGATGGCTCTAGGTACCGTTGTTTTATGACAATGCGAGAAACATACATATATTTATGCAGATTCTTGGTTATTTAATTTCTTTAAATATAATAAAGGATTATAATATTTGGTGACAACAATTTGAAAAGTGAAACCACGCTTAACGAAATTAAATGTCCTTCTGGATAAATTGCCCCTTTGGACTAAAAATTCAAAGGATGAATGCAATATAATATTATTTAACTTTGTGACAGATGTACAACATTCCACGATTTAATTAGACAGGCTCTATTTAAATAGTTTTCGTTAAGAAAAGTAGGCAAATACTACGTTATATAAGGAATGCAGAACTTTATCTGAAACACTCGGGAAGCTCTTCTGAACTTATGGCATAGTCGAAGATATAGATAGCTGTCATGTGCTTTAAAACAACAAAATAACCTTATAACCTTACCTGAAGCTTAAAGAACATACTAAAAATTTGCTTATACATAGCTGAAGATGTTAGTAACATCGAAATTTCGAAACGAGTCTAATATTTTATGCAAATTATCCCAGGATTTGTTGCTACTGTCGTCTTTTTCTGTTACAAATAATGAAATGTAACCATATCCGAAAAGTGCATATTTGCTTAGTAGTGTTTCAATGTGGTGGGTAGGAAATAAATAATAAAATTCAACTGTTGATTACCTATCGAAGTCTTTGAAAATTTTCTCATTTTACCAAAATATAAAATTAAGGTAATATTTACTTTCTTCATAATGGATCTTTGTATCTATTTTTCAAATTAGAACATCTAAAATTCTCAATTCTAAATGAATGCAAAACACAAGATATGATAAGTTTTGTAGAGACATTAGGTATTTTTGGAAGCAGGCAAGATGAAATATTAGCAAAAAAAAAAAAAAAAAATTAGCAAAGCCGGGAATCGAACCACGGAAGTCTGGAATACCGGCCCAGAGTGCAGAACCACTACATCACGAAGGCATGCTAGGAAAGTGGGAGAAATACCTTATAGTTTAATTATGAACGAGTAAAAAGCAGAGTTAAGAAATGCAATGCACAGTAATAGACATATAAGGAGGGAAAGTGATTCGGAAAACAATTCAGTTTTCAAACGGGTTACAAATGATTTTATCAATTGCTAAGCTAAACTTGCATTTAATCTATTAGTATGTATTATGGAACAGAAATGAAACATTGTATGCTGAAATAAGAAATTCAGTTAATCCAATTAATTTACATTCTAAAGTAATAACATACTGCAATGATTATGCATTGTAATTTCACAACTATAATCACTACGTATGTAAACATAAACATAACTCATAATCTTCCAATTTTTTATGCTGAGACTGCTACAAATCATTGAATTTAGCATTATTTTGGACACTTAATTATTTGCAAAAACCTTTTCCTCTTGAATTAGCAAACAATTATAACTTTCATACATTTTAATAGTGAAATCTCTGACATGAGAATGAAGGATAATTGCTTATTACATTTCTAAATGAAAACCAGGATCACCATCAAACCGAGCTTCTTCCAAAAATGTATAGCCTAAGCTGATGGTATTATTTAATGCATACAAAACATACAAATTCAAAATCTATGATTTTTAGGTTAGTAGAGGCACGTGGACTCTTAATAGTTCTTAAAACGAGAAAGCATTTTAACCGAACATTCAACATTTATGTCATATTTATTCTCAAATTATATTATGTTCATTTTTTGAATTTTTTACTATTTGAATGCTTTACAAGTTTACTTCAGTATATTTTTCTTTTATAAATGTAAAGCGTATAAATGAATGCATATTTTTTTTTTTTCAGTTTAACAAACAAGATTCGATTCGGCATTTTACAATCATGTCTTCCATTAACTAACTGCTAAAGTAAATAAATCTCGCGCATCCTTCGCCTTTCTTCACTCTTTTCTTTCCAGTGCATTTCTTATGTTCTATCTAACGTAAATTTAAACATAGTCATATAATATTTCATCTACAGCAGGTTTCGTCTTCGTCTCTATATGTATCCTAGATGAAGTTTATCTATATCACTTTTAGAACATAATAAATATGCATTAAGTTCGTCAGTCATTAATCTACTTTGGTATCAAACTTTACTTTCCTATTATTAACCTAAAGAGGCGTTAGTCTCAAAACGGCATTTTGTGTCCTTTCACTTTCTGCGTTGGTTCATTTTCCAAACTGTTGCCACCAAATATTATATCCATGTATTATATTTAAAGAAACTAAATATGAAGAATACGCATTAATTTATGAATGTTTCTCGCATTGTGAAGAAAACAATGGTAGCTAGAACCACCAGATTTTTAATAGCTTAGTCCTCCAACCGAAAAGGGGTACTTGGAAACTCGAATTTTGAATTTCGAATTTGTTTTATTATCATTTAACGAATTTTTTATTTCAAAGCTAGCAACGGCAGCACTGTAAGTGATAAAAAAATTTTATCCAAACATTTCCAGCATGCTATGATGTGTATCGGAAATTCTAAATGTTTGCTTTTTTTAATATTTTGTTATATTGCTGTTGAATTTAGTTTGATGTAGTTTAATTGAGAAGAACATGGTATTTAATAAATATAGGTATCTAGGTATAGATATAACATATTTAGGTATAGGAGGCAAAACGTTAAAAAAATGTCCCTTTGGGCATAATATAAACCCTGAACGCTTTCAGATTTTTTTCCCTTCCTACAAACACTTATTTTGTACTACAAACACTTATTCTTATCTGAATTCCATTTAAATACAGTATAAAGATTACTTAGGGTTTCTATGGTGGAAAAGAATATCAAAAAGGAATCTACGAGATGAAATGTGTAATCATTATTGTTGCGAGGGCGTAAGTGGAAACATTAACTAAATTTGACAGCTTTTTATTAAAGTAAAAGTTATGGAAATAAAAAATATGTGTCAGAAATTGGCGAAAATTATTATATTTAATTAAAAATTCCTAATTGAATCTAGACAGGCAAAAATTATAAAATTTTAGAATATTTCTAAATTCCTAATTTGATCTCATATGAGAAAACTGCAGTCCCTGTCCTCATCGGTCGTGATATACATTGAGTGTATAGAAAAGTTGTAGAAATAATTTCACAAGACTTAGTAGAAACAAGGTCTTCACACAAGATACAAACTGTAGTGTTACTTCAGAGTAAAATCTACGTTGTCACCTATGACGAAATCTGTCTGTAAAGTCTATAAATAGAAACGGGAATAGTCTCTAAAAGAAAAAAAAGGAAAATAAGAGCGATGGCAAGGAATGTTTATATTAATGGATGAATGGTGTATTATGACGATGAAAGGACTTTTTATCCCATAAATAATACATTATGACTATTGTTGATTCTTGTGATTAGAGAAAAAGAGTATTTTCGTAATTCTGGAGTAATCGAAAATTAAAATTAAACTTTTCGAGGAGGAAAATTTAGCAGAGGATAAACTTAGTGTACTTTATTTAACTTTAAGCTGAGAACGAGAACTAAATAAAATATACTCTTGTGAGCAAAAATAGACATGAACATAAGCTAGCTTCATGTATAAAATATACAAAATAACTTTATAAATTAACGGTTTTAACCAAATGTACTAAATGGTAAAAAGCGTCTTAGCTTTTTAATATGCTTGATGATGTGTGACTAAAATCACAATCTGGGGTTAATAGTGATCAAATCGCTATGAGAGAAATGTAAACGGACTGAAGGTTATTCGTATATATGCCATTTTTATATTACTACTTCTGATGTTTCTTGCTGTTGTTGTTATTGTCGTTTCCATATTACATGGAACAATTGTTGCTACAGCCTGCGCCAAAGATAGGTTAGACTTTTATTTTTCCACCCCAAATGTGAAAAACGGCACCCCGGGGTGTGTTTCGAGGATCTCCCACCCCTCTCCCGTTCCAAGAACCACACGAGAGGACTTTCCACTCGCCGCATATTTAGAGTGCCCTCATGCTGCACGGCACTATACATTTACAAATATCCGTGTGTTATCCTGAATGCGAACCCGGGCACTTTTGTACCTTAGTAGGGCCTTCTAACAACTATACCGTAATGTTTATTAACATTCTGATGATATCTTAATATAGTACGCTCATGATAATGTTATAATTATATTGTTATCTCATATTATCAAAATTATTATGATATCTAAAAAATGTATTTTTCCTGCTAGTGCGTATGATAAAAACTTTCAATGTAAACTCTGTTCTCCTGCATTTTAAGACTACAGAATGCTGAAAAGCAGACGAGAAATAAAATCGCAGACTTCATACGTAGAAAAAAAAAACGCTAAATAACATATCTAGGTATAGAAGGCAATTAGCTTTATGTGACTGTCAGAGGCTTGCGTGAGCTTTTTATTAGATTTATTATTAAACTGCGAGCTTCTTGTTATTTTTATCTGCTTATTTATTTGTTTCAAGAAAAACATTTGTATTTTGTGTCATAGTCGTACCTGATTTAAGTTTGTTTTTATCTTCCTGCTAAATGTTTCTAATACTGTAAAGGAAGTTAAAATCAAATTATTTACAATCGCTAGTAGCAGCCTTTGAAGCTTATAGAATTTCACTCAGTGAGCACTACTCCCGCAAAACTATAATTTATCTGATTGTACAATATATTACAAAATTAATGACAATATGCTTCAACAGAAAATTATTAAGATAATTTATTCCTAAATTAACCGTAGGAAACGTTTTTTGAAAACCATCGCTCAATTTCAGATTCTCACAAATAAATAAATAAATAAAAATAAAAAAATCTGAAAGTTTCAGATTTTAAATTACGACCAAAGGGGCAGTTTTTTTTTTTTTTTTTTTTTTTTTTTTTTTTTTACATTTTATGTGCTCTCTTTTTTTCATTAAATGTCATGTTATTCGACTTAAATCATGAAATTCAATTCAACAGCAATATCGCAAAATAATTTTAAAATGAGCATATCCTTAGAATTCCGGATACGCAGTTCTCGCTCGCTGGAGATAAAAATGTTTTTTTTTTTTTTTTTTCCCTTGTGCAACGTTGCTCGCTTTGAAATTCTTGAGTTTGTTAATCAAAAACTCGTTAAAGTTTTAACAAAATATGAAATCGATAATAAAACAATTTCCAAATTTCAAATGTGGGCTTCCAGATGCCCATATTCACAGGACGATTACATTAATCGAAATTTGTTGGCTCTAGGTACCGTTGTTTTATCAAAGTACTACAAGAAACTTAGATACATTTATGCAGATTCTTCATCATTTAATTTCTTTAAATATAATACAAGGCGATAATATTTGGTGGCAACAATTCGAAAAATGAGACAACGCCTATAGTGAATCAACGCAAAATGCCAAAATGAAAGTAATAGTATTTCTCTGCAAATTGCCCCTTTGGACTAAAAAAAAAGGCTGGTCAATTAATATGAAAACAGGCTTCTTGTATAATGTGTAGGAAAACTATGGGCTTATTGTAACAGGGATTGTCAGCAAATAGTTTCGAGAGGGTTTTAAAATTTTTTGGTAAGATTTTTCAGTATTCTTATGACAGACCCTATTATACGTAAGAACAGACAGTGCTCCGCCGAAACAAATAGTGAAAGGTTGTGTGCAGGGGCTCCATCATAGCTAATTAATGGGAAAAAATACTTCGTAAATCTTGATTTAATATAATTGTATAATTTAATGAATCTTCTTTATTTTAATGTACGAAGTAAAGGAAGTACTGTAATCGTGGAAAATTTTTTATCATATTTAAAAAATTTATTTTGTATCATATTTAAAAAAACACATCCATTTTTACCATTCTCGAATTCATTTTAACGATTTTTTGCGTGACATTTTTACGTGTACGCATAGAGAAAAGGACCCTGGTGTCCAAAACGGATTGTTAAGTGGATTTAAAATAGATTCAGAAGGGATAATTTTCGTGTATGTTTGCATGCATATACATATATGCAGATGTATACATAAACAGAGCTTACCGAGCTGGATAAGATGATGGGTATATATATATATATATATATATATATGTAAGAGCTGTGTTTTTGTAAGTCTTATATATTTTTGTTTTTAATTTTTTCTTTTGTTTCGTTGTTTTGTTTATTATAAGTGCTTGAATTATGTTGTTCTGATATTCCGATTAAACTTTTTTATGCCTTTGGTTAATCTTCATACAACAGGTAAAACACAACCACAGTTTGCATTCGGAACTCATAGTAGTACAGTGAATTAAGTCATTTGTTGCACCGACTTAAATGTCCTTTTGCTCAGTGTGACAGGAATTTAACTTTAAATTTTTGTGCACCGGAAACTTTTTTTCCGTTATATTTTACGAGTAATACAAGTAAAGATAAAATCTAAAATAATAACGTACAGAAACCGGAAAAGAAAACGAAAATGAAGAACTAATAAACCAAATGGAATGTTTAATGGACTCTCTCTTTTTGGCTACAATTACTGCAACATTTTGTAAACATGTCATAAACATGTAAAATATACTCCCTCCGTATTAGAAGATTGTTTCGTTTAAAAAGCAAAGTTTCGTCATGTCCTTTCATTAATTTGAAGACGTAATTTATAATTTATTATGTACGATAAAACTATGTTTAGAGTAAGTATTTTTTAAAATTGTATTTCATATATATTGCGTGTTATTTAATTTATTAAATTATTTATTGTAGCACGGGCCGCATGAATGAATTCTCTGGCACAAGTAATGAATTCTAGGGGCCTGTTTTGAGATCGAAGTACTACCTTTTTTTATACGTGGCAGCTTATAATAATTCTCCACCCCTCTAACATGCATAGCGCATTCCATAACTTAATGCAAAATCGAAAAACGACTGATTAACGTGTTGATATCTAACACTTTAAATGAAGTCGAAACATACCTTGAATAAATATGTCTGTGTTGGCAGACAGTGATAATCCTTGGAGGGCATTAAAGAATACAAATCCAGGATGTTGAAGTCAGAGCTATAGGAAGGTTATTAGTATAATCACATTTCTATCTCTAGCATGCAACTTCATTTTTGTCGTAGCAGTGGTTCGAAGGCTGCCGTATCCTAGGAACAGTTTTGTCCACTACATCTCGGTTTTTACAGATAGCTACTACAAAAACAAGCTTAGATCTTTCCTTTTTAAACCTCTTTCTGAACTCCTGTGCAATAGTATTTCTGTTTTCAGACCTTAAATTTGCATTTCTTGCCTATAGTACTATAAGGAAGAACGAAAATGTATCGAAGTATAGTACGAAAATTCTATTTTATAAAAGTAGACGTTAACGTAATCAAAACGTAACGTAAAAAGTAGACGTTTCTGTTATCTTAATCCGATATAAATTTAAACATCGGACAATCATTTCAATATGAAGGAAGAATTTATTTAGAAAACTGCATATATGACAATATGTTATGTATCAAATCGGTTTACTATTAGTAAAAGGATTTTCATAAAGAAAATTTTAATGCAACTAAAGCTTCTGCAACTGAATTTTACTCGCAACAATATTATAATCGTGTAACTTATTCAGAATTATCTGGCCCTTGATTTTCGCTGATCTTACTATTATTCATGCTTTCACCAAACAATATTGCTAAATCTTATATGAGGGGGAAAACAAACGGGCTCTATTTTACGAGAGAATGGCCATCTGCATCATATTGCAGTCAGTGACGGCTTATTACAAAAACAGCCGACAACTAATCTATCGACGAATAATCCTAGGCTTGTCATATAAAAATATAAGAATTATCGGTATTTCTGTGGACACAGAAGATATAATATAGAGCAAGAAATATAACAATAGGAAAATAAATAATGAGTTTAACAAAATACAGATAATATGCCAAAACAATGGGAAAACTCAACTTTTGGATTGAAAAATAGTTGCTTGTAACGCAATATTTATGGCCCATCTATTAATGTTTCAGTATAAATAAACGGACTTTCGAATTTCTTAGTGTAAATTAACATAACTCAATCATAATAAAATCGATTTTAATTTAAAACTAGTGGCTTTAGGATATACGCAATAACCAAATCAATTTACTACTTAAGAAAAGTTGCTTACTCAGACTCTGGAACACCAATGAAATTCCTCACACTGATCATGTCCACTCTCGCTGAGACTTGATGCAGCTTCAAATTTTTCGTAGTAGTACATTAGATTATTTTGTTGCAGGAGATATGAAAAATGAGCAGTGCCCTTGTCAGGACTCAAAACACGGACCTCTCGAATTCGCGTCAAGCATGCTGACCACTACACCCCGAAGGCATGCTAAGAAGGCGTTAGAAATATTTTATAGTAGTAGCTGATTCTCTAAAATTTGTCGACAAAGAACACGCTTTATATTAATTTAGAGCATTTATTTTTGAAGAATTCATCAATATTAACCTTGATCGAAATTCATGTCTTGTATGGTCAGTGAAGAATTTTTCGCAGATAATCCTAAATTGGAGTCGTGCCGATTTCTGCTTTTTTCCCCTTCCTGGCTCCAAATGGAGCTATAGATTCCGGGATATATGTTTTCTTGCACTAACGAAAGATTAGTCCTGTCGCGGTGAAATTACTTTCCTGGATTTGCAAACCACATTAGAAACTGCATACGTCGAACATGAAAGTAGAAGCACGACAAACGCCTGACTTCCCCTCGCCTCAACTTACGGCTGTTACTTCGGCCACAGAAGAGATCTTCAAATTACTTTTTCTCCTTCCGTTCAGAAAATAACTATGATGAAACAATCGATGGAAAATATAAGAAGATTGTAGAATAGATAAACCCAGGGGATAGACTGGTGGGAATTTCCGGAACCGACCATTTATGGGAGGAGACCCGAGGTTCTCCCAGATCACTGGCTCCGATTGTGTCCTGCCAGATTCGATTTGTTGGGTATGTAATCAGACTTCACAGGACTAGAACCATAGGTCCATCCTATGGTAGGCGCGGGCTTGGCAGGCACCGTACTGGTGCTTTCGTGTCCGTTGCCTTCGCTGTGGGGGCGCTCTCATGTAGATATTAAGCGTAGTGTTCGGGAGGGGGAGAGGCGGCCCGAGCGCGCGGTCCTCAGTGTGATGGATTGTGGCGATGAAGTGTGATGGATTGTGGCGAAAAGTCCCTGCGGACTTTTCGGTGGGTTGGCGCCCCACCGGCACAGTCAACTGAGGAAGACCTCTGTATCATGTTAAGGCGCTCTAGAAGCTGCCAGGTAATGTTGCCCGACTTGCAGTTAATGTAGAATAGATGAAATGAACAGTGCTGAAATATGAGACTTGTCCTCACACTTAGCAAAGTTTAAATAAACAAATGGATTCTTGGCGTCAGTTTTGCATCTTACAATAAAATAAATAAATTGCACCAGGGATTTGAAATGAAACAGCTTAGTAGAATGGCTGGTGCTTTGATGACCAAACGTGTTAAATACCACATATAATAATGTGTAATATGATGGCAACAAGGAAATCGATAATCAAGTTTTAGTGAGCCTATAACGAAAGTGAAATAAAATGCTTCTTAAAAGAAAGAAAAATTCGTCTTTTACCAAAAGAAAATCAATAATGAAATAAGTAAACATAAAGTAAATCAGTAAACAAATTAAAAGATTACAGATGAAGATTTATACCACATTTGTTATCTAATTGATTTAAGTAAAAACAATCCATTCTCGTGCACTCACATGATCCCTTGCAGTGGTGCTGAAATTAGTGGACTACATAATAGAAGAAAGATACCTCATCTCACTTTTCCGACAAAAACATCAGAACAAGACTACGAAATTCATCGTGGCAAGGAGAGCGATATCGTACCTGTCGTTGGCAAGGGCCTTGAGCACCATACAGATGACAGTACGATTCGCTCAGTTCCGCCCCCAGTTTTGAAGGAGAGCAACCCCGGGGGGGGAGTAACAGGCCCTATGGTCTCCACCCCTTGACCATCATATAGGTGACAGCCTGACTTCAGCTCAGTTACGTCGGCAGTTTCGAGATAGAGCACCCTGCGGAGACGAGTCTGAAGGTCTTCTACCATTGCTCTCCTACCATCAACCTCTAGAGAGCATTTTCGGCTCGCTACATATTTAGAGTGCCCCATGCAGCACGGATACTATACATTTACAAACATCCATGTCTTCTCGGTAATCAAACTCCAGCCCTTCCATACCCCACTAGGCTATCATCTCACTTCAGTCTCAGTGAGATTGATTTAAAGAGTCTGAGTTTTGAATTAATATCATTTTCTTTACGTAATTTATGATTTATAACATTTGTTTAACTGCAGACAACAGTTTCTTGATTTTAGATTTCATGTGAGTTTTATTTTAAATATTTCTTCAGATATTTCATTGAAAGGTTCAAATTATTACATGCAAAAATTATTTAGAGTTATTTTTTCTACGTAACACATTTTAGAGCATTGTACATTTGGAAACACATGCAGAATGCTTTGAATTATAAACGCTGGAATGAACACTGTTTTGATATCGTGAATAAAAATTTTGAATTAAAATGCTTTACATTTAAATGTGTGAAAGTTCTCACTGACTGTGGACTTAGTATAGATTTTACTTACTTACGAAGAGTTCACCGTGCGCATGTAAATTAGTGGTTATATATTTAGATATGCGCAGTAAAATCTTAGTTACATATTACGTAGAGAATGTTATCCCACGTTAAACAATCTTTACTGCTGCACATCTTGAAAATTTGTACAAACTCATTAAGCTAACCAATACTAGCGTTATCTTTTCGTGTTAGTTTAAGAACTTTGAAATTTCTGGATAGTTTTGGGGGCTTAAGTAATTTTAAGCCAACCCTTTTGGCCTAAGTTCAGAAGAAATTAATTTTTCATATATCTTTGGAATTTATTTAATCTACGATAGTGGAGCTATGATTAAAGTATATTTTTATTTTTAAATTTGAGCCTGATCTCTAAACAGATGTTACTTCTTTCCCTTTCGAATGAAGAATGTTTCCTAAGCATCTTTCTTTAGATTTATTGGTAATACTAGGATTGAGAAATAACTGTAAATTCTCAATAAAACACGATATTTTATAACTGGGTTTCTATTTTGTGCTCTTTTGCGTTTTGAAAAAATAATTCATTTTTATCTTTCCTGAAGATTTGTAAGGTTAATCAGATTCTGTTTCATAAGTTTATTTGAAATACACAGCGTATTAAAAATTATAATATAGCTGTGTGATGACAATCTCTATATAGTTTAAAAATCTGCATATAAGGGTTTATATATATGTAATAAATTCAGGCTCAGAAGCAATGACCAGGAGCAGGAATTTTAATGGTGTAGAAGTGTTGATCCATAATGACTAGAAAATTGGAGGCGAAAGCAGATTAAATCTTCCGTTTTATTTTCAGCAATATATTGCGGTTACACAAGTCGGCACATTAAATGTGCCTATTCGAAAATGCTTACATTTTTTATAACACTGTAGAGAGAAAGCAGCAGCAGACAGACAACATTCCAGCTAGGCCAAAGCTTGGAAAGCAAGTGCGTAATGTTTAGGATGAGATCTTAAGTCAAACTGAGTTAGTTTTGGTTCGCAAAGCATTTTGATTGGATAGTTAAATTGCTGTAAAATTATTATTGGCTGTTTGAGTCTTAGTTCAATTTACATCACCAGAGTTACGTTAAAGTCATATGAGATAGAATAGTCTCGAAATGGCGCAGTGCAGAGAGGGTTTACTATTTTTAGAATAGAGAAGGGAAGTTAATTTACGCTGCTAATTTAATCTTTTACATATTCACTATTTTTCTTACACACACACACACACATATATATATATATATCTTATTGAAGATTTTGAATTACGATTACTAAATACTCATAGTTTCTACTTCCGGCCAGAACGTAGTTTTAGAATCACGTCTGAATATATAATGAGGAAGAGCTGTATTTAACCGCGAAGTTCTTCGGTATTAGAGAGAGAGATACCAGGTATTCTGTCTGCACGTGCCGCCATTTTTGGGCTACTCTCTCGTAAGCTATTGTCACGCTCAGCCGTACTTTAGGCCCTTGATAGCTTCGCAGTCTATTAACGTTAAGGGGCCCACTCTGTCAGAATTTTTGATAGCTTCGGCTATACCTCTTTAGTTTAGATTAGTTTAGTATTATTCTTAGTCTCTTAAGTTTAAAGCCCAAGTGTCCGCTATGTTGTACACTCCAAGACGGAGTTTTGTTAAACCTTAGTTAGAATAATAAAGGGTCACTTTACCCTTCTATCTTGTTGTTTCCTATCACGCGGACTCAAGCGATTATTCGCTTATCAGTTCTTGAGATTCTTCGCTTCCAAGGGTAACTTAGAATTTACAAAGTGAGAAACTCTACAGCTTAAATATCCTTGTTTCGTTATTTAGTTTGTGAATTAATCGTGTTAAATTAATTATTTCGTAGTGTTTAATTGTAGCGTTCAATTAAATACTTCTCTCCGCCTTATTATTAAATTTTTTTAGTTAGCTTTATAATAAATACCTGAAATGAAGTCAGGTAATTGTCACAAAATTGTAAAAATTTGGAGCGAAACCTTGAATATTATCAGGTAAGAGCTATTGGGTCTTGGCGATAAAGTCAGTTCCTAAGCATGATATTTCGTATTAAGTTACGTTATCTATAATGTTTCTTACGTCGGCCTAAGAGAAGTTTTGAACCATATTTTCAGAAAACTTACTAAAAGTTAGCCCTGCTTCTTGAAAAATGATGTTCTCTGCATTTTGCATTTAATGGAAAAGAGCACAAAAATTTCTTGTACACCACAAACGCATTTAGTATAAAGTAATATTTACGGATTTATAATACTATTTCCGGACACCAACATCACTGAATAATAACAAAATATATGCGTTTCAATATTTCAGCTATAAGAGCAGTTAATCTTTCCATTTTGGAGAATGCAGTTGAACGTAAAACGATTAACTTATCTTCCCTCTTAAAGGCGAAAATTACTTTTATATTTCTCATTAATGTATAAGGTATTTATCCTAATTCCCTAGCGTGCCTTCGTGGTGTAACGGTAGCACACTGGGCCGGTATTCCAGAAGTCCGTGGTTCGATTCTCGGCGAAGGCCGTTGCATATTTTTCATCTTTTCTGCTTCCAATTAACCTAATGAATCTACAACTGGCGCAAGAACTAAAAGGGTTGTGGATGATGATTCTCCACACCCAGGATTTGGCGACTAGGTCCCCTAAAACCATAGTCGTCCTTTCAAAAGGGGAGTATACAAGGTATTTCTCCCGCTTTCCAGCGTGTTTTCGTGGTGTAACGGTAGCACGCTGGACCGGTATTCCAGAGGTCCGTGGTTCGATTCCCAGCGAAGGCGGTTGCATATTTTTCATATTTTCTACTTCCAATTAATCTAATGACTCTACAAATGAAGCAGCATTGTAATTTACATATGTCTAGATACTTTCTTTGCTTCAAAGGAGGTTACATAAAGTTCAGTACGGAATCAATTAGCTTAGATCAAAATTCAATTATAAATTTCAATACAGAATATTTTCAGCTTTTACTTGACGAAAGACGTCTGTAATTCTATTGCACCTTTTGAGATTCTGCGTTATGAATTCACATCAGTGATTAATATAGTGTTTTTGGAACTATATACAGTGTCTCACAAAAGTGATGGGACACTTGTGCTTTACTAAAGGAAAGTGTAGTAAAATAAATTAAAAAAACATGTAAAAAATTTTTGTGGGTGTGTTTCATACTTAAATTTAGTAACAATTATTACATAACATATATTTTTTCAAAATATCAAAGTATTAATTTAATAAAAATACAATTGTTTAGAATGGAGCAAAAAATGGCTCACATAAGTGATGGGACACCATTAGGTACTACTACGTACTGCAATAAAAATATTTTTTGGGGTTTTTATTTTTACTCAAAAGCAATTGGCAATAATTTATAAAATCATCTGCAGTATTTCTCTCCAGTTTGTTTTGGAATTTTTGTGTTTTTTTAGCTCTGTGCAGCCATGAATGCTAAACGAAAAGAAACTTTGGCTGGAATTCGAAAATTAGTTATTAATTTGCATATTGAACGTGGAAAATCTATTAGAGAAACTGCTGAAACAGTTAACTTGAGTCATTCAACAGTTTTTAATATCATTAAAGGATATAATAAGAATCATATGATTCAGGATAAAAGAAGACCTGGACGACCACCAAAGCTAGCCAATGGAATAAAGCGAATTACCGTTCGAAATATTAAAAAAAAATACAAGAATGAGTGCTCCTAAGGTTGCTGCTGATTTACAAGCATTATATGGAGTAATTGTTAATCCTGAGACTATTAGAAGAGTAATTCGATCTGCTGGATATCACGTTAGAGCAACCAGGAAAACATTCTTCGTAAGTGAAAAGAATAGAAAACTCACACTGGCTTTCGCAAAATCCAACATAAATAAGAATTCTGATTACTGGAATGAAGTTATATTTACTGACGAGAGTAAATTTAATATATTTGGTTCTGACGGTAGAATCTTGGTGTGGAGAAAACCCAGGGAAGAAATTCGCAAACAGAATTTGGTGCCAACAGTAAAACATGGTGGAGGAGGAGTTATGGCATGGGGGTGTATGTCGTCCGCTGGAGTTGGCAATATTGTTTTTATTGACAGTATAATGGATCAGTACAAGTATATTGACATTTTAAATCAAAACTTGAAATCTTCAGCACGAAAATTGAACCTTCATAACGATTTTAAATTCTACCAGGACAATGACCCCAAGCACACTGCTTTGAACGTTAGACTGTGGCTGCTGTATAACTATCCTGAAATAATGAAAACACCACCACAATCTCCAGACTTAAATCCCATAGAGAATATTTGGCAAGAATTCGCAAACACACCATTTCTTCAAAAGAACAATTAAAATCGGTGCTTCGAGAAGAATGGGGTAAAATCGATCCAGAAAACACAAAAAAAAAAAAATTAGTCTAATCCATCCCAAGAAGTTTAAATCCTGTTTTAAAAGTAAAAGGAAATCCAACAAAATATTAAAACCTTTTAAAAAGTCAAATTTTTGGATAAATATTTGATGGAAAAGTAAGTGCCCTATCACTTATGTGAGCCATTTTTTGCTCCGTTCTAAACAATTGTATTTTTTTTAAATTAATATTTTAATATTTTGAGAAAATGTATATTATGTAATAATTGTTACTAAATTTAAGTATGAAACACACCCACAAAACATTTTAAAATGTTTTTTAAATTAATTTTACTACAATTTCCTTTTGTAAAGCAGAAGTGTCCCATCACTTTTGTGAGACACTGTATGTGACTTCTGTATCTGTTCTAATTGGAAATTTGACCAATAAACGTTGGAGTGATATTGCACTGCTTTCTTCACATATATTAATTTATTATTTCTCAGCATTGTAATAAAAGACTGTGTTTATCTTTACATAATGTCTGCTTATTCAGGTATACACAAAGCACTCAAAAAGATTTAGTACTTGTCTGTTAGCAATTTTTTAATCAATATTGATTATATGCTGAGAGGACTTATTGATACAAACGAAGAGAGCAACAGAATACTTTGTGGGCTTTCAGTTTGTAATTAACTTCATTTCTACTAAAACTGATAGACAAGTCATTATGCCTTATTTGTAAATAACATCTAAGTCTGAAAAGGACTACTTGTTATTTACATAGATGATAATTTATACAAATATTTTACTTAAAGCTTTACCAGTATTTGCTTGGAATTTAAATCTTTGCAGTTTGTGGGATGTCAGACTACAATGCACACAGTCTTACAACCTTTCGCTCAAATTTATTAACTGCATAGCTGACTTCAGCTAGCAAAGTTGGTAATCCTGGGCAACTAAATCGCAGAGTTTATAGATGTCATTGGATTGAATTTATACATGTATTGCATCTTTCTTCTTCTCCTTTCTTTAGCCCAAAGAAGCGTTAACTCAGCAAGGCTACTGGATTTTGAGTAGAATAAATATGAAAGTATGAACCACTTTTCAAATTGTTGCCACCAAATATTATCGCCGTATATTTATTACATTTAAAGAAATTAAATAAGTAAGAATTTGCATAAATGTATTCATGGTTTTCGCATTGCGAAAAACCAATGAAACCTAGAGCCGTCAAATTTTGACAAACGTAGTCCACCACCCGAATATGGTTACCTGGAAACCTGAATTGTGAATTTCGAAGTTATTTTATTGTGTTTTACATATTTTGTAAAACTTTAAAGAATTTTTAATTAACCAACTCAATGATTTCAAAGCGAGCAATGTGTGAACAGACATACTAGATCTCGTTCGGAATCGTAAGTCTCGATTTTACTAATTTGCATATCCTAGTATTACTGGAACTCATTGTGTCAGTCTTGCGACATAAAATGGCAAAGGTTTACCGAATAACTTATTTAAGTATATAAAATATATTAAAATTGATAATGAATGCATTCTTAAGTTATTAATTTTCAAAATATTATAGGGTTATTATTATTTTAATTACCCAGTTATTATAATTTATACTTTTGTAGGGTTTTCCTTATTTTTCATAACAATTTTTTTTTTAAAGTTTGATACCTATTCTGAACTTCTCAACTTCCTTTCACATTCTCTCGATAGGATGTAAATTTAAAGTGAAGTGAAGTGTTTATTTAAGCGGGTGAATCTCTGAAATTATTCAGGGTGTGTTTCGCTAGCCAATCGCACGTTTCTTTGTTGTTTCGCTAGTAAGCCTCTTGGCCATATCGGATTAATCATCACGCCTCTCAGGTTTCTGTGAGTCCACCTGTTAGGGTTAACACAAGTGCTATTTAGCACTATTTATTTTAGGTTTGACTTAAATTATATTCTACGTTTTAGTTAATTGTATTCCGCAAGTTGGACGGTGTCTTTATAGCGCACGAACACCGTCGAGGGTTTCGAACTGTATGACAGAGCATGTTTCAGCCTATCGGAGCAATGTTACTACAGTGGATGGACAAAAATATGGAAACACCTTGTGAAATGCATGTTTGAAAAGAAAGATTGATTTTAATGAAATATGTAGGTGGCGCTGGCGTTTTTATTACTGACGCCACCTATACAACTTCGTAAATGTGCTAAACAGTTTAGTTGTTGTCGGAGTACTGTTATGTGAGGTTATCATTGCATTATGTCAGAGTTAACAGATTTCGAACGTGGGCAAATTGTTGGAGCACGTATGGTAGGTGCTTCCGCAAGCAAGGTAGCCGAGGTGTTTAGTGTTTCAAGAGGTACTCTATCGAAGATTTATTCCGCATATTTGAAAAGCGGAAAAACATCATCTGCTAAATCACAGCTCGGACGAAAGTGTGTCCTGAGTGATCGTGACAGACGATCATTAAGGGCAATTGTGACGAAAAATAAGAAGACCACAGCTGCAAAAGTTACTGCTGAAATGAATGTTGTGTTACCGAACCCTGTGAGTACCAAAACAATTAGAAGGGAGCTTCATAAACAGGGAATTGCTGGCCGTCCTGCAATTGAGAAGCAACTCATCAGTGATGCTAATGCTCGTAACAGGAAAAGGTGGTGTTTAAGTCATAAAGCCTGGACTATAGAGCAGTGGAAGCGAGTAATATGGTCTGACGAGTCTTCTTTCACATTGTTTCCCACTTCTGGCCGAGTTTACGTCTGGAGAACGCCATCTCAAGCCTATAATACAGACTGCTTGTTGCCAAGAGTGAAACATGGCGGGGGTTCTGTTATGGTTTGGGCAGCCATATCGTCGTTCTCTGCTAGCCCCATGATAACTGTGTCAGAGCACATGACTGCCAAGACTTATGTGAACATTTTGGCCGATCAAGTTCATCCCATGGTACAAACTTTGTTCCCCGATGGTGATGGTGTCTTCCAAGACGACAAAATCCCTGTTCACACAGCTCACATTGTCCAGGACTGGTTTTCTGAGCACGAGGAGTACGAGTCAGTTCACCTTAGAAAGTCCTTCACGAAGGCATCTCTCCCCTTAGGCAGATAGCCATAATGAAATACACCACCATACTTTCTCTAGGCATTGTATATAACATAGAATTGTATTTCATACATTGCAGGTTTGGTATTCTTTAAGAAAACTTAGGAAGCCTGGGACATGTTTAATAGTTTCATACATCGCCGGGTAGTTTTCGGCATTCTCTAAAATGCCTAGGTATTTTTATTAGAATGCCAGATTTCCTAGTTTGCAGGTAACATATCCATTTATTACTTATTTAGTAAATAATAATGAGCTGTAGGAGTATTCATAAATTTGATACAAATAATGTTTTGTAAGCTACCGTACTTACTTTTAATATTTCACGTTAGCGACCTCCTCTTGATCTTCACGCTATAATCTCAGTGCTTAACATTTTCGTTACTTACAGACCCAAGTTCCGAATAACACCTGTAAACGTATACTCACCTCATTGTCTCAATATAAGCAAGGAAACAAATATTACAGGCTATGTTCCGTGAATGACACTCGTAAGGGAAACAGTGCATGGTCAATGTAATAGATTTCGCCGAATGTTCTCTAATAATAAAAATTCAATAATATTCTCTAAACATTTTAATCTTCGATTAGTTCTCATTTTGAACAGTGATGACAATGTGCAATTTATCTGATCCTTTCAGCACTTTAAACAAGCATCGCATTTATAAATCACATATTCATATATATATATTATACGGGGATGGATGGTATTGTGCTAATGCCCAGTTATAAAGTAACGAAAGAAAGAAAGAAAAATACACGAAGTTTAAAAAATATATATATATAAAACGTTTCAGATTTTAACGGTGGCCAAAAGGATTGTTAATGATTTTTAACCCTGTTGCTGTCCTCGCAGTCCACAATTCGCCTGTTACACTTGCTTCATATAACCTTCCTTAACTCACTCTTTATGCCCATTTTATTCGTATTTTTAGGTTTATTATAAAGTATTATTTTCTTCGCACATACCATACATAATTCAAGAGCAAAATTGCAAAAAAATTCAAATCAGCGTAGCAATATACGTTTAGAATCCCCTATCTAGCGTTAAGCGTTGACATATATTTTTCTGTTATTTTCAACCTTTTCTCAGTTCATCATATCAATGTTCAGTTTCCTTAGTAAGGTGGCTTTGCAAATTATTTTTGCTTTCTTATTATTAACGTTTTGTGCGGTTACTTTATTTATTGAATATCACGCTTTAGGCGCTTACGACGCATAGAATTTTCGTTGGAGATTCTCGCGGAGATAAAACTGCTTTAATCTGTGAAGTTTTGCCACTGCTCGCATTGGAATCGTTAAGTTTGATAATCAAAAATTCGTTAACGTGTTACAAAACATGGAGTAGATAATCAAATAAATTTTAAATCCAAATTCAAGCTTTCAGGTGCTCATGTTTGGGTGGAGGACTGCGCTATTTGGAACTGGATGGCTGTAGGTATCGTTCTTTAACAATGTGAGAAACATACATACATTCATGCAGATTTTTCATTATTTGAATTATGTAATATAGTACGGGCGAATTAATATAACACAGGGCGATAATTTGAAATCGGCAGTAATTTGAAAAGTGATTGAACTTGTATAGTGATTGAACGCAAAATGTCGTTTAGAGTTTTATATCCCTTTCGGGAATAATTTCGCTTTTGTGCTAATAAAGGCAAATTAATGTTTCATATCGAATATGTAATTTGCATTTGATATTTAATGTCTTTAGTCTTTATTGAATGTATCATTTCTTTCTCACCAAACCTTTTGCATTTTGCTTAATTTCTTTCGAAACAAAAAAAAAAAAAAAAAAAAAAAAAAGACTGCAATGTAACATCGAGGTTTAATTAATCAAACCGAAATTAATTGCAGCAAATCACACGGGAGCTATCTATTTAAACTGAAAGATGCATTCGTGGAGGAATTTTTAAAGTAAAATAATATCCCCACATAGCACAAAAACATCCTTGGGATATCCCAAGGATGTTGCTCGCGGGATATGCGCACATCCTCAGGACATCCCGGAATATCCCGCGAACCTCCTAAACACCTCCTCCCGAGTGCTTAATGTCACATCCCGGGATATCCTCAGGACATCCTAACCAAGTCCCATCGACAGCGTGCGGGATGTTATTAGGATATGAACTCCTACTTACTACATCCTCAGGATATCCCACAAACCTCCTAAGCACATCCCATTATATCCTAAAAACATCCTATCTATGTTCCATCGACAGCATATGTGATGTTATTAGGATTTAAAGTCCTACTTACTACATCCTCAGGACATCCCGTAATATCTCAATTTCCTCCTAAACTCATCCTCCTGAGCGCTTAATGTCACATCCCAGTATATCCTTAGGACATCCTATCTACGTCC
The DNA here is from genome assembly GCF_044657685.1 of Stegodyphus dumicola. NCBI lineage: Eukaryota > Metazoa > Arthropoda > Arachnida > Araneae > Eresidae > Stegodyphus > Stegodyphus dumicola. The sequence continues at coordinate 23,718,438 of NC_140776.1, read as the reverse complement.
CACCGACAGCGTATGGGATGTTATCAGGATTTGAAACACTAGTTACAATATCCCTTTAACCTCTTAAATACATACTCTCAACTGCTTAGTGTCACATCCCAGTATATATACAGAGGAAAATTCCAGTGAAAGTATGTGAAGGTGTGATGATCTAAAACCTATTTTTTACACAGATAGTCTCAAATCGTTCTCCTATGGTTACTATGGAAAAATCAGAAATGTTGAAAATATTTATACAACTTATTTTGTTTTTAAATCTGAATTTGTGAATATATTAAAACTGAGCAAGGAAATTAAAATTAATTATTAATACAAAATATTAAAACTGAAAATTTTGCTTTTATTTTTAAGATATTAAAAATCTTTTGATCATTTTTAAACATCCAATAGCCCCCAAATTGAATTATTCATAATTAAATTATTTTACAAAATCAGTTTCTAATTTCAGTTAATTTGTATTAAAAATTGAATAATAAAATTACCTATTTAATAATCTTTACATAAATGAATCATCTTTCTTTAAAACATGTAAGGAATTTATAGTGTTTTGATGACACTGTTGGGAAATTCTTAAAAGGAATAAATTGTATTTTTAAAACTAAATCAATTCCTAGCCTCAGAATAAATAAATATGTTTTCGTAACATGAGAATGCTGCAGGCTTTTTTATATATTTAATATTTAGTTGTAAAAATTTGACATTATGTTAACAATTCTTTATATCATTCAAAAGGTAACTCAAGAAGCTCTTCTAAAATTCTATCTTTCCGCTCACACAATTAAAAAAAAAAATCTGAAAGGCCTCAGATTTTAGCAGTCACTCAAAGAGGCTAAAAGTTTATGAATGCATAGATTATCAATACAGTTGGGGCAGTGGAAATAGCAAAACATTTTATAAGATACGGACACCAGGAAGTTATATATCTTCTATATATTTGAAAAATGAAGAAATATTAAAATGTTTTCAATTAGATATATCATGAATTAAATGCATTTTACATCAATCAGATTAAAAATTAAAAAAAGCATTGTTAAGAACTGTGTGTAATGCTTTTAAATAGCTTGGCTCGTTAGTCAATAATATATTGTATTTTAAAGGTAAATATGTTAAATTTTGCCAAATGGCAAGACTTGAATGAAAAGCGAAACAAGTTTACGAGTACGATATGAAGTCACATTTCAAAACTAATAGCCCTTTTAGATTAAAAAAAAAAAGTTCTGAAAATAATGTGCAATGGTTCATTGGTATTATTTTACGCAAAATTCAGTAAAATGAAATTTACCCGTTGAAATCAGCACCAAATTAAACTTTGTAAATTCTAGCGCATGTTAAATGTTGTCTCATCCAGAATTTTATTACTAACCATTCATTTCAGAGCAAAATAAAACAGTAATTGCCATTTATATGACAATCAATATCAAAAATTTAAATCTGCATTTTATGCAACATAGAAAAACTTCAAAAGATCTACTGTTTACCATGCAATTAAGGCATTTTATTCTGCTATCAACTCTACCAATTATTAATTCCATTAAGTATATTCAGTTTACTCTTTCTGCTCAATATATGCAATGTAAAATTTTCCATAAATTTATTAATTCATTTTATTTTGAGGTGAGCTTTTATTCAACTCTCAATGTCAACGAGAATATTTAGTTCATTTTTTATTCGGTCTCAAAAGAGAAATCAAAATACGTGGATTTATGTATCAAAATACATGAGAAATCACAGTGAGAAAAGCACTGCTACCTTAAACTGTGATTATATATAACAAATGCAGTGAATTATAGTTAAAAATTAGTGAAAATATTTATATTTCTGAACAATTTCATATATAACATTTTCAGCTTCCCATATGTGGCAATTTAAGAACTTTTTTACGTATACCAATTTTTTGAAATATCTGCAAATTTTTGTATCTTCAAGGAAAGCTTATTCTTTCACCTTTAGTATATAAGTAATGGTAATTTACCAGATAAAATTACTTAATGGGGAATACAGAAAAATATCTAACCACTTACCTTTGTGACTTCATCTGCAAAGAGACTAAAAAAGTAGTTCAGCTAAATCTGCTATAATAAATATTTATAATAATGCTAAATTATGCAATATCTATTAATATGACAAATTTTTGTAAAGCTATTTATTTGGATGAAAAATAAACACATTCAGAAATTTATGGCACTATATTATGATTAACAGAGGAAAAACACTTTTCAAAATTCAAAATAGATTTTATTAATCCAATTTATCACATTTTATTTGAATTCATGAAAAACAATCTTATATCCATGTATTCTTATGTATATAAGAACTGTTGATAAATTGGATCTCTGTCATTGCCTTTCACAGCACCTAAAATAAAAAAAAAAACACTCACAATTACTATATGTGAATATAATTCATAATTAAATTTAAACAAATGACTATTAGAATGCAAATTAAAGGAAGCATTTAAAATATTTTAACATTTAGTACCTATAAACAGAGTAGCAATTATTTGATTTTTCGATTATAGTAAAATAAACATGGGGGATGCCTTTTAAAATTTTTTATGTCAGAAAATAAACTCAAACCACCAGCTGAACATATGAGCAGTTTTATCAATCAGCCACTGGTAGGTAACCTGGATACTGAATCAACATATAAAGTTGCCAAGATAAAGAGAGAAACAAAATTATGATAATCACATCTTACCTATTGATAAAACTATTTTAAATTTAATGTGTAGGCAAGTCCAAAAAGAGTGAGAATGAATTTATTTTGCAACACAAAGTAAAGTCTTGCAGGAGCAAAAAAAACTTGTCTCATGAGATTGGCAAGTAAAAAATAATTAACTGCATCTGGTAACATTTATCTGACAACACGTAAGTAATTGTTATCTACGTGCAGAAAATAAAATCTGATCAGGGGCGTAGCTAGAGGGGGGCAATGGGGGCCATCTGTCCCCGGGTGCAGAATCCAAGGGGCGCCAAACTGATGTTAGAACATTTTAGAATTAAATGTTTTCCATCCTTGGCAAGCAGTAGGTGGCGCGAAATCTTCAGTTGTCCCTGAGCGCTGAAAACCCTAGCTATGACTCTGAATCTGATCATGTTAATGCAATTTTAAACTTTTGAATTTAACTGCAGAAATTTACCAAAGAAGTACTTTAAGTTTTTCGGTAACCCTAATGTTGATAATGTTGGCAAAAGTAGCCTTTGGGAAAAAAAAAAAAAAAAAAAAAAAACTTTTTTTTTTTGTCAATAAAAAGGAGTTATTTCTGCAAATATTGCGAACGTGTGATAAATTTAGTTTTGGGCTACTTTTTTTAATAGTAAACTTTTTGTACGGTCCCAGGTTTTTGGTTCTTACCATTCTTTTCAATTGCTGTATTTGGTTGCACGGAAGTGGTATGGTCTTGTATTTTGAACATGCTATTTATTATTTTGGTGTGGGTACCATCATTTGAGTATGTTTGAGGTGACTAAGAGACGAAAAATTTAATTGAATTGCTTACCTGGAGGATGGTGGTGGGAAGCCTAAACATATGCATGTGAAAAAAAAGGTATGTTAAAAAAATGACGTTTCATTAATTTTTTGTCTCTGTGTGTTAATTTTTGTTAGAAGATTTGTTGTTTAATGTTTTTATGTTAGGAAATAAGTATTTTTGGTAACTTATTCCTCTCTGTTTGTGTATTTTTGGTTGTCTGTGTGTTAAGACAGCGGCGAAGTTTTTCTGGTAACTATGATATTTTTAACTTTCTGATTTTCTTAAAGTGAAAATAGATCAATGTGTACAAGGACAAAGTTAAGGCAGTGCACAATGCCCAGTTTGTGCAGTTCTCTGTTTTAATAGGTCGATGTGTACATGGACACAGAGTTTGTGTATGTCTTTGACTTCTTATTTTGGTTTTGTGTAGCGGCCACCTTGAAATTAGTGCCGATCCTCTCAGGTGATGATCTTGATATAAAAAAAAAGAAACGATTCGCCAAGGGTTACAGTAGAGTAAATTTTTACCAAAGATGTTCTATCATAATCACTATTTCAGTGGTTTAAACACTAGTGGAGTATGCAGAGATGAAGATTTGAATTTTGTTTACACAGCATGATGGTTTAGGCACTCCAGCCATTACAGTGAACAAAATTATAATAAACATAGCCACAATAATTGTCTATAGATATTGATGTATAACACTGCATTAACTAATATATTTCTTATGCTAGTATATACAGAATCCTTAATCGAAGGGAAAATCAGAAGACTGTGCATGCATTTTCCTTTAACTGAAACATGGATTTGACCATACAAATCTCAGTCTTACGGGACATGCCACACTATGCAGATAGACAGTAAAAAGTGCTTGTGTTATTTTTATTTATTAGAGGTATGAAATAAATATACTTCTAGATTTTAATTTTTTCTTTTCTTGTTTTACATTTGGATTACCTATCAAAAAGTAAGGAATTTTGATATTATTACAATATCGGAGTTAAAATAACAATTATTGGACATGTTAAAGTAATGAAAATTTTAAATTAGGTTAAAAAGTAACCCTTAATGTGGCATATTTTTGAATTAAACTCTATCGACATTAAAAACAACAAAACGTCCCTCTTTATTAAGGACTTTAATTAACTAATTTTAAATACGGAGCTATGAATGAATTTTTTCCCTTGCATGTTATAATAACTGAAACAAAATTACTCTGATACAGTCGAAATTCCTAAATGCAAGTACATAAAATTTACTTTAGCAATTTAAAGAGATGAGACACACTGAACACATGAATAAATTTCTATCAAATAATAATTTATTAAATTTGGCCCGGTCCATAGTAAACTTTAACCATTAGATTACATTATTACACCATGTTATCAGTTTGAAAAGCAAGTCATATGCCAGATCTTGGATGTAAAATAAATGCACAAAATAATATACAGATTATTGAAAAATGATGTATACCAATGTTTATAGATATGATTAAATGTAACAGAAAATTTACTGTCACAACCACATTTTTAAGTGAAATGTATTATTTTAACATTTTACAATATTTAAGGTATGGCATTAAATGCAACATTATGTGCCTGGATATAAGTTAGTAAATTAAAAAAAAATAATAATAATAATAATCAAAGAATGAATGTCATGAAAAATTTCAAAAACAAGCAGAATTTAATTTAGAAGACCTTTAGACACTTATTGTAAATAAATTTGAGAATTCTTCACCCAAAAGTAAATTATAATTAACTAAAACCAGTTTGACTGACCTTTTACAAAATCCATTAGCTGCAATTTTTTCTAGCTTGAAAACCAAATTCTTCTCCACATGGTAATAACATCTTAACCAGTTGAAATTCCTGCAGAAAGTTTGATAACACAGTAATAGAATTAATAGAATAGAAAAATTAACACAAAAGTATAGAACATCATTTAAACTTAACATTATTACAAATTTTGGTGCTTTCTGACTATCTGCAAAGCTGTGAAAATTGGCAAAATGGTTAGTTTATGGTTCATATCTACTGCTCTGTTCACAAGTAGTAATTCAAATAAGCACTTTATAAGAAACAAGAAATTTTAGGATGCACACACAAAAAAATATATACATTGGGTCAATATTCACATATTTTTCATCCAATGGAATACTATTCAGAAATAAAGATTAAATATAAAACATGTAAATACATGTGTGTGGTATGCATATTTATAGTTTGCTATTATCGTGTGCATACTCTTGCTGTTTTAGCATAAGTTGAAGCTGTGAGGGCAGATGATAAGAAAGTATCAGAATTTTCATGTATAAGAAAAGATTGCCCTGACAATAGTATCTCAATCTGAGGGCATATCTGAGGGCAGATGATAAGAAAGTATCAGAATTTTCATGTATAAGAAAAGATTGCCCTGACAATAGTATCTCAATTGTTTAGCACTGACATTTACATAGTGCATTAGAAATATATAGTAATATATGTATAATAAAAAGATAATTGCATATTATTAATTCATTTTTTTAAATGCCAAACTTTAACAATTCTTTCACATATAATTAAACAGAATTCTTTCACATGAACATCTAAAATCCATTCTTAACTAAAGAATAAATAATAAAACCATGTAAATTTCTTATCAAGCCCATCATTTCCGAAATGTCTACTTCTGAAAGTTCCCAGCATTCTCAATATATTATTAAATTACTAAACTAAGCATCAATGATCGTCATGTTCGCTAATGTGGCAATATCTTTCACACTTCTTTGTTACCACAAGTAACAAGTAGGCTTCAATAAATCTTTAACTGTTACATGCTACTTTTGTCTAAAATTTGTACAAATAATAAAATTAAATGAGCTCTTTATAATATGCTCAAAGAAATAATTTTGTATGAAAATTTGTATGTTATATATTGGCCTGATTAATGATTCAGGAAATAATTCGGGTTTTCAAAGTGCTTCCAATAATTCAAATTTCAGCTTGTGTCAAAATAAAATCTATAACACAAAGATAAGCAAATTTCCTTATGAACAATGCATTTTAACATTATTCAATCACTGGCAATCACACAGTACTGATTGCTTCAATAAACATTACTGTAACTGTGTTATTTAAAAGACTGTAATGTTTTAATTATTTCCTTAATTAAAACATTACAGTCTTTTCCTCCTTCTAACACCAAAAGAAAACCCAGACAAGAAATATAAAAATATCAGTAAAAATAAATTATATTATTGAATGACACTTTACATTAATTACACTCATGCATATATTATTTTATCATAAATTATTTCAAAATCAAAGAAGAGAAGGGGAGAAACTTTAATATTGACATTTCTAAAATGATATAAACATTAATCATTTAGTACAGTTTGTTATTTCAGGCAAAAAGAATTCACTTTTCTGGATAGCATTTATATTTCCATCTCACTTTCAATGAAACATTAAGAGAAATGCATATAATTTAAACACCAGTTTATTTTATTTATCAGATTATGTCAACTCGAAAAAACCTATCAGTAAAATTCGGTAGTAATAATTCTGAATGTTAGGCAACTTGCAAGATTCAACAAAAATTATCAACACTTTTATTATAATGACAATACTACAGTAACATGAACATAAAATTAAACTGCATATAACTATAAAATAAGGCAGCGTATAATAATGGTGCATTGGTTTCTAAAACAATGGGCTCGATGAAAAAATACATGTATTTTGGTAGCTATTCATATTCTTCAGCTTTCCTAATATTTTCATGTTTACTTTACATAACTAAATTATCTAAAATACAATAAAAATGCAAACAATATTTATGAGAAAATGTTAAAATCAATCATAAGCATTTGATTGAATGACCATATTTTGTCTTCCTGCAAGTCGAATCTTAAAATGATATGCAGTTTGAAAAATGCTTAATCCTTTTAGAAAATATTCAAAAAAGATTAAAAAAAGGTACTGTTCTGTTATCAGGACCGGGTTCAGAATTGTATTTATGTATGCTTGTATATTTGTATGTCTACATATACACATCTATGCACATACTTACGAACACAGGTTCATACATTTCCGATTCTGGTCCCAATAACAAAACAGTACCCCCAAAAAAACTTGAATTACAAACTAGATTAAGATAATGTTTCAACCATACATATTTTGGACAAAACAATGCAAACTCTTATTTTTATACAATTGTTCAAACTATTTAACATAAATTTATTGCTGCAATAAAAAAATAAGCTATCTGTTCACACATATTATTTTGAAACTGAATGCATAAACTAGACTAAAAAAAATTCAGTCATAAACATTTGGATAGCAGGGCAAATTAGATATTTGAAAAGACAGCCAGCCATTGAGATACACGTAATTCACGACAGAATGGTAACAATTCATAAAGCTGTGAAACATTTAACTGTCAAAATAACATAAATTCGAAAAGCAAAAAAAGTAAACATACAAGTATTGCAACTGAACTTACCTTTCATGCAACAAAAAATATCCATACAAGTTAACCTCATGGCGCAGCCATTTTGGATTTTGTTTCAAATCAGACAGATGTTTACGGATTTGCGGAAGAATACGAGGAACTAGTAGTTTGCCGGATACAATGTGCAATGACGCGAAAGAATATAGTTCTGCAGAACTTCCTACATTATTCCGTAATAAACAGTACTATTTCCTAATTTTTTCTTTATCTAATTAATTAATTAATAGGGAAATAGTTAAATAATGCCGAATTCATTTTTAATGAAATGTAAAATTTTGCATGTATGGGACGACCACCTTCCGTCCAATATTTCTGAGAATATAAACAAATTTTGGAATCTGAGAGTATCAGTAAATAAATATATAGAATATCGCCTCTCAAACGACCACTTCTGAAAGTGATCAATAGTTCTGAGATTATAAATAAATATTGATATTAAGCATGATTTCTATAAGACGACCATCTCTATATAAGACCAAAGTTTCTAGAATCATCTTGGATAGTCATCAGAGATGTATCTTTACTGCGAAATTATCGCACGACTGTAATTCAATATCAATAACAGATCGCGCGATTGAAAAACATTTTCTGTCCTGTAATTAGAGGAAAAAAATTTTCCTTATGACGTATTTCTCCCGCTTTCCTAGCGTGCCTTTCGTGGTGTAATAGTTCTGCACGCTGGGCCGGTATTTCAGAGGTCCGTGGTTCGATTCACGGCGAAGGCGGTTGCTAATTTTTCATCTCTACGGCTTCCCAAAAAAATCCTAATGTCTCTACAGTGGCGCCCGAACTAAAAAGTTGTTGGATGAGGTATATCCACACCCAGGATTTAGTGATTGGATACCCTTAAAAAAAAGTCGGCCTTTAAAAAGAGAAGTAATATAAGGTATTTCTCCCGCTTTCCTAGCGTGTCTTCGGCCCACCAGTGGCCGAGCGGTAAAGTCGCTGAACCCTGGTAGTGTGATCCGAGGTTCGAATCCCGCGAACGGGCTGGCTGCATGGGCGTTTTCGTGGTTTTCCCCACGTGTAACGTGTATACGAGCCAGTTTCCCTTAGAAAGTCCTCCACGAAGACATCCTTCCCCTTAGGCAGATAGCCCTAATGTGCTTTGCCGTAATTAAATACAACACCACCACACCTAGCGTGTCTTCGTGGTGTAGTGGTTCTGCACACTGGGCCGGTATTCCAGAGGTCCGTCCTTCGATTCCCGGCGAAGGCAGTTGCTAATTTTTCATGTTTCCTGCTTCCAAAAAAATACTTAATGTCTCTATACCCAAATTTAAAAAAAAAATTCGTTTCCGTAATTAAATATATATATATCTAATTTTACCTATATTTGTAGTAGGGTTTGTAATCTGTAAGTAATTATACATGTAATTTATACATTTTTTATAAAAAAAAATATATGTTATTTAGAATTTTGCAAATATTCTAGAAAATGCTAATCCATTGAAAAAAATCTTTTCCATGACTAAATAAATTTTTAAAAACGTCAAAAAAAATAGCAGTTAAAATTAATAACAAAATAACAAGAATAAATCATCAATCATATCAATATTTTTAATGTACAGCATTTAGAAACAACTTAGTAAAATACATATGAAAAATAAAATAATGTGCAAGTTTCAGATGTGCAATGTCAAAAAATTAAAACTGGTAAATTTGAGAACAAATATCCTCAAAATGTTTGACAACGAAAGTCCTCCGGACAATGCAGAATGAATGTCCTCAGGATGTGAAATTGGTGAACTCCTCAGGACATCTGAGAATCAACATCTTCAGGACATCCTGTTATATCCCGGGACATAGCGACTTAAATAAGACATCCTCAGGATGTTAAATTACGATCTCCTCAGGACATCTGAGAATCAACATCCTTAGGACATCCTAAGTATGTCCCGGGATATTGCGACTTAAATAGGACATCCTGAGGATGTTTTGTGCTATGGGGGTCTATTGACGTTATACAGGGAAAAAATACAAAATATCATTACAGTGAGCACATTAGTTGGGAAGTTAATCAGAGAAGAAAAGACAAATGCTCAAAAGAGGTCTCTGCAATTTAACATCTAAAAACCGTTACTTCACTTACAGTAAAATGTATGTGTTGTTTAGTATAAAGCTCTAAAGCAGGGGCTTGTAGAGGTGCAATGTGGCATTCCAAGGGTAGCGAGACTTTGCTTAAAATAAATTAATTAACTGTTTGGATATTACACTCACGACATTGGTGCGCGTACGAAACATATTGCCTGCGCATGCGAAGATAATAGATTTGTAGCGCGTTTTGTGAAGGTAAGACCCATTTTGCAACGCAATGAGTGCTAGTCGATTATGAGTGCATTCTGTAGTGATTGTGTCCGTGCGCTGTTCATTTTTCTTCTGCCAGTAATAAATAGTGATAATTCTCTTTTTATACTACTTACGTATTCTGATTGCTATTCTAATCAATTTAATCCACATTTGTAACACTAAGGTTATATGTCTTAAATCAGTATCAGCATTCATGATGTCAACGAGAGGAAAATAGAATACTTATTATGTGAAGATTAGTTTCACTTACACTGGAACAACTAATGATGTACGAAAGCCCAGTGTATGCTTTGTGACGATCGCTTTTCAAATGCTTTGCTTTTCCAAAATCGCCATGGTGGTCCAGATTTTATAGGTCAAGATGTTGAATCATTGGATGCTTAAAAAGTCATGTTTGATAACCTAGCGATTAACCACCAACAGAACGGTAACATCGCTGAACACTTGTAGTTCAACCGAGGTTTGGATTCAAGTGAACGGGCAGGTTGCATGCGCGTCTTCGGTGTGTTCCCCATGTGTAACATGTATATGGGCCAATTTACCTTATAAAGCCTTCCACGAAGGTCTCTCTCCCCATAGACAGAAGGCCCATATATGCTTTGACAGAATCAAATATACCAAACCTTGAATCTCGAGCAACACTTTCAAAATTAGATTTTACACCAACTGAAAAGCTCTGTTGATCGCATCATGCCCCATTCAATTGTAGGAAAGTTAATTGAACTGTGTGTAATAGAAATGGCAACAAATGTGTAGGGAAAAGAAGTTTCATACAAGCTTAAATTACTGCCGTTATAAAATAATGTTATTTAAAGCCGAATTAGAGATTTGAGTATTAAAATTTTGGATCACGTTGTCGCTGATATTAGAGCTGCTTCCTAAAACAAATATCTCTGCAGTTGGAAAACGACTTATGTTGTAATTCTGCAGTCAGCTAATTACATTCTGAGGTATGTCTATGATTTTGCCATAATGGAAGAATTCCTGTTCTGTGAAGTCTTCAAAAAAGGGACAACAGGAAAATACATCTTCCAATATATGAAGGACTTCTTTATGAAATATGACTTGGTGATTCTGCGAAGTATGAAGTGTACTTGACCAATTATTGGTTCTGTGTGTACTCCTAGTGCCCACGCTATGTTAAAAAATAAAACAGTATTTTTGCACCATTTTGAAACGTTACATGCATTTCGTCCACATTTAATGATGATATGGTTATAATATTAATAGATGAAGATGCATGGGTCCTTCAATCCTGTGGGAGTGTGCCCCAAGCTCTCTGCCATTGAGTTTGAACTGCCTTCCATGTTGAACGTTTAATGTGGCTCTTAAGAAGAAGGATGTTAATGGCGTGCGTCTCAGTGTTGATGGTTGCCTCTTTTGCCAGAGCATTTGCCTCCTCATTTCTCTGATGTGCAGCACGAGCTTTTAACCAGGAAATGTGAAGGGTTTTTGATGCTTTGCTTCAGCAACTTTTACATTAACGCTATGATTGGAGATGGATGGTATTAGTTTCTTATTGACAGAAACAGCTGACAGATTGTCTGTAAAGAGGTTGAGGTATTCTAGCATAGTTCAAAAGCAGCTGAGTTTCTGCTTGGAAAACACAGTTGGTCTGCATTAAGTGACCTTACCACGTAGATATGGCCAATCACGTCCTTTCAGCTTTGATCCGTCTGTTTAAATCAGGAATGACCAACCCGCGGCATGCGCCGTCATGTGGCACAGCGGAAGTTTTAACAGTTACAAGCAAAGACTTGTTAAAAAATTAAAAGATTTGAAAAAATAATAATATCATCTTTATCAACTCGGTCGATATATACATATAAAAACACATTAGAATAAATAAAATAATTCTTTGAATTTTACTTCAGATTTATTTCCTTATAGCGACACAGTCACACTGTTGCTGTATGTTTCGATAAGCATATATTTGTTAACAAATGTTTTCTCTTCTGAACATAATAAACCGTAATAGCATAAAAAACCAAAATAGCGTTCAGGATTAACTGGTATGCACCTGAAACACCTAATTTTGTTAGCATCTTCAAGAATTAATCCTAATAGGGATAACTTGGTTAAGAAAAACTACATATTCAAAAACCTAATTAATTAAGTACAGATTGCTTAATAATTAGTTTGAATTTTGTTTCAAATTATTCATTTTCATTTTATATATGAGCTAACTGACCGAACCTTTAAAATCATCAACTAAAAAACTCTAGTTTATATGTTTGTTTTATTTCATATATTGCTTTTTATATGAACATTAATCAGACTTATATAAAAAAAATGTGCTGTTTACGTAAAAATCCTATAATCCGCCAATAAACAACATTTTTTTACATGTTGTAAAATTTGGAACCTGCACACATAACTTTTCCTTTTTCAGATAGTGGCACTGTTCCCAAAAAGGTTGACTAGCCTTGCTTTAAATGCTGACTGCATTTGTGGTAATTTAGCGCGCAGGGGACATGTACGCGATGATATCCTTACCATGATTGCCTAGGTATGTTGCCTGGAGCTCCGTGTTTCATTCATATTCTGCAGGGTAGTAAAACTTTCCCTTGTATATGATTTATGTCTCAGAAGCGTGACCTTAACTATACTGCATCCTGCTCTGTCTTGGTGTAAAGTGGAATGGTTCTTGAGAGTGTAACTGCCGCTATAGTAGCAGTAAATATGGTTTGGTCATAGCAAGTACGAAATGCCACTGGATGCTATTTAGCAGATTCACCGTACGTTCTGTCACTGGAGTTGCCCAGACCACTGAGGCATATGTAACCTATATGTAGCGGTGAGGAATATGTAGCCGCTGAGCGATATTTAACATGTAAGTTTAATGTAAATGCAATGAGTACGTTAGGTAATGGGAATTATTTGTTTAATGCATAAAGGGAGTGTACTCTGCCGATATATGGCACTGTAATAATATCGTTCTTAGAGGGCGCAGAATGAGAAGTGTGAATCAAATGTAATGGCGATCTATGCTTTGTGAAAAAAAGATGTACCAGCACACGGCTGGGTATATAACATAATAGTTTATAACTGCTATTAATTTCCATTCCTACAAGTCTGAGGCCCCAGCTACAATGGGTTCCAGCCCATACGGGGATTAAAGGAGATGAAGCAGCGGATATGATTGCGAAAGGCGAAGCCAATGAACCCCACGTGAGTAGCATTGGTGTGCCCCTTCCGCACTCATATCTGAAAAATACTCTCAAATGCGAACTAATGAAGCTGTGGCAAAACTACTGAGATACAAGCACCACAGGCAGAAGACTGTATGATTTCCAACCAAAAGTTAACCACAATTTAAGTAGCAGCTCTTCGATTTAAGTAGCCCATGTATGTCCTATCTTCACAAATTTCGCCTAAGAGACAGTGACCAATGTATTTGTGGCAATACTGGTGACCCAGATCACTATCTGTTTTACTGTTCGCACACAGGGAATTCACATTTAAAAAGACCAACTGCAATCAATATGCCAACATGGTTCAAGAACATAATTAAGAATAAATATGCGCTCAGCCGCATTAGACTGCACTATCATTGCTCAAAGCATTTCTGATAGTCTGGAGAGACTTCTTTCCTTGGACACCGTGCCGTCAGCAGCCCCCTCCGTATATATATATTAATTTACTTAACGTCTTGTGTTTTTTTCTGTTGTTTTTTTGTTTTGTTGTTTTTAATTATACTTAATATTATGATTAATCCAGAACTCATTTAATATATTCACCAATTAATAATGCATTTGATCATCTTTACATCTGTACCTGATTATTATAGCACATCCTTAATATAACTGTATGCCTAACATGTACGAAAATAGTGAAAAGTGTTCCGCTTAGCCTCAGCAGTCCCCACCATGCATCTTCTTTCCATATTCTGGTCCTTATTTCAATGTTCCTCGTTTCGTGGCCAATCTCCGGAGGATACAGTACTAAGCTCTTTATTTATATTTATTCATGTATTTATTTTTAATTCCATCGACGGGATCCAACAGGCTGAAAAGCACCTAACCTAGTAGGCCAGCCGTTCCGTCGATGGTAAAAAGAAAGAAATGTTTTTAACTGTATAAATGAATTAAAATATCAAATATAGTAATGTGCGATGTATCTTCTACGTACACCATTATATTAAACATATAGAAATATTAACTAAAATAAAAACACAATTTTCTAAAATGAGAGTGTTTCTAAAACGAATAATTTTATATCAGCGGAACTTCGACGGGAATAGAAAAACAATACGTTCATGTGCCGTAGAAATTTTTTCACTAATTATCTGATTCTCACCAAAGAGGTAGTACGTAGTCTCTTTGTACGTACTAAGGCTAAGCCTTAATGCATTCTTTGGAGAGCTGGTTCATGGACTGGTTATTTATTCAGATCTGTGAATGTTTTTCGTTTCTCATAGTAAATATAAACGCAGTTTACATAAGACCATATTTAATTCCCTACATTATTAGATCTCCTTACCTTTTCACAGCTATTTTCTTCACAAGTTCTAAAATTGCTGCTACTTACCTTGTTTGGAGACGAGGGGGAGGGAGTTCCTCCACAACTTCATGTGCCAAGGTTCCACCATACAGCTCTGACAATATCCGAGTAGCCATCAAGACTTTGACTGCGATGAGTGAATATCAGGACGTCTGTGAATTTGTGCTATTATTTTAACATAATTTTGATGTAATCAATATATTTCAAAAAATATAATTACTTTTGAAAAAGCAATAGTATTTATAATGAGCCATATGGGAAAATATAATTATTATTAAAATACCGACAAGTCCTTTTGCCGAAAAACAGTATGACTATAAAAATTTTATATTATCTGATACTGAGGAAACATATATATATATATGTATATATACATGGCTGAAAATCAAATTTAAAGCTCATGTTAGCACCTTTTAATTAATAAAAAAAAAGATTAAAGCTATAAAATGCTATTTTTGTCATAAATCAATTTTTGTAGGGACTGCCGTTGCAACAACAACAACAATAACAAAAAAAAAAAAAAAAAAGGCAAAATAAATTAAAAAATTCCTCGGGGGCAAAATAACTTCTTATGTCAAATGAAATTAAAGTTTACTTTTCTTGATATTTCGCAACGTATCCTCTGTGGAATACAATAAACTCAAAAGTTCACATTTCATTTGGAGAGCACACCAAAATATGTAATTGAATTTGTCTTTTGTACTTTAACGCATTCTGGTTCGTTTAATATTTAGGTCATTTGAAAGCAATTTAGCTGCAGTATTTTTAATGCACCATAATTAAGGTGTCTGTAAAAGATAAAACTGTTTACTTATGAGAATTGTTTTACAATATTAATGTTAAGAGAACATAATAAAATAGTACAGATTTATTGTCTGCCCCATTTTTTTAAATCATAAAGTCTTGAAAAAATAATGTCTCTTTTAATTTTTCAAATAAAATATAAGATTTCTTCAATAATATAATTTAATTACATTCACTCACAGAATATTAAATCAAACTTATTGATTCCAAAAATTTAGGTATGATGTTCTGGAGGACGTTTTGAAAGAAACTGGCTCTTGTAATACTACACATACGGAAATCCAGCGAAAAATATCTGATCCGGACACCACACGCCTTTATTGTGCGGCTTATTAAAATAATTACATTTTCTGGCCACTTCATTATAGAGCCATTAGGAATTTTTGTTTTTTGGAAGCAGGCAAGATGAAATATTTAGCAAAGTCTTCGCCGGGATTAGAACCATGGACCTCTGGAATACTGTCTCAGCGTGCAGAACCACTACACTACGAAGGCACGCTAGGAAAGCGGGAGAAATACCTTATATCATTTACACTTATTTCCTCGAATTATTATTATTATTTATTTATTTAATATTTAATTGACCGATCTCTAAAGGCAGCCTGAAAATGGCATCTAAAACTGCAAATTTTAAATTTAAATATCCCTGTAAGTTTTGGTGTCGTAAAACACATCTGTAATTAGATGTAGATGATTCTGACTAGCAATTGTGAAGATAAAGGTCGGATAAGGACTATTATGGCGCGTAAGGGGGGTGGAGATATATATGTAAGATATAACAAAATATGATAGATGCTTTCAAAAGAAATTGGCGAGCACAAAATTAACATTCTAAATTTGGTGCTTTCCCCTTAAATTAATCTTTTCCCCAAATTCGAGATTTTTCTACGTTACATAATACTGCTTGAAAAAGGTAACTAAAACTAATATTAACCAATCATAGCTTGTTTCTAGAATTGCTCCTATTGTGGTATAAAACCTCTGGTATAAATCCTCATTAATTATGCGTCAACTCTTCTGCTAACTTCTACCGTGCTAACATTTCCTCGCTTTGCTTCCTCGTCTAAACTTCCTGCGTCTTAATTTTAAGAATCAATGTACACTGAAATTTATCTTATTTCATTATGATTGAATCATAGAAATGTCTCGGATTTCATTATGATTGGATCAGCATCTACGGAGATGATTTTACATGCGTGGAAATAAAGACTGGGAATTCTTCAAGTTCATGCTTTGTTATCTTCATCTGTATGTCTTCACTCTCTGCCCCGACCGCAAGCTGATTCTTCTTCTATGCTTCCCGGAATTATGACATATATATATATATATATATATATATATATATATATTGGCTCTGTCAACTGCAGTAAAAAAGGAAAGTTCACAACGAGATGTTGTACAAGTCCCACATGCAAAATTTTAACGTTCTACGGCTAATCGTTCTTGAGTTAAGCGAGATATATATGCACGTACATACAGACGTCACGAAAAAAATCTTTTTTTAATCCATTTTACAATCCGTTTTGGAATAAAGAGTCTTTTATTCTGTCCGTGCGTTCAGAAAAATAAATAATCAAAGTGGATTCGAAACGCCTAAAATGGAATATTTCCTTTGAAATCTTACAGCCAAAATTTTTCGCGATTACAATACTTTCTATATTTGGTACAAGGAAATAAAAAAATTCTCCAGTTTATATGTGCGCCAGGACTAGAAATCGAGTCCAAGCTATCTTATCTATCTTATTTAGCTATCTTAAGTATTCGCCATTTATGGTCCTGATTTAATAAGAGTATTGAAATATACTTGGCATTTTTAATAATTTCGACTTTTGGGGTTCATTACATGGTTGATATCGCTAATTTTTATTTCAGAACCTCTAATTATATAAGTAAAAATATTTTATGAATCCTGTTTTTTACAGATTATGTCCAAGCTTTGAAGAAAATCAGTTAAAAGAATTCTTGCTGGGATTATTCAGAGTCTTGCAATAAAAGGCCGCCTAGAGAAAAAGTCAATGTTATTTTGCAAAGATTATACTGCGCATTTTATTAGTTATATAATTTACTGCTTTTATGATGTAAAAAATTTTAAACTTTTCATGTATCTGATTATAACACAAAGTAAAGAATAATTATAATCGAAGAGGAAATTTTCATTTACTTAATTACATGTTAAATAAGATATTTTTTTTTTAATTTTAATTTGTTATCGCTTCTAAACGAATAATAAAATATGTATCGCATCCTCCTGATCAGCGTGTGATTCTTGTCTGTTTAAAAATTGAAAATGGTTTCTACAAGAAACGTTCCTCATGTTTTACAAGGATATTTTCATAGTTGAATCACGTGCAAATTTTGATGATTATGGGTCATATTACATTATATCAATATAAATAAAATATGAGCCTTTTGATTTACATTATTGCTGTGTCCATCTTCCTCTTATAATGTATTTTCTCCCTCCTTTCCGACTGCCTCGGTAGTGTAATTGAAAGCACACTCGACGCGTGTCTGGGAGGTCTAGGGGTCGGATTCCGACAAGGGTTTTGCACATTATTCATGTCTCCTTCTTCCAAAAAAATCCTGATGACTCGACAAGCTAACCTATGTTTATGAGTTTTAGTTGGATGGAAACGAAGGATTTTTATGCTCTCGATTTTTTGAAATACATATCTGTCCAGAAAAACATTATTTTGAAATAAATAATATATGAATTCTATCTTTCAGCGATAATAATGGACACCAATTCTCATTTGCTATTGTGGAACTTCAGTATTGCTTTTCATTTATGAGTTTTAGTTGGGTGGAAACGAAGGATTTATGCCCTCGATTATTTGTAATACATGTCTGTCCAGAAAGACATTATTTTGAAATAAATAATATATGAATTATATCTCTCAGTGATAATAATGGGCACCAAATCTCATTTGCTGTTGTGGAACATCTCAGATATTTTTTTTCATTTTAATTTTGTTGGCTGTTAATTTGAATTAGGTATTCAATAAATAATAAAGTAACCACAGAACATTTGCTCCACTGTAAATTAAATTAGGACAAAATGTTACTGATCAACGACTTTTAATACTTGTATAGTCAGTGAATTCGTTTTAATCTAATTTACCCACCATTCTTGCTATACAAATTACTCAAACTGTAAATTTATAGCGTCCGTTTTCATCTTTGATGTATTGTATACGTTATATAACTTTTTCTTCACCAATAAGTCAGCCGAAATCAGGTCATAATTTCGCCAGCTCCATCTCCGCGTTAAAATGCGTTAAGTCATGTATGGATGAGGATGCTTGCTTCAAATTCATTTCATATGCGTGTTTTCTTTCAATTTTATACATGTTTTATCTTATTTTACTAATTATTAGGCTCTTTGGGGCTATGAATGGGGAAAA
This sequence comes from Stegodyphus dumicola, assembly GCF_044657685.1. Taxonomy (NCBI): domain Eukaryota; kingdom Metazoa; phylum Arthropoda; class Arachnida; order Araneae; family Eresidae; genus Stegodyphus; species Stegodyphus dumicola. The sequence goes on along the minus strand of NC_140776.1, from coordinate 23,699,450 downwards.
TCAAATTTGTCCTCACAGGGAAACGTTCCTAGTACTTCTAGTTGCCAGATGAATATGCCAAGCAATACCAAAGGTCGATTAGGTATAGACCTAAGACCCAGTCACCCGAATTTAGGTAGTGAAGAGATATCGCTCTCTTAATTCTGGACACTGCTGAAGATATTATTACAAACATAAAACATAAAACATCAACTTTTCTTCGTAATTATTTTTTGGACACGAGTTTTCTAACTTCTAGGTGCCAAACTTTTCTACTCAAGAACGCGTTTGGAAGAATGAGATAAATCTTTACATTCCGTGCAGAGTGTTTTTGATTTTTATCTGAGAGCGAAACTTTAAAAATCAGTTATGCCTACACAGGGAATCGAATTCCTGTCTTTCCGCTTACTAAACGCGCCTGCTCCTAATTACATAACGAAGGAATGCAGATAGGAAGAAATAAGTTCAGCAATACAAATTCTGCTGTATGTTTGCAATAAAATCCTTTGTGATTTGCCCAAGTGAGCGAACTATATTTTCATTTTAATAGCATCGCTAATAAAGGTGAGCGGTCTTGTATAATTGAAAATTTTTGAAAGTATATGACGTAGAAATAAACTACTATTTTTGGAGAAAAATTGGAATGTTTCACATTTTCTTGCAGTGTTAAATCTAAGATACTTGTATATTAGACAACTTTGATGTTTTAATTTTTTCCAAAATTATCCCAATTTCTCGATTATGTTCAGAAACAAAATGATAGCATTTAAGTTAAAGAATGAACATGTAATGGCTGACTATTGCTATGAGGAAGAAACAAATGAAGTGTGATCGGGATTTTGCGAGAGCTAAGTTTCCAGTTCTCTCATTATTTTAATATCTAATAAAACTCTCTTTTAAAAATTGTTAATATTTTTTACTTTAAATAAAACATTTGGTGTAGTTTTTAAAAATCTGAGTGACACGAGAAATTTCGCGGTCTTGGGCCGACTATTGCCCAGACAAGTGAGCATTAGTCAACAACAATAGCAATCTCTAGTCGGAAGTGATTAGAATCGCACCACGAAGGTTGGCGTAAAGAAAGGAGAACATTCTTTGCAAAATTAAGATCAAATAAATTGCTAATTATCAAGCATAAAATTAAATTCGAAGTTTTAAGCCCTGAGAATAGTTCTGTACCTCTGATATAAAGACTGTTTTGTTTTTCTTTACATTAGTGTCTTTTCTTCTTTACTTAGTAGTTTGAATTAAATTTCTGAAATCAAATACAAAATATAAATAATAAATATAAATATAAGCGTAAAGAATATAAATACAAATGCTAAAAATTATCAAAAAATACTACTGTATTATTACATTATTCATCGTTTAAACAAAATTATCGAGATTTTCCTTTATGAAAGATAGCTCTGATTGTATCATATATTTGCAGAAATTTATTAATTCAGGAGTTGAATATTTTTATCAAGAAAACAAAAAAAAGTAATTTTATAATTCAAGTTTTACTCATAAGATATCTAATAAGGTAAGGTATCTTATCTCTCTTGCTAAAATCTTTCAAAAGAGTAATTAACGAGAAAGGAAGTTAATATATAATGAATTTTCTTTCATTTCTTTATTTCCATAAGACCTTTTTGGTACCAATCTAGTACTTCGTTCACTTAATATTCTCGTTCCTTTGATGTCTATTGAAATCAACTCGCATTAAAGATTTCGAGTCTCAGTTCATTAATTTTCGAAATTCATGATTCGAATGTCGAGGGGACATAATAAAAGACAGAAGTGAAAACTAATTTCTGCTGGTCACGAAACTTTAAATGTACTAAATATGCAATTAAACTAAGAGAATGACTGTATGATCATTGGTTTAAAAAGAATATTCAGATGTAAAAGTATCATATATACTGGAGAAAAATGAAAAAAAAAATCAATGTCTAAAAAGTACTTCTACGTAAAAATATAAACTTGAATTAAGTGTAACAAGAATAATTTTTGCATTTTCTTTAGTTTGGAGGAATGCACATTACGTCATCATTTATAATTGTAGATATGTGTTTTGGAAGCAGTAAAGATGAAAAATATGCAACGTCTTCGCCGGTAATAGAATCATGAACCTACGGAATACGCGCCCAGCGTGCAGACCACCACACCACGAAGGCATGCCAAGAAGGTGGGAGAAATACCTTATATACTCCCCCTTTTAAAGGACTCCAGTCACCAAATCTTGGATGTGGAGAGTCATCATCCACCACCCTTCGGGCGCCACTGTAGAGACATTAGATATTTTCAGAAAAGATGAAAAATATGCAAGGCCTTCGAGGGGAATATAACCGCGGACCTCTGGAATACGTGTCCAGCGTGCAGATCACTACATCACGAAGGTATGCCAAGAAGGTGGGAGAAATAACATACACAATATTTCAAATTCGAAGGAAATATTAGTATTTTCAAATGAAATCAATTCTGAATCGATATCTAACTTTGGAAATGTGCACCATTTTCCAAATTTACGGCATTGCAGAATGATCGCATTGTATCTAATTAAGAAGCGAATTAGTAGTTTCTTCGGAAAATCCGTCAAATTACAACGCTTTGTATCCCTAGTGTTTGATTATTGCCTATAATAGATCTAGTTTGCATAATAGTTCACAAGAAAAAGCTTGAGGCAAAGGGGAATAGAAAACTGCATGGATCGGCATGTGCTCCCTCTTGAAAACTGGAATAAATTCAAGTGCATCTTTGACAAATTTACGTTTGTTGACTAATCAACCGCTGTAAAGAAAGCGAAGTGGTATGAAAAGCATACTCAGAGGAGTAAATGAATGTTGCTCTATGGTACTCAATGCTAAAAATCTATTACGCTTGAACAGAAAAATGGTAGTTTACTGTCTGTTGCAGAAATGGTTAGGTACAACATTCATAATGTTAACACAAGTCTATACTAAACCTACAGTTAGTGCCTCATTTGATCTGTGACTAGCCATCTCATATCTTTCCCCGTGAAATACTAACTCAATCAATACTAACTTCAGTAAAAGCTATCATAACCGGCATCTAATTAGCCTGGAATATCAAAATAACAAATGTTTTGAAAGTCTAAACGTAAATCAGGAACTTAGGCACATGAGATGAAGTATATGTAATGGGCTTATAGCGTAGCAACACTATCGCACGTAAACCCAAATGGAAAGCCGTATGCGTCTGCACATTATATCTCGTCTTGTCCTAGAACTCCGAGCATAAAATTGCATTCGTGTATTTACTATAGGTCACCTGGTATAACTGCGGCTACTCCCGCCAAAGTTAAGCGAAATGTTCTAAGTTAAAAATGGAAGTACTGCATTGGAGATAAAATTTAGCAGAACGAAAGTAATTATGGAATACGAGGAATTCAGCGTTCTGCGACATAAAGAAGCAAGATGGCTATCTTCGGAGATTTGTTATCCGAATACAAACTAAGAAAGTTGCTGAAAATTGAAAACCTATTTGCTAATCCCAACGTGAAACATTAGATCATGTGTTATACGACTATTTTTTTCCTAAAATGTCAGAAGCCTCTGAATCATTGCTACAATAAAAAGCGAAAGAAGTGCATGGGAAAATGAATATGCATTGCCTGTTCGAGTTTTTCATTAAATGACTTAATAAGTTGTAGAGTCTCAGCTTTGGTAGCATAAAATTGTGAACTTACCATGTACTTCTGGCTTAACAAAAATACGTAATATTGAACTAATTTGAATGTAGTAGATTTGCTAAAGGCTCACAGAATAGTTCAAAGCGCAGGAAAGTCTCTGGTTTGTAGAAAAACTGGAGAGACACGCCGGATGGCTAGAAACACTTAACACCACAGAATCAAATGGCTAATAAATCGCGGCGCAACAGACACGCTGAACTCTTGCTTAAATAGCGTTTCTTTCTACCTCAATAAAATCTCGCTATCTCATTTACATTCTGGAAAGAAATGAATGGGTGAAAAGAGATATCTTTCAACTTAAAATTAAATATTAATTAAAAATAAATCGATAAGCCACACAAGGTTGAAAGAAAGACAGATAATTTCGCAAACTGAATGTGTCGAGCAGAGGACATCTCCGATTATGAGTCCGAAATTTAGTTTCAAAAATGGTGGAAGAAAATAGTTTTACTGCGAAACAAATACATAATGCCGATGGAGACAGGTTATTACGGAGTTGTCTTAGGAAGGTCTTTAATCAGAACAAGGACAGCTTAACTGCCATCGTTTATGTAAATACTGCAATTAACGCAAAATAAGATTATTAGTGGTTGACGAGTACTACAATCCACGGTGCTTCGAAAATGTAAAATTTTTCAAGCTCATCATCAGTCAAAAATGAAAGCATGGGTGGCAGGTAATATATTCAAAGAATGGTTTCGTAGTGTATTCGCGTCAAGTGCGAAGGATAATTTAAGGAAGAAAGGCTTACCGCCACACAGAAAAGTGAATCGTTTGTTGGACAACTGAAGTGTCTATCCTAAGCTGAAACCTTAAAATTGGAAAGCATTTGCGTTACGTTTCTGTTGCCTAGTGTAATGAGCGAACCAAAGGATCGATGTGTTATCCAGAATAGAAAGAAAAACCATCGATCGCTTTTTATGTTGTAGAGACATTAGGTATTTTTGACAGCAGGAGTGATGAAAAATTAGCATAGCCTTCGCCGGTAATCCAACCACGGACCTTTGGAATACCGATCACCACACCACGAAGGCTCGCCAAGAAGATGGCAGAAATACCTTATAATGTGAATGTCGATGTGTTAACTTTTCAGGTATTGTCACTGATTTTTATAAAACTTTCATATTGAAAATATCATATTTACTTTACCTATTACCTCGAAAGAGTTAATAAAAGTTACTTAACTTTCTTGTTAGCTTAAATTCTGGTCTGTGATTATGTTTGTAGGTAATGAGTTACGAAGATTCATTTGCATTTAAATACGTCCAGTGGCCGTATGCAATATACTGAATTTAAAATCATAATAGTTAAAAGGAAGTACAGACGATGTAGATAATTCTGTCCCCCAAATTGTGATTTTAAGGTAATGAAGAAATAATCAACTATTAATTGTAAACGAGAAAGCAGAAATGTGGTAATGAGTCTGAAAGGCATGCAAAGTAGAAAGGTATTGTAGTATTGTAGAATAAAGTATTGTAGACTGAAGCTGACGAAGAATCGCATACTTTCACAAAATTTCCTGAGCACCGCAAGCTTCAAAAGATTTGCATATCTGTGTCACATCATATTATGAACATATATGCATTGTAAAGTTTTAAAACTCCGGCGACAATCTTGTACGCAAGCAGATAGAAATTAATAGTCATCCCTCCAAGGAAGTCGTAACTTCATAACAATATATATGATAATTTTAAATTATTGTTAATTTCATCTTTCTCAAGTATAAAATGAAACGTATTTGTTTTAAATTTAATCATATTTCCGCCGTTCTATAATGTTCATTTAATTGTGGCGATATATTTGAAAGCATGACCAACTGAATTCATTTCTTCAGATGAAGTTTCCAAATATGAGCACTAAAGTTCTAGAATCCGTAAAACCGTAAAATCTGTTATACGGAACTGACAAGTTCTCATTGTATTCTCTTAAACTAGATTCTAATGCTGTATTATATCAGTTCATTTTCTGTTCTTTCCACCGATGACAGGACACACAAAATGCTGGGCCTATAGCATAGCGGCCAGGTGACTTCGCTGATGGAATCAAATTTGCTACAAAAGTTCCTAAATTACAGGCTACTCAGGGCCGTTTTTCGTAAAAAAGCATGTACACTAATGTATTTCAGTTCTTTTCAATATTCTGGGAGCATGATGTGTGAATGGTTCAGGGAAGAGTGGTGAGAGGACAATTCCAGTTTCCACATGTACAGAGCAAGAGATGTACAAATATAACTTAAATACTGTTGATGGGCTTCCACAGCTTGAAGGCTTCCATGCAGTCAGCAGTACCTGCCCGTAGGGTCATATTCTTCGTTTAATCCACCAGTATAGATTAAAGTGGCTTCGAACCTCACAAGCTACTTACAGTTAATCTGACTACTGAAGTCAGCAGGATGACAAGGTATCTCAAGAATACTTTGTTCACATTGTTTATGAATTATTACTGTGTATTTATTGCTCTATCCCACACACTTGTTTTCTGTTTGAGTCGGAACGCATGCACTACTTTACTCTCGCTCTAAACTAAGAGATGCAGAAACAGCAGTACGTAAATCAACTTTTAACGAATTAGTAGGAGGGTAGTGTTTTATTCTACCGCTTAACGTTTCTGCTATAAGCTTTTCATTTTAATATGCAGTTACATTTTTTTTATCTTTCTTGTCTTTGGATGAACTCTTTGAATGTAGCAGACATATTTCAATTACTGGACTGCACAAATACTTAGTAAGAATGTTCTTTGCGCTCAGTGTAATACATTCTCCATTCTAGTAGTAACAATTATGTCTCATATGAAGGCCACATAAAGTACATTTCGCTCTGCAATTACTGTGTACCACATTCCAAGTACCTTCGAAGAAACTCACCATGTGGGGGCTGCTGCCCAAGCATAGAATGAAATAAATTAGAAAATCGTCCCTTGATCTCCTTTAAATGTGGGATCCCAGTAAATGCGTCATTAAGTAGAGCCACAAGTTACCTCATATTTCTAATTATTTAATTTTTTTTCCATGAGGGCTGATGCACGGTGTTCGTGAATGAAACTTACCTGAACAGATAAACATATTCTTTTTTTTTTGAGTTGGTAAACTTTTTTTTTAATTGGTTAATAAACATATTCTTTTTTTTTCGACCATAGTTAGTTTATGGTCGTTGTCGTTTACCAATTTGTCCATAGTTTACAGTGCTTCTCAAGCCCTAGTCTCATACGAGTTGAAGCTGTATCTACCAAAACGACATCAGAATAAGTCAGCATCTCCGTGTGCAAATTTGCATTAAAAAGTTAAACACTGCGTCTGCTGCTACATTCTATAGTATTGGACTCAGACCCGATCCTTAAAGGCAGTCTGTATTGACAGATGAGTCTCAATGGATCATCTCTAATAATAGATCCCGCGTCCAATGTGGTTTGTATGCGGCGATTGTTAAGGTAAATTTTACTAGGGCAAAGCGATCTTTGGGCAATCCATGTTCTGTAAACTTTGAAGCGCATGGGGTCACCACAACGAATCGAAGATACCCTGTATGTCTACTAAAGATAATAAGATTGTGCTGATTATTTCTTCTGTTACTTGATGTTATTTTTCCTAAGTGTTGCAGTACGTGATTCACCGATCTACCAGGAACGGAATCATGGTGCTTTCCACATATATTTTGCTCAGGAATGTTATAGGATTTCAGTCTCTAAAGGACAGCTCTCTCTAGTACTTTTCCCAAGGCGAGTAGGAGGCAAATGGGATGGTAAGAAGCCGCTACATTAGGAGCTTATCAAAATTAGAAGTACAACATTAATGTCTGAGTATATTGTAGAATTATATAACATACTTTCTAGAACTTTAACTTAAAGCAAAATGGTTTATATTAATATATTTTAATATTTATGCTATTTTATTTTTATCTTTTGTAATATGTTGTAAAATTTTAATTCTTTGATTTAATGTTAATTAAGTGTATTATATAATATTCTAAAATCAGTTGCGCACATATTTTTTTTTTTTTTTTTTTTATGTTTGGTTTGATAGACTACCGCAAAGCACACTAGAGTTCTCTGCCTAAGACGAGAAATGCCTTCGTGCAGGACTTTCTAAGAGAAACTGCCTCGTATACACGTTACACATGGTGAAAACCATGAAAACGTCTATGTAGCCAACTCGTTCGCGAGGATAGAACTTCGGACCAAACTACCAATGTTTAGCGACTTAACCACTCGGTGGCTGGTGGTCCCAGTTCTTTTATGTAGTTTGCCTCTTAATGATGTTTCATTTTGTTCAGATTCATTAAAGTTCAAAGCATTTCGCTAAACAAATCTTAATGGTAAAGAATATATTTCCTAGATATCATACCTCCGAATAATGTAAATTTAAAACTATTAGGTGTACAACATCTTCGCTTTTAGGTAAATGTATAAGGCATTTCTCCCCCTTTCCTAGCGTGCCTTCGTGGTGTAGAGGATTCTCCACATCCAGGATTTGGCGATTGGGTCCCCTAAAATCCTCAGTCGCCCTTTAAAAAGGGGAATATATAAGGTATTTCTCCCGCTTTCCTAGCCTGCCATCGTGGTGTATTGGTTCTGCATGTTGGGTCGGTATTCCAGAGGTCCGCGGTTCGATTCCCGGCGAAGTCGTTGTTAATTTTTCATCTCTTCGGCTTTTCCAATTAATCCAATATCTCTACAAACTTTCATTTCAGAATATAATAACATGTTGGGTTTAATAGAAAATGAACTTCTTTGCAAAAAAATGAGTGCACCATCTGTAAAATAGTGACTTCAAGATATATCGGAAAATGTTAATGAGACACTTCCTAGATGAGATGAAAAAAACGAACCAAATGAAATCTGGTTCTCTGTGGTCAATGTTTGATATAAAAAAGTAGTTGCAGAAAAGGAAAAGAGGAAAGAAAATCGTTTACTTTCTGGTAAAGGTAAAGAATATATGCAGCGTTTTTCATCGCAGCAAAATGCAGAATTTCTGGTCTTAAGTAGAATGTGTAAAACATCTGCTTCTCTAAATAAATGTTGTTGGTTAGGTAAAACAGAATCTAAGGTCCTAGAGCTTCCCTCTATCTAATGTTTTATTCAGATATACATTCCCAAAGCATCTGAAGCGAAGAAAAAATACTCTGAATAAGAATGATGTTCGTCTGATTTCCTCACTTTTTACACGTTACATGTACACACGAAAACAAACTTTAAATGATCTCTCAGAGTTCAGAGTAAAAAAACTATTCAGAGCACATAAAAATTTATTATCCTCGATTAGATCGACTTTGGGAAAGGTATTGAGTTCGTAGTATTAAATAATAAAAGTGTTTTTTCAAAAGAAAACAGGAAATGATAGTTTATGTTTGCACTACAGCAGACGAAACGGGATATTCTTCGCAGATATTGTCAAACTCTATTCGTTCGCGCCCCGATAAAGTAATATTTAGAAAATGTTAACTGTGTTCATTAGAAAACTACGGTAATATTACAAACTATATAAATTTCTTAACAAAATAAATTTATTCTGCTAAACATTCATCTCGTTTTTAACACGTGAAAGAATGTAATAATTTTTATCGCATAAATATTTTACAGTTATAAATTGCAACTGCTGTTAATTTACCTATCTGAAATAGTTTTGAAATCCTGGTATGTAACCGATACATTGAATAAATTCGTATCTACGTTTTCAGTAATAAAAAGCAATGGTTTCAGCCGTGCGTTAATACACTAATGATTGTTAAAATTGCAACACCATGAAGGAAATATGCAAACTGAAACAAACCTACAGTAAAGTGAGGTAAGACATGCAAACGATTCGAATTACAATGTGCATGCCTCGAATGAGAATCGGCCTCTTGTTCGACGTATATAAAGGCCAGTAAAGTTGCGTTACAGCAGAGGACGATAAACTCTGCTGTAACGCAACTTGACGAGGCACACTGACCGTTAAAACTAACGGCCAATGTGCCTCGTCAAGAGCGGTGGGAGCCAGACCAACAAGTAACGGAGTTCGAACGAGGCCACATCGAGATGCGAGAGTGTGGACTTTCATGTCGAGCAATCGCAGCCTGCACGCAGCGTAATGCCACAACCGTGATGTGTGTTTTGAAGAAATGGGCAGAGGATAGCCAAACAAGACGAAATCTTGGCAGAGGGACACGCAATAGCACAGCTGTGACGGCTGATCATACAGCGTGCTTTCTTGTGTTAACGCTGAAGCACGGCTATCTAGCTTCACGGTTCGTCGCCGTCTGCTACAGCATGGACTGCGTGAAGGGTTCCTCTACCAAGGTTCCCTATCGCTGAATCATAGACGCTTCCGATTTCATTGGGCACGACAACACAGTGCGTGGCATCCCTGTGGCAGCAAATTGTTTTCTCCGATGAATCTGGCTACAGTCTGGAGCAAAACGACAGAAGAGTAGGCGTCAGAAGTTACAGAGGGGAACGTCTGCTCCCACAGTGTGTTATCCAGCGTCGTATCACACAAATCTCCGGCATCATAGTGTGCGAAGCTGTTGAGTATAACTTCCGATCACATCTAGTGCAGTTTGCGGGCAACCTCAACAGAGATCGTTACATAAGAGAAGTTGGGAAGCCAGAGTTCCTCCTCATTCATCGACGCATTCTGGGTGCTATATTTCACAAAGATAATGCCTGTACACATGCTTCTTAGACTGCACAAGCCTGCTTTAGAGCGCAACAGGTTTCGCTTATTTCATGGCCCGCTTATTCCCCGGATGCGTCGCCCGCTGAACAAGTCTGGAATTTCAACGGTCTTCACTCGCTCATATAGCTGGTTCGGCGCACACTAAGATTGAACTCTAGCGTTAAGTCGAAGCCATATAGCTATCCCCCAGGATTACATTCAGAACCTATATGATTCAATCCCACGACTTGTACAGGCTCTCATCGCTCAGCATGGCGGACGCACACAGTACTGATTTCTGACGTTTTAGACATATCGCAATTATTTACCTTCAGACTGTTTAAGTTGGAATCTAAATATAAGCATCCACTCTGCAGTTTAAATTATTTACTTATTTATTTGGACAACGAATTCTTTTTGGAGGTGTTAAATGGTGATATCTTATTGTATCTTTCCAAAATGGCAATTGTTTTAAGATTTCTGTCATAAAATGCATTTTCGAAATCAAATTTTAAGCAATTTTCATTCAGTTTGTCTTACTTTTTAAAGACAGACCATTAAAGTACTTTTATTTATTACACGATATTCAGTTCATGGAATTATCATAATATAGGCGTTTTACATATAATCGAATCCTTTTCATTTTCTGGAAATGTGCAGATGAGAGTTTTACATTTTAGAAAATTATTTTAAAGTTTATATTTATTAACAATATATTGATCCATTTAAAATGCTTAGTGGTATAAAAGTGTTGACCAAACTGAAACTTTTGAGCAGCCTCGGGCATGTCTCTTCGAAAATAAACAAATTGCATAGGAACCTTATTCTTTTCACATCAAACATGCCTCTTCTTTTGTTATGAATAATACACGGATTATTGTATAAAAGCATATTAAATATTGTATGACACTTGACTGAGACGCTTAAAAGAAGACAGTTAATTAAATTCTCCGCAAGTAATTAAAAGCAATTTTTGACAGAAACTATTGAAAAATGCATGCATTTTCTTTTTGTATATCATGTTGCGTAACAATCAAAGATGGAGTTATTAAGAAACTCCTCCTCCTATCGTTTGGCGAATTAAGAACCATCCCTTTCTGTTATAAAAATAATGAGAATTTTTTTTATTCTCCATAAGAATTGATTCATATAATAACAATTTTAATGTAAAGTTTTAAAAATAATCTTAGGATATGTTGCAATAATCAGATTACAAATTATTACTTAAAATTGCATTTTTTAAAACGTGTAGAGACATTAGAAATTTTTTGAAAGCAGGAGAAATGCAAAATAAGCAATTCCCTCCCCGGAACTCGAATAAAGGACCTCTCAAATACGCGCCGAGCGTGCTGACCACTACACTACAAAGGCATGCTAAGAAGGGGGTAGAAATACTTTTACATACTCTCTAATTAAAGAGCGAATGGGGATTAGGGAATCCAATCGTCAAATTGGGTAGTGAAGAATCCTCACCCACCATCTTTTTTAGTTTAGGCGCCACTGTAAAAACAATAGGTATTTTTTAAATTCAGGAGAGATAAAAATGAACAATTTGGACGTTTCATTAGCTCCATCACACAGTACCGATAATGTATTTAATTCGACAGAGAAACCTTATTTAGTAATTACTTAAATCTAATTTCATTTTAACACACAATTTTAAATTCTTCAATAGCAAAGTTTGAGAATATCCGCAAAGTTTCGATGAATTACGAACTTATTAAGTTTTTAGTTATTGAAGAAAACGGGGTTACCTTAAAATGACATTTTTTATAAAAAGTAGGAGCCCTAGAGTTTTCTACATATGTTACAGTTCTGCAAAGCTGTACAAAACATTCATTTTATTCAATTCTGCGAACAAAGAATTTTACATGGAATATATACTGCTACTTACCCCTGAGAAGAAATATATCAAGCTATTGTTAGCTATGGAAACGTTGTTTTTTTTCTATTTTTAACATATTTCCATTGATCTGCCATCATTGAATAAAGCTTTCACAGCTATTTCAGAGTGAAAAATATTTTAAATTTGCAGAATATTCTAAATGTATATACACTGGTGTGCAAAAATTAAGGACGAATTCGAAAATTTAGCATATCAGCTGAACGAAGAGGCAGAGCGGACAGAAAGACCAATCAGGAGATTAAGTAAGGTGATGTACGGTAGCACATGCTCAGATATGTAGGCAAATGTAATGGGGGAGTGTCTGAGTAGTATAAAGCATGTTGTCGGTGTAAGATCAGTATTTCTGGCAAAGAGATTGCACGCCGTATAGCAGTTAAAATCACACCGAGTTGCTGCCTCAGCGAGAAATGGCGAATAATCAATCTGTTAGACGACATCTGGATGCTTTTACCCGAGGTCGAATCATTGGGAAGTTGGAGGAAGGCCGCAGTGTGACAAGTGTGACTGCAGGGTTCGGAATTGCTCACAGCATCGTTTCACGACTTTGGAGAAAATTTCAAACTACAGGAACAGCTATCCGGGGGTTTAGTAGTGGTCGTCCACGAGGAACCACACCCGCAGATGACCGGTATATTGCCTTAAAGGCCAGAAGAAACAGGCGGCAGACAGCGGGAGAAATCGCTAGACACACGACACAGGCGACTGGACGACCGATATCGCGTTTTACCGTGGCCAGAAGACTGCACGGTGGTGGTCTGTTTGCACGACGCCCTGTACAGTGTGTAACTCTAACGCCTGCCCATCGGAGAATGCGTTCTCTGTGGTGCCGGGAACACAGGAATTGGAGAGACAATGAATGAGGACGAGTACTCTTTACAGAGGAGAGAAGATTCAATCTGAGTAGCGATTCTCATCGCATACTTATCTGGAGAGAGCGGGAAAGCCGCAATCATCCCTCGAACATCATTGAAAGGGACAGGTATGGAGGTGGAGGTGTTCTCGTTTGGGGAGGCATCATGCTTGGTAGTCGTACAGACCTTCACATCTTCGACGCAGGTTCAGTCAACGGGACCCGTTATTGTAACGAGATTCTTCTTCCATATGTGCGTCTTTTTAGAGGCGCTATGGGTCCGCAGTTCCTTTTCATGGACGACAATGCACCATGTCATCGCACAGTAGCTGCCGAACAGCTCTTAGAGAGTGAGAATATTGAACGTGTGGATTGGCCGGCACGATCTCCGGATCTCAATCCTATCGAGCATGTATGGTATTTTCTAGGCAGACGCTTGGCAGCTCGTACCTTACCACCAGTAACGATTCCGGAGCTTCGATTGGCGCTGCAAGACGAATGTGCAGCAATGCCTCAACAACTTATTGACACCCTCATTCTCAGCATGGGCAGACGCTGTGAAACCTGCCTAGCAGTCAGGGGAGATCATATCCCCTATTAAAGACCGGATGTTTCTTGCTGGACACCCATCACAGGGATGTTTCGGCTTTCAGTCGCATTGCGCTCCATGCTACTTTTTCAATAAAGCTTCTTTTTATCCCTCTGATTTCTCTTTTAGTGAGTGTTGCTTACATTACTCATGTCCTTACGTATTGAGGATCTTACGGTATTAAATGTGTTGATTTGGAAAGCTTTTGTACAAAGTTATATTGAAAAAACCGTCTCGTCCTTAATTTTTGCACACCAGTGTAAATTAATTTAAAGGGAACATATTGAAGGGGAGTTGAAAGCTGATTGTCCTGACCTAATGTGTTCCAAATATAGCCTATGTGTAAATTTCCAAATTTTTCATAAGCCTTTGTTAAAACTCTTATTGTAGCTGATGAATTATAGCCTGCGGAGAAGTTTATCTCTAGCACCAAATTATCAAAACTACTAAAGTTAATATCAAAATATCGACGTACACTACTCGTACTATTACTTAAATTAATGTTCTTAATTTAATGTAACCCTGCAACTAGCGGACCAAAACTCGAAAACGTAATTATGAATCAAAAGAGATACTCTAACTGCTGAAAGGTCAAGTAAATGTCACGTAAGCGATTACTTTAACGTACCCTCTCATCATCTTCATTTTCTAACTGCTAAAAAATTTATAAATACACATAGAAAAGCTCCATGACTCGTTATAGTAGTAAACACTTATCCTCTATTTAAGGCCAGCAACAGGGGTACAAAGTTGACATCAGAGATTTACAGCAACAGGATGAAGTTGTTATTAGCTTAACTATCGTTAAAAGTTTTCCTGTGTTCCCGCTGTATCTCCTCATAAGCAATAAATTTGCATCTTCCGCGTAGGGGTGAGTTAAAAATGAGAAACAGAGGAAACAAATAAGAAAATTCTTTTGTTAAACTAAAACCTTATATTAATTCTTTTATAGCAACTTTTCTAGTTATTATAAATTTAATTCTGCTTCTGTAATCCGGATAATTAAAACATTAAGATGAATGTTAAAGATTAAATACGTGTTTAATCCTTAAATTTTACAGAAATTGTACTATTAATCCTAAATTTCAAGGAGAGAAGTTTTTACTGAAAAATAAAATAAATTCTTACAAATGAAGATTGGCGATGTAGTTTACCTTTTTTTTGTGTTTTGTTTTGCTTCGTTCTGTACTGTTTCTAACGAATAATTTTCAGATACCATGCTAATACGGTTTAGGTTACAAATCATAGAATTATTATGCTAAGAATAGTCATTTGATAAATCTATAAGGTATTTTCTCCCTTCTTTCCGCATGGCTTCGTGGTGTATTTGGAAGCAAACTCGGCTCATATTCGGGAGGTCCGGAATTCGAATCCTGGCAAATATGGCATTGCACATTTTACACGTTCTTGCATCAAAATAATCTAAATCTCTATAGCGGTGCCCGAACTAAATGATGTGGTGAACTAAAGTTTGTCATCACCAGAATCTGGCGATTGGGTCTTCTCATCTCCAGTCACCCTTTAAAGTGGCGGTATATAAAGTATTTTCTCCTCCCTTCCAGCACCCCCTCGTACTGTATAGGTAACGTACTGGGAGCGTATTTGAGAGGTCCAGGTTCGAGACCAAGCACAGGCGTTGCACATTTTTCACGTCTTTTGCTTCAAAATAAATCGAATTATTCTTCATTGGCACCCGAACTAAAAAAAAAGATGGCGGACAAAAATTCGTCACCACCAGGATTAGGCAACTGCATCCCCTAATTTCTAGTCGCCCTTTAAAGAAGGAGAATTTTAGGTATTTTCCCCCTCCTTTCCGCATGCCTTCGTGGTGTAACAGTAGTGCACTCCGCGTATTAAAAAGGTCCCGTGTAAGTCCCGGCAATGGCATTGGATATTTTTCACGTCTGCTGCTTCAAAAAAATCGAATGACTCTACAGCTCTATTGCTGATTTCTAAGATAAACGCTCAATGGTTTCTAAAATTAAACTGCACTGTTCCAGCATTTGAAGAAAATTGTGACTAAATACCATCAAATACAATCTCAACAAAAGTGTTTGCCTCATTTTATGCTTTTAACTTGATGATCAATGTACTACTTATTCATAATGTTGCTAGTTGACATATTAAATGTTTTATTAATTACTAGCAGCTACACGGGGCCAGCCTTCGTCTGGCTTTTTTAAATGTGCCGGGAAAATGCCTAAAGGGAACACCAAACGTTAAATTTAAAAAATTCGCAAAATTTTAATCTGGAAAGAAAATGTATTACATATAACAAAATTATAAATAAATAAGCAATATCCCCTAATACAAATATTAATTATCGTAGTAAATAAATTAACCAACTTCCCGTTGCAAAATCTTAAAAATTAAAATGGTATAAAAAAGTTAAGAACTTTGTTTTCTAAAACAATCAAGGAAAACTGTTTATATAATTAAAATTATATATAATTAAAACAAAATATAAAAAAATTGCAATGAAATAAGCAATAAATCTCATATTTTCAAGATTAAACAATAAGCAGTCCAGTATCCAAAGCAATGAATGAAACACTGTTGCCCAAATCGCATTTCTAAATGAATGAAACTATCATCAGAAAGCAATATCGAATCAAAATTGTACTTTGTGAACGACATAATTCAAAACATACAAACCTCTGTGCCATTAGTTTATAAAGAGAGACATAAAAAAAAAGGAAATTCTTTCTGTTGTGCCTCGCGAGACACACGCGCGTCAGAATAAGAAGATTGCGATGTGCATGTTACGAAAAATCAAAAGAAAAAAAAAAAAGCAACATTTTATCTCATATTTTCAACAGTCAGCTATTCAGCATACAAAGCACTGAATGAAAAACTGTTGCTAAAACCACATTTCTATTGCTTTAACCACATTGAATGAAACTATTCAAAATGCTGCGATAAAATCGAAAAGATAAAATTTAAAAAAATCTGACTCGAATTTTCAAAATATCGCTTCGAGGTGCACTGGCTCTTGTTTAGATGCACCTATTTACCAAATGTTGTAGCCCTGGGTCTATCACCACGAACGAAAGACACACAGACTGACTCTTTCTTTTATTATATGTAGAGAGGAAAAAAATTCCCTGGATCAATATTTCCCTGTGTAGTTTAAAAATTTCTGTTTCTTTTTATTGGTAATTAATTAATTAAAGGAAGTTTGCAAAACTTTAAACTAAAAGCTCAGTGTTTCATTCAATAGTTCTTGGAGGACTGTATGGCAAAATGTATGTTTTACTTTTGAAAAAAAAATGGCAGGAATGATAGAGAAAAGTCTATTTTACGTTTGAAAAAAAATGGCAGAAATGATAAAAAAATTACTGTTGTTTTCACAGTAACATGTTTGTTACTTTTAAATAACTTTTCTTAACTTTTAAATGCCATTTAGTATCTTCAAATGATAATCCACCTACAGTAACGAAAATTTTAATTCAAATTAAAAGTAACACTTTTTAAAGTACAAAAATACAAGAGCTCAGTATTATTAGTAGTATTAACTCTAGTGTTTTTATGTAAGTAAAAGTTTACGTAATGTTACTTAGCAATAAATTTGTAAGATTCTAGCTAATTTAATACTATTTTGGGACCAGAGGTTTTCTTGAAGTGTTCAAAGACTATTCGCTAAGTTCAAATATCAGTAACTATGCATAAAAAGGTGAAAAGACTTTTATTAAACTCACGGACATTACGAACAGATGCTCCTCCTGGTGCATAAACAGGCTTGCCTTTGACGGTAATTCAAAATAGGAAATGTAAAATTAAATCTAATCCTAAGTTAAGTAAATCAGCCGAAGCTGCACAGAGATATTTAAACGCGCAGTTGGCTCTTCGCTAATACCACCGCCGTAGACTAACCCGCAATTATTATGCACGGCCGTAAAATAGCAAGCTTAAGTAACAAAGAAAGAAACAACGTGGCCGAAAGGCAGATACGCTTGCTCTATCTGAAGTAATTGAGATAGCAATTTAAATAGTAGCTTTCCACCCTATTTCGCATAATAGTAAAAACTAGAATCTCATTCTGGGATGAAATAGCGAATTGAAAAATACAAATAAGAGATATAGGAAAGGTTGCTTCCAAGATAAAATTAAATAAGTCCCC
Organism: Stegodyphus dumicola; assembly: GCF_044657685.1. Taxonomy (NCBI): domain Eukaryota; kingdom Metazoa; phylum Arthropoda; class Arachnida; order Araneae; family Eresidae; genus Stegodyphus; species Stegodyphus dumicola. The sequence continues at coordinate 23,681,681 of NC_140776.1, read as the reverse complement.
ACAAAGTTTCAAGTACTGCTAAAGCAATATGCAGTGTCTGAAAACTTTAATTAGCTTTTATAACAATCGAAGAATCAAGTTAGAAAACATGGTTAAGGCTGTAACTAAAGTAAATGAAAAACTGAAGCTCAGAATATGACAGTAAATAGAACGAATGTGTTAGACTAAATGTTATTTATTTCTCCCACCTTATTAGCATGCCTTCGTGGTGCAATGGTCAGCACGCTCGGCGCGTATTCGAGAGGTCAGTGGTTCGAATCCCAGCGAAGGCATTGCTCATTTTTCACTACTCCTGCATTGAAATATCCTAATGTCTCTACAGGGGCGCCCGAAAAGGTGGCGGATGATAATTCTCCGCCACCAGGATTTTGCGATTGAGTCGCCTAATCCTCAGTCGCTCTTTAAAAGGGGGAGAATATAAGGTACTTATTTCTTCCGCCTTCATAGCATGTCTTCGTGGTGTAATGGTCAACTCTCTCTGCGCGGATTTGAGAGGTCCGTGGTTCGAATCCAGGGGCGAGCATTGCTCATTTTTCATTACTCCTGCTTCGAAATAACCTAAGTCTAAAAGCGAAATCTAAAACACGAGGTATTTTAGATATCAAAGAAATGCATGCCATAAAATCTAAACATTCAGTAACGAGATACGCAATATTTGGGTTGGACTGAAGTAGTTTACTCAGATTATGGTAAAACAATTGAGGGCTATGTGTCTTCAGTACTGCAATCGCTTTTTGTTAACCTTTAGGATATTTGGAAACTGATTACATGAAAAAATAAAGTTTCTGTTTCGTTTCTACATTCTGCTAATAACTTTGTTAAAATAAATGCATCGAAAAATTTCTCCTTTCAGCGAACCCTTTCTATTCCACTTACATTTTCCAGAAGTTGATTAATATTGATGAGCTAGCATCTTAGAACTTAAGTTATCCAAATATTCATTTTTTTCTCAAATATCTTATATTAATCAGAGTAAAACAGCTCGAGAGAATTCGTATTTAACCATTCGACAATTATTCGTACGAAACTGCATAATAGTGGTTTGTTATTCAACTCTCAAAGGAGCATACAGATTGGAATGGTTTCATTAGTTGCAGCAAACTGTGTGGTTGCAGTCATATTTCGTATATAAACACGATGCGCATTTGAAGGATCTTGCAGAATTTAACATCTCTGATTGACAATTAAATTATATTATTTCCATTAGCCATCTCTAAAGGAAATTCACACCTTTACTAGACTGAGATGCATACACGCGAAGAAAGAAAATAGTCTCTGTTTTTTAAAACAATGACTTTTTTAATGTAATTTTAGTCTTTGGTTTTATAAACTTCCATTCATTAAGATAACATTTCCATCATTAAAAATAGAAATGAGAAATAATTTAAGTTACAAGCTTGTAGAGTCATTAGGATTTTTGATGAGGGAGACATAAAAAATGAGCAATACCCTCGCCGGGAGTCTAACCTGGACCTCTCGAATACGCAGAATACCAGCGTGTGCAACAGTTACACCACGAAGGCATGGAGAAAGGAGGGAGAAAATACCTTACTCCCCGTTTTTCAAGCACGGCTGATGATTAGGGAGCCCAATCGTCAAATCATGGTGGTAAAGAATCATCATTCAACACCTTTTTTAGTTCGGGAGCCACTGTTGAGTCATTAGGATATTTTAAATGCTGGAGACGGGAGCAATGTGCATTGCCCTCACCGGGACTCAAACCTGGACAACTCGAAGACGCGCTAAGTGTGCTACCGTTACCTCACAAAGGCATGCAGAAAAGAGGGAGAAAATACCTTATAAGCTGTTAAATGAAAACTCTAATGGCAGAAATAAGGTCGCTTTGATACTCAAATGAAACAGCTTTTAGAAACCAGTATTTGCATGGTTTAGTTCCTTACAGTCTTGGTTTTATTGCATAAATTTCTCTTCGTTAATTATGCTTCAGTTGACATGAATTTCTTAAAGCTTTTATTGGGCAATACGCCATTAAATTCTGAAGATAAATTCAGAAGACATTTCTCATATCCTTAAAATATATATGTTGGCATACGTCCAGCTATCTGAAGAAATCTTTTGAAAGACTTAATTTTTATATTTACAATGCTACTATCCCCCTGATTGTAATCAGTCTTATAATTGTATTTGAAAATTGAATGTATTTGCCTTTATCCTGGCTTATGTAATACTTCCTTCCTTACGTACAAGTCCACGCCTACGTACCCTCTTTCCATTGATAATTTCAATAACTTAATATTTTCTTCATGGAATTTCTTATTTTTGGTTATTTGTGCACCATTTCTGCTTAAAAATATGGATATTTCAATAGAAATGAAACAAATAAAAACTGAGCAAGAGAATATGATAATTTAAAAGTGCAAACGAAAATTAAATGCAAAATGCTTTTGTCAAGTTCCAGATTTCAGAGAATATGAGAGGGCGGTATAATGCTTATAAGACACATTTGAGATTTCTGCATCTGACAGGTTTCAGACTTGTACAGACTCCAAGGTTTACATATTTTTACAATTTTTTAAAGAGGTATCGAATAAAAGAAATTATATTACTTGAAGTATTTTGACCTTCTTTGGTGTAACTGAAAACTCGGATAAGAATAAATATCACAATTATTTTGTTAAAGAACTACGCAGACAAAGCATAAAGTATTTGCAATGCAAATGTTTATTCAGTTCATATACCTTATACGCCTTTTCGTACTCTAATGTACTAAAATTTTTATAAACAATACTAATAACCTATTAGTAAGTAACAGACGAAAAACTTTCAAAGGTATTTCATACGTTTTTCGTTAACATTTTCTTCTCAATAGGTTTATTACACTGAAATCAAAATATAAGGTCATAAATCATAACAAATAATTTTATAATACACTGTGGCATTTAAGACTGTCTGAAAAATGTCCATTAGTTAGAGATGATTTTTCCTCTAAAAATAAATGTTCTTCGCTTTTTTCACGATATTTCTCAATCAGAGAATCCGTTTCAAAGAAAAGCGTATTTTCGAAAGCATGTTATGTAATCAGTGGGTACATTTTCGTGCATACATTTTTTGCAGACTTGATGCAAAACTCAGGAAAACTTTTAAGAGTTTTGTTTATTGCTTCGCATCGGATAATCCTCTACTTTGGTAAAATAATGCTCTGATAAATATAAAGCCTTCGTAAACGTAGATAGATTGGGGCTATGGTATCTGTAACAATACTTTATTTCAGATATGTTGAAACAATTTAGAATTTTATCGCAGCTGAAACGTTATATATAATAGTAATTGGAACATTGATTCTTTTCTCTGATTTCAAAGAGTATCAGATAAAGGACGAAAATGTTTGTTTCTTACATTCTGAAACCTATCAATGTTTGTTTTTTCGGGAGTACATTTTCTTTTTTATTATGAAGAAACCTTAAAATTATTTCATAAATATTCCCAAAAACTACTTCTTAGAGCGAAATAGTCAAATATTTTGTGAAGTGCTATTCAGTACCTACTGAGACTGCATTTTTCTTCCACGAATGCAGAAAACATGTTTTTTTTCTAAAATTTACTAATTACTTTAGACTAAAGTAAAAAATTCAATAATAACTAACAGACTGAGTGAGAAAATATATTATCAAGTGGCAGTTGTTAAGTTATACAAGAAAACAAATTTGAAATTGTTTTTATCATATTCTTCTTGTTTCAGGTCATGATACTCATTCAAAGCAGAAAATTAATAACATAGAACTCAAACGGAATTTAATCGTATATGGCATATCTTAAAAAAAAAAAGGTTAAAATTAAGCCAGGCTATTTTGGATCTATTATGAAGCCGATGTCCTGCTGTGTTCGTGAACTCTAAAAGTACTCTAAAAGTATAATCTCCGTGCCGTCGCAAGTATTTAACGAATTTATAAATTGTATACCCATACCGATGATTAATTATGGTTTTAGACCTTATTGCAAATATTTGAATCTTAGTGATCCTTCTCGTCTTGTAATATTTGCTACAAAGTAGGTTGATTATTTTAGTTTGAGTTGTATTTCAATTGTAAACTACCATGATTGAGTAAGTAGACATTTATTTGTTTTTTAATTTGTTTTTTGTTTGTATTAACATATTTATTTTTGTTTTTGCCATTAGCTCGGGCACTCCTGTAAGTCTAATTTACGCCACAGAAGTTAAAATCAGACTTAACTAAGAAGTACTCAAAAATATTCAGCGGTCATATCAGAAATGTAATTCAAATATTGAATATAATAGTGATTACAAGCATGAATTCACATAACATATAGCAACCTGCAGGACTAGTGTAGTTTCGAAGTAGGACTTTCTTCTTCAGCTGCAGAAAATTACGACAAAGCCAGAAGCTTATGCGATAATAATGTGCAAAACATTCAGGAATGTTCCAATCAAAGGGAGGTAAGATAAAATTATTTGCATTTTCTATTGACAAAATCTAAATGAAAAGAAATTAGGAACTATTTTCTTGAAATGTTAAATGTAAAGAGGGAATATAACTCGTATATATAGCAAGAACTGAAAGATTTTTCCAGGAAATCTTTCTGTGACGGAAAGTGTTTTTTGAATAAATATGGTTTCCGAAAGAGAAAGAATGGTGCTTTCTGACCAACAGTCATGGGCAGCAGAGGATTTATGCATTTCTTTTTTGTAGCTGAAGAAAAAGGTTCTGTTTAAATTTCAAAACCATAGTCCTGCAATGTTCATTGATGCACACTTGCACGAATTTTTATTGGCTAATTATCAATACTTTTAAACCTTTCTCTCCTTTATAACCTTTTTATTATAATTTAAACTTCGAATGGTCTAAAAATTTCTAGAGATGTAAATATTTTAATAGCAAGCAATAATAATAGGAAAGTTTCCTTTTGTTTTCAGTTAACGAAATGAATGGAAAGAAACTTGTTCATACTATACTTGTACACTTCTTATGATTTAGAATTACTTCTGCAAAATTACCATTACTACCTGAAAATATAATTGTTCAAAATAAAATGCAAACGAAAGTAATAATGAATAAACAAAAGCAAAATATAATTACAGTTATTTATACTTTTTATGGTTAAATTTTAATTTTTGATAATTAACAGCATAAATTTATTTTTATAAATTTGCTGGCATATTCATTCATTTATGCTTTAAATTTAATATTCTTTTAAATACCGCGAGATTTTTTAAGCTATTATAAATAAAAGTTTAAATCATGTAGTTATTTAATAATACATATTTTTTGTTCACTTGCTACGATTTAATCAAATGCTATTAATTTTTCTCCCTATCCTTTCAAAGCCCACTTTAGAGAAGAATAGTGAATATGTTAATAGGTTATATATGAATTTTTTCTTTTACAAATAATATAATTTATTCTCATTTTTAATAGCAATATTCGAAAACAATTTTATGAAACTCAAAGTATTTATGCTGAACCGTTTTTGATATTGTGTACTTGTTAAGGATGACGAGGTTTTAAGTTAAGAAATTTAATGCATTATCGTTAGCAGCCTAAGGGAATTTAAGCTCTGGGGAGATCGGAATTTTAAACTGAAGAAGAATTTTATTTCTGCATACAACCTGATGAAATAGACCGGAAAACCTTGAAAAGATTATGACGCGACATAAATAATTGCTAAGCAATTTCGAAGGAATAATTTTCCTGTTCTGAAAGATTATGATTTTAATTACCTTAATTACAACAAAATTCTCGGTAATATGCAATTAAAAGTGACATAATGATTCATCTGTCATTAATGGATAAATCCAGTTTGGAAAAAAATAATTAAAATAAATTTAATATAACCATTTTTATATATGTGTGTGTGTGAGAGAGACTTACGTGATTTAACTTCTCTGGCTACAAGAATCATTGCTAAAATTCCAATATAATTCTTATTTGGTTTCTCGGGGATTTTAATTATAGTCATATATGACAAAGAATTCTGAGGTAGCTAAAACATTATATTTTAATTTTTCTGTACTTAACTATGGAATTTAAAGAGTGTTTTTATGTATGTTAATATACCATATTGTTTTTTTTTATTTCCAATGGCAGTTTAGGAGAAAACTGTAGTCAAAAATACAAACAGAAGGAACAGGTATTACAAACAGAAGGAACAGGTATTTCCTCCAAGCTCTCCAGTATTTCTCCTTCAAGTATCCCGAACCCAGTGCAGGGCAGTGACTCAAATGGTTCGTGTCCATTTCCTCACGTATCTTGCACAATTCGCAAAGAGGACTTGGCGGAACTTTTATACGATATAGATGCTTGAAGAGGCAATCATGTCCAGTAGCGAGGCGAAACGTGGCAACAGATCAGTCCCTTGGCCATAGTGGAATATTTATGATTTCCTCGACTCATGTCTTTTGCTTCTTTGATGTTTTTCCGTTTAGTTTTGTCTAACCGGTTTTTAAATTAATCGCTTGGTGGTATAAAAATGAATTGGTTTATCTGTTATTTGAGCAATTTTGGTTGCCTTCTTTGCCAGGGGGTCAGCTATTTCATTACCCTGGCCTCCACAGATTGCTGGTACCCACATCAAAGCAACCGCTTTATAGTTTTCGATTAACTTAAGGGTCAGACGAATATTCAAAATATCTGCTGAAAGAGGAATTTTAGATGAAGCAATAGTCAGGAGGGCAGCTCTAGAATCTGATAGTATATCAGGCCCTAAAAATTTTTCTAGTTGGCATTGGAGCTGTGACCAGGCGATTTGAATTTCAGAGATCACCGCGTTAAAGGCTGTTTAAAATCTTCCGACAGGAGTGTAAAATGAGAAGAGTCTGCAGAAGACGCCAGCATTGATACGGCCTTTCAACATGGAGCCGTCTGTTAACGCATGCAGCCAGTCATTATCTGGGTACAATTTATGGATAGTCTCCAATGCTACAGCATTTGGAATTAAGTCATTTGTTTCTTTCTTACAAACCTCACTTGATAGGTTTATACTAACCATGTACTTCCTTCCTTGAACTGGACATTGTGACTTGATGAGATTTTCCATCTCCCAGTTCAATCCTAGTTGTACTTTTATATCCAAAACTCTCTGAAGGAAACCATATGAGTTTTAAGTTTCCCTAAAGATAGTATATATCATATTGTTAAAAAGCCCATAATTTAGACTCTTCAGATTATACAGCTTCTTTATAATGCTTAGCTATCGTATTCCTAAGATTATAATTCATTTCTTTACCAACATTTCCTTATTTTTGGAAGGTATAGTGGCATATAACATATTATCCTTTCAATGTTATGTATTTGGTATCATATTTTACGAATAATATCTTTTCATTTTACAATTTTTCAGTGGTTGTGTCGGTACATACTATTACCATTCAAATCGGAAAAGTCTGAAGAAATGTAAATGATTACCTCAGCAGATCTACGTATCCTGATGTGATGAGGATGCTTGGTACAAGTATTAAGATCCCACACAATAGCAACAGAAAGTATCTCCGACCATCATTGAATCACAACGAACTTATACGGTTTAAACCAGCAAGCTGAACTCGGGCTGGCTCTATTTATTAAAACTATAATCAACGTGATGCATTTCAGAATCGAGTTTCTATTCTATTCATTCCAATCGCCGATCCTACAGTGACGTTATTCCACACTAACTATAATCTTTATCAGAACTTACTTCAAACTATTAACTTCAAAACATAAATAAATTTTAACAGACTTATGAATTGTGAACTTTTATGAATAGTGAACCATTTATGAATTATGAACTATTTATCAACTGTGAACTATTATTACATCTCAACATATTATAAAAATCCTGTATATTTATTATGTATATAACCAAAATTTTGTATTTAACTCTTTATTTGTATTCTACATTATGCATTCTATATCTATGTACGTACAATCAAAACTTCTGTTAATATTTATATGGATTTTGTCAATGTATGCATTCTATCAAGTATATGTCAAAATTATGTATACATCAAAATCAAATTTTTATTGTAATATAAAATTTTAAATAAATGTGGTCCCAATGCGTGAACAATAAAGCTGAATGTCTTCATGGCGGCACAGCTGCTCATCCAGTTTTCTCCGGTGTCCTGTCCTGTGATGTTCTCTAACCCATATGAGATGTATTGCGTGGTACGTGTAGTGAGAAGCGGTACTCTCGTGAACCTCTACTTCTGTAGCCGATACGGTGAAACGAGCCCTGCACCATGGTGCCTATACGGAACCAAGCCCATACGGTGAATCGAACCTACTGATTGTATGAGTAGCTCCCAATTAATCTAAATAGCCATCATGTATGGTGTCGGTGCCTGTGTATGATCCGTTTGAGTCTTCGAAGATCACGATTATTAAAAAATGCTTCTCCCTTTCAGTTTACCGTTACTCATTCTTTTACCTCCGTACATATACGATTGCCATACCCTTATACCGTGGAACTAGAAAACACAAGTTTTCAAATTAATTTTGGAAAGAAAATAACTGAAACAAATTTATTCCGAAAAAAGTAACTCCTATTATTTTCCACAATGGAAAATTTTTAAATAACAGTGTCACCCATCATGTTACCTTTAACAATTGCTTAGGACTGAACTTCCAACTAAATATATATACAGTGGTAGCGTCCTCATACACATAGAAATAATGCAGCAATGCCTTGATATTTGAACAATGTATTCTACCCCCTAATTCAATTCCACTTCAAAACACGTTAATAGAAATATTCTTTTTTTTTTTTCTTTTAAGGAGGGGTATTATACTATATTAAACTTTGTATAGTTTAGGCATTTGGCCAACCTTTTTGTAACTGAATATATCTTTTATTTTATATATAAGTTAATATTATATGTTTTTTATTTCTGTACATTTTGCGTTATTTGTGTTATTTGTGCTCACTAATAGCTACAGAAAGATCTTGTCACGCAGTTTTTCAGGAATATTCTATACATTTTTATGAAACTTAACTATGAAATCCATGGAAATTCATCGTAAAATTCTTTATTCACTCAATATTAACTAAACATACTTCCTACGTTGTGGAACTCCGTTTATGAATTTATTAAACATTTTATAATTTTTATTATATTATTTCTTATTACTGAAGGAAAGAAAACCTGAAAGGTTTGCTTCAAGGTACGTTATGGCATCGCTTAATATGTGGTGTGTCATCAATTTACTGTTGCATTTTTTAAACATTTTTTAGTCCATAGAATATTCACAAATTAGCTTGAATGAAAAATGTCTGGTTTTGAGTTTTAGCGTGAATGAAAGTTATGAACCCTGAATGAAGCGTTATAGCCTGAAGGAAATAAAAAATATTTCATTCTAATCCGCTTTTTCTACTCTAGCTGATTCACTGGGAAGAAATCCAAAAGCGGTCACAATGATACCTTCACACGAAAATTACTTTTTATAGCTACACAGAAATTTAAATACATGGTAAATGCAACAACATTTTGAATCGCTTTTGCCCCTTTCCATTATTCAAATATCTGTCCGAAGCCCGTGATTCGCCCTTTCAATATAAACTTCTTTTTACCTGTTTTTTCCCTTTACACTATACATTCACTACAGAAAAAAGGGCACAAATAACAAATTCGCTGTGAGTCTTGTTCATGTGAAAATGCTGGTGTTCAAATGATAGAAAGTACTAACAAACAGAAAAGTGATTTTATTATGCAATGTTTTTTTTTTTTTTTTTTTTTTTTTTTTTTTTTTGCTGGAGATAAAATTACAAGAACTGTATTCATAGTTTAATATGAAAATAAGAAAGGCTTAGACATTTTTTCAATTAAGTACAAAGGTATAAAGGAATAATATAGTTAAGCTGAATGAATGAACATTGATTCATTCCGTCTAGAACTGCATCTACTACTCGAATTCTTCTACATTTGTATGGGGCATTTTGCATGTGGGTACTTTATACCCCATATGGTATGATGCCGTTAGCAGTGGTTTTTCAGATGGTATATAATGATAAACATCATATTTCATATTTTACTTGAAAATGCGAGGCATTCTATAAAATGTATATTATAAGTATTCCTATAGAATAGGAATTTTATAAAATGTGTACATATTTTTATAGAATGTCTATTCTATAGGTATCCTATAGAATGCCTATGGAATGTATAGCCTATAGAATGAGTTTAAAACTTTGTCGATAACAGATGTATTTTAATAAAGAGACATGCTTCTAGTGAATATTAAATAATGATGTAAAGGTGACAGTTACTTAAACCGTTACATGTATCTAGGATATTAGATTAGGTAAAATTATTAAAATACTAAACAGTTCTAATAATTAAATAATGAAGCATTTGTATATATGTATGTATGAATGTTTCTTCCATTGTGGAACAATTTCGTCATATTTGAGACAGCAGATTTTCAACACACGTCGCCATCTATCCGAATATATGCACCTCGAAGTCAGACTATTAAATTTATATTTTTTTATATATCTTCGAATTTAAAAATATTTCCTTTGGGGAACTCGACGATTTAAAAAGCAAAGTTTGAGCATTCGGCAAAGCGTAAGATATCAATGCTTCAAATTTATTCTGGCGTTTTCGTGGTTTTCCCCATGTGTAACGTGTATACGAGCCAGTTTCCCTTAGAAAGTCCTCCACGAAGGCATCCCTCCTCTTAGGCAGATAGCCCTCGAGGCTTTGCCATAATCACACACACACACGCTTCAAATTTATTCAGAAAAATCAAATATTTTTTCTGCAAAGCGTAACATATTAACATATTAACGTAAAAATAGAACATTTTAAATAATCATCTGTAAATAAATGGCAATAGTAGGTCATCATTTAATGATTACATTTAAATTATGCGTCATTAAATCTTGCAATAAGAGTTCAGAAATCCAAAGATGTAAGACTTCGAACATTGTTTAAGGGGTGTTTATGTACTTCGGATTTATATGCGTTTTCGTCCTTTAAAATGTCTTAACAAGTAAATTCTTTTGAAGAAAGCACATAGAAGCTAACATTTATGTTTCACGTTTAATCGGAAAACTCAGCGTTTATTACTACCCGAAATAAAATATTTTCACTTATAACGCATCCTTGGTTTTCTTTGGACAAAGCATCAAATGCAATTTTTCCCTCAAATTTTATTTGTGTGTTAATGATTACAAAAATAAGGGATTTAAAGGCAAAAAATGCAGTTTTTCATCTCTGTTTATTAATTGCTACCTTAACCAATGAAAATGCAACAGCTGAGAATATCAAAAACAATATATATATTATTTTTCTATGATATATATTTTAGACGCTGGCTGCGCAAGTGGTTAGTTTTGTATAATGTATATAAAAGAATAGGAGAAATAAAAGTAAACCTAACTTTGAATTGTAGTATATAAGAAGCACTACAAAGAAGATAAATAGTTTTTTCAGTGTTGTTAAAGCACAGCTTAATTTTGTTAGTTTTTTAATATTTTTAAGAAAGGAGAGATATTATGAAGCAAAAATAACTTCTAACTGAAAACGTCCTCACAAAATAAAGTGTAACTTTATAAGGGTTGAATTTTAAGCTCCTGTTATTGAAATAATTTGATGTGATTCGCATTCTTAAAAATGCAAATGCTGGAAGTACAATATATTTTATGATATATGAAGCATTAAAGAAACCAAAACGGAGTAACTGAAGATATCAGTTAGGATTAACTAAACTGAAGACGTGATGTTTATTTTAAATTTCAGATCCCAAAATAATTGACTTTACTCCACCGGTGGAGTAACTGGTCCTCTTGGAGATGGTGCATGTCAGTATGTTTAAAACCTCCCAGTGATTCTAATTTTGTTAACTGATATACCAACAGCTTGAAACAATATCCATAGTATGTATTTTTTTAAGTTTACGACATTTTATTTTACTGCTGTTAGCTGCAGGATGATGCCTTCTAGTTATTTAGTCAATTGAAGATTGCAAGAGCTTCTTCAGCGCATTTCGGGTTATATCTGAACGCGTACGTGTTGCAGCAGATGTGATTTGCCAATAAATGCTTGTTTTCATCTGATGGACTTCGCAGATGATAAGCACTTGTTTCTGGACAGTCGCAAATATAATGGTCGGGGGTCTCCAACCCATCCATATGTGAATTGCGCATTGTTCCGAAAGCCGAAGCGAAATAAATAATTCATGTGTGGGTTCTGTCCAGTCAGGAATTGTGTCAGCTCCAGAAGTACCACTGCGTAATTTATCTCTGGTCTTGGGGGACGTAATTATATACTCTTCTACCAATGTCGTAGTTATCTCAGGAATTTTGCCACTGCTCCGTCAAAGAGCCCTAGTGGTCGTTTTCAGGTGCAGCTTCAACCGTAGTGTGTACAGTATCCTCGAAAACAACTAACTCAGACTATAAGGTATTTCTCCCACTTCCCTAGCGCGCCTTCGAGGTGTAGTGGTTCAGCACGCTGGGCCGGTATTCCAGAGATCCGTGGTTCGATTCCCGGCGAAGGCGGTTGCATATTTTTCCTCTTTTCTGCTTCCAATTAACCTAATGACTCTACAAGGCTCATAAACATACGTAAAATTTGATACTTCCTTATTATAGCGGCCGCCAAGATTCAGTCGTTAATCGAACAAGATATCTCTGCGAGTGTTCTTATACCTCTCTACATGTTACTTCTTGGTTGATTAGAGATACAATTTTGGAGGCCTCTTATACTAATGAAGCACCTAAAAATTTTATGGGATCCAGGACAGTGTTCATTGAACCGACATAATGTTTATTTAATGCGAACTTTTTCATTTGAAGTCAGAGAACATCTTGGAAAGGATTTCCTCAAAAATACATGAGTTTGAACAATTTGATAAAGACAACATAACTCTGAGGATGGAGTTGAAGAATTGCACGCAGGTTAAATAGTAAGAATGTTGTTAAATATTGGAGATAATTTTAAAGAACGTTACGTTAATTAACTCAGTTTTCTTGTTGTTTTGCTTTTGATAGCATTTCTACTTTCTTTCACTCACATCACATCAGTACTTAATCACTCTCATCACTCTTTCTTTCACTCTTCACTTTTGTAATTCTCTTAGCTCTTTCTTTCACTAACGTCACATCAGCACTCATGTCAGTAGTTAATCAAGATATCAATGTCATTCTCCAAGTGGACTGTTGGTAAAGTGTAACGAATGTTGTTGAGAGCTTTAGCATAAGCTAGCCAATCAATGGTAACAGCTCCTTTGTGTGGTGAGATATAATATCTGATGTCAAAGATAATTCTGACCGGGTTATGGTCAGAATGTAGCTCATCCAGCGCAGAAATATCCAGTGGATCATTTGTAGTTCTGAGCAGGAAGACGTCTATGATATCCGAAGATGCAGAATTATATCGTGTTGAGGATCGTGTAGCTGCTATGCGTAATACGGCAGAGTTGGCCAAATCGTAAATATTTTCGTGCTTGTAGCAGTTCCAAGCAAGATGCCATGCATTATAGTATCTACCAGTAATGAGGCGATTTCCTATTTTAAGTAAGGTCAGTTTTAACTGATATATTGTTTCGTCTAGGGTACATATAGGTGGAGACAAAATTGTATGTTATGTAAGTATTTGTTGTGAGTTTAATAGCTGTGATCTCAATGGCTAAAAGCTGTGGAATAGTAACATGACAATGGGGAATGCAGCGCTTGATAAGAATTGCAGTGCCTCCCGCAAGATTATGCCTGACACTTTGATAATTTCTATCAGATCTTTCAACATTATAATTGGCACTATCAATCGGATGAGTAGGGCTAATCCTATGTTCCGGTAGGAATATAATATCAGGGGAATACACATTTATGAAATCACGAAGTTTGTTGAATTTGCAGGACAACTTATTTTCATTTCGTGTAATAACACATAAATATTCATATATAGAACTATTCATTATCAGTCATACTAGTTTAACTAAAAACATCTCTGAAAATTAAAAACAGTATGAGTAATTTGTCAACAGAATTATCTGTTGCCTGTTAAAATATGTATAAGTCTATAATAAATCAAACTGAATCAATTATATTAAATTATATTTAACGAAATTAAATAATGAAGAATTTGCATAATTCTATGTATGTTTCTCGCATTGTGATAAAGCAACGGTACTTAGAGACATCTAATTTTGAATAACGTAGTCCTCCACTCAATTTTGGGCATCTGGCAGCCCAAATTTGGAATTTGTTTTATTATCAATTTCATAGTTTGTCAAATTTTAACGAACTTTTGATTAACAAAATCAATGATTTCAAAGCAAGGAGTGGCAATTTGTAAGGGGAAAAACATTTTTATCTCCAGCACACGAGACTGTGTATCGGAAATTCTAAAGATCCGCTATTTTTAAATATTTTGTGATATGTTGTTGAATTGAATTTTATAGCTAAATGCGAAGAACAAGATATTTAATAAATAAAATCAACACACATAACGTTAAAAATATTTGGGCGTGATATAAAATCTGAAAGCTCTCAGATTTTTTTCTCTACCTATTTATTTAAGTTACTTTTTGTTGCTGATTTACATCAAATATCTTGTATGTCTTATTTTCGAAGTGAAAACAAAATTACAGGAACCAATTGTTAATTTAAATTCATTTTAATGTCTTTATCTACTAAGATCATTAAAAAATGCTTTACGTAGCATTTGATACGAAAGCTTTTCAGCTCTACGTTTGACAAGTGTGTCTTCACAAGGTGAAATCGTTTAGTACTATTTTAAAAAACTAATGAATTTAGTTTATAATCTTTGATAATTTTAAAGAGTATAATACTATCTTACTTGCTCTCTCTTTCAAAGATAAATATCCAAGGCGGTGTTTTTTTTCATTTCACGAATAATATTCCTTTATGTATTTTTATTCGCAAACAGCATTCCTAACTAAAATACTGTGGGACAAAATCTCTACGGATTTTATCATTCTATTATTTAACTTTAAAATTTCTTTTCTTACCAGTATAGCGAACATAATTTGTTCCTTTCTGCAAAGCTTTCTATCCATTGCTTCTTCAACGACCATTCTCTTCACAGCTGATTGAATATACCGATCTGTTCTTTCCTCTTGCCTCATTTCTTGAGTAAGTTTCTTCTTTTAAATTATTTTCTAGTTTACTCTCTCCTACTCTTTAAATAAGGATTCTATTTTTTATGTTCTATCTGAAATGGAGGAAAAACTGTTTTTTAAAATTCTTCCATACTTCAGACTTTTAAGAAAAGTTAGACATGAATTGGAACTAACAACAATAAAAAAACTGAACTCTAAACATAACAAAATGTTTCTCATTAATTCTTGTCTTTTTCTACTGCTGATGAGATACTATAAGAAAATAATAATTTCATTTAAAAATATAAAACAAATGATAAATCTCGAAGCTAAACGCAAATGGAATGTGAATTTAGAAATATTATAATTTAAAGAAAACTCTGTAGTCACCAGGAAACTCAGATAACTTAAAATGATTTTTAAAAAACAAACCCTAATGTCGTAAAATTTTAAATTCCATTAAGAAGTATGATAGTTTATTTCATGAGGGTCTATTAGTGAGAAAGAGAATCAAGAAATATCCTTCAAAATAAAACCGCATAAAAGTGTTCAAGTATTAATATTTGCAAACCAATATTTAGAAACCTGCCCTAGCTATGTAAATCAATATTTTCATGTAAACTACATAAACCAACCATTTCATAATGAATGGCGAAAGTTTTCATTCCTTGAAATTGTTAAATACGTTCAGTTTTTAATTAAAATAAAATATGATTGTTGAAAATGGTTTACAAGAAAATGTCTTATCTTCAGTGTAAATTTGTATGAGAAAGTAAAAAAAATTTACGATGTGGACATATCTTTACAAATAATTGCAAAAGGGTAATTGTGTCACTTATTCTTCAAAAGCAATTTGTTTTTATTTTTAAAATTTTCTATGCTGTAAAATAAATTTTAAAATCTCCACTTTTATTTCGGAAATTAAATCATGCATTTTACAATTGCCAATTTGCGTTCATTGCTTAAAATTCATCTAGAAGCCAGTAAACTTTCTTAAGTATTTCGTGTGTATAATAAAATGATTTTAAAGCATCAAATAACATTTTTCTTCATGATATATTTTTTTAAAAAAATCTTTCTGAAAACATGCAGATTTGTCACTTATTTCTAAGCATGTTTTGCAGTAAGCATTCACGTACTTGACTCATTAGAAAAAGCCTTCTAAAGCTAAAAATATAATTCTTAGCTTTACATTCTATTCAACTTAATCCACAATTTAACAGCATCTATTTATTCTTTTATTAATATTTAATATAATCGTGTAGTTAAGATATATAAGCAAAATTCCTATTGTTTCAAAAATATATTTTAAATAAACATTTTGCCATCTGACAGCTTCAGTTGTACAAAATAACTACCTAATTATTGAATAAATTACTGACCCAACTGTTTCTTCTCCAGTTAGGTGGCAGTCTGTTAAACTGATTCCCTTTGAATTTTGTGAGATTCGTCGTTAAATCTTTAGGCAAGTGATTTTTAAATCCTGAGATAAAATTTATCATACTTATATTATATACATTCAGCAAAACTCAAAATAGCAGTGAGAAAAAGGAAAAACGTTAAAAAAGGAAAAACGGAACCTTCACGAAACTTTCCAAATACGTACAGTGAGATCCGATATGCAAATGATCCACGTTTGGTGCCAGGGCGCATGACCACACCCTGCAGTGGCACTTCAGTCAGGACGTGAGCCATTATATAAACCCAAGAATGGATGATGATTCATAAACGTGATGATCACATTCCGGTTAAGCGAGTTTTAAAGGGGCCTGATCATCGGCATGAGAACCGCAAACTCGGTTGACGCGCCGTATTGCTCGCTAGCTCGATCATTCAAAGTAAGAAAATTTTGGGAGTAATGGACACGAAATGGTACCCACTTGCGTAGAACTGGCTTTGGAGCGACCAAGAAGATGATAAGGCATCTTCAAACCAAGCGCTCTTTTCGAGTACTTCCTTTAACACCCAAACATAGGTGTCTATACTGGTGCCAAGCCTGACCGACGTGGAATGTCACAGATTAGCAAAATGTTGCCTTGGTGATGAATCTCAATTCGTTTTGGGGACAGATATTAACCGCCTACAGGTGTGAAAGTGGTCTGGTGAATGCTACAATTTCACTCATGTTGTCTCGCTACACACTGTCCGCAGAGCTGGCGTAATGATCTGGGGAGCCATAATGCTCGTTTGCATACAGCTCGAGTTGCTTAAAACGTCCTACGTTATGTTCAGACACTTCCACGGTCTGCCCGCTCCCCGGACTCCTTCACTGTAGAACATATGTGACACCAGCTGAAACGCGAGGTGCCTCCGTGTCGCTCCATACATCATTTGGGGACGTATAGTCACGATTTGTTGGCCTATCTGCCTCAGAACAATATGAAACGTCTAATCAATTTAATGTCGGACCGTGTTGTGACGTGTATTGTAGCAGGAGGCGATCCAATCCTCCATTTCAGTTGCACTGTATTGTCTACTTGTGCACATCCTTTTTTTTAATTATCTTGATTCTGAAATCAATTTAATCTCTAATATGTATCATTATGTGTATAGCTCAAAGCTTTCTGTTAACACAATCTGAGAAAAAATACTTTTAACGTGCTTTCCAGCAAGAAGATATATAATGTAATCTGTCTTCGCTCATCCAGCATTCCGTATTATCCAATATATCACTGAAAAAAAAAAATGTATCAGCAACAAGGACTGCAATTTTTTAACATAGTCTTTTTATATCTTGATTCCAATTGTATCGCTTTTACCTGCCGTCTATGATCTAACTCAAATGTCTGTTATTCAGGGCTCGAGTGCTTTGTCCTACCCAAACAAACCTGTCATTCGCGGCAGTATGAAGTTTTTCATTGTATTCGTATCGATTTATCATTTGTAACTGCTCAAACGTACGTGTTTGCATATAACGTGTAAAATTTGACAAATATTGTTATGGTGTTTAAAAACAGGAATTGGCACGAATACAATAAGAATAACGACGAAGCAAAAGACAGTTGTTTCGAAGGATCAAAAAATTGAGGCAATCAAGGGACTGGAAAAAGGGAAGGCAAATACAGAAGGTAGCCGACGACTTTTGAGTTGGACGAGTAACAATAGGAGACAAAGGAAATAAATAGAAAAATGTAAGACTGAATGCTTAAGCTTACACGTATTAATCTTAATCTCAACAGATGTTCTTTCAGCATCGCACAATATTTTGAAAGCATTTCTAATGTTTGAAGAAAATGTCTTTTGTTAGACAACTATCAATGTCGACTATGACCAGAAAATGCCAAATTCAGCTTAACTAGAAACAACGAGATATAAAGTAATTAATATAAGATGTACACTGCTCAAAAAAAAAAAAAAAAAAAAAAAAAAAAAAAAAAAAAAATGGGACAGTCCTATATCTCCCGATCTACTGGGCCGATTGACAAAATTCAAATTGCGTTCTTCATGTCTCGAAAGCGCGACTTAGGATATGTATTAGATTTATATATAACACTATTCTAACATAGGTATTTTGACACAAAATCGGACTTCTTCTGAAATAACATATCAATGTTTTTACATATTTTGATTCTACCACTCAAATTACGCCTAAATATGAAATTTTGTAAAATTTGGAGCTAAATTTACGAAGAAATTCACAAATTTATGTTGGCACATTTTTGTCAGTTTGCGCCAAGAATAGTTCACTTGGCGAACTTCTTAATATATAGCAACCTAGTTTCCTTTTCCGTAAGAGGAAAAAAAGTCACCATCGTTTCCTTTTTTCCAAATAATATTCTTTATATTATATTTTTAATTATAACTTATTATTTTAAGTAATTTTTTCCTTTTCGAATTTCATTTTAATTGTTTAAGTTGCATATTTTTTCAAATAACTGTTTTAAAAATTTCTGTTTACCTATTCGAACTGCGTAAATAAAGGTGCAGCGTTTATTTTTATTTTTTTTTCAAATAGTTTTCTTTATATATATTTTTTGTCATAGTTATTATTTTAGGTAATTTTTAAATTCTTATACTTTTATTTTAATTGTTTGTGTTGCATTGTCTCTTCAGATAATTGTTTTAAAATTTTCTATTTATTCCTTCGAATTGAGCATTTTAAATATATTTATTAATATAAATTTTCCAGAATTTGATTTTATTTATTTGAATTGCGTTTCTTTCGGAGGAATACTTTGTAACCCAGACTACAATGCGTTTGAAAACTGCATACATTGAAAGAGAAAATACAGTAAAGCAAAGTTAACACGCCTTTCAATGTTCCGTTCAGAAAAGAGATATATAAATAAGAGAGATGTATAAACGACATTTTAACTTAGGATGACTTGCATACACTGCTTAAAACAGTTTTATCATTGTGCCCATTGCTTTAGACAATTTTATGCTACATTTGGTTTCTTAAAATGTTATTCATATTTTAGTCAAATATTTTATTTTTGAAATTGCAAGAATAAAATATCATAAGATTAAAAGGTTTTAAATTTAAAAAAAATTCAAATACTAAATTTTACGCAAAAATTTATTTTTTCTTCTCTTTTTCTTCAGGCATTCTACTTTATTCTTGCTCTTTTTCTTTAGGCATTCTGCAAGTACATTAAAAAAGCATCCAACTTTTCAAAACATTTGGGTACTTCTCACAATTATTTTAAATAAAGTTATCGCCTTCATTTCATAAAGGCCAACAAACAGCCAAGCGGTAAAGTCGCTGAACACTGGTAGTTCACTCCGGGGTTCGATTCCCGGTAAACGGGCTGGTTGCATCGGCGTTTTCGTGGATTTTCACATGTGTACCGTGTATGACAGCTGGTTTCCCTTAGAAAATTCTTCACGAAATATTTCGTTAGAGTTTTATCAGTCTTTAGAGACTAAACATTTTGAAGGTATGAGATGAAAGGAAAGACTGGTTTCATCAAGAGGTTTTGGTTTATTTAATTATGACAAGGCACACTAGGGCTATCTGCCTAAGGGAAGGGATGCCTTCGTGGAGGACTTTCTAAGGGAAACTGGCTCGTATACACGTTACACATGGGGAAAACCACAAAAACGCCATGCAGCCAGCCCGTTCGCGGGATTCGAACCTCGGACCGAACTACCAGTGTTCAGCGACTTTACCGCTTGGCCGTTGTTTCATCAGGAGGGAAAAAAAACGCCTTTAGGTGACATCCACATACAAAATACTGGATAAACTCCTGAATCTGCAAATAATTCGACTGAGAAAATGATAAGATTCTCCATTTATGATACTATATGATGTTCTATAACGAATTTAAATTTATACAACCATATAGACTAAAACCAGTCGCTCTTCACTTTAATCTGCAACGATATCGTTCTTGTCTTTTCTGCTAACACAAGCTCAATTGATGGTATTTGCTGGTGTACACGTTCAAGTGTTTTCTCTTTGAACGCCTAAATTCTTTGAAGTATCCTGAAAGTATATTCAAAAGCGTCCAACTTTTTGAAACATCTTGGTATGTCCGACAGCCAAATTTCCCTGCAAATGTTTGCTTACTTTTCTCCCTAATTTTCTTCTATTCTTCTACAGTTACTTTCAGTGCTCACACAAGAAAATTAAGATTTTTCGATTGCTAGATTTCCATAAATTTTGCATTCTTGTCAATTTTTTAAAATATCAATTACATGAATTGCGATTCAGCTGAAAACAGCTTTTCATTTTCTAGTCATTTTAACTATAAATTAAGTTTAAAGCGAAGTCCAAAGAATAAATATTTTAATTAAAATATTTTTGCTAAATGACAAAGAAATAAAACAGTCCAGCAGGGTTTATTCTGAACCACCGAGTAACCCGATTCTTATATCAGCTGAAACAATCTAAATCATATTAAAGATCATGTTTTTTTATACAATCTATAACGCGAGATAAAGATTAGCTTCCTAAAACATTCTTTCTAAGATGATTAATGTAAAAGATTATATTTATATACATATATTTTTAAAGCTGGGACTTGAACCAACTTGTCAAACTTTTAAAGTTTAATTTGCATGGTGGTTATAATTACAGTTCCAATTTCAAATGGTCATAAAAGGAAAACTACCGGACCAAATGTTGTCAAACTTGGGAATCGTGTAAAGGAGGTTATGGGAACTTATTTTCCGCGGGAAAAAAAAAGAGTTCAAAAACCCACCACCAGGGGAAAAATGGCACTGTATACAATATTGTTAAATGAAATAAGACACGAAAACATCTGTTTAAAATGTGTTTAATATTTTGCGAAACGTGCTACGAAGCATATTATGTAGCATCCAGCATTTTCCGAAAGCAAGTTAAATCCTGTTACTGCATTCTCAACAGCAGCTCTTAGCATATCAGGAGGAATGTTACGGACATGTCAGTGTATCACATTTTTCATTTCTGCCAAATTGTTTAGATTATCACCATAAATGAAACTTTCGAAAATAAAATATTGAAATTTGACCTTGAATTTATTGGGTTATCGAAATATTTAATTTGATTTATCTTCTAAGTCCTAGTTCCGACAACAATTCTGTCAAAAATTCCGAATTACTTAAGCTGAAGTAAAAGATTTACTATATATTCACTGTATGTTAATAAAGTAATCAGAGTGTAATAAAAATAGATTATAG
This sequence comes from Stegodyphus dumicola, assembly GCF_044657685.1. NCBI lineage: Eukaryota > Metazoa > Arthropoda > Arachnida > Araneae > Eresidae > Stegodyphus > Stegodyphus dumicola. The sequence goes on along the minus strand of NC_140776.1, from coordinate 23,660,055 downwards.
AATTTACGCTGATGCAACGTTTTGTCTGACTGCACAACATGTAATGGAAGAGAAGGCTTGTAGAGATCTGTTTTTGACATGACTCTAAAAGTAGATGTCATACTTCTTTTGTCTCTTCAATATCAAAAAACTTTCCTTTGAGAGGCAACTTTAGTTTTTGGGAAAGAAAAAAAATCACAAGAAGACAAATTTGGAAAACATGCAGGACGATTGAGTACACATACTTATTTTCGGAACACAAGCGGTTCTCCAACTGGTTATTGAATAATGAAAAGATGCATTATCATGCAATACAAAACATTTGGAATAAGTTGCCTGACTGAAAACGTAAGATTAAAAGTCATCTGCTTAATTCACAGCCATTTACAAGTCAACTACTGGGGCAATTGCAGAATCGTTTTGATCCTGAGCTTGTAAGACAAACCTTATATCACTGGATTTAAACACTTCTTTAATCTTCCAAGAACGTTCCTTCTTTAGCTCATATTCCAAGAATATTAAGTGAATACAATTATTGCAAAAGAAATTGAATATTCATTTGCACTACGGATTGGTAGTTTACTAATGAGTTAACAAAACTTAAATTCTGCTTTTTGTGTCTAAGTATACAACAATATTTTAAATATTTACAAATAAAATATTAAATTGAAGATTTAATTGCAGCCTCACCAGTTGCCTAGCATTTGAAGATTGTTAAATACTAATTGTTTGTTGCGAAGTCTAACCCAGGCTTGCATGGTTGGTTTCGTAGTTTTTTAGGTTCTCTTTACAAAGGTTCTCTATAAAAGCATCTTAACCAAATAGCTCCCATGTTCTTTCTATGTTCAAATAACCAACTAACCTAGTTTAAGCGCGATTTCCAAATGAAGTTACTAGCGAAACACGAATACTCATTAAAAATCATGTAGCTTGCCAATCGGGAGTAACATGAAAGATACGGCGCCAGTAATTGAATTGCTGTTACGGTACGCTGTTTCTAAATTTAGATGGTCATTCCTTAATCAAATAGCCCACCGGCGGCCGAGCGGTAAAGACGCTGAGCACTGGTAGTTCGGTCCGAGGTTCGAATCCCGCGAACGGGCTGGCTGCGTGGGCGTTTTCGTGGTTTTCACCATGTGTAACGTGTATACGAGCCAGTTTTCCTTAGAAAGTCCTCCACGAAGGCATCCCTCCCTTTAGGCAGATAGCCCTCGTGTGCTTTGCCATAATTGAATAATCCAATCCAATCCGTAATTAAATATAATTGATTTGTAACTTCTACTAGAGCTGACGGTAAAAATTGAAGTGCAAATAAATAATATCGTGTGCAATCTTGATTAATATAAAATTAAAAATTTTGCATAGAAAAATATTTGCATTCAGACAGAAAGTTTTTTTTAAATATTTGCAATTACTTTATAAGAAGGATTTATTAATAACCGTAATAATTACTTATTATATTACTGATGATTAGGATTCAGTTCTTGCCAATTACATTCTAAATTAGAATTATAAGGGTATAATGAAAATACGCTACGCACAAAAATACATTTTAGGATAAAAAATGAGTTGATTTTTTATGTTTTAAAACTTCTTAAATTCATTTAATAAACATCGTATCCTCGTTGTTAATTGAATCCAGAATGTTGTGTGTCGTTTATATAATTATTCTTTTTTGTCCACAGAAGTTGCTGACTTATCCAGCCATTAAGTAGCTGCATATCATTTCTACATAACCATTGAACTTCCACTAATTCAGTCTCTAGAGGATTGTATGTTTATATCATAATTTGACTTATGAATATTCTAAATCTTATGTTTCTATAAAAATATACTGTGCTTTAAAAATATGGATGATAGTATCTGCCGCTCTTTCAGCCACTTCAAAAGCAACAGTTTGTTTAGAAATAAATTATGCAGTTAATGTCATAAAATATTTTCATAAAATTCAAATAAACATTAAACGAAAATTCTCAGTTTTAGACAATTCGATTTAAACGAAGTAAAGTACCAGACGATAAAACGCCGAAGGTGAAAAGAAAAGATTTCTAAGATCTCTTAGAAAAATGCACTCTTATTTTTTTAAAAAAAGGAAGAAAGAGAAATTTAAAAAAAATTGTTAAAAATTTGAATAATATCATCTATAATTTAAAAAATAGCTTTTCATATAGTATTAATAAATATTTATTACGCCTTATTGAGGGAAAAAATTTCATATAATTAATTCTCCGTACAATTTTACTTGAAATTTAAGGTTAAAAATAGCTGTGGCAATTCAGTTTAACAAAAATCCATAGACCACATTTGGCGTTATTATCGCTCAAAAAAAAGATGCCAAATTTCAAAACGCGAAAATATGTAAATTCGTGTATATCTTAGAAAATTTTGAATAAAAAATTCTAATTTTTTGCAGATATGCTTAAAAATACACCTACTTTATGATGATGGTAAAAATTTTATAGGTTATAATTCAAAATTTTTTTCGAAAAATTTATAAAAATTATTTAAAAATAGAAATTTTAAAAATAAAACACAAAAAATGGGTAAATTTTATTTGGAATGAACCTAAATTTCGAAATGTGAGAGAAAAAAATCAAAAAAGTTCGATAAAAAAAGAGATATTAATAAATATTTGCCAAATTCAATTAACATTGAGAAGCTAAAATTTTGAGAGCCAATATTTTAAAAACTAGTCGTACGATTTTTACAAAACTTGGTATTCTGGCATAATTTGAGTCGTAGAATCGAAATATGTAAAAAAATTGGTATGTTATTTCAGAAAAAGTCCGATTTTGTGTCAAAATACCTATGTTAGAATAGTGCTATATATAAATCTAATATATATCCTAAGTCGTGCTTTCGAGACATGAAAAACGCAGTTTGAATTTTGTCAATCGGCCCATTAGAACGGGAGATATAGCACTGTCCCATTTTTTTTTTTTTTTTTTTTTTTTTAAGCAGTGTACCTTCATTTTTCTCATCACTCTCCATTATAGTATTATTTTGATGGGCATTGGTTTTGTCTAGCCTTGATCCGGCTTCTAGTGTTTTGTACTTCTCAAGGAAATGTAAACGTTCCTCGTATATCTCATTATTATGTACTTTAGGACTAAGTCTCCACCACTTTTGAAATCCAGTTGCAAATTTGGTTGCCATATCTACCGTATTGATAGCCAATAGTTGGCAAAAAAAGAGAGTATAAAATTGCATTGTCAAGTAAATAAACCGTCCATGCTGGAAGAATCTTTTCTGAATTCGACATTGTTTCATAAAACCAGTCTTTTAAAAACTGTCATAAATGTCCTTTTGCGTTTGCATCATGCCTTTTCGTAACACTAAATGGCTCCTCTTTGTTTTGATAGGAGATGTTTCTTTCGATTATTTCACTTGGAAAATTATTTGAAATAGATATCTCTCTGAAAGAAATATCTTGTAAAATTTGTAAATCTTTCTCTTGTAGAATCATCATCAAGTTATTTTGAAGCAAGAGATGTGAAAAATGTGCAATGCCCTCGCCGGGACTCGAACCTGGACCTCTCGAAGACGCACCAAAAGTGCTACCGTTAACCCACCAAATCATGCCGGATGGAAGGAGAAAATACCCTGTACTCTTTAAAGATAATTTCAATGTACCACCATAATTTCCATTATTTTCAAGATTCTCATCTTTCACAAACCTAATTATTTCCACCGAGTTGATTTTTGTGACTTGCATGTTATAAATAGGAGAATTAATTATGTCAGTTGGAAACTGAAGAACATTCGCTTTCTATTTAATGCACTTTGACATCAGATTTCTTAACATAGTGCAAATGGATCCAGCAAATGTCTTCAGTGCTTCAAACTGCACTTCTTTGACTTTTCTTTGCTGCATCCAAATTTGATTTACACATTTCAATTGGCGTGACAAAAATATTAGTGATCAAAAATAAAATGAAAGAAAATAATCAATCACTTAAATACCTATTTATTACAGTCAAAAGAGGCCCCTGCTAAAAATGCCCCGTAGAAACCCATAAAATTTTTACGGTGAATTGGCCTACGAGTACCCGTACAGCTATTCGGGTACCGGTAGGCCAAATCCCGTAAAACCCCACAGACAAAAACCCGTACAACTGTACGTGTACCCGTAGGCCAAATCCCCGTAAAACCCCATAGAAAGAAACCCGTATAACTGTACGGGTACCAGTAGGCCAAATTCTCGTAAAAACCCATAAACAGAAACCCGTATAACTGTACGGGAATCCATAGGCCAAATACCCGTAAAAACCTATAAACAGAAACCCGTGCGACTGTACGGATACGAGTAGGCCAAATGTCTGTAGAAACCTGCAGAACTAAAGGCACCATAAAAGAAATCCCAGTAAAAAACCATAGTCCAAAATCAGAACTGTATACATATCCATAGGCCATATCTCCATTAAAAAATGGATATTCCGTAGGTCTATGCCTCGTAAAATCCAGTAGACAAAAACACGTACACCTATATAGTAACCGATAGGCTGAATCCCTGTAGAAACCAGTACACAAAATCCACAGAGCAATAAAGGTACCTTTTTGTAAAAATCGCTGCACAAAACAGCAGACAAAAACCCATAAATAAAACCAATAGAATTATACCATAGCGGAGTATCCATACATAGAATCGTACATAGAAAGAGTATCCATATACAGAATCCCTATAAAAAAACAATATACAAAATAATAATAATAATAAAAATCTTAATAGTTTCAGATTTTAAATAACGTCCAAAGGGGCGTTTTATTAACGTTTTGTGTGTTCCCTTTATTTATGAAATATCATGTTCTACGTACTCAAACTATAAAATTCAGTTCAACAGCAATATCACGAATTAATTTTAAAATGAGTATATCATTAGAATTTCCGATACAGAGCCTTGCGAGCTGGAGATATTTTTTTCACAGTGTTGCCACTGCTCGCTTTGAAATCGTTTAGTTTCTTAATCAAAAATTTATTGAAGTGTTACAAAATCTGAAATTCATAATAAAACAAATTTCAAATTCAAATTAGGGGTTCCACATTCCCATATTCTATGAAAGATTACTTTATTCAAATTTTGATGGCCCTAGGTACCGCTGTTTTATCACTGTGCTAGAAACGTACATGCATTTATGCAGACTCTTCATTATTTAATTTCTTTAAATATAACACAGGGCGATAATATATGGTGGCAAAGATTTGAAAAAGTGATACAGCCTTTTAAAGTTTTCAACGCAAAATGCCAAAACGAAATTAATAGACCTTCAGAGCAAATTGCCCCTTTGGACTAAAGATAAATTAAATAATAACTTAGAAAGATAACTGGTTTCAATACATTTCTCACACCGAAATAAAATTGTTTCCTTAATGTAGGTTTAAACCATTTAAAGCTTTCTTCCCGAGATAAGCAGAACTCGAGCTTTCCTGACCAGGTAATTGTTGCTCATAAAAATTTTTCCCTTTCCTGAAGAAATAGTAGTTCGACATGAAAGTATTTATCCCTCCCCTAAGTATTCAAGTTTTCCCTTATGCTTAATTCTTCTCATGAAACATGAGACTATATTCAGTATCTAGTAGTAATATTCTAGTATCTAGTATTAATATAAGGTTATTAACTGATAAATAAAATGTTCTAATAACATAATTTTCTGCTCGTAATGTGATTCAGTTATACAAAAAAATAGATACAGTAATATTATTAATAATAATAATAAATCACACGTTGTGCAATATATCCTGATTCTGATGATGTGAGTAGCAAAAATCCCAGCGGCAATTAAAATAATATTTATGCAATACATACTGCTGTTTTACATCTGAACATCAATGACATTCGGAGTTTTTTAAGGCTTGTTTCTATCTGAAATAGTTAAATTTTCGAAATGTGAAAAAGATATACAATGCTAATAATATAATAAATATTAATTAAGAAACATGTATTTTAAAAAATAAAATAATTTTAGGCAAAATTTCGGTTTTAAAATAATTTTAGATAATTTTTGCGCCTTTAGTTTGACTTTGCGGTAAAAAAACTTTAGAGGCCGGATATTTATTTTTTATACAACGGCAGATGCTGTTTAATTAAATACAGAGAGTGCAAATCCAAGTGCACTATAAGAGTACGGTACGCACATGTGTGACCTATTGTCTCGTGTATGGGAAGCAGGTACGACAGAAAATACACGAAAGATTAGAATCGGGTAGCAAGTAATTAGGAAGTATTTACTTATTTCAAATTACTAATTTTACTCTGCACATCTGTTTGAAATTTTAATATGTCCAGCATAATGTTTACGACACTTAAAATTTGACTCAGAATGAGAGGAAAAGACGTAAAGTATCATTAATAATTTTCCTAAATTGTCAAATTAGCTTTACTAAAACTCTTAGTCATGATAATTGCTTAGGAAAAGTTATTGAAAATGGTAGGTACAATAGTAAATATTGTAAATAACGCAAAATTTCAACATAAAGGAAACTGATAAAAATTTAAAAAAAAAAAAATAAAATCAGAAAGTTTTCAGATTTTACATTACGCCAGAAGAGGCGTTTTTCTTTAACGTTTTGTGTGTTACCTTTATTTATTAAATATCATGTTCTTCGCACTTAAACCATAAAATTCAATTCAACAGCAATATCGCAAAATAATTTTAAAATGAGCACATATTTAGAATTTCCGATAAACAGTCTTGCGATCTGGAGATATTTTTTTTCCCGTAGAGTCATTGCTTACTTTGAAATCGTTGAGTCTGTTGATAAAAAATTCGCTAAAGTGTTGCAAAATATGAAATCGATAATAAAATAAAATTTTCCAAATTAGGGCTTCTAGATGCCCATATTCGGGTCTAGACGTACGTTATTCAAAATTGGATGGCTCTAGGTACCGTTGTTTTATCACAGTGCGAGAAACATACACACATTTATGCAGATTCTTCATTATTTAATTTCTTTAAGTATAACAGAGGGCTCTAATATTTGGTGGCAACAATTTGAAAAGTGAACCGACTTTTATTGTAAACCAACGTAAAATGCCAAAACGAAATTAATAGCCCTTCTGGGCTAATAAAAACAAGTTTCACTGTGTAGAGTTCCTCACTTTGTAATTCTAAGTTAATGTTGGAAGTGAAGAATCTCAAGAACTGATAAGCGAATAATCGCTTAAGTTTGGGTGACAAGAAACAGCAAGAGAGAAGGGTGACTAACCCTTTATTATTCCAATAAGATTTAACAAAACTCCGCCTGGAAGTGTACAATCAAAGCCGACACTTGGGCTTGAACTTAAGAGACTAAGAATTAAACTAAAACTAAGATTAACTAAAGAAATATAGCCGAAGCTATCAAGATTCAAATCGACTTGGCCCCTTAACTTATTTGACTACGAAGCTTAGCAAGGGCTTGAGTACGGCCAAGCGTAATAACAGCTTTGCGAGAGAGAGTGGTCAAAAGACAGACGCGCGTAAATCAGAAACTCTGATTCTTTCTATCTCTGCAAGTAGCTTCGCGGTTTAAATACCGCTCCTCCTCATTAAGTATTCAGAAATATTCCAAAACTACGTTCTGGCTGGAAGTAGTAAGCTGAAGTTAAGAATTTGACAGGAAGGAACTTTAACTTAAAATTTAACTGTTAATAAAATTAACATAATCCTTACATTACGATTTCATTTAAAAATTTAAAACTACCAAAACTGGGTTCGTACTGAATTTGAGCTCTTTTTCTTACAAAAATACAGAATAAAAAATGGTGCTGATAATAATTGGAAAATATTTAATGAAATTCTAACTGCGAGCAAATTTGGTAGATAAATAACTAATTCCCATTTGACTTTCTACAACAACAACTTCCTTTTATAACCGAACAAACTTCAGAAGCCTCAAAAATTTATGCGTGATTAATATAACTGTAGTATGTGACATAATATTTTCAGATAAAAAACTGAATTCTATAATAATTTATTTATGAATTATGTATTAAGTTTTACATTTTACTTTTCTGCTTCATTGCTTTATGTTTATGGAGATGTTCAGTAGAGCGTTAAGATATACTACAGAAATTTTTTAAACATACCGTTCTTCACTAAGTAATGTAAGACAAGTTTTGAACAATTAATTTTTATCTGCGAGGTAAACCTCGTAATCGTCGAACTTTCCCTCCCTCTGCCCCAAAGCAAAGTGGCGATTTTAACCTTGCACTTAATCGTTAATCCTTTTGATCCTTTGAGCCAAATCGAAGGAATCTATTGCGTAATGTATTAGTAGGACTCTAGAGCACCGTGCCATTGAGACCATGGTAAGTCGTTTGGTATCTGATTCATAGTTTTTGATTGTGGAACGCTTGGAATTTTTGAAAGGATTTTGAGTCGGATATAAAAGACCACTGAAGCTGCAGAATGTCATTCAACAAACGATCACCAAAGAATAACCATGCTCTTAGTAAGTACATAAAGGTTCTTACTTTCGATTTTGCTTGAGAGTCCAAGAAATGTATTGTAAAATTTTGAAAGTATTTCGGGAAGTATATTATAAGAAATATTTTAAAATATGATTAAATGCATTTTGAAAATTTCAGCAAAATTATTAATTCATTTAAAGCATTTGTTTAGTCTGTTGTTCAAAATATTTAAGCTATAGAAACTTAATTGCATTACTATTGGAGATGAAAACGATAAAATGAAATATATATTCATTTATTTAGTCTATTATTCAAAATATTTAAGCTATCAAAAAAATTAAATTAATATTGAAGATGAAAACGATAAAATATTTCAGTTCAGCAATAAACTCAAGATAAATTAAATTAATTAAATTGCTTTGCAATGTAAAGTAATTCGAAGCTTGCCTGAAGATAATGAAATTTTCATATAATTTAAGGTAAAATATAGATATACCGATAAAAATATTATATTAGAAGATCCCGTCTATTTCTCATATCGATTAATTAATTAATTATATTTAATAGAAAATATTTTTTTCTGTTTCAAAAGGAAATAATAAAAACAAAAGTATACTGCAGACATCGAACAGAAAGTCGTCTGAAAAGTTTATTGAAATAGTTTGGCATATTCTATTGTTGCAGTCATACCATTTGTTTTTTAATTATTTTCTGCTCATCACTTAAAAATTTTTTAAAAAATAAATTTTTTGGAAAATGAAATTTCTCAGAAAAATCCATCCTTGTGGAGCACCTTAATGCAAGTTTCAATTCTGAAATAAAACAAAACGTTTTTTTAATGAGCATGTTAATTTCTAATTTCCTAAAGTTTCAATCCGGTGACAAAATTTTATATTTTACATAGACATGTGGCATTTCGTAAGAAGTATTTTCATGCTTAGTCCTGCATTCTAAAGCAATTCTTTGCTTTTTAAAGAACTTTTAATTTTTAAAGTAATTCAACCTGCTTCTTAATTTCAACGCTAACATAATATTCAGGCTCGAACCTTTTGACACACGATAAGAATTTAATTTTTCCTGTCTTATTCTACAGAATTCGACTAGAAAGCTTATTCTTTAGTAGGCCTGCCTTAGCTGATTGGCTTGAAGTTATTTCAGGTCAAAACTATATATATTTGTTTTGGTTTTCTCTGTACTTTTTCCATTTTTTCTATTTTTCCTCTTTAAAATGTAATTTTTGTTTTAAATTTGGTATTTTTCTTTAAATTGTGTTTCACTTATTTTAACTTGTTGCACAATGATAATAGGTTGGTCTTCAAATATTTAAGCTGCATTTTCTGTTTTTCGTTTTAAGTTTTATGTTATTGAATGATATATATATATATATATATATATATATATATATATATTATTATTATTATTATTATTATTATTATTATTATTGTACAAAATCTGAGTCTCATAAAGTCCAAAATCTGAGTCTCAGTGCCGAATTCCATCTTTGTTCGTATTTATAATCTTCATTGTTGTCTTTAGAAAATCTTAATCTTAACATATATATGTATATATAAATTTAAGTTAAATACTTTCTTAACTCTTTGAAATTTTTTTGGATAAGTGTTTCGAGATGTCAGTCTGTAACTTGAAGTTTTCGAATTGCAAAATTGTTTACTTATTTATTTTTTTAATTAATTTCTTTTGGAAGTTTCTGGGGTAGATAACTGTAAATTTAAATCTGAAATAATATTTTTTTAACTATTTGTGGATATTGTGTTGGAATCTTTGTTAATACCAGCTCTGTTTCCAACAGAAAGCTTTGGGTTTAGAATTATTCAATTCATAGTCTAAATTTACTTAGATATTGTTTTGAGACCTCTCCCCTCTTTCCCGAAGGAAAACTGCCATTTATGAATATTTTAAAATTTGTTTAATACAGATTCAAAGTTTGTGTTTGTTTATAAATATTTTTTATTTTCTCTTAATAGTAAATTCTTCTTTTCGAAAACTAAAATCTTTATATAATAGCGTAAGTAATAAAAAAATTACATTTGATTACAGATAAAATCTATTTGATTATTATTTTCATCCAGAAAAATTATTATTATGCATAAATTGTACCAATATTTAACCAAAAATTTTAGAGTTCGTAGTTAAATTTTAGTTTAAGAATTAATTATTTCTTATTAATACTTTATGCATAATAAAATACAGATACATTATTAATACTTTATTATTATGCATAATAAAATCTTCGAAATTATCGCAGATTAAGTATTTGGACAATTAACAGCGAATGCAAATTCTAAAATTAATGCAGAAAAACAATTACCGCAAAAGATCATTTTTGTGATATTTATATTACTAATTTTCTTAATTGTGTTCAATGTGTTTGAAAAATCACACACGATTAAAAAATTGGGAAAGAACCTAGAGAGCGAAATTTTACGCTTTTAAATCCAGATCATAAGCAATATCTTTTAATATACAGTAATGTTTCAAATACTTAAAATGCCCAATGTGTACGAAAAAGTTAATAGGAGATTCTAAACTCCAATTACACCTTTAATTCTGTTACTGATTCTATAAATTCTATATTAAATCTTTATAATTTTCATTTCATTTTATGATACGTACACAGTCTGTTCCCACAGTCTATTGATTTCCACCATTAACTATCTATGCCCCGTGGTAGATTATTGCCAGTCTTCAGGCAAACGATCTTTATTTTACCTTTCTAAAGATTGCGAATGCTTTAACTGTTATTATTCTGGCTACAAAAGGTTTTAAATACCTTTAAAAGGTATGTTTCCACCTAGATTTAAATCTCTTCTTAATCACTGCCAAGGTATGTAGTAGCTACTGTTATTCGAGAGAAAGGCACACAAGCTTTAACGTATTTAGGTAGTCGACGTTAAAACGCTCAGTTAAAATACTTGAAACAGCTTAAGCAGATAATTTTATGTAGTCTCAGACAACGTTACTTGAACCTGAATTTCAATTTATACTATTTCAAATACTTTCAGGTGGAGGAGTTTTGTTTATAAGCAAAAGTGGTGCCTTTTGTTAAGTGAAAAGAGTTAATAAAAAGGTTATTTTAAATTTCCAGAACTTTATCATATTAATTCAGACTTCAGCGATAACTCGCTATCAGTCTCGTAGGATCTAAAGCCCATTGGTTCAAACTTCTGCATAAATAGAACTCACACGTTATTCAACGGCCTAAGTCATTCGGTTACTCGTGAGCTAAATATAGGAAGCTATGCTAAATATTACGAACCTAGTTCCACAGTTTTACTATACATGTATCCGCCGGAGTGTCAATGGGATTCAACCATGTAAATGAATTTCAAAGGGCTACTAATAAATGTTTTTAATATTTAAGTTTGGCATGCTTATTCAAAAGAACGTTCATTTTCATTTATAAGTTGACCTTTTTTGTAGTATGAAAATAACATCTTTGATAATTCATTACATTAGTCTTTAAATTAATTTATGCATTTCTGATGGTATTCTAACCAAGTGCCAAATGTTGGAAAACTTGTTAAGTTTTAATGTCTTTCGCTCTTCGAAACAATGACTAAGATTTTGTTAGACATTTAGTAACTTATTGCTACGCCTGAAGTACAACAGAGACTTGAGAAGGGTGTAAAAGATTATGAATTTAAAACTTAACTAAGGTGAACAGAAGGTCCATGTGATGCTTGCAAGTCTGCAAGCATTTCTGTCGGAAAACTCAAAGTAGAAATTCAAATGTAAAGCTAAATTTAAGTAACGAATAGTCAAAGGCTACACAGAGTAATTTAACGCGAAGTTGACTCGGACTACACCGACATGAATTTAACTATCGACAAGCATAATGCAAGACCGAAGAATGAAACTCATACTTTAGGATAGCAAACTCAGTAACTTTGTTTTTAAGAGGAAGAACACGCTCTGTCTTCATAATCTTAAACCCTTATTTAAATATACGCGAACTCATTTGCATTTTGGCGGGGAAACGAAAAGAGAGAAGTTACAGTAAAAATTCAAAGCATAAAAAAACTGCTTATTTAAATTAAATAAAACTTCACAAACTCAAAAGGTGTGCTCAAATTGAGTAAGTAATGTTATTTTAAGAAATAAAATACCTTAAAGGGTTACGCATGAAAATATGTTAAGGAAAGTATTTCCTCTTTTTGAAATTAACATTCAACGTCATGCTCATTTTTAAGATTCAATTTTGACTCTTTGGTAATATTTTGTGGGTGTAGAATTTAAAGTATTTTATATATGATTATACCGCATTTATTTAATTGGGTTTCTTTCATTTTACAGAAACTGGTGGTTGCATTCTGCTGCATTGCAGCTACATTGGCTACTGACAGCTACTACCACGTTCAGCCACGAGGTTTCATTCATGAACAACCACAACTCCTGCATGAGCATCAGAAGCACGGTCTTGAACACGGAAATCATGCTGCTCATGAATATGATCATGAAGGGCTAAGAAAGCTGCAACATCTCCAGTCTTCCCACGGAGCCAACAGTTTTGGTGCTGGAGATGCACATGCTCTTCGAGATCTCGCTCTTCATAATCACCACGATAAGGGATCTCATGCATCTCTCCAGTTAGCAGGGGCTCAAGAAGGGCACATAAACAAAGGCCATGATCGTGGCTTTTACGAGCGTGAAAAGAAATACGGTTACGAAAAAGGTTACGGCTATGAACGTGAAACAAAGCATCACGACAGAGATCACAGTGCCAAGAGCTTTGGCAGCGGATACAAACATAACGAAAACAAAGGTCACTACAACAGGGGTGCCCATGCTCTACGCGATTTGGCTGCTCAAGGACACAGATACAAGCATGGTTCTAATGCTTATGGACATAATAATGCTCTTATTGATATCGCTGCCAACCACAATCGAGGAAAAGATATTCTATCCAACTATGGTAAAAATTTTCATCTCCGAGATTTGAATATTGTTCGTCCCCAGCCCGTTTTTGTCTATCAACCTCAGTACATCCACCGAAGTCATCATCCCGGATTGTATAACTCTTTAGGTAGATTTAGATATCTTAACGGCTTGGCTGGAATCCGAGGATACGGTTTAGGATTACGATACAATCATAGTCCTCTACGTTATGGATATTCTAACGGACATTTTGACAGCGAAATTCTGTCTCCTAGCCACTCTTTTCTTGGATTGAGTAATATACATTACAACATCCACTAGCAGGCTGAAAAGTTTATTTTTGCGTTCGTATATTTGGGAAAACTAGATGGACGTTTAAAGAATGAGTCATTGATGGAAAATCTCTTTATGTTCTGAATAAATTATTTTCTGTGTAAGTTTCGTTGTGTGTAAATAAATACAATAAGAATTTTCTTTCAATTTGTAGAGTATTGTTACTTAAAAATGGAACTTTATTATTAATTTCTTATTCTGTTATATGTTTCATTCAAATAATCATTAATTTCATTCTAGAAAGATTAGATATACATCAATGGTCTTCAAACTTTACCGTCTCCAAAAACACATGAAGTTATAATTCCAAAGTTAAAGAAATTATGGTTACAAAATATGAAATCGATAACAAAACAAATTTCAAATTTAAATAAGGGCTTTCACATGCCCATATTCTATGGAAGATTTCGTTATTCAAATTTTGATGGCTCTAGGTACCGTTGTTGTGCGAGAAACATACATACATTCATGCAGATGCTTCATTTTTAATTTCTTTAAATATAATACAGGGCGATAATATTTGGTGGCAACAATTTGAAAAGTGATTCGCCATTTATAGTTTTCAGCGCCAAATGACAACACGAAACTAAAGTCCTTCAGGGCAAATTGCCCCTATAGCCTAATAATAACTTACGTTTGTAACTATTTGAAAGATACAATTTTTCACACCCATTGTGTAACATGGATATGAGACAGTTTCCCTTAGAAATCCCTCCACGAAGGCATTCCTTTGTAAAACCTATCTCTGTTATTCCACTTAAATTATATACTACAACGAACCTGGCGAATTCTCGCACAAGCGTGAATAAATTACCAGCACAGAAGAAAGGGTGAAAAATAACAGTCCACTTGCTATTAAACGTAGAATATAATACAAGTCAAACCTGAAAAAAATAGTGCTAGAACGCCCTTCAGTTTACGCCTAAAAGAGGTGGACTCGTAGAGATTCAACCGGCGTGATTCTAATCTGATAAGGCCAGGTTGCTTACTAGCGTGACCGCGAAATAACAACAAAACGTGCTGTTCGTTGCTGATCATTATGGATTCAGCCGCCTGTATTCAACTACAGAATCTAGTATTACACACACACACACACACACACACACACATATATATATATACATATCATTTGATGGCTACAAATCACGACTTTGATTGTATATATATATATATTATTGATTTGATTATAAATATATACATATAATACTGTATCACACTGCATATATTTGTATTTCAGTTTTTTAATTGGGAAATTAAACAGTGGCACTTAATCGCATCAGCTTGTTTAACAATTTGATACCTAATGGAAATGTATTGCCAAGGGATGGTACTTTCTAGCATCTGCTTAAATTTCAAGTTAACTATAATGCACTTAACCAAATTTAAACAAAACTAGAAACTCTAATTTTCAGGAAGAGAAACACTATAACAAGCAAGCAAAAAGAATAAGGGGCTTGCAAATTAGAAACTTAACATAGAGTTTAAATTTAGCATTCTTGCTTTCCCCTTAAAACTCGCTAACCACTGATAGCAACACTCTGCACCTTATTATGACACGCATATACTACATCGATGTTTTGCGTGGAAGAAAGGATGAATCCTAGAATATAATGTAGTGAAGAAATAATAATATACAAACACTGTGTCGACCACCTCTTTACAATACTTTGAATGCTACCTGTATCTCTCAGAAGATAAATGAAACATGAATATAAAATATAATAAACTTAATAATACTCAAAGTACAATAATTTATATTGTTACAAAACGAACTTTAAAAAATTTACAAATCTGAACAAATACTGATTCAATACAATTTCGACGCTCAGTTCGGGAATTAAGGAAATATCGCATAGCGTATAATATTTTATTCCGTATCTCACTTTTAGTGCTATATAATCTTCCACAGATTTTATATAAATAAAATCTATAACATAATGGGTAATTATACTATATGTAGTTCTTGATGTAAAAAAGATTATCTTTCGTACTGTAAAAATTTTATCTCTGTGAATAAGTATGAATATACTTATATACATAATTATAAGTATCTATTTATTAAATAACTAATGTAATGAAACTAAATTCTCATAGAAAAATGGGCAAAGTGTAGAATCGTCCACTGCTTGGCGCATTTTTAAGAATTGCGCATACTCGGTATCCATGTACACATCGACCTATTTTCACTTAAAAAAAATTCCAGAATTGCACAAAAATGGCATTGCGCACTCCTTTGACTTTTGCCATGTACGCATCGACCTATTTTCACTTAAAAAGTCAAAAGAAAATTGACAAATATCCAATTCTTTTTACTCTTGCAAAAAGCGCCAAACAAACGCCAAATATATAAGTGGGCGCACTTTACTCGAAAAAATATATAAAAATACCATTTACCTATATATATAAATAATTTATTATTATAAAAGGTTTTTCATATATCATCTCAAAGGAACATAAATTTAGATTTCTATTGTAGAAAGAATACTTTAGAAAGTGTATAGAAATATTATTTTGAACCATAAAAATTATAAATAGTAAAATTCAAAGTACTGAAAAGGTAGCTATTGTTTTTGACAGTAGATGATATAATATAAAAATGCCTCATGCTGAGCATTTTCTGTATTTACAATGCCAGATGAAATTTATATAGTGCAGTATTTAGCAATATAAATAAATCTTCTGTACAACCTTATACAAATGCAGTTAAAATTACTGTCATTGCAATTAAGCGGATTGTAATTGTAACTACCATTTCCGCAGTATAACTAATGAAAGAAAATAATGTTTAATTATTACTCGAACTATATTTGAAAGCTATGCTAGAACAGTGCCCTTACAAGACTCATGATTCGAAAAGCTTTGGTTTTAATTGTCTTGTAAAAACTTTCAATTACTTCTGCAAAATTCATACCCACGTAAAAATTACTACACCTAAATCAATTCATTATACAGTGACACATTCCTAAAACAACCAACTCCACAATTTCAGATAATGCCAGTTTCGTGTAGCCTGACAAAACTATGAGTGCTCTTAAGTATGTTCCTGACAAATCTGTCGCTGTCAGAGGTAGTCATTTAAGAAAATAACCACTATATGAGGTTTCACTTAATGTAATTTTTTTCAAATAAATAATTCACGTTTTATACTTACAAAGACATTTAATATTTCATAAACTCTATTAATTATTCACAAATCTATTTCTATTTCAAAAGCAATTTACGAGAAAAGCCATTTGAAATTTTCTTCATCAAACTAATAATAATGAGAATTAAAGTATGCATAAAAATGATTATATTTGTTTTAACAAAATAGCACAAAATATTTAATGTAACAATGTTGTTCTAGTGTCATACTTGCAAACAAAATTAGACCAAAAAGGAAAAACAATGTAAGCTACTATGATCATCCAAAATTTTACATAATTTTAGTAATGGAAAAAAGATTCCTTAAGGTTGTATGTCTTGTCTACCTCATTCAATAAGTAACAAACACATTAAATATTTCAATGTTTACTTCTTCATTAAATATTTCAATGTTACTTTAATTCGTTTTGCTCGGCCACATCACATTAGTCGAAAAATTGAAAATTGAATCATGCAAGATCATTTTTAAGTAAGGTATGCTCAAATTTATTAGTACATAATATTCAAATGATAAAGCATCTACATGAACAAGCTTTAAAAAGTATTTCTAAACTGTAATAAAAAAATATTTTCAAAAATACAGTTTCAATAGAATGCAAAAACTATATTCGTGCATCTAATCTAAACAAGCTGAACCAAATTATCAAATCTGAAATTATCACTTTTCAGTCTTTAAGCGCATTGCTTTTTAGGATAAAAGTAACGATGGAAAATCAATATCACGCAAAGAAACTCCGTTTCAGAAGTAGTCAGCTATCAGCAAACATTAGACACGATAACACGTGCATGGCTTTAGTGGCACGATAACACGCGCATGGCTTAGTGCTTTCATATTCACAGTCAGTGCTGGTATTTTATTATTTATTACTAATTTCTAAACAGTAAAACATAATAAAATTTGTAATATAGTAAATAATAGTAAATTATATATTGCATTACTACATCCACGAAGAAAATAACACAAACATCAAACAACAATAACTAGAACGGCGCCATATTGCTTGCTTGGAAAACTTCTTCTGAGAGTGGGGAGGGAGGGAGGGGAATTTTTTCCCTCACGTCAGCGTTAACACGGAGAAAACAGTTCAGAGATTGCGAATGAATTTAAGATGTTAAGTTCATTCGCGTTAAAGAGGTGTTGTTTGATCTCGGTGTTTATTTGTAATATCAGAAATGTAAGTGCGTATGTGTGTGTATTCAGGGAACCAATTAGTAGCAAAAACCACCTCCCTAAGATGACCGCCTCTAAAAGAAACCAGTATTTTTGAAAACATAAGTATATTTTGGTATTGAACATTCCCTGCGTAAGGCGACCATTCACAAAGAAAATTCTGCAAGTGTGGCTGGTCGCCTTAGAGAGATTCATTTCGTAGATGCAACCTCCCTAAGACGACCAGCTCTAAAAGATAAACGTATTTCTAAGAATATGAGTATATATTGCTATTGAGCATCACCTCTCTAAGGCAACCACTTGCAAAGATACTTTTTTATTTGCAGCTGGTCGCCTTAGAGAGACCTCGTTGTGTGTGGCGTATATGATTACTGTTACTGTTTCCGAAAAAAAATTAAATCAAATAAATAAGCATATTTAGTAAAAAACTCTCTCTAAAACGACCACCTGCGTTTCCAGGTTACTCTAATGGTCTTAAAGAGATCATATTTTCATTATATTAATGTTATTGTTTACAAAAGTCTATTAACGTCAGATAGCAAATCAGCATAAACCCATATAAACCAACAGAATATTTATTATTATATTGATACCAGTAAGAAAACCAGTAAAAGTCAATATAAACCAATACAAACCAGTAGAAAGTTCTGACATTGATGTTGGTTGTATGGGTGTCAACTGATACCAGTAAGAAAAGCCCACAGAGATCAATAGAAACTAGTAAAAGTCAGTAGGGACCAATAAAAATTCTATAGGTACCAGTAGAATGTTTTGCTAGTTCCTATGGGGCATTTGGAAAGCAGTAAGAAAAACCCACAGAGACCAACAGAAACCAGTAAAAGTCAATAGAAGCCCATAAAATGTTTTACTGGTTTCTATGGGGCATTTTTAACAGGGGCGGCAATTTAATACTAGTTATTTAGCATTAAAAATAACATTTTATTTTGTGAGAAGGAAGTTTGGAACACAACGCGAAGCAGGGTGGTCCAAACTTTAAGCAAAATAAAATCACTTTTATTTACTTTTTTATATCACTCAACGCCGCCCAACTGCGATAGTGGTTAGTGTCTCTGATCGCCGTACCGAAGCATTCGGGCTCGAAACCCAGAGAGGGCATGGACATTTGTAAATATATAGTGCCTATTTGGCATGGGGGCAATCTAAATATGCAAACTGGGGCGAAACTGATCAAAGCCGTACTGTCACCTGTATGGTGCTCAAGGCTCTTGCCAACGGCAGATGAAATCTTGCATTCCTTGCCACGTTGAATTTTATGGACTTATTCTGATGTTACCGTCAGACTAGTGAGATAAGTCACAACAATAACACCATACTGTTAAGAAATGCCCAGCCGCGGTAAGACAGCTTGATAGCTTCCCCACAAAGCGGGTTTAGGTTGCCAGAAAATGGCAAGGAAAGACGAAATCGCCCATTTGGCGACACGCCACAGACCGAGAACATTCTAGAACGAATTTTTACCGGTTTCATACCAGAATGTTCTTGAAGTCAGGTCAAAAGCTATAAACACCCTGCCTGTACACGGAGTAGCAGTTTATCGTGAAGTTTATCTTGAGTGTAATAGTTGCTTTGATGGATAGATTCAGCAAATGTCTTCAGTGCTTCAAGTCTTCACTTCTTTGGCTTTCCTTTGCTGTATCCAAATTTGATTTACGCATTCCACTTGGTGTTATACTCCTTGGCCACTTGGCGTTGAAGAGATCAGCTTAAGAGCGATCGATCGTGTCGGAATTAGTGCTTTGCTTTGGAGCTGTCTTCCATTAGAGCCTGAATGCTGTATTGGTGATTGTTTCAGCGTGTTTATCGTAGTTTTTTTACGGCTATAAACGCGTCTTTGAAACTTTTCTGTGCAGTACTGACGAATAAATTATGTTTTAATTCTTCATCAAATGTTGTCATCAATCACTCCAAATCCATGAATGCGTGAAACTCAATAATATCATACAATATTTTTTCTACAAAGAATATTTTTTTTTCATTTCAATTTGTATTTCTAATAAGTTTTTGACACACGACAAATATGTCGATTTGTCATTCTATTTGTCTTTAACATGGTAGTTAATACAATTTTAACACAAGTTAAATGCAAAAATGATCTGGTCAATTTCAACTGTATGTATATGTAAGATGCTATTTCTAACTATCATAAAGAATATTATAATTAAATATTTGATTTACATTGGTTTAACAACAAAGCAGATTATAAGCGTAAAAAATACGGGCAACCAAATAATATTTGCCCCACAATTCTTCAGAAAATATAATGCTTAAAATTGTACAAAACGAAAACTGCGCGCGCAGGGAAAGCACATGAACACATTTGAGCAATATTGTTGATATGCGAGGCAGGCGCAATAAAAGAATTTAAAACTTAAATATAAAAAAAAAAAATCTGAAAGCTTTTAAATTTTATATTACGCCCAAAAAGGAGTTTTTTTTTTTTTTTTTTTTTTTTTGTGTGTGTGTGTATGTATGTTACCTTTACTTATTAAATATCATTTCCTACGCACTTAAACCATAAAATTCAATTCAACAGCAATGTCACAAAATATTTAAAACACCATATCTTTAGAATTTCCGATACACAGTCTCGCTCTATGGAGATAAAAATGCTTTTTTTTCCATACAATATTTCCAATGCTCTCTTCGAAATGGCTGATCTTCTTAATCAAAAACTCATAAATGCTTTACAAAATATGAAATAGATAATAAAACAAATTCCAAATTTGGGCATCCAGATGCTCATATTCGGGAGGAGACGCACATTATTCAAAATGCGATGGCTCTAGGTACCGTTGTTTATCAAAATGCGAGAAACAGACATATATTTATGCAGATTTTTCATTATTTAATTTCTTTAAATATACAGGGCTCTAATATTTGGTGGCAACAATTTAAAAGCTGATTCGCCGTTTATAGTGAATCAACACAAAATGCTGCTTTTGGGCTTAAAAACAGAATTTTAATATGTGTACCACTGGTTCACGCAAACTGTTTCACTAATAATAAAGAATATAATAATATACATATATGTATATTAAAACATTTTAAAATCCATATTTGCTGTTAATACTTATACTTGGAGACACTCCTTCAAATTGTGTCTACCCATACATACCTCATCTCCTACAACATCTGGTTGTCCCAATGCTCATATATATAGATTCGGATGAAATGGGGCAAGGTGATTGGCAGCATAATCCTGAAATGCTAGTAAATGAGTCAAATTAAGGACATCTTCATAATCGATTTTTGACATATTTTCTCTGCTCTTGTCTAATATTATCCAATACTGGACAAAGAGTGAGATAAGGGTAAAGTGAGTGCGATTATTTAAAACCAATATTTTCCATCGGAATCATATAACATGGGAGAACTCAGAGCCTGTGTTGGTAAGAAATGATTTCAGAAATTAAACATATTTAAATTTACAAGGAACGGATGCATTTGAAAAGTAACTGGCGTAACATCCTTTGCCCATTAGTGCAAAACAAACAGTTAGTTCAAAGGGATTTGACCATAGGATGGATATGCTACTATTTAAAGAAAGCCGTAAGGTCTTCTATTTTGCACAAAATAGGAAATTAAAAACATTATTAAAAACATTATTAAAACAAAATTAAAAATTAAAAAAAAAAAAATCTTAAAACTTTCAGAATATACTATGCCCAAAGGGACACGTTTCCGACATTTACATACACATTTCACATACACGTTTCGAAAGCATTTTTGGGTGAAGTATTTAAAAGTAACCTATATTTAGAACTTCGGATAGGCAGTCTCTCGCGCTGGATATAAAAAAGTTTTATTCCGCACAGTGTTGCCACTGCTCGCTTTGAAATCGGTGAATTTGTTAACCAAAAATTTGTTATTGTTTTACAAAATATGAAATACACAATAAAACAAATTCGAAATTCAAATTTCGTGCTTCCAGGTGTCTATATTCTGATGGAGGACTACATTATTCAAAATTTGATAGTTCTAGGTACCTTTGTTTTCTCACAATGCGAGAAACATCCACACATTCATCAAATTGTTCATTATTTAAATTCTTTAAGTATATTGCAGGATGATAATATTGTGTAGCAACAATTTGAAAAGTCTAAAGGATATTTTATTGTGAACCCACGCAAAACTCCATTTCAAGAATAATAGCCCTTCTGGGCTAACCCTTCTTTGGGTTAATCAAATTAAAAATTCAATCCTGTGTAATACTTAGAATTGTTTTGCATTTCTCTGAGAATTGATAAAAATGAAAACACTGTTTTAGTAAAGGAAAAAAGATATAACAAGAAAATATCAATCTGAAATAGCAATATACTAAAAATGTAGAGTATGATATATTTTTATTTATTTATTGTCTTTCTAAATGTTAATGCTTAAAAAAATATTTTTTTAATTGTGCGTCTTGGGTATAAAAGTTTTCGATAAATTTCTGCTTTTTTAGATGTCTGGAAAACAAGGACATAAAATGATCAACGCAAAACAAAATTCATCCATTTTGATTAAGTAAATGTCACTTTTTTTTTTCGCTGCTCTTTCATCTCGTTAGTGACATTATCTCTCCTTTAGAATTGACATATCCTCTGACGTGTGTTATTTTTTAAACGATCCATCTTGTTGAGATTACATTTGACATTAGTTTCAATTAAAAAAGAAAGAAAGAAACTCTAAGCCATAGACATTTGTAACAACAACAGCAAAAGATCATATTTTAATTGATTAAAGTACAAGAACTAAAAAATTTCATTAGTGTATCTGGCGGCTTTGAGCTACAAACATAGTGTTACGGATTTGGTGTTTAAATAGCTAATGTTAGTTGAATTATAAATTAAATTTTTATATTCCCCGTGCAGTGCAGCGAGGGACGAATATTAAAGGAAAGCTAAGGCGGAAAATTAAAAATGCAAGATCACCTGCATCTAACATTCAATAAATAAATATCTCTTTTTGATTTCGAGAATGTTCCAGAAAATTCCCTCGCGATTAATATTTTATAAAAAGGAGGAAAACCTCTCAATTCAGTGATTTTAGTTTGTTTGTTGTTGTTTTAAGAGCTTCTTTAGAAAACTGCTGTTGTTGACTGTAGTGAATTCAAAGATTAGCTTTCTGTAGCTGTTTTGAATTCAGTTCTCTTGAACGTTTGAGTAGTTAAAAGCTGTGAAATATTGTAATACTGCAGGAATATTTCAGGAAATGTAAGCATTTTTGTTGTGATAATAATAAATGTTGTTCATTTTCATCGGACTTATGCATTCATTTCGTAACTAACCCGTACGCACACAACAATATGTATTGTGGTTGGTATACTTTTGTCTTACATTAAGAGCTTTGTTTTCACACTGCAGTATTTCTTATTTAATTGTACACAAGTTAAAACATTTCAGTCTATAACTGAGACTTGTTCGAATAATCGGGAAGAGCTGCCTGATTGCGTCACACAAATGCATTATTCTCATCGATTAGTTAAGAATACCAGAATATTCTTCACGGTGAGATGCACTCGGAAACATTTGGAATAATCTGCATTTCGTAAAGCAGTTGTGCCATTTGACAGCCGTCTAAGATGAATGTCAAATTAGGATTAATGTCAAAGACTGTGGAATTAAGACTTGCACTGTGATGGGATATCATCTACCACATTAAAAGTGCATTTCAACGGCTAAGTTTTAAACTAAATTTCGTGAAAGTTACCTTGGATTTCCCTTTACTGTTCAATTAATTTTGAAACAGCTGGTTTAAACCTAGTCCTGAATAGATAGAAAACAATCTGTTAGTGAAAGTTAGACTTTCTTTGTAATATTGTGGAACAAAATTGTAATAAACTCAAGAAGCGTACACTTTAATGAATATATATATCTTGAGATTTGTTTTTCGATGGTTCCAGAAAAAATGCTTTTAAAATAGAAAGCTCTAGGCATTCTACTCAGTATCATGTCTGTGATAGCTACAGTGTAAGCCGTCAAGAAGGGTTGCTATTTAAAAATAATTTGGCCAATCGCATTCATGGTGCATCCTCGATTGCAAACTCCATACATAGTCAAGCCAAGTGTTTCAAAATTACACCAACAGGATCCGAAATATCAAATTTGCATTCTAGAAATTAACACATAGCAGCTCAGAAATCACTGACAAATATACATTTGAAGCTTTCTTTTCAAGAGTAAAAAAACAAAATATTGCTGTTGCTTTTGTTACTCATTTCGTGTCTCTAAATCAAAGCAAGCCCACGAAATTCGTCGTGGCAAGAAGTCAAGGCTGTCACTAGTCGTTGGCAACATCCTTGGCGCCGTACAGGTGACGGTAAGTCTTTTTGCACTCAATTTTAAAGAAAAAAACCCTCCAGGGGTTACGTGGTTCTTCGACCTCTCGTCCTCTACCACCAATCTCTCGAGAGGACTTTCGACTCGCCACATATTTTGAGTGCCTTCATACCGTACAGACATTTGCAAACATCCATTCCCGGGATTCGACCCCGGGTCTTTCAGGGTTGTAAGAATTATGTTCATTTTATTAACACATAACTTTTGAGTTAAATTACTTTTCCTATCGATTCTTAATTTCAACTTACCACTTCCGGCCAGAACGTAGTTTTAGAATCACGTCTGAATGCTAATCAGGAAGAGCGGTATTTAACCGCGAAGTTCTACGGTCTTAGTGAGAGCGATACCAGATATTCTGGCTTCACGCTTCCGCCTTTTTAGACTACGCTCTCGTAAGCTATTATTACGCTCAGCCGTACTTTAGGCCCTTGATAGCTTCGCAGTCAATTAGCGTAAAGGGGCCAACTCGGTTAGAATCTTGATAGCCGAAGCTATATCTCTTAACATTAGTTTAATTCTTGGTGTCTTAAGTTCCAGCCCAGGTGTAGGCTTTATTGTACAACTACAAGACGGAGTTTAGTTAAACTTTAGTTGGAATAATAAATGGTTATTTCATCCTTCTTACTTGTTGTTTTCTATCTCACGAACTCAAGCGATTATTCGCTTACTAAATCTTAAGTTTCTTCACTTTCAACTTTAACTTAGAAATACACAGTGGAGAATCCTACAGGGTCACCAACCATTATCCCGGTTGGGCAGCAAAAAAAAATATTATGCAACAAAATTTGAATAAAAACAATCAATACAGCAACATAAAAGTCTAAGAAAAATTCATCAAGGCACATGCACATACACACACACATACAAAATGAAATGTACTACAGTATTTTTCAGCTGCTTGCATTAGTCTTAGACTAGGTTGATAAAATAATATTCCATAACTTGAAAGGTTAAAGAGTAGTTTGCAAAGATTACGTAGAAAATATGTCCTTCACTTTCGAAATTCTGTTATTCGACCAAATCAAATTAAAATAGGTTTACGTTCTTTCGTTCCTACTCCTCTATTCAAATTCTTTCTTTTAAGTCAATTGTTAATCAGGAACTCAATCCTTTTACAGAAGAGCTGTAACTGGCAAACGTTAATTATCCATGCTATTGGCCAAACATTTAAAGGTGTTTTATCTCCTAGATGAAAAATATTAGTTTGGTCGAGCAATTATTAAGTACTAAAATATTGTACCATTCTTTCTATCGAACAATTACAAAATTGCAAATATTTTGCATGAGTTCAGTTCCATTTCACTTTGCAAATAACGAAGCTTATAATTTAATCCTTAAGATTCTTTAGCTGATATGATATCTGAAACAAGTAAGGCATGAGATAGTTTGTCTTAACTAGTCAAAAAGAAAAAGGAGCTTTAAAATTTTTGTTTGAAGCAACATACAGTGTCTCAAAAAAGTGATGGGACACTTGTGCTTTACAAAAGGAAACTCCAATAAAATAAATTTAAAAAACATGTAAAATTTTTGTGGGTGTGTTCCATATTTAAATTTAGTAACAATTATTACATAACATACATTTTCTCAAAATATTAAAATATTAATTTAATAAAAATACAATTGTTTAGAACGGAGCAGAAAATGGCTCACTTAAGTGATGGGACACTACGTACTATGCAACAAAAATCATCTGAAGTAAGCAATAAAAATATCTTTTGGGGTATTTATTTTTACTCAAAAGCAATTGCCAATAATTTATAAAATCGTCTGCAGTATTTCTCTCCAGTTTGTTTTGGAATTTTTGTGTTTTTTAGCTCTGTGCAGCCATGAATGCTAAACGAAAAGAAACTTTGCCTGGAATTCGAAAATTAGTCATTAATTTGCATATTGAACGTGGAAAATCTACTAGAGAAACTACTGAAACAGTTAACTTCAGTCATTCAACAGTTTTCAATATCATTAAACGATATAAAAAGAATCATATGATTCAGGATAAAAGAAGACCTGGCCGACCATCAAAGCTATCCAATGGAATAAAGCGAATTATCTTTCGAAATATTTAAAAAAAAATCCAAGAATGAGTGCTCCTAAAGTTGATGCTGATTTACAAGCATTATATGGAGTAATTGTTAATTCTGAGACTATTAGAAGAGTAATTCGATCTACTGGATATCACGGCAGAGCAGCCAGGAAAAAATTCATCGTAAGTGAAAAGAATAGGAAACTCAGACTGGCTTTCGCAAAATCCAACTTAAATAAGAATTCTGATTACTGGAATGAAGTTACTATGTTTACTGATAAGAGTAAATTTAATATATTTGGTTCTGACGGTAGAATCTTAGTGTGGAGAAAACCCAGGGAAGAATTTCGCAAACAGAACTTGGTGCCAACAGTATGGTATGCCAACAGTTATGGTATGGGGATGCATGTCGTCCGCTGGAGTTGGTAATCTTGTTTTTATTGACAGTATAATGGATCAGTACAAGTATATTGACATTTTAAATCAAAATTTGAAATCTTCAGCATGAAAATTGAACTTTCATAACAATTTTAAATTCTACCAGGACAATGACTCTAAGCGCAGTGCTTTGAACGTTAGACTCTGGCTGCTGTATAACTGTCCTGAAATAATAAAAACACCCCCACAATCTCCACAATTAAATCCCATAGAGAATATTTGGCAAGAATTGAAATCAAGAATTCGCAAACACACCATTTCTTCAAAACAACAATTAAAATCGGTTCTTCAAGAAGAATGGGGTAAAATCACTCCAGAAATCCCAAAAAAATTAGTTGAATCCATCCCAAGAAGATTAAATCATGTTTTAAAAGTAAAAGGAAATCCAACAAAATATTAAATCTTTTAAAAAGTAAAATTTTTGGATAAATATTTGATGGAAAAGTAAGTGTCCCATCACTTAAGTGAGCCATTTTCTGCTCCGTTCTAAACAATTGTATTTTTATTAAATTAATATTTTGAGAAAATGTATGTTGTGTAATAATTGTTACTAAATTTAAATATGAAACACACCCACAAAAAATTTTACATGTTTTTTAAATTTATTTTATTGCAGTTTCCTTTTGTAAAGCACAAATGTCCCATCACTTTTTTGAGACACTGTAAGTGTTTTGTTTGAAAAACAAAATTTGTAAATTATGCCCCAATGTAAGTGGGAAAACTACACTTTCTTGTTTTTGCCAGCAAAATAATTTTAAATATTCTTCAATTGTGAAATTAAATTTTCCGGTGGCTTTTAAGATTCATAAAATCTTTCTGTGTTAGTTCATGATCCGAATTTCAAACTTCAGCTTTTAAAGAATTTGCTAGGTGGTTGCTTCTTGTTCATTTTGCCATCAACAGATGGCTTAAAGAGTCTGTTTCCTTGAAAATTCTAAGTTTTTCTCACATGAAGCACGTGTTCCTCTTAATCTTATCTTTGTATTCTTAGGTAAAGAATTGTTTGGCCATCGAAACTCATGTACTTTTGCTTTTACTTGCCTTGCAGCTAATTTGTTGCTACATTTTATCATTTCGGTTAAAGTGAATATTTTCACCGAATGTTTAAATCATAACATTTTAAGTATATTTTGGCTAAATGCTCTATAGTTTTTCCTACACCTGTTTCAAATATTTGTTTATGGTTTAGAACCTTCATATTCGTATATTTTTAAAAACATATCAATAAACTATACTTTTTCTACAAACGGCAATGTACTGGTTTTAGCTTTGTTTTGCACTCAGTAATTTATGATATGTAAAATGATTGATGAGCTTTTATTGTAACTCCTGTTCTTAAATGTGCATCTTCGTAAATGTAGTTTTCCAAAGCGGCAAATTTAATATTTTACACAAATATACGCTAGAGAAATTTGAAAATGAATAAATAAGGGAATGAATCGCATTGGCAACGAAATCTAAATTCTGAAATTAACAGTAAAATAATAACGAACTGTAAAATAATAACACATCAGAAATCATCGACTGACAAAAATAACTATGAAAGTATTTCAAAGACATCATTATACAATTTTGGATACGCTCAAACAAAACAAAAAACTTCATGTTTATATCAAGCAACAAATTCGAGGCTAGACTTCAGAGAAACGTTTTACCCATGTAGAGTCATTAGATTATATTTTGAAGTAGGAGTAAGGAAAAATGAGCAATGCCCTCACCAGGACTCGAACCTGGACCTCTCGCATACGCGTCGAGTGTTCTACAGTTAGCTACCCTATGCGAAAATGAGAAAGGATGTACCTTATATACCTTCTTCAGTAGAACTCTTACATTACATCCACGACTGCCCATGCACTTCTTCAAAGCCTCCCTTCCTCAGCTCCAGAGATCACATAGCCTCAATGACTTTCTTCAGGATTACTGCGGACAGCGGAGTGTCAGAACCATCACAGGGTATGTCTATTCTAAGAGAAATATAATCATAGCCTCCATTCTTGTATATATGTAACTATCTTTAATCTCTAAACTAACTATCCCTTTTTACTAATTTTATACTATCATACTCAAAATATTGTAAGTTGGAACAGCCAACAAAAGTAATACACTAATGTTAAATCTGTTTATTAATAATAAGATTGAAAAGATAAACCAAAAAAGGTTGCTAACACAACGATCAGAATAACAAACTGACCTGCAGTGTTCCTTGAGAGGTGAAGCAGGCGGAATAATAATAAATAATTAATAAATACCTTATATACTTCCCTTTTTAAAGGGTGACTGGTTATTAGAGGACCCAGTTGCCAAATCCTAGTGGTGACGAATTATTTTCCACCACTTTTCTTTTTAATTCTGGAGCCAGTGTAGAGTCATTAGGTTATTTTGAAAACGGAGAAGTGAAAAAATGAGCAATGCCTTCGACGGGGCTCGAACCTGGACTTCTGCAAAACGCACCGGGGGCGCTACCGTTACACCTCGAAGGTATGCTAGAAGAAGGGAGAAAGTACAGCCAAAAGGAGAGGCTTGTCTAAGCTCTTCCTAGTATTATTAGAAATGCGTCTAATTCAAAATAATAAGCTGACCTTGAACATGCAATTTAATGTAACGGAGAATGGATACGTTTAATTTTTTTATAGTATTAAAGCGGAACCTTAATAGATGGTAAGACAGGGAAGGATATCGTATAAAATGTAATATCTTCATTCATTACGGATTATATTATACGAAAATTCAGATCACAAATTTTGAGATTCTTTCCAATCCTTGCATTTTATGAATCATCGGTAAGCACCAATAAATAGCACTTAACATTAAAAAAATTCCATTTCCGTAATACAAATGTATAAAGAATGATTTAAATTCTTAATCATACGTTCAAAGACCATATAAAAACTTTAAAATCCTAGCGGATACTATAGATAACCTTCCCAGATCTAAAACGATAAATTCGGAACTTTTTAATCCGCTTAGTTTTCCTTTGACTCAGTTCATTATTCATTAATTTTGAATACTTAGGTAAAGGTAAAAAGGTTGAAAAGCCAATTTTGGTAAAAAAATCATATTTTTATTTCATTGTTTTACCTGAAAGAACCTATTTTTTAGGTTACAAAGCAAATTTGCCTTGGTCTCTGAATTTCTAAGAAGAAAAAATACTGTAGATTTTAAAAAAGAAATTAAATTAGTAATTTAAAATACAGATAATGGCATTTTTAAACTGTCCAAAACTAACTTATGCATCAGTGTTTTGAAATCACATTTTCAGTAAATTTTAAGACAATGAATATGCTTCCAATTATATGCATGATTAAATATGAATACATTGGGAGCTTTCGCAGAATATGGAAAATTAATTGATAGCTTTATTGACAAGCGGCAAACCTTGTCAATAATATTGCAATCCACAACAATGTCAATAATCGACAACATAATTATAGGAAGATTCCCTTACCGTTCAAATATATGACAGGAGATATATGATTATTGCCCTGTCAGACCAGACAGCTGATCAAAGTGTTAAGAAAACTACAGTAACTGAAAAAACACAAACCTAAATCCATAAGACAATAAATACGTAAATAGATAGTAATATGACTTCATAGCACACTATTTTAACCATTAACATCTGAGTTTCATCAATAATAAGGAATTTTATAATTTACTAGTGAATGTAATATTGTGCTGTTAAAGACTTACATTGTTATGAGTTTTGTAGTTAGATATGTTATTAGTAGAATTATAATTAAAATTGTTACATTTTCCTGTGTAATGTTGCGCGAGACAAATGTTAAGAAAAAGCTATACCAGAAAAGTAAGAATACAGGGGTAAGTGCATTTATCATTGAATAAATGGGTATTTCGGTGTTTTGGTGAAATATCGCCAAGCTAACAACGGTTCTGGCGACCATTTGGCGACATTTTGATCCGGTACTGTATCACTGTAATATTTATTGAAATTAAATAAATGTAATTGACCACTACGGTTGTAACTGTAATTCCGTCCTCTTTTTGCTTTCCAGTAATTTCGAGAAGAAGACAGTACTAGAAATATCTCGTTACCGGTTGAAAACTATTTAAGGACAAAGAGAGAACATGTGCTCTCAGTTGTTATTTTTGCGAGTGCAAAGTTAGATCTGATTAGCTTTCTCTTTAGATACGCTTTGCATTTGCGTTATTTTTTACGTTTCTGAAATATTTCTTTTGATAAACATAAATGTTTATCAACCTATTCTCGGACTTGTAATAAGACTTGTAATAATAATCTCGGACTTGTAATGAATAAATAGAATATATGTCAACAGAACGAGACAATCTATCGTATTAAAAGCACAAATTAAAAACAAAAATTAAGGAAAATCAGACTTTTTTGAATTGTGTCTGTATAAATTCAAAAACATAAAAATAATCACATGAATTTATATGTCTACAAACATTCAGTCTACTATGAACTCGTACGCAAGCATTAATATACATTAATCATGAATTTTGTACATGAAAATAATTTACCATTTTAGATATTAGAAAAATCGAAAGAAATTTTTAATCCCTAAAACCTGTTATTAAAAATATTCGACTAATTAGTAACAGACGGTTTGCTGAAGCTTAAATTTCAGAATTAAAAGTAAATCCTTTGTCTAGAAAATAGTACACCATTTTCCGTTTCTTCAACATTGCTAAGCTTAATTAGCAAAATTCTAAGCCTTCATAGTTTTTTGTCTTTTCTTACAATACTGAGAGATTGAAGTGATGTAGAAAACCTATTCTATTAAAAAGCGAAGGAGAATGGCTATATATCTACAAGAAAGAAATTCAAATTCTGAGTTTGGAAACATGAAATTAGGTCACTTCCATGTAAAGAAAGTGCCTTTTATGTTAATGCTCTCTAATTAAACTAGACTCAACTTCGAAAATAATGAATTACCATAAATATTATGTAAATTTTACAGCCCACATATTCTGTATATATATAAGAAGAATATTTATATATTCAGCGCCCAGAAGACAGGTATGTGGATTAAAAAAGAGTTATGAAGTTTTTATTAATTAATTATAAAATTTAAAAAAACTCTTTCGATTTTTTTCTAGTTCACTATAAAATAAATTAATAATAACCCTTTAACTCCTGTCTTGATTCTAAAAAATAACAAAGCAATAATTTGTCTAGTAAAATTCCAATACTCTTCGCAATTCTGAAAAAGATCCATCATCTAATCTCTACTGGGCATTTATCGATGAAATCTTAATCCAAAATCTGGATATTAATCTGTCACGTGATCTGAAATGCAGTCTAGTATAAAAGGTAACTGCTGCGCAGTCTTAGTAACTTGTTTCCTTTATTAATTTAATTGATTAGTTTTTGTGCTGCTAATTGCTGTTTTATCATCTAGATGTCTGTGCAGAAGAAATTCTTATTATCTTAATCAAATGTAAATTATCGGATATAAAAATGCATACATATTTAAATATAAACAATAAAAGCATATAATAAATTAAACAGAATAGATGCGAATAGAACGAAACAATCTCTCGTATTAAAAGTACAAATTAGAAACAAAATCAAGGAAAATCTGTCTTTTCTGAATTATGTCTGTATGAATTCAAAAACAGAAAAATAATCAGATGAAAATATATGTCTACAAACATTAAAACTATATAGTAAATGAATGTCAGCTTGAAATGTTATATAATTATTAACTTAAGACACAATAACACGCCGAACAAATACTAATTCAGAAGTCAAACAACAAATATCAGCGTTATATTTTCAAATTTTCAGTGAAAATTTGAAAAATTTTAAAATATAACTCTAATTTTTGTTGTTTGACTTCTGAATTAGTACTTATTAACTTAATTTAAATAATGTAAGTATTTGTTTTCATAAGGAATATATTTAGTTTTGACATTTTCTTAAGCACTAAATAAACAATCATTACTGGTAGTTCAAATTATTTTCATAACTGAAAAATTTAAAATTGTTTCCCAGTGGGACAATTATACATGCCATAGATGAAATTACTATTTAAACATCACGAAACGTTACATCTTGCTAAATTGTTTGCTTTACAAGAAAACATCAATATCTTTGTAAAAATAAATGTAAAATTAATGCTGTAATTAAAAAAAATCAATTTTTTTGTTATATCATTTTTTCAACAGAAATCAATATTTATTTATGTAATTAACTCTTTATAAAACATTACTTCTTCTAAAGTCAAAATATTTTCGAATGTTTGTTCAATAAATTGCTGAATACTCCATCAGTTAATACAGAAATTGTTGAAATAGGATAATTTATTTAGTAGTTAATTATTTTCGTCAACTAGCCCAGTAGAACAGGAGATATAGAATTGTCACTTTTTTTGTGTGTGTTATGTGTATAAGCATCCGTAAATCGGTATTCAACCATATCTGCAATTTTATCACTAAAATGATACACTAAAATGAAAAGCTCAGAATTACACTTATAAGGGATGGGATACTGAGCGAAAATGACTACACCCAACTCGAGAGTCGAACACATGCTTATCAGCATAGCTTTCTTGACGAGAGCATTCTTCTCCTCACATGATCTATTTGTATTTATAACATAAAACTAATATGCTTGTATATACATGGTACTACTTTTCAGTATGATAAGACGCGATAGGAGATTCAAATTAAAGTACTAATTTAAAATTAAGCAAAGCCATACTGTAGCTTAATGCAAACTAAATGCTAGTTTATCTGTCCAACTTTCAGATATTGTAGACACTTTTTACCGTACATTATAATATTAAGTTTCTACTACAAAAGCAATTACAATTAATAAGGTAGAAGGAAGAATTTACGTAAGCTATATTAGTATAAAAATTGAGCTTCTGAAGAAAGAGCTTCTTACTTTTACTGAGGGGAAAATGACTTGTTTGCATCAAAATGAAATTTAAAAAGTGCGTATGCTTAACATTGCATGGTTTTCAGCAAAGAAGCAACTACTTCTAAAGAAAGGAATGCATTATACTTATAAATAATAACAGTGATGTTAGAAGCGGAAAATACTCTTTAATATAACGTTGCCACAACACATAAAAATGTTATGATTCTCTTGGTATCAGAGTACCTAAATTTAGAAAGAAATCTTTTCAAAATGAAAGTCAAAAGTTCTTTTACTGTTATGCGTGTTATAAATTTTGTTTATTGTCCCACCTTGAAAGCATAAAACTAGAAGCACTGTAGAGCTCAAAAAAGAAACATATTGTTAAATGGGTCACATATGTGCCTTCGTTCCAAATTCTATTCGCTGTGCTGTTTACAAAATTGTCAAACGGGAAAAGAAGTGCTATTACACTGATTCAGGATTTCTTTAGGATGCTCATTTTCCTAGCATACTTTCTCAGAGACATTTTCAGAAACCAAATACATCATCTGTCAAAATCTGGGGAAAA
The DNA here is from genome assembly GCF_044657685.1 of Stegodyphus dumicola. Taxonomy (NCBI): domain Eukaryota; kingdom Metazoa; phylum Arthropoda; class Arachnida; order Araneae; family Eresidae; genus Stegodyphus; species Stegodyphus dumicola. The sequence goes on along the minus strand of NC_140776.1, from coordinate 23,625,928 downwards.
AAGAATATTTGGCGTTTTTCAATCTATTTCAAATGAAAATAAATCTAAAAATGTGAAAAACACATTTCTGACACCAGATTGTATTGGGAAAATTTATCTTCAGCATTCTTAATTTTGTTTGTTCCCCCCTCCCAGTTATATTTCGATGCCACATGTGCCTTTATTACCCCATCCATATAAAAAGATTTCAAAATAACAAACAAATACGAACCACAAACTTTTAGCTCTATTTGTCAATCATATACTTGCTGAAATTAATTTTATTATTCAGAGCAGTCTGTAATATATCAGAACTTAGCTAATTTTTGAGGAAAATAGTTAATTCTTTTGAGCTGTTAAAAGCGTTTAAAAGGAGATATTAGTTTATTTTCTATTAAATTGAAAACGAAAATCTCGGAATTTTGAAGAGTTTTTATGTCACCGTTTCAGTGAAATGAACATCTGACCCGTAGACAAAAATAATAAAACAAGAAGGCAGATTTTTCGGTGCATAAAACTGAAAGTTTACTTTTAGTGCCAGTTGGCAAAAAGACATTGAAGGTGCAGAAACTCACTTGATTCACTATTCTACTGAGTTTTAAATGTGAACAAATGGCGGTTTTATAGGCTTATCTCCCTACTTAAGCTTTTAAATTGTTGATAATTCTACAACTGTTGCATGCAGATAAACTAAAGGCATAGAAACCTAAACCAGAACAAAAAAACCCATAATTCTCTCACTTTTAAATTTAAAAAATACATTATTTATCAGTATATAAGATTTAAAAATCTAATCTCTGCGAGCCACATAACAGAATGGGAATATTCAAAATAAAAGTAATTAAATGTAAATTAAAAAGCCCCTGACTTGCACTAAAGTTGAAAAGTAATAAACCAATAATTCATATTAATTTATAATAAGAAATCTTTCCATATACCATCTCCAAGGAAAACAAACTTAATTTAAAACCGTGAATAAAAAAAAGTTTTAGTAAAAATTTTAATTAGCATTTTAAATAGTATTTTCGATATCTTCTTGCTTAAAACATAAAACTCTGTTAAGAATTTTTTTTTAATCGCAAAAATACCAAAACCAAAAGTAGACATTTTAAGTATTGAAAAGTAGCTATTTTAATTGATCGCAGATTAATCGATTTATGAAGGGAATAAATCAATCTACCATCAATTAACAACAACTAAATTAAGAAAGAGTGTTTCATCTTACTAAATCTAATTAAAATTCTGACTAAATTTTTTTTCTTTCATGGTTTTAAATTGAATTTTTGTTCCTTGAAGATGGTATATGAAAAGGTTTCTTATTATAAATTATTATTAATTATATACACTCATGTCCATAAATTAAGGATAATGCAAAATCAAGCAAAGGAAGAGTTAGAAGCAAAACAAATTTGACTTATTTGTAAAGCTTATTTATTAAGCAAAAGGTAAAGAGCAAAAAAAGATACTATATGTGTGATATTCTTAAAAAAATTAGCGATTTTTTCTCCCTGGAACAAATTACAAAAAAAAACCTATTTACAAAAGACCAATATTACATGGTTGGTATGATTGTTAATACATTGTATGTCTCCCAGACGATGCAATACAGTCCGTACAACGCCTAGGCATGCTGAGTAACAAATTATCGATCTGATCTTGGGGGATATTACACCACTCAAAAAGCAATGCTCTCCGAAGTTCCGGTAGACATGTAGGAGGAGGTTGACGGGCTGCACTCGTCGACCAAGCATGTCCCACACGTGCTCTACTGGATTCAAGTCCGGTGAGAATGCTGGCCAGTCCATACGGGTGATATCCTCCGATTGAAGGCATTCGCTTATGAGGTTTGCACGTTGAGGACGGGCGTTGTCATCCATAAACACAAATTGTGCGCCCATGGCGCCCCGAAACAAACGTACATGTTGTTCCAGAATTACGTCCCGACAGATTTGGCTTATCGTGGTTCCAATTTGAACATTCAGGTCAGTTCTGGGACCCATAATAATTCCACTCCAAACGAGCACTCCTTAACCACCGTAACGGTGTTAAGGAGATGTTTCTTGAGATAAGGAGATGTTCAAAGATGTTTTCTTGGTGGTAACGGGTACCTGGAGCTCTCCATATGAAAGTCCGGCGAGAATCAGACTGCAAGCTAAACCTGGACTCGTCGGAAAACATCACACCAACCCACTGTTGCGGTGTCCACAATGCATGCTCTCTACTCCAGGCTAACCGCAGGCGACAGTGAGTTGCAGTAAGTGAAACCCATCTGACAGGTCTACGAGCATATAGACCAATCTGCCCTAAGCGTCTGTACACGGTCTACCTTGATATTGTCGTACCGTGGCCGAAGAAAGCTGACGAGACAGGTCTGAGGCTGTGCTCCGCCTGTTTCTTTTGGTAGTAACTACCAAATACCGGTCCTCATTCGGCGTTGTAACTCTGGGCGACCTGTGCTGTAACGTCTTCTCACATTACCATCCTCTTGGAATCGTTGCCAAAGCCTAGAGATGACACTCTGGGCAATTCCAAGTTCGTCTGATATTTCCAGTTGGGTACGCCCCCATTCCAGACGGCCGATAATTCTACCACGTAAAAAATCATCCAAATGCGTCCTTTATGTCATAATTATTCGATTGTTGCACTGAAATGCTCATAAAGCGCCTGCGAACAATTTTACTTCTTTGCCTGTATTCCTTATATATCACTCTCTTACACTCTCGTCATTGTGACGTACCATCGGTGTCATCTGGTTACTTCCTGAAATTTGCATATGATTCTTGAAGATGTGTGTAGTTATTTTACAGGTGATATATTTATTTTAGAGTTCGATTTTCGTGTGACTCCGAATTATACTTAATTTATGGATATGAGTGTATATATAGAAAGAGAGATTTACTTATATACGATTAGTGCAGCCGATTGCAACAAAAATGGGAGGTGCATAATTACATGTTATAGCAGTCTCATATACAAAATTTCAACGTTCTATGGCTGATCATTCTTGAGTCATGCGAGAAAGTACGTACATATGTATGTATATCGCATACGTACGTACGGACGTCAAAGAAACCTCTTCTGAATCCATTTTACAATCTGGTTTGACAGAAAACTGTACTTTATTCTGTCCTTACGTACAGATGTCACACAAAAACGTCATTAAAATGATTTCGAGAGCGTTTGAAATGGATTACAATACTTCCTTCACTTCTTACAAGGAGGTACAAAGAAAGGCGTTTCAAGTTTTTTCTCCAAACCTTAGTATTTTTAGTAAAGCTCGTTACGACATGAGGCTAATGAGACACTTGCTTCAAGTCAATATATAAAATGGCAGTCAAATTATTAAAAAATTTAATTGGGTAACAAAATAAATTTTGATTGGGTAATAAAATAAATTTTGCAAACTTTTTAGAAAATTAATAAAGTCACATTATTACGAGCTGTTATAAATATTTAAGAAACTGCAATAATTTTAAGACGTGATTTTCTGTTTGATTGTATATATGTACTTGTACAAGATTTTCTAAAACATTCTTTTTGAACATTATGGGTAGTAAAGAGCAGTATATGAGTTAGTATGAAATGAATTAGCAATATTATTTCATCTTTGCACGTGTTTTAAACAAGATTGCTTTTAAAGTTCTTATATAATCATTTAAATGTTGATTGAAATATTCTAGAGCTACAGATGCAGAATCAGTTGCTAATATCAACCTCATTATCGTCTATTCAAAATATTTTTAATGCTTTAACTTCACAGTGTTTATGGCTCCGTAAAACTGACGAGGTTGGAATTCCCATCTCAAAACTTAAGAAGGGCAGGGGAAATTTTTCATTTGCAACGGCTCAGAGTGTGTTCAGAGTTTTATCTTTGAACTCAGTCTACTCAAAATAACGGTTTTAAGCTTTTATAAATTTGTTAATGTTATTGAAGCTAACCCCCTGGGTTGCAACTGGCTGGATCCTATATCCTGACAAAGTACTCTGGGGAAAAGCATTTTGAGCTTGGCGGTTCCAGAACCCTGAGGGAAGACCGTTTATATGGTCGGACCAAGGGGGGAAAGGCAATAGGCCACCGTGCTCTTGGTATCGGTAGAGGGCGTAGCTTGCCTCTTGACCCGAATTCCGTGTAAAACCATGGTATTGATAGCAGTGCGCTGCCATGGACAGTCCGTGGACATCACAGTTATTCCATGTAAAACCTTCAGCCAGTGGACTGCCCGTGTAGTACTGGTGGAGGCGCTCCGACCAGTAAACTCTCAGGCTCATAGGACCACACCTCATGGTGGTCTCAGTTCGCAGGGTGTGGTGACCACTGTTGACTTGTCACTGTTGACCATGAGGAAGAAGAGTACTTTTAATCTGTCGCCGTAAGTGGGACGAGCGACGGTGTACTGGAGATATTTCAAGCTCTCAAGTTGGCACTTTTGTCTGACGACCATCTCCCGCCTAATACGGAGGCCTAAGGGATCAGGCCCGGTAGTGCGTCGTAGATAAAGATGCGGAACTGGTATTTTAAATTGCTAGTTATTGAAGCTATAATTTTAGAATTTTTTGCACTACTTTATTCGGCCTGTAGGGAATGGACTAATTCGTATTTGATTGTTTTCCGGAGATCATTCTAAGTATTAAACTTAAATCTGGTCTTCGTTAGTTCAGAAAGTGGCCGATTTGATTAGTTCTTCCTTTGCTACAACCACCTAATGACGATGTAAACTTCTTTTTTTTACTTTTGGTTCGGCATGTTTTGTCCCTTTCATGCAGTTTGGCAGTTTTTTTCTGCTTTTTGGTTTTTGTATATGGTTTTTCAGAATTGAATAGTATATGAGCATAAATATGGTTTCATTCATTATTTTGTATTTTGAAAGTATTATGTAGAGATTTTATTAAACTAAAAGAAATCATTAAACTATATTTTTCGTGTCTTGATAAATGCTTTTTCTTGCTTTTTCAAATTCTATTTTATTTTCAGCAGAGCAAGCTGAACACAAATTTACTACCAGTTAAATTTCGATCAATACAAAAGTTTAATTGAAAATTAAATACGTTACAAAGACGTACTTTAAGAAGTACTTTTCGTGTCTCAAATTCAAATAAAGAATTCCAAAGAGTTTACAAATTAAGTATTTGTTGAGCAACTGACAGTCCGTTGTTTAAAAATGAATCAAGTAGGCTTTCAGACCAAGTTTAACCTTTGTGAGGTAAAAAATTTTAATCAAGAAAAATTAATTTCTTTACATTTTTATATTAGTTTTCATAGAGAGTTCTAATTGGAAATTGTTTCTTGTTGTTCATAAGATAATGTTTTGGAAAACAAAAGCAGTTTTCTAGAATGTATAGAATTTAGTGTGGGAAAAAATATGAAATTATGTACTAACTGTTTAAAAACGACATTATGGTCTCCAATAAAATGGAGACTATAATGTCGTTTTTATTTGAATTATAGCATTTCTCTTTTAGAAATTTAGATTTGAATATGTAGTATGCTCAGTTCTGTTTAGCAATATTTGTTCAGGTTTCCCCCAAATTTAAATTACTGATATCTTTGTTGATTATCGGTAGTATGAAAATGCTTACATATTTATTTATTTGCTTACTCGCTTATTTATCATAACTGTCTGCGAGAAACATTTTCTCATTCATATAGTTCTTTTCCCCTTAAAAGTCTATAGAAAATTCAGATTTAGTTATTCTTACTTCTACGGGTCACCAGAACTCCGTTGGGCTTTCTAAGAGACTTTTCAAATCTGATTTAAAATAACATCCCCAATAACGATTACAGTAGTTGCTAGGGCTACAAGAATCGGTGTAATCTTAATAAAATTGAACAGAGGTTTAATTGACTCCAAAGAATCATTCTTTTATCTCTTATGGTTTGCCATAACAGATAAACGTGCCATCATTACACTCATGATGTCCTCACCATTTTCAGGACGGCGAGACCTCATGATGTGATCGACATTTCTTTCTTCATAGGTAAGTCTTAGAGATAGGTCTCTTATATAGGTCTCTTAGATTAAAATTTCGCCGTGTGAGTTTCGGTAAGTTTGTTCAGTTGCTTTTTAATTTTGATTTTATAGTTTAGCTAGCGGAAAATTTACGATATTACGTTCATTTTTCTTGCTTTAGTGTCTCGAATAATTATTTTGCTCATTTCTTGAACTGAAACCACATTTGTACAGTCATTTTAATGAATTTTAATTATAATAGCAATTTATAATTTCTTATGTATTTAAAATTTTAACCAAAGATCGTGTTTCTAACTATTTGCATAACTATTACCTATGTACCTATGTTTCTAACTATTACCTATGTAAACACATAATAATAATGTCGACCACTTGGCATATGTAAAATATCATTTTCATGGAAAATATCAAAGACTGAACGAGCACCAAATATTCTAGAAGGGAAGGAGTTTTTCATTTTCTGGAAAATTTCCAAATTTTTGTCTCTGTTTCCTTCGATTTAACGAACCTTGTTGAAGAAGGAATGGATTGCCTTTTATGATAAAGAAAACTTCTCCTTCCTATGAGAAAGAGGCTAGGAGTGTGTGACCAGGGTGAGACAATATTCACCTGATTTGAAATAGGAGTATTGTTCGGGGTCAATCAACTCCCTTCTGGACAAAAAGTGGAATATTCCTGACCAAATAGAGCCCTGGAGAAACATGGATCGTGCGGCTCAACATGGATCATGCGACTCTCGCATACTGCAGAGGAATTCCCAGGTTCGGAGTGCAGAAGTTTCAAACTCATAGGAATATCATCTTTCAAAAATGTTTGTGATTTGACAGGGAATTAACTGTATCAGGATTATTCCAAAACAGATTTTTGATGTGGTAAAAACTATGTTGATGCTAAATAAAATTCTGTAGAAGCGATCGTTTTAATTAAGATCATGTGGAAATATTTCTATGCATGTTCTTTGGGTTCTGGTTAAGAATAATGTAATTCAATAATTAATATTTAATAAAACTAAGTTAGAGTATTCAAAAATTGTCTTTCATGCGAATACTCACAGGATCCCCAACTGGGATATAAGACCAGAAACTTTTAAACTCTGTACGATGCAAAGTAAAATTTAAGACAGGTCAATGGTTATTTACTGCTTTCACTAACTTGGATACTCGAATTGACAGTGAGTCAATTTCTCTGCGCTTCGTATACCCTTTTATAATCTTTTCTTCTTACGACTGAGCAGGAAAATGAATGATTTTATGTATTTATTTTATTGTTTTATTTTATTTTATTGTAAGATAGAGGTTCCGATTTTTAAAACCTAAACAGTTCTATTAAGTACCGTCGAATGCATATGAGTCTATTCTTTGAATGCGACAAATATATTTTTCCTTTGTCATACCCTTTATTCTTTGCGGATTTTCTTTCTCCTGAAGAAGGGGGATTTGTTGGATCACTTTAGAAATCGGTAAAATTTAATTTAAATTTACACCAAAATGAGATTGTTGTTTTGCTGAAATTTAGAAACACAAATATTTTACTAATCGCTAACGTATTTTCCATTTTTAATCAAAGATATGTAAAATATAGCGTAAAAAACATATTTTGGTATGTACAAAGATAATGCAAAACGTAATAAAAATTATCACTTACATATATTATATATTATACGAATTAAGTGCATTAATTATTTCAATAACTTCAGATTTTTTTTAAATATAGTGATAAAAATTATTAAGAAATACATAAACTGCTTTTAAATCATCCTAGTATCTCTGAGAACTGCCGAATTAAACGGTCATGTAGATGATAAACGTAATTTTTTTGCCTCCTGGATAGAAAACATTCGATAGGCCGCATGGATAAGGATACAACGGTAGGATAGTGTAACATAAACGTAATGTTAGCAAAAAAAGGTACAGTTAAGTCTAAGTTACCTAGTTTTCTAACAAAGTGACAGTTCTCTGTTTTCACTTAAACTTTAACGGTTGCATGATAAGTTGTGTACAAGACACAGAATTGCGAAAAACATTTTGAAGAAGAAATGCGTATAAAATTAGAAAAAATTCAAATAGTGGTTTCTCAACTATCATGGATAGAAGCTATTACAATGGTAATGATCCCCTCGAAATAATATAAAGGATTTCCTTGCTATTTTATATAAGTAATTAGACAATGAAAGAAATCTTGCAGGATTTGCACTCATTCTTCTATAAAATCAGGGTTCCATGAATGTTCTGTAAGGTAGGTGTGTTGTATATCGGCTTCCCCAGGCATTCCTTCATATTTAAAAGGACAGAATTGAAAATGCATGCTGATAATTCAGTAGAATGATATCTTCGTATTCAAATTATTTGTCACCAATACAGTACAGTTAACTCAGAAATTATCATCTGTCAGGTTGTACAGATGTTTCGAATTTTTTCGCAGTTTTCAAGAAACTAACGAAATTTACAGTGCTCTCACCGGACTGTAAATTCGAACTGCGGACCACCCGAATACGGGTCAAGTGTGCTTTCATTATCACCACGAATGGATACGGAAAAAAAAGGTCTGGTTTATTTGATTATGGCAAAGCACACGAACGCTATCTGCCTAAAGGGAGGGATGCCTTCGTGGAGGACTTACTAATGAAAACTGGCTAGTATACATGTTATACATGGGGAAAATCCAAGAAACCGTCCATGCAGGTAGCCTGTTCGCGGGATTTGAAACTTTGACCGAACTACCAGTGTTCAACGACTTTACCGCTCGGACGCTGGTGGTCCGCGAAAAGGGGACCGAGAAAATGCTTTATATTGTTGCGTTTTTCTTTTCTGACACCAGTTGTTACGTTATTTTCTTCCTTCACGTTCCTACGGGGTTCGTGTGGATTTGAAGTGAATAATGACGACACTTAATGAAGTATCGTAACACACTTTATTTAGCCAATATTAATCAGGACAGCTCCAAAATCACGTTACAGTCGTCGAAGAACTACTATAAACACGCTGACACAATCAGTGACACAGCCTTCACACTATCGACACACTATCGAGATATAACGGTGGAGACAGCTTCACAGCAAAGCATCAGAGTACAGCTTCCGACTCTGCTCGGTCGTTCTCGGAACTCCACGTACTCTCGAAACTCTCCACGCTACAACTCGCGATGCACTCGACGACACGCAGGTTCAGTCGTTCTTGAAACTCAAAACACTCTCTCGACGAGACAATAACCGCGATACACTAAGAGACTCTTCCGATGCACTCGGTGCTAGACTTCGAGACACTCGCTCAATGACTGGCTATCAGTTCGCTAGACGAGGCACACTCTTTCGTAATCTATGCGAGGCCCACACTAACTCGATACTCACTGACTGCGGACTAGCAGGGTTTATATAGCTTTCGGCTTGTGTTCGAGAGCATTCTGGAATAAACCGGTAAGAATTCATTCCAGAAGGTTCTCCAACCCTCCATGGTATATCGCCAAATGGACGATTTCTCACCAAATGTGGCAACACTGCCTTCCCTTGCTATTTTATGGCAACCCTAAACATTCTTTGCGGGGAAGCTATCTCACCACGCCTGTACATTTCGTAATAATATACTCCCTCTTTTGAGGGGAGACTGGGGATGAGGGGGGCCCAATCGCCAAATCCTAGTAGTGACGAATTATCATCAACCATCCTTTAGTTCGGGTGCCGCTGTGGAGCCGTTTCAATTTTTGACATGAGAAACTGAAAATATCAGCAATGCCCTCGCCAGGTTCGAACTCAGGACCTCCTGAATACGCGTTGGACTGCTTCTAGTTAGTTACATCTCGAAGGCACGCAGAAAAAAAGAAAAAAAAAGAGTTATTCCCTTGGAGGCGAATAACTCTGTAAAAAATTATTGTAAAAGACAATGTAAAAAAATTATTGTAAAAGATAACATAAAAAAATTACACTGAAGTAAGAAACCAAGTACTCACAGTCTTAAAATTTACCTAGGATATTTTAAATAATAATATATCTTCATATTAATGCTACAAAAATTGTAAACTTTTCCTACGACACTGCGATTAGAGAGATTTATTTCTTCTCTTTAATCTGGGAAGAATTGCTTCGGAAGCATCTGTGAAACTCGTGGAGAAACATCGTATTTACCGATGCTTGTGAAAAAAGGTTTAGAAAGGCAAAATTGATGTCATTGTCACACCGCTTTCAGAAAACATGAAAGAACTTGAGAGATCGATAAGTTTCAAAGACACCTTGAAGATCCGGTTAAACGTTCGTCGATCTAGAAAATCAATATGTTTGATTTTCTGATATTAAATAAACAAATGTACAAGATGGTTATAAAATAATATTTCCCGTTTGAATGCATCTAAAGCTAAAATTAATGAACGGAATCAAACCAAATTTCATGTTCAGAGTGTTGAAAACATGATTGCAAATGCTTCTTAATTTTATCCAAACTGAATCTTTCTTTGGTCGGATCTTGCTGACAGAAAAATGACTGGACTAATCATTTTAAATATTTTGCATAACTGTTAAGTGTATTAAATATTTCCGCAAAAGCATTAATTACGAATTAATGTTTTGTTAAATACAACACAGATTTTCAATAAATAGTTAAATAACTTTACTTTTTAACATCTGGATGCACATGTTAAAGCAAGAAACAGTCCTCGGCGATTATCCCAAAGATAAGACCTTTGTAGAGACATTGGGTATTTGTTGGAAGCATGCAAGGTAAAAAATGAGCAATCGCCTTCGCAGGGAATCAAACCGCGGACCTCTGAAATACCGGCCCAGCGTGCAGACCACTACACCACGAAGGCACGCTAGAAAGGCGGGAGAAATACATTATACCTTAATAAATCTCCCAATCTTTGTACTGTTAAGTGTAAATAGCAGTGTCTGCATATGATTATTGCCATAGAAAAATAATATTCCAATACACTGAGTATGGGTTTGTTTCTAGTCTAGGACATCCTGGTTAACTACTTTCTGAATTCCAATGTGCAATAATTGTATTAAATATCAATTATGCGTTTATTTAATAAAACACATGATTATAATAAATTATTAGAGTAAGATTTTGATAGCTTCATTATGCAAGAAACATTTGGGATAAAATAATAACTTATACATTTGTAAAAAAAGTATAAGTGAGCTGTTTGTTTAGCTTCAAAGAATCTAAGGAAAGCGATGCCTTCGTAGATATAAGAAAGTTGTTTTTATTCCTGTTACACATAGGGAAACTACGAATATGCACATATATCCACACCGTTCGTCGAGACTTGAACCCAAATGGAACTAGCACTATTGAAACAAAAAGCCTTATTTATTCAGATATTACTCAGTTAATGTTTAATAGTTATTCCAGTTATATTATAACATTTAACAAATGTAACTGCTATTGCATATAACTGTAGTTATAGCTAAATTAATTTTGCTTTTAACTACAAAGTAGTTACTGTGTATTTACCAATACTATTCACTCAGTAACAGATTGGTTAAATTTAAAACATAAATTAAAGTCACTATGCTTTGCAAAAGGCAACATTCTAAGAATTCATTATGTACGACGGCGCATGGAATTTTTTTAAGGTTTTACGTTTAGCACAATCGCCAAAAACTGTTTTTAGATCGTTTCTATACTGGAATGGATTGGCCAGCCAAGGTTCCTGACCTTAATCCTATTCAACATGCTTGGGATACTCAACGGAGGGCTATTGAAATAAGCTAACCTCCAGTCAGAACTACTCGGGAGTTAGAAACCACTCTTGTAGAAGAGTGAGTGAGTGAGTGAGTGCACCGCTATGATGGCTTCCGACCACGGACATCAACCAAACGGAATTATATACCATCACGGCGGGAAAGACTCCAGAGTAACAAGGTTGAATATTTTATACTAATAACAGTTATTACATATTGTCAAATGCAAGGCACTAAGCGTTATTCTAGTTAACTGCTTTAAGTTCTGAACATTTGAAACATTATAATATTATCCACGGTTGTTTCTGCTTAGGCAGTGTCCTGAGATTTTCTCTATTTTATCAAGGGCTATTCTCTTTTTGAGTGTGTTAGTCGTTCACATTGCCCAGGCACAGTCCGCTGGTTTCTTCAAGTGCCAGGTTCTTGTATGTACACAATGGAAGTAATAATGGTCCGTGTCGCCTTCCTCTCCGCATTCGCAGAAAGGAGTATCCCTAAGTCTGAATCTGTTCAGGTATACTGGGAATGGTCCATGACCTGTCAAGAACTGTGTTAGGCTAGCACAGTGGGTCTTTATTTCCATGTTAACTTTTGGCAGTAAGCGAAATGTCCTTCGTCTTGTCTCTGCCTCTGTCCATCTACTTTGCCAATTTTGTAGCAGACTTGTCAAAGTTGTTCACTTAATATGAGACCAAGGAAGTTTAGTTGGTCTTTTTAATATATCCGTGCAGTTGGCTGCCTGCTTGGCCAGTAGGTCAGTGGCTTCATTTCCTTGAATCCCTGTGTGAGCGGGAACCCATTTTAAAGTGGGTCTTTGAGAAATAGGCATTGTCAGAAGCTGTTTCTGAATTCTGTATACCAAAGGACTCCGGCTGTTTTGACTTGCGATAGCCGCCAGACTTGATGCCGAATCACTGAGTATGGAGAATTTCTCCTGTTGACATGTGTTCGCATATCTAATTGCAGCACTGATTGCTAGAAGCTCTGCTTGGTATACTGAGTTGTTCGAGCCAAATTTCCTTTTCCACTCGAATGTTACAACTCCATTTTCTAGTCTACAGAAGGTGCTGCCCGTGCTGTTCTCAGTTTTGGAGCCATCTGTGAAAAGGTTATTACAGTACCTCTGAATTGGTTGGTCGTTTATACTGATACCGTCGGAGAGATTGAAAGCTGCTGGATGAAAGTTATTGCAGTTGTTTTGCTCCTCGTAGTCCGAGTGGTGATATCTATGACCCCAGAGTGTTGAAATTTGACCTAGCCTGGTAACCCTTTCGATAGCCCCTCCCTTTCTACTATCAAATCTAGGGGAGGAATTCCTGCTAGTTGTTGTAGGGCTAGTCTTGACGTGGTACGGTAGGCCCTGCATACTTGAAGTAGCTGCTGTCTCTGAATAGAGAGCAGGGATCTTTTCATATGAGAGGTAAGTTCGCTACCCCAGATTGCTGCTCCGTAAGTTATTACTCTTTCCGTAATGGTTCTATGCCAAATTTTTAGTAGCTTAGATGAGATACCCCATTTATGTGAGGTCATGCGTCTCATGTTGTTGCTTAGGATGCTAATTCGAGTCTTAAGATTCCTGACATGTGGCATCCAAGAAAGTCTTTTGTCGAGTAATAGCCCAAGATATTTCAATTGGGGGAAACATTTTACCGGTATCCCATGGAGTTTAATGCTTGGGTTGCGTCTTAGCTGCCTGCTGCGTCCTATGAAAAAAGCTTTAGTTTTCTCTGCCGAAATCTGAAGCTTATGTGCTCTGGCCCATTGGGAGAACAGATCAAGACAGTATTGAGATCTCATTTCGAGGTTACTCCTTCCTGCCACAAGTAGCATAAAATCATCCGCATAAGCTATGATTCGAGCGTATTCTACGCTCTCAAACTGACCAAATTCCGAGTTTGCCACTACATTCCACAGTTTTGGTCCAAGGCATGACCCCTGTGAGCACCCTCTAAAGACATTTTTGACATAAATGCCGCTGTCTGATGTTACTTGTACACTTCGATCTTGAAGGTACAAGCGAAGGATGGTAATAATGGCTGTTGGGCAGGCCATGTTGTGCAGCAAATTTATTATGTCTGGCCACCAAAATGAGTCAAAGGCTCCCTTGATGTCAATGGCTATTGCCAGTGAGTGCAAATTGTTATCCTTGTTCTGTTTGATAGTGGCCATTAAGTCTTTTATGGCATGTTCAGTTGAGTTGCCCATTCGGAATCCATATTGGTTGGGATGCAAGACGTTGTTCCTTTCCAGGAAGAAGTCCAGTCTGTAAAGAAATACTCTTTCCAATACTTTACCGAGCGCTGGCAGTAGACAGACTGGCCTGTAAGATGAAGGTTCTGCCGGAGTTTTGCCTGATTTTAGGATTAACGCCACTTCTGCCAACTTTATATTTTTAGGAAAGTACTGATGTTTCCAGCAAGCTGAAATGACCGCAAGGAATAGTTTTGGGAATTCCCGGTGTATCTCTCTAATGATGATATTATCAATTCCATCCGGACCTGGAGCTTTTTTGGGTGCCAGAGTACATATGATGTTGTCCCCTTTCATTTGCGTAGCACGGAGTTCGTCTCTTCTGGTAACTTGGCGAAATTTCATACTTTAGTTTTTCTCGCTTCCTCTTGCTCCTCTAAGAAATCCTCTTCATCATCATCAGGAAAAACTGCATTTATGATCTCACTGATTACTTCGATGTTGGATGAGGCAGTGCTATTCACCATAGGCGAAAGGGTCGTAGGACGAAACACCTTGTTACATGTTATCTTTTGAGTAGGTCCAAAGGCTTTAGTGACATTACTACAGTAAGTTCTCCATGAGATTAACTTGGCCTCTTTAATTTTTCTTTTATATAAAGCTCTGGCTTTATTGTATATTATCATTTTGAGTTGCCGTAGATATGGATCTACCGTGACTGTGCTTTTCTGCGAAGTGCCCGAACTCTGCTCTTCTCTGTGTTAAGCTCTGGTGACCACCAGGATATCGAGTGTTTTGCCTTTACAGATTTCAAACGATATGCTTTGTGGGCGGCTTGCACTATTTTTGTAACTAGTAAGTCGTAGAGATTATCTAAGGAGTTTCTGTCCTGGCAGTTCTTGAAATCTTTGATAAATTTCTCTACATGCGCTCGAATGTGTTCCCGTAACACAGAATATCCTCCAAATGCCGTTTTGAATCTTTTCTTTATTATGTAGTCTATAGGAGTATCCAGCCTGTAAGTAATCATTTTGTGATCACTAAGTGACGGCAGGTCACTCACTGTCCAATCTTGTATGTACGGAGTTGCATTGGGAGTTGATATTGCCAGATCTGGCCACCCTCGAGCTCTAGATGTTTCAAAGGTAGGCGGTGAGTCCTGAGCGTTGATGACAATGAAATGCTTACTGTCCAAGAATTCTAGTACCGCAATTCCCCTTCGGTTCTCCGAGTCAGCGCCCCATAGTTGACTGGTGGCGTTAAAGTCTCCTGCTATGATACAGTATGATGCCCCAGTTAGAAGGTTAGAATTAAGTTCTAATAGAGAGGTAATATCTTCGCTCGGGGGTAGATACACAGCAGTAATGTCAATGCTGCAATTACTAGTGTCTAGTCTGATGGAGACTGTATGCTCTGTGATTTTCATTAGGAGAGGGGAGAGAGGGCCACTGTAAATAATCGCAGCTAGCTGATTCTTTGAGAGAAACGTTCTGCTGTGTGTTGGAACACTAGAATCACTCCGTTGTAAACGTATGGCTCTTAGAAGATTCCAACATTGGCAGCAGTATGTGTCATTACTTGCAGCGTATTTATGGTTGCTGCATAGCACTTCTGCAAGTTACACTGTAAAAATCGAAGACCCGCTATATGTTTATTTAGTGTCATCTTGGTTTAGTTCTTAGCAGTGGTTCTTCTCAGGCTCTCGAAATGGGCTCCATACACTGGGCAGGAACTTGAAGTAGCTGGGTGATCTGTGCTGAAAGAGGTCCCCTTTTCAGAATTACGAATGCAGCAATTAGTGCAACTCACTTTTTCCGAGCTACACTCCTGCGTCAGGTGGCTGTTACCACACTTCGCGCAAACTGGAGCGTTTTTACAGTTCCTGATATAGTTAGTTGATAGTTGATAGTTGACGGGGGACGTGTGCACCATCCCTTTACCGTAATGGTTAATTGGCATATGCAACACGTCCACCTCTATCTTGAGCCAGATGGACCACACAGGCGCCTCGCACCATACACCGAAACCCAGCGACCAGGCCATCCAGGTGGCAGTCCAAAAGACCAAAGAAGCCCCCAGAAGCATGTTCACACCAACCGCCCGGGCCTAGTATTTATTGAGTCAAAGTTCAACAAATACATGGCCAGACAAGGGCTCAAAAAAAAATAAATAGATAAATAAAGGGTACATTTGAAGTTTTGACAAAGCATAAGATTACAAAGGTGCAAGTGCCAGTTTTGAATAAATACTAGAATCACATAGACATAATTAGAACAAAACACATACAGATAGCGAACCAAAGGAATAGAATACCAATACAATAGAAAACCAAAGGAGTAAACACCATTACAAAACTACTACTGCTACATACTACAATACCACAAAACTACTACTAGAATACTTACAAACAGTACTACAAACTGATACAATGCTAAATATTACAAAACTGCTACTGCTGCTACATACTAGGCTGATAATAATGCTGATAGCATGATATCGATGATGTAATGATCTTAATACTGATGGTAAGTTCAATACAATAGTTAGTGTACAAAGCAAGGATACAATACATAAATACATTATGCAACTATATAAACACCAATGCAAGGTAAAGAGGATACATTATACAACTATATATACACGCATACACATATACATACATACACATATACAGATATATACTAATACAAGGTAAAACGATACTAATGATTCTGTACGAGATGCAAGACAAGATAGATAATTCAATATAAGATCAATAAGCCATATTGTTCAATACAATAGTTAATGCAAAGTTAATAAAACACTATTTATATTACTATACCAACTGTATATTTCCCAATATTAGTGCAATTTTATACGACGCATATCTATACGATGCTCACAATTTAATATATATTACACAGTACTGTATTGCAGGGAACTTATAATTCAATTTTATACAAGATGATACATATCTATACTATGCTCACAATTTAATGTATATATTATATAATACATTATACAGTACAATATGATTTACAACTAATACGTAAGATAATGGATGCTATATCATTCAATTACAAAAGTTAATGCAAAATTATTTATATTACGATACCAACTACACATTTCCTGTATTGCAGGGGACTTATAGTGCAATTTTATTATGTATACGATGCTCACAACATTGCAATTTCATATAAGATGATACACATCCATACATAGCTCACAATTTAATATATATATTATACAATACGGTTATACGATATAATATAATGTACTGCAAATACGTAAGATATGTGATACAATAGGTAAATTAACATGCTTACAGGGTTAGCATACAAGACACAACAATAGGTACAATACAATACTAAGAGTAAATAAATAGAGTATGTGACAGTATATAGACAAATGCAATGTAGAAAAATACATATTGTCAAGTAATTGGTAATAATTCTATGCAATACAAGACATATGATACAGTATAAAATCGATAAGCTACGTCTATGATACTATTTATAATTTAATGGAATATTTAAAGCAAAAAGAGACCAAAATACTACTTTAACTTTCATACAGTATTTTAACACAATTGCTAGTTCAGTAAAATAATTAATACAATATTTAATTCAATACGTATCTCAGGGTATAAAAAGAAGTACAATATATATATTCTTAATAGTATGATGCCTATAAGACAATGTTCTTAATAACTAAAGCGAATTAAATGCAATACTTTGTATACAATACACAAAAGCAACACTTCAGTACAATACTGAGGATAAAAAGACATATTTTGCAACAGTATATATATACAAATGCAATGTATAAAAATACCTATGATCAATTCAATATTATTAATTCTGTGCAATATGCGATACAATGCAACAATATAGTTATACCAATATAATGTATAAAAAATACTTATAATCAATTCAATATTAATAATTCTGTGCAATATGCAAAACACGACATATAATTCAATATAATCAATAAACTAAATCTGAAATCTAAAGTCTAAAATTCTGCATGTAATTCAATAAAATAGTTAATGCCAAGTTGAATCAAGACTACTTATAACGTTATGCTAATAATCCAGTTTCTGTATTGCAAAGAATTTAATTTACAGTTTCATACTAAAGCATACATAGCGATACGATGTTCATAATTTCAATATGTTGCATCACATATTCTTAGGGTAGAGCTTGTAACTCAACATAATATTACATAACTACCAACTTAATACAATAATTAATGCAAGAATTAAAATAATAATTAAATTAAGTTAATAGACTAGTTAGAATATAATGCAGTACTTAGAGTGCAAATATTGTATATTGTAATTATAATGAAATATGATACAATGCTAATAGTTTGATACAATAGTTATTACAATGCCCGATACAATATTTTTGATATATAACCAGATTAGAATACTTAATATGTAGCTTGTAATTCAGTAAGATAGTAATACCATATGTATAGTTTGAGGTTGCGAGTATAATACTTATTGTGCAATATCTTATAGTGCATTTAAAATACAATACAATTTTTAATAATATTTGTAACAATACTGGGACTATTAAAAAGAAAGAATATAGTTATAATATGTAAATAGACAAGAATGCAACTGGAGTGTACAAAAATACAATTGTATTATGAAAACACTATGTAAACAGACAAGAATGCAACTGGAGTGTACAAGAATACATTTGTATTATGAAAACAGGAAAAAACCATTAACATTAGACAACCTGACATAGATCAGATCCATAACTGTGGAGAATGTCCATAATTTTTGAGAGTTTTCTGATAAGGTACTTCTGCTTAATTAAAAATTTACTAAATGCTAGTTGATTATCCACAGGGAAAGGAATGTGAAATTCCTCCGTTAACGGGCATGTAGTAATATAATGTTCAGGTATGCCTAGAGTTCCGCAGACACAATATTCACTATTTGCAATTCCATGCTTGTAAAAGTAGCTTGGAAATGGACCATGCCCCGAGATATATCTTATTAGTTGATGATTTGTTATCTGACGACATTGATCCACATACGTAATATGATTGTACGTTCGTCGACCAGTTTCATCAGTATCCCATTCTAGTTGCCATTGGGATATAACTTTTAAAAGAAGAGCTCGTTTTAAGTGAGATGTTGGCCACTTAAGAATCACTTCTTCAGCCTCGGCATCGGTATTTTCGGCAGCTGATTTGGCTAACTTATCTGCCAAAGTATTACCGTGATCCCCAGCATGGCCCTTAGTCCAAGCTAGCGTGATGTTATTTCCCTCTTGATTACGAAGTTCACATTGGATGTCCGAGATAAGCGAAGAAGAATGTCTGGGGTTTTGAATCGCTTGAAGCGACGAAAGACTATCAGTGATAATTATTGCCTCCATAGCACCACTTGTTTTACAGTGTTGAACTGCTTTGAGGATGGCTAGAGCCTCCGCTTGAAATACACTATTATTTCCATGGAGATGACCCAGCCACTGATAAATTGACTGACCATTATGAAAGGCTACAAGGGCACAGCCTGTCTGTTGATCTATTTTAGATCCATCAGTGTAATATTGAATGCTTGGGATAGGTGGCAGTGTTACGTCCTTAAGGAAAATCCGAAGTCCTGTTCCTTGAAGGACTGGATGCACATCCAAATGTTGTGAGGGTTGTTCATAGTGCAATGGTGTGAAAAGTTCATCAAATAGGATGAAAGGTTTTTTCAAAACCTTGACGGATTGTATTGCTGCTTCCTGCAGAATACGTAGATGAAGAGGTATCAGTCCCGCCATGACATTTAATGCACTGGATGAGGTAGTACGAAACGCCCTAGTTATCTGTAAGGCAAATTGACGCTGGAGACTTTGCAAGTGGCGCACTTTGCGACCCTGCATGGGTTCAGCCCATATAGCAGCCGCATAGGTGACCATTCTCTCGATAACGGTGAGATAAAGAACCTTTTGTATATAGGAACTAATTCCCCATCCACGACCCTGCATTTGACGCAATTTACATGCAATTATAACAGTTCGTCTCTTTAGTTCCAAAACATGCGGCATCCAGTTCAGTTTCTCGTCAAAGATAACGCCGAGAAATTTGAGCTGCGGTTTGATAGGTATACGTGTACCATGAATGGTGATTCGAGGCCGTCGAACCAAAGATCCTCCTTTTTTAGGGATTAATAAAATTTGCGATTTTGGTTCGGAAATTGTTAATTTAATTCTAGAACATAAGTTATAAAAGAGATCACAGGTTTCAATAGCATTTCTTTGCAACTCTTCTCGAGTTCGTCCTTGAATGATAAAAACTGTATCATCTGCATATGCATATGCCCGGGTATGTGCTGGCCAGTTTGCGGCAATAACAGAATTAAATGTTATATTCCATAAATCAGGGCCAGCACAAGAACCCTGCGGACAGCCTCTGTTTTGTTGTCTTGTAATAATGCCATGATTAGTGGAGTAGATAATTTTTCTTTCCGACAAGTAACTTTGAAATGCAAGAAATAAATTCTGAGGACAATCAGCTTGTCGAAGTGCCTCCAGTATTGCAGGCCACCACAGTGAGTCAAAAGCATTCTTAAGATCTATACTGATGAAAGCACTGTGGTGACCATTGTTGCGATTACGATGTATATCTTCTGTAATTTTTGATAATACTTGTAGGGTAGACCTACCTGGTCTAAAGCCATATTGGTGATCACTTAAAAAGTGAATTTTGTGAAGATAATGTTTTAAACGGTAGACAATTATTCTTTCATAAACTTTCCCCAGAGCAGATAATAGACATATAGGTCGATAAGATGTGGATAATTGCGGATCTTTGCCTTTTTTGAGAAAAAGAACCACTCTTCCAGCTTTGAAGATACGAGGAAATACACCATTAAGAAAAAACTTATTAAAATAATCACAGAAAAAGAAGATGTGGGAATTAATGATTACACGAATTATAGAATAGTCAATCCCGTCGGGGCCTGGGGCCCGTTTTTTTTGGAATACTTCGAAGAGTGGTTTTAATTTCTGTAATTGTAATCTGTGGATCATCCTCTGTGTTAGGAATAGAAGTTTGCTGCCTAATTGACAAGTGCTCTGGGGAGTCATCTGTAATATCATCTTGAGGAAGAACTGATGCTAGAATATCATTAATAGTATTTTCTATTGGGCTAGACCCAGCAAGTGATGATTCTGAAAGATACGTTGATGCAGGCTGGAAAAGCTTATCTCGAGCGATCTTATAGGGTAAGCCAAATATTTCTCTATTTTATGTGCAGTATTTTCTCCAAGCTTCTATTTTGCTCTGCATAATCATCCGTTTATACAGAGCACGCTCTCTTTGAAAAACTTGAAGAGTATTAGATGTTATTCCATTGCGTCGTTCAGATTTTAATCGTCGCCTAAGCGTACGACACTTCCGCTGCTGTATGCGAAGATCAGAGTTCCACCAATGTAAAGTATGGAGCTGCTTGGTAGTTCGCTTTGGAAGTATTTCGTGACAAATATCTTGAAGATTTTGCATTAAGGACTCTGAAAAACGTTCAATATCTTCAGATATGGTTAAAGAGTTGATTTGGTGACGAAGACGATTAAGAGTTCCACGAACTTTTCGACTAAACTGATTAATTTTCCTGCCAGGAAGATTATAACGAGGTAAGATAGGTAAAGAACTATGTTATGTTATTTCAAAAGTGATATATTTATGGTCAGATAATGAAATCTCATCTCTGACCGTCCAATTACTTGTTAAGTGAGAGGTATTGGTGGATGTAAAGGTCAGGTCCGGCCAACCCACAGCATATAGTCTGTCGAAAGTAGGAATTGTATTCGTGGCATTGAGTAATACATAATTTTTAGAAGATAAGAAGTCTTCTAACAGACAGCCTTTGGGGTCTGTTGTTCGATAACCCCAAGCAACAGAGTGAGCGTTAAAATCGCCGCTGATAATCTGATGTTTATTACCAAGAACTCTTGTATAGTGTTCCAGGAAAGAGATTGTAGTGCTGATATCATCTGAGGGACTGGAGTAGATCGAAAATAATGCTATAGTAAAATTTTCTAATTCTAATAAAAGTGCTACTTGATCTTTAGTAATAGTAATAATTGATGGAGAGAATTGAGGGTTACAATTAATTATTGCTGAGCGTGGAGGATCTTCTGAATTTTCTTGATGATATACAGTCCATAATAAAGGAAAACCAACCACTTTGCCATGTCTAGTATATGGCTCTTGAACGAGAAGAAAATCAATTTTGTTGCTTAACGCAAACTCTATTGCCTGGGCAGTTGCAACTTGAGCTTTCTGAAGATTAATTTGCAAGAATTTGATGTTAGGAACAGAATTACATGAAACATTATACTGGGCATCTCTACTCATAGGTGGTGATGCTTCGGATTCTGTCAATATTACTTTGGTAGCAGTAACAGGTGTTGGAGTTTGCTGCGTGGTCAATCGGGACTTGATATCTGCTGCCGTTGTTATAATCGATGCAATTGATGCATGCTGCTGTATCGGCATCGGCCGAACAGTCCTTGGTATCGTGTTGTCCAGCACACAATGCGCAATAGTGGACGCTGCGGCAGTCTTTTTGCAGGTGCCCAAAACGTTGGCACTTGAAACATCTTTTGACATTAAAGTGCTCAGTGATAAGGTGGCCTTGCCAGCCGATGTAGATGCGAGGGTTGCACATGAAGGTTTGATATGCCCTTGGGCTGCACTCGGCAACCCACTTGACATTGCGTCGCTGCTTTAGACGAAATATAAGTTTAACTTCGTCACTAGTGAGGCCAAAGTCTTCTTGTATGGTAAGCTGTAAATCCTCCTGTGTCAGATCTGGGGATAAATTATGAATTGCAATAAGGGGTTTTTTTGTTGTGGGATTCTTTACGTTAACAAATGTAGCTGCGCGATCAGACGTTAAAGTAGCTGCTAATTTTTTCCGATCTTCTTCCGACTGGCAGACCACCGCCAATCCACCCCGTTGGATAGGTTTGATCCGTTTAACTTGGACTCCAAGTTTCGGCAAAGGAAATTCTCGGGAAAGTTTATCTCTAAGCTTCCTGCTAGTTGTGTTCTCTTTTGGATATATTAGTAAAGTAGGTGTAAGAACTGACGGAAGGGATTGCTGTAATGCAGATGCGTAAGAGTGTCCAGGAGCTGGAGAAGGCAAAGCAGGGGGATTTGGAACTAAAGGAACTTGCTGCAGAGATGAAATAATAGGTGGGTTATGAATAACTTCACAGCAGACCACTGTTGATGTATTCACCTCAGCCTCAACTGTGGCTGGTTTCGGGTTGTAATCCGGGCCCTGAAGAGCCAATTGCCGTAACGCATCCAATGAATGGAGCAATTTTTCTCGTGGTTCGAAAGGAAGTGTATACTTTCCTCCTCGATAGAGAGTTGCAATGGCACGAATATGATCGTATAACAAATTAACTTTGTCACTATAATTGTTATCAGTTGCAAGCAATGCAGTAGGATCAAAGTTGTCATTCACTGGATCATCCGTAAACGAAACTGATTGTTGAGGCATAGCGATGCGTGAATATTACATAAGCTCACACTAGGTAATTAATTTCCCATAAGAAACAGACTGGTATAATATAATTACAAATGACGTTAATATGCTTTATATCAGTAAAACATAATGAATGTTCAATATAAACAGAGAAATAATATATTATTATATAAAATAATATATAATCAATCAAAAATATGTATACGATATGTAAAGGCACACAGAAAAGGCTCAGAAAGATATAACACAGTTAAAATAACAGTAAACTGTTTTAAAAACTATGGAGAATACACTGTAAGGAGTTTGTCGAAATTGCACTCGACGACGTGAAGGAGTTGTGTCGAAATTCACAATGTTTCGACAAAATCAAGTATCATGTTTAAACTAGTATTCCGAGCCCAATGAACAGACCCTTTGGTGTTACTAGCATATTTTATAAAGTTTCAGACAGCAATCAGAAAATTAAGTTTATTTGGGTCCAGATTTTAGCTAGGTTCCAGAAAAGGTTAGTCTTAAGATACTAATATCGAAGATAATGCAGTTATAGCCATATTGAAAATATAATAGTATATGAAGAACTTACCAATTTGCCGAAAACCCGGTAATCCTAAGTGCATTAATTACGAAGATATTGATTTTTGAAAAGAAATCACAGATTTCTGGACTTAGAATTTTTTCGACGGACTTCTTAAGCCTAGTACGGCAACCACGTGGTGGCCAGGCGGCACCCTTCCATTACAAGGACGGCATATGAGGTGAACAAAATTATTGAACACACTTTTTCACAAATTTTTTGAAAACTACGATGCACACATACTAATGCGATGTATCCTTGGATTCAGCTCACATTCACGCACAATTTGATTTATCACACGCACTTCGCACTGTGAAACTTCCACTTGAAAAATCGAAAAATAGCAGGAGCGCAACGCAGCGTGGTCTTCACAGGTCGACTGTCCAAACCGGCTCACACAGTTCCTGATATAGTGACCGAACTCCTGGCAGTTGTAACAGCGTATGATCCTAATGTACGGACGGAGAGGACAAGACTCAAAACCCACTAAAAGACGGCCTAGCTTAACTAGGCGTTCTGCTGACTTAGGGTCTATGTCTGTCACCCAGTTTTTTCCTTCCGCTTTGCCCGGAACTGCTTGCTCGTATTTGAAAAGCACTGGGATTGAAATTGGGCTGTTGGTCTACAAGTGCTGCTGTTAGATCTTCTTTTCCTAGATTCTCAGGTACTCCAAAAATAATTACACTTTCCCTTCATGGCTTGGGCTCCCGAAATTCAAGTGTCTCTAGTAGTGCTGGCCTGTCCTCGATTGCCTGTTTCAGGCGTAGCAGGTGGGCTTTTTCTCGACACCGGATGAGAAGCTCTCTGGACCTCGTGGGCCGAATCTGCACTAAAGTGATCCCTAGCTGGGAGGGTTTCAAATCTGCCGAAAGTTGAGCTTTAATCCCTTCGGGTGTCCGTGTGGAGTTCTTTGACCTTAATAATAGAACGTGCTCCGATAGAACTGGAGGAGATCTTGAAGGTGGTGAAGTTTTCCGCTTCTTTCTTGTCACCTCAGTGAAGGGATATTCTTTTGTGGACTGTTCTTCTGGGGCTGAGGATTCCACTGCTTGATAAGACTCGGAATGTTGAGGATCCTCGTGAGGTGGCTGTAAACTTTGTGCGAGTTGCTGTTGTTGCAGAGCCAAGACTTCTCTGTAGCTGGGCGAGATAAATCTCTTGTTCCGTTAACGTTATGCGAACGGTGTTCACAAAAGATGTAAATTGCTTTCTTTCAGAAGTGTTTAGTCTGCGAGATTCCTTTGCTTGTAAGATGAATAACTAGAGTTGGTTACAGATGTGGTTAATTGCTTCCAACCTGGAGTTAGGTGTCGATGTGCTAGCAGCACCTTTAACAGAAGGGGGAGAATGTTGAATATTATGCTCCGTGCCGGCTGGTGATGGGGGAGTATTCGAAGGCATAGTAAGTAAGAGAAGATGTAGATGCTTTCAGAGCATAAAAAACGAATGATGAGATGAATGAGGGATACACATGCACCTGCAATATTCCAGGAATGCTGAGTTTACACGATAGCACTGTAAGGAAAGGTAGCGGAACACAATGCACACACTTCACAACGCTAAACTTGAATGAGGAGATGCACGATCAGATCGCATGCACTTGGGCTAGAGTAGTAAGTATGTACCGTAGCAATATTAGATTAGATAGTTGCGAGAACACAATGCGTGCACTTTCACGACACTAAAGTGAATGAGGTGATGTATAATGCAACCTCATAAGCTAATAGACTTTCTTGTATATTGAGTATGGGCTGTAGCACTATAAGTGGAAAATATATATATATATATATATATATATATATATTTGTTTTATATAAATGTGACGCACACACTTTAACCTTATATACTAAACAGTTCTATGTAAGCACACAGTGATAATCACTCGCACTATTACACAGCACTGAGTAATAACAAAATGACTACTAGAACACGATGCACACACTTTCTAGGACTAAACTCGAATGAGAAGATGCGCAATCACGTAAACTGACAGTAACGTATGCACTATAGCACTATAAGATGGGATAACTGCAAGAACACTATACTTTCACAGCACTGAAAATTTGATTAGGAGATGTATGAAGATATGTCATAAATAAATTATCTTGCATAAATATTGAGTTTGCGCTGTAGCACTATGAGAGAAAAGATTTAAAAAAAAAAAAAAAAAAAAAAAAAGAGCCATAACATGTGCACACATTCACGGTAAGCACTGAATAAAAATTACGCACTCTGTACACTGTAACGCAGCGCTGTGTAAAAAAAAAAAAGAAAAAAAAAGATGAATACTTGAGCACAATACACGCACTTTTCACTGCCCTAAGTAAGTACTGAATAATCTTCACACGCACAATATCAAAACACTGAATAATATGATGAATACTGGAGCTCTTCGTAGCATTAAACTTGAATGAGGAGATGTACAATCAAATCGCACACACTGCCGATAAGTACCGTAAGTAAGTACCGTACTGCGAGAACACGATGCACAAACTTCCGGTATTAATAATGAATAAGGAGATGTATGGTGAAATCTCAAAAATCTTCTTTACATATATTGAGTATGTGCTATAGCACTAGTTCGGACTGGGGTATTTAAGAGGTAAATACTTCGTAAGCGTTAAAATCTCTTTCAAAATAAGCAATGCACACACTTTCACAGATATGAACTTGAATGAGGAATTGCAATAAGCAATGCACATACTTTCACAGATATGAACTTGAATGAGGAATTGCAATAAGCTATGCACACACTTTCACAGTTATGAACTTGGATGAGGAATTGCACTGTAGCACTAATAAAGGAAAGTACTGCTTGAGCTGAATGCAAACACGCAGTTGGCACGAATGATGCGTAGTACTAATAAAAAAAAAAAATCAAATACACTGACAGTCGTAAGATGATTACTACTCTTATGTGGCCAAAGATGACGGTTGACAATCTTTTCCTTCTTGTTTTGAAGAAAAAAATATATATATAAAATAAAAGCGATTTTGGAAGGGGTGGATTTAGAGTAGTATTCGATTACAAGCGCACCCCTGCGCTGCCTGTGTCCGAGAATGAGAGGAGGGGAGAATGCTAAAGTTCCTTTTTCTTATCAGCAGAAGGAAGGAGGGTCGGGTAATCGCGTTACTGTGTTAAAGTAACAAAGGTCAGGAACACAAGCTGGAACAGTAATACTTAGAAAATTAATTAAATAATCAGTGAATAATTATGAAACTTACACTACTGAAGTCGTAGTGCTTTTCTGTAACTGCAGATACAAAAAAAAAAATCTCTTGTAAGCCTGAATATTCCGTTCACCGTGAAGCAAAATGTGGGAGCAAAATTCATACGACTTCTTATCTCTGCGTATAGACGCGCTCCTGTAGAAGAGTGAGTAGGACTTCTACAGCCACTGTTGAATTCTCGGTTTTATCAGCATAGCTACTAGTTGTGCATGTTTTGTCTTTTTTCATTGGCTGGCACTTAGTCAATTGAAGCTTGGCCACCTTTAAGACCGAGAGTGGTGGCCAATTTATTGTGGAAGCACCTAATAGGTGGGGCACTGTTCCCGCCTATGAAGGGACGGTCAATTACAGCCATGCCTTCTCCGAGATTCAAACCGGGGGCCTTCAGTATCACAGTATACTCCCCTAACCACTGTACTGTCTGGGCGGCACGATGAATATTCTTACATGTAATTTCAATATTATTTTTGTTGTCTCTTAGATAATTTGCGAATAGTGTACTAATTATTTCTATTTATTTCCGATTGTATTAATTAAATATGGATTTAGGTTATTTGATTGTTTCTGAAACAGCGTCTGTGAATTTTAATTTGGGCTATTTACTGTTACAGAAAAAGTAAATCCTTTTATACAAAGTTATACTTCAAATTAATGCTTTTAAAATAATGTCTGAGAAGTATTCTGTTACCCTACAAATGATATTTACATTTTTTTTTTTTTTATTTCGAAAGAAGGAGGAATACCAAAAGCAAAAGTGTAATTACTTAAATGTGAATGGATTTAGGACATTTGTTGATTCCGTGCTTCTTTATTCATGTCATGCAAGAATTAAATGCCATTAAACACTAGAGTCATTTTAGATTACTAATGTTCCAAAAATGCATTTACTTTAATGCCAAGCATATTTCCGTTTCAATAAATGTTTCAGCTTCTAGAGGTGAGATTAATGATGCAGACCTCACATCCATTCATTTCCATCTGATAAGGAGAGTTTCACACGCGATTCAGCAATCAAGACACAAGTGTCAGTTCTTTCCAAACTTGTAAACAATCTTACGCATATGCGAGAATTTTTAGTAAAAATATACGTAAATTATGTCACGTATACAAATAAGGAGTCTAACATATAAAGTATGATACTTGCATTATATGTCAAATGTGTCCGTAACTTCATTCACTTTTATATAAAATAAATATGATTTAAAAAATATTCAAAAATTCAGTCTCTCATTAAACGGTTGTGTCTGCGTACCCATATTGGATGCAGTGCCAAATCTAAAATAATAAAACTGCTTATAGGATCCCTCCTATTTACAAGAATACTGAAACTATTAAAAAGTGACCAATTTGTTGATAATTTCAGTACTCTCCTAGGGATTATTGTCTTGGTTACTAGCAGTTCTAGGGAACTGGCACACATTTCCATTCTGTTGGTTGAAATCAATATTATCCTATTGTTACTTCTTTGTTTTTTGCATTATTGCCTTTGTTTACAATATCCACAAGACGTGGAGATAAGAAAATTACGTGAACCACGTAAACTTAGATGAAGTGGACAATCCAAATTTTTGTATAATTTTTGAAAAAGTATCATTAGTGTGATAGAAATTGAATTAAAAAGTTTAACTTCTTTGTAATCAAGGCAAGTTTTTGAAATTCTTTCAGTTGCACAAAGTAAAAGTAGTATTCAAATCTAATTAGAGAATTAAAAGAATCTGAAAATTGGACACTACGAGTAAATGATTTACAGTAATTCGAAATGTAAATTCGATACCTGTATTTAAACTAAATTCTACTTTATTTTATGTAAGGACTTTAAATGTTATTGCTTGCTTAGATCTTTTATAGATTGAAAGACACTTTATTTGTAAGTTACCAAGAAAAGATAACCAAAAATTAAAATACAAAATCTATTTAGTTTTCTAACAAGAAAATTTTTGTTTAATTTTACAAACCGTTTTCTCGTGGGACAGAAATTAAATTCATAGTTTCATACATTTTATTTACAGTGTTACGATATGTTTATTTATTGTTTTAATTAATGAAGAAAAATAACCTTTGATATTTTTCTGCTATATATATAGTATATAAATTAAGAACATATATAGAAACTGAAAACTGGTCTACTAACAAACAGTTTTCTATAATTCAAAATATTGATGTAATTGACATTTTTTTCACTTGAATGGTTAAATATGGTTGCATTTACTTAATAGTTTTACTGTCTAATTCTGATAGTAAATTATACAGTAAAGTATTTCTCATCTACGCACATTTTCGCTATTTGTTAGTACTAAATTAGACAAGTTTCTACTGAATCATAAAAAAGGTATACAGCTTAAGCACTTCGTTTTATGGCAAAATTAAACAATTTTCTATAATCTTTTGAAGGTTTTTCCGCCTAGAAAGATCTTTCAACGCTTTCCAAAGAATATATTTAGAATTACCCTGAGAAACCATCTCACGAGTATATTTTTAAGTGAAATGAAAATTTCTTTTAATAATTTCATTATCTGATTATTAGTAAACTTTTCAAATTAGTTCGTAATTTCTAACTTGTATATAATTACTATTCATTTTTCTTAAATATTTGGCGATTAGTCAGATAAATTTTCTCTGGTAAGGAATTTTACTTTTTCGTAATTTATTTTACATTCTCTTTGGTTTAGAAATAATCTAATGAATAATTTAATTAAATTCGGATAGGCTTGTAAATACTTGTTTCCTCTCATTAAGCGAATTAAAGTTCAATAATGAATTAATTTAGAATCTTTATCATCTTTCGTTATCATTAACTCATTTCAACATTAATGAAAGTTTTTGTTACGTAAATACTTTAATATACCGAATAATGGGTTTCCTTTTCCGATTTCTAGCTACCATTAGTCTACTTTACTTAATATTTATATATTATAAATATGTATAACTTTCAGCCAGCTGTTGATTCTCTTCATTTGAGTTATACTGCTGTTAAATGAGTAGAAATCCATTTGATACTTCATGCGTCAGAAGTTCTGGAGTTATCTGTCAAAATACGTACAGATTATCTGAAAGATATTTCAAACTGTTCTAAAATAACTGGAGGTTAAGTTGTTGCACGTTTTCTCATTAATTTCTGACTTTAATAATAATTAAATTTTTCCGTTGAGCAGAATTTAGAGCTCTCTGTAAAATAAAATACCTTGCATTTCCTATAATGGAAATGAAATATTAATTTTGTGTTCTTGGGGAAGGAACAGATCAAGAGGAGTTTTATAATGATGTTTCAAAATAAAATACAGCAGTTTCAGAATATCAATTGATCATTAGAAGTTCTTAATTAAATACAATTATTTATTATTATGGACACACAGTATCATCATATTATTATTGCCTGCATACGGATTCGTAGTAGATTGAACGCACACAAGTCCGATGGTTGGTTAATAAAATTTATTTTATCCAAATAAACACTTAAATGTTATGGAATTTTCTGAAGAAATACTTGTACAGTTGTCACAGTATCACACAGTACAATCAGTAGTTACGCTTTAAACCTACTACAAACGCTAAACACTACGCATTGCAAGGCGCATCTAAAGAGAAAGCTAACTCGGGTATATTTCACTTCACGCGGAACTAACGACTCGCACAACAATAACTAAGCAAATGAGAGGATATCTCTTCGGCCTTAAATAGCTTTTAAGCAGCTGCCGAGATATTTCTACTATTTGCTGCTTCTCAAAATTACTGGAAAACAATATGAGGGTAGAATTAATGTTACAGCTAACATAGTGGTCAATTACATTTATTAAATTTCAATGCATATTAAGATGATACAGGGACCGGACAAAAATGTCACCGAATGGCCGATAAATTTGTCGGCTTTTGCAATTTGCGAATTTGACGACAAATAAGTCTCCAAAACAATTGCCAGATTCGCGATATCTTACCAAGTTACCGAGATACTCATTTATTCGATGTCAAATGCAATTGTCCCTGTATTCTTACTTTTCCGGCATAGCTTCTCTTCAGAGTTTCCATGTTACAAAAGAAGTACAACAATTTTACTTATAATTTTACTAAAATTACCTATATAAGTACGAAATTCGCAACAATGCACTATTTTTTAAAGGCAATTTGTTTAACGGCCAAATTCTAAAGATAGTATCAAAAAGGTGTTGACAACGCAGGACTGCGAATAGAGGTAATTTAATTACGTGATGCGTGAAAGTAAACAGGAGCTAAGTTTGCAAATAGCATATTATAAAATTCATGTGAAACTGCATTCAATATCATATTATTGCTATTCCTTTAAAGAGAGTATTGAAGGAAGTTTATGTTACTTACTTTGCCTGCAATAGAAGGCTGTAACATTTTCGGTGTTATTTCTCACAGTTCATCATACCGAAGTCCAAGTCTCGCAAAGTCATCATATCGAAATCATTTTCAGTCTTACATATCCATCTGCTTATTGTCAAAATGTCCGCTGGATTTTCCTGTCATTATCTTGACATCCTATGAAAAGTAACATCCTGCGTTTCTTGAACATCTTTCCCATCTTCTTCCTTTTCCTAATCATAAAACAAAGCTGTTTCTTTCTCTGGTTTTGACTGTTGCCAGCGAGATATTTCTTCTTATGAGTAAAATGCTAACTATATGCCTTGAGCTATAGACCAGATTTTCAAGTACGTTTGTTTGAGAATTCTATATTCTCTCTATAGCTGCTGATCAAAATCCTGTATGTTGGAATTGAGTGCTCCGGAGCGTGTTCTTCGCCAGCAGCAGCCAGTGTATTTTCCGAGGAGGTGGAGACGCAATGTGAATTCTTCTGAAAACCAAAATGTAATATCAGACCAGTTACTAATGCCGATATGGTCTCTGTCAATGCCTACTGGGTCATTTTAGATGACTTCTCGTTTTCTGGTCATGCACCCGATGCCTTCGGTGCCTCCGGGTCACCCGATGTCTTCGATGCCTTTTTCTCGGCAGTGAAATATGTTTGGAATTTTATGTTATGAAATCACGCATTTATCACTCATTGTCTTTATTAACTTTGTAGTTACAGTATCTAATTGCAATGCCCCATTTTGGTAATCGGCGTTCTTCACTTACGGCTAAATGGCGGCTTTCAGATTCACTTATTTGTAACAATCAAATAAAATTTGTTGTATTACCTGGGACAGGTGAAATTTTGCATTATACAAAAGAAAATACAGTTAACTTTTTACGCAAATGGATGTTATTAAGATTAATGTAATTTAAAACATTTATATAAATCTATTCCAATGTCGCACATGAATGATCTAGGGATTGAACTTCATTAATTGTTACCTATGACCAAGAGATTCTAGAGATTCTATATCCTAGAATTTATTTAAAATTTAAAAATGAATTAACAGCAAATTATTCTATACTAGTGATTGTTTTACCTTAAGTCATTCTCAAAACATATATCACAAATGATCCTTATTCTCAACCAACACTGTTTACCAGCAGCCTCCATGGCTACCAATGAGCTTCGATTTAATTTTAGTTTAAAAAGCTGCTTATAGTTTACGCCACATAGATAATGATTGTCCAACAATAACCAGCAACAATTGTGACCATAAACTTGCAGTGTTATCAGTGGGTAAATGCTTTGATAGGCACTTTTGGTACCGAATTGTATTTAAATTTACTGCAATGTCCTACACCAATGACCTATGTGCTTTCCGCCAGCGAGCGGCTACTTGTAAGTTACCAATGACAAACAACTTTAAGCAACACCAGTAGGCTTCGATTAAATACTGTAACTGCATCCTGTTGATCCACTGATTAACCAACATTTGTGGTCAACATAAGTCACTGTTGAGCAATGCACCACTTCCAAATGTTTTCAGAGCCACCGATGTCCTTCAGTTTAATGTTCTAAAAATATATCACAATTTATTGCATTGTTCTACTTTGGTAACTACAAAGCCATACATGTACATTTTCAAAATTCAAATTTTAAAGTTTCACAATTAAACGTAAAAGTAATACACTTTATCCTAATCTCATAACTAAACTCCTTAATAAATGTTTAAATAGTAATACTTAGTTTTACACATTCATCAATACATGCAAAGAGGAGGTAATGCGTACTTACACGAGCAAACTTCGGAATTCTGAAAAATCAAAAATCATTTTCTCCAACACGCTAGGTATCAGTTCTTAACAATTTCTGTATATCACTCCGTGGACCTGAACTGCACCCACGGTTGCCATACGTTTTGTCACAAATAGGTACAGAAACTGAACTCAGACGAAGTTTCATAAATAGGAAAGAAGATATTCCAAAAGGAAGATATTCCAAAGTTTCTTAAATGTCTGTAAAGGTGGAAGATTTAATCATCGTCGGACAGGAACATTTATTGCTCATTCATTTCTAAAATGGCTGTAAACCTGGAGCACTCTTTCCGTGTTAGACAGAGACCTCTCCTCTCAGTCAGTTCTTAAATATATATAAAACTAAAACGCTTCATTCATGTAGGACAGGAACATTTATCACTCAGTCATTTCTTAAATGTCTGTAAAACTGCAATACTTCACTATAGTCGGACGGGAACCATTTTTGCTCTCATTTCTAAAATGTTCATAAACGTGGATCACTTCCTTAATGTAGGGCAGGAGTAATGTGATCGTCTAGGGCAGGAGTCTGTCTCTCAGTCAACTCTTACGTTCCTACCTCTCTTTTTCCTTCCTCATCCAAATAAAAAGCAAAAATCTCCCTATTTCCGACAATATTCTTAATGTTTAAATCCTGACCTAATTATTCTTTAAAACCCATCTTCATATGCAACCACGCCTTATTTGATCTCAATAGTCAATCTCAGCTAAACATAACTTTTTGAAAACAATTATAGCTATGCAATAATTAAATTTATGGACCACACATTTTTTCTTGTTTTGTTCCAACAGAAGACGACTAACTTATTTTTCTCTTCTTGGAATGGGACACCATGGAAAGGCTTACTTTACACAATACGTCTCTCAAGAAAAGAATAGGTCTAGTAGGCAGTCTATCTACCTTTTATTTCCTTTGCAGTTTAAGTGTTATTTAAACAATAAATGTAAAGTCGTTTTTTTTTTTTTTTTTTTTTCAAATCTACCGACATCATCACCGACCTAATACCTATACCTCCTGTTATGTATTAATTGCTATTATTTTCAAGCTTAAGTTTTGCTTACTATTTCAGTTTTGATCTGTAATTCAAGTTCTAATTTTTTTTTTTTTTTTTTTTTTTTTTTTTTTTTTTTTTTTTTTTTCTTTGTTTAAAGTTGGTTGTAAGTTTAAACTGAAACTTTTGTAAACTTTAAATTTAGGTTTGGTTGCTTTAAAAGTTTTCTTGAGTTGAAGGTGATAAATTTTAATTTGAGTTTAGGGACTTAAGATTTTTTGGTTTTTGTATCTTGTTGTTTGACCCTTAAGGTTGTTTAACTTTTAACTCTAATTATTTTAAAGCCTTGTTACTGCACTTTTGGTGTGTTAAATTTTTCTTGACTTAAGGTAACTTAATTTTTATCCCTCCTTCTATTAAAGTTAATTGAATTCATATTTTCTGACTGGTGGTAAGGTAAATCAATTGTAATTGTAACTCAGTCTGGATAATAAGTGTGTATACTTAAAATGCTGCTGAAGAAACAATTTATATAGTGCTGACATTTTTTTATAAATTATATTATTGTGTAATTAGTAGTTTAATTTTTAACTTCCTAAAGTCATTTGTGTTGACTTGGTTCTGAAAGCTTTCACACTCCAACCATCGGCTTGGAATTCATTTTCGGAAACCTTTATCAGAGGATTACTGCACCCCGAAAATTCTTTCGCCCACACGAAAAACCATATGTGCGGCTGACGTGTTGGATGTATACACCATCTGGAGTTTCCCGAAAAGAGGACCCTGTTTTGCTGGACAGGCGAGCAGGGAAAGGTTCTACAGCGTATTTTGCATGGAGGTAGGAAAGGGAGGAGGGGCCAACCCGCGCTGAAAGTGAAGCACTGCTTTGAAGCTTGGGTCACCAGACGGGGTGTTCTTTGTTTACATTCAGAAGCTCGCTTGACAAGATTCTGATAGTATTTCGACACACGACAGTTACATAGAAATCGAAAAAGGGACACTTTCGCATGAAAGAAACATTCATAGTGTGATGGATAATAGCAATTTGTATAGTTTAGTGACATTTACGCAAAAATCACATCTTGGTTATTTTTCGATAACTAACAACAGCGCGATTTTGATTATGAATTTGTTTTATAAAATTCTAAGCTGATGCATTACAAAAATATAGATTTTAAGAAAAATGGTATGCTTAAAGAATGAAAAATACCTTACGGTACATTTAAAATTGTATACGTCTTTCGATACCCTTGATAGAGTATTCGCTACTTCTATTTTATTTTCCAAACGTCAAAATGTTTTAAATAAAACAAATTTTTTTCACATCCATATATTATTGTAACATGTACCTTTTAAAAATTTTTAGAGGAGAGGCTTTACTGCTGCTCATTTTAAACCCATCGTTTAATTTTATATATCTGAAAAATAATCACCTTGGGCTTACACGTTTTATAAATATAAAATTATGTATGTTAAAATATTTGTAATTAGGCACATAGGTTAGATTACGTTTTTATTAAACAGAGTAACGCATGCAAGGGCTATCTGCCTAAAGAGAGAGATGCCATCGTGGAGGAATTTTGAAGAAACACTGACCTTTGAGTGGTATTAAAAATAATACCTATAATTTTCATTCAAATTATATTCATATATATTTTTTATGTAAAACTTTCGGGTGTATGCTAAATTAGTGTAAATTACTTTACACGAAAAAAATAGTGAATGCACAGAAATTAAAGATTTGCACATGCCGGAAATGAAAAAGAGGAAATATGTATGGGTATTTATGCATGTGCTTGCAAAAAGCATGTGTCTGCCTTTGACAAAATACTTAAATATTCATTAAATTATTTATAAATATATTTGAAATGAAGAATTAATTCAATTATAAACAACTGTGAAAGTACTGTGAAGAATCTAATTATTAAATGTATCTAATTTATAATGATTATAAATGTTATCTAAATATATAATAACCTTAATATTGAATTGTAAACATAAATTGAAATCCTGTTGACAAATACGTTATAAAACTATTTAAGCAAGAATTGTTCGTATTGGAAAGCAATCTGTTAAAAGGTATTGTAATGCAAATGCTATGAGATGCGCACTTAAGAACGTAATAAAGAGTTTTGGAATATGTATTGTTGAAATGAAGGGTAAAAAAAAATCTGATAAGTATAATTAAAAGAATTATTCCCCTTACATTTTATAATAACTCAGTTACAAGTTTTAAATAATACTTAAAAAAAAACTTATTTTATTCCCTTTCAGAAATGTTCAGAGAAAGTCAAGTACAATTTAAAGTATTTCGCTAATTCCTAATAATTCTCTAATTTAAAATGAACCGAATAGAGCATTAATTATAAATTGACTTACATTTTTCGATTTAAAAGATGCCTCAGAAGCCAAGAAATCATGTCATATTTAAGAAAGTATTTTAGGAAGAAGCTCTATAAATAGAAAAGAAATAATGCATAATTTTAATATTAATAATGCAATAAACTTTGATCTTAATTTTTGTACCTTAACCGAATAAAATCGAATTACCTTAATTTTTTTCTAATGTAATTAACGAAAACTTGTGAAAATATTTCATTCAAATTAAACCATTCTGAGCAAACTGTCCTGTGAAAAGTATAGCATTTATTTCCGTTCAGAATGAAATGTTGTTTAAAAATATGTTGTTTTCACATACTTAGGACTCTGAAGTGTTGTAGAAAAAGAAAATATATACATTTATATGTATATTTACGACGTAATTACAAAATATTTACATCCGAACGCGTCAAATCCCATAGAACTCAATGGTAAATGACCCAATGTTTTGGTCACCACGTAGGGATCGCCGGTGCTTCAGAGCAGGGTACGGGAGAAACTTGTTTAAGGCGACTCCATCTTACTTCCTACCTCCATGGTATTTTGAGGAGGGGGAAATAATCGTTGGGTAGGAAGCTCTACATGGTCGACTTGGACCTCGATGCGAGGCTACATTATCACCCCTTGTTTTCGTCTGCGGAGATTTTTGACACATTGGTGTGCCCTTGGAGGCCGAATGATTGAATTGAGCTAACTGGCTGTTCTCGTAGTTGGGAAATCCCTTTCCGTGAAGATTTCTTTGTTTGGGTTGCTGGACTTGGCTTCCTGCTGATCATCTTCTACGCCAAATTTTCAGAAAACGCTCCAGCTATTAAAGTGGGTGCGCAGTGTTTTCGCGAGGGAAGAGGAGGAAAAGAGTTTTCGATTACACGCTTTTTTTTCTGACGGAGCCAAGGAGACTTTCTCGAAGAAAAGGAACGAGAGATGACTTCTAAGATGCAGAGCGGAGACCAGCAGTCGGGAGTTCCTGGTCAGATGAACGATTAGACTACCTACACAGAAGGAAGGCATATTGAATCAACTATCTACCGGTTGGAAGCGGCTGTGGGGTGGAAAGCCTGGCTTCCGAAAGGGTTGCACATTATTAATTCTCATATTGTTTTTTTTTTTTTTTTTTTTTTCCTTACAGAAGTATCTACGAAACGTTAATTGTTATTACCTGCATTGTGACAGTGTCCATCTGAGTTTTTCGCCTGTATCAAGTACCCAGAATTTTGTTTGATGCCACCCAAACGGGAAAGGTGAATTGTTAAATTTGTAAAGAAGGTATGAAAACTTCAGTTGTTTCTTCAGATATAAGGATGACCGGTTGCCACTATTTTTAAAATGTAACTATATTCATACTATTTTCTCCTTAATAAACGTTAGATTGATTTTACCTACTTATCCTTGTAATTATTTTAATTATTTGACTTTGCACTGGACCATAGCTTTTGAACGGGTTATTGCCCGACATTATGTCAGACAACGCAACTTCCTGAAATTTTTTTTTTTTTTTTTTTTTTTTTTTTTTTTTTATGTTACACTATGATAACCACTCAAACTCCTATGTTATGTGATTGATACAATATTGGTTGAAATGTTTTTTGTTATGTTACCCATATACATACATTTACCTACCACATAATCTGGTATGAACATTGATAATAGTAATTACACAGAAATGATGTTCAGTAGTAAATAATACATATGAAATAATATTATGTGATATTGATATAACACTCCTTTGTTTAAAATATGCTTAATATTTCTTAACGTTTTTACATCTATATTCATTAAATTACTTGTGCATCAAATTTGATCAGAAATCTGAAATATTTTACATAATCAGTCCACATCAAATTATAAAAAAATTGTGCATGAGTTTTTAAAAAGGATGAAATATCGCTGAGAAATACATTTTTCATTAAATTTTACATAATTTTTATTAGCAAATTTTTACGAAAAGCCTAAAAATTTCTGCAAAAACTTATCAATATTACAATGCATGCATAGTTCTCTATGCATGCATCATATAAATGTAAAATGAAAGCAATTCGAAATGAAAGCAATTCCGGATCATATAAATGTAAAATGAAAGCAATTTGAAAAAAATTAAAACAAAACTAACATTTTAAATATTCAGAATTTCCAAAATCTTAAACACATGAAATCTAAATATGAAGGTATATTTCTAGTTGCATATTTGAAACTTGAATAATTGATTTACTAGCATTGTTATTTATTTTAGAGAATAAAAAAATGAAATTTCGTATTTTTTAAGAAAATTTGGGAATTTGAATATATTTTTTGTCCTAAAAGCAATCTTCCTCTTTCCAGCAGCCTTCTGCAACTAGCTTTACTCATTAAAGCGACAAACTGCATTCTCTCGTTCTCGTTTCGTTTCTTTTCGCATTCTCGTGGCTAAAGTATTCCTTTATTCACAATCTAGTACTTTAACGGCGTCTGTTCTCTTTCACAGCATCCGCAAATAGCTGGTAATTTTCCCTGAGGTTGCTACATAACAATTCGCTGTGTCTCCGCTGATTAACAGTTTTGATAGACAGCGGTATTCTTCTATTTAATTGTAACTTTAGAAATATACTTAACGGAATCCTTTCATCATTTTTATACCAGAATTGCCTTAGAGGAGCGTTTCTAAAATTTCTGGACCATCACATTACGGACATGTCATCAATATATAACCCACTAGCTTTGACAAGTGTCGCCCCTGATCGAAACATAACATATTTAATTGGTCTTCCAGGCTCCACGAGCATGACCGCGTCTGAGAGAAACGTGCCGCAAAATGATTATTAGAAACGTTATGGCAAGAAGCATCAGCATAACTTTCATCCAGTTACGAAGGCATCCAGTATAGATACCTCTGCTTCAGCTGCAAGAGTGAAATTTGCGCTTATTTGCATTGGCTTATCACCTCCAACGATAGATCTCGGAATGTTAAATGTGGCAAAATGTGATTAAATTTTCAAATTTAATAAATCCATCGTATAAGAAACTCAATGAATTAAAAACGATACTTAATAGCTGGAATCTGCGTTTCGTTTTGTAATAACATGTCTTACTGATAAATTAAAAAGCATTAGTTACTGTAGTTATTAAAATGACGTTTCTAAGTACAGAATGTCTTCTCTTTCTTTCTCTGTCATTTTATATTTCTCTTCATGAAAAGAAAATAATTCCCTTAATTAACCTGTTTAATTATCCCCTTTGTTAACCAGTACTTCACATGGCAAAATATAATTTAGTTTTCATATGTTTAACTCATCAGTTAAAGGATTGGATTATTAATCTAAATTTAATAAATCCATCCTTTAACAGATGAGTGAACTAAAAGGACACTTAATAGTTGGAATTTTCATATAATTTTATAAAACCTTTTTAGCTGATATAATTTAAAATGTATTAGCATATATTATTCTAATTATTGAAAAAGTGTTTCTAATCACGAAATACCTTCTTGACCATATTTTTCATTTCTTTGAAGACATGAAAGCAATTTCTCTAGCAGCGTTACATTAAATACATAATTCAGCATAGCAAGTAAAAAATAGAATTGAGGATTGATTGTGAAGAATCTGGTAATTTGTATTAGAAACAACAAATTCTACCTTTATGTTACGTGTCTGAGTGCATATATGTTTCCTTTTTTTTAGGTTTAAATGCCCAAATAAAAATAATGTTACTTTTATTTTTTTACCGTGTTTTGTTTCACTTATTGTCTGCAAAGAACATTCTATCCAATATATCCTCCCGATTCCTTCAGGGTAACCATTTTTATTTCTACTTCTCATTTATTTGTATTCTATTATATTTACTTCTATTACATATTTATCTTTCTATTTCTAGTTCTTATTAGCCATTTCTATTTCATGTTAGCCATTTCATGAATATTGTCACACAATTTTTATTTCTGATTATTAATGTCTTAGGTGTCTAACTTCGCAAAGCATTATATGTAAATCATTGTACTTGGTATAACGTAATAGTTGACTTGTTGCATTACAATAAATTATTTAGGTAGCATTTTACTATAACATAAACAACAGCTGACTGGCTGTTGTTTATATCAAATATAAGATGTTTCTGTTTATATATCAAATATAAGATGTTTCTGTTTATATATCAAATATAAGATGTTTCTGTTTATATATCAAATATAAGATGTTTCTGTTTATATATCAA
This sequence comes from Stegodyphus dumicola, assembly GCF_044657685.1. Classification (NCBI taxonomy): domain Eukaryota; kingdom Metazoa; phylum Arthropoda; class Arachnida; order Araneae; family Eresidae; genus Stegodyphus; species Stegodyphus dumicola. Next base: position 23,585,136 of record NC_140776.1, on the reverse strand, counting down.
ATATAAGATGTTTCTGTTTGTTTGCCCCGTTTATATTAAAATCCTAAAGACTCAAAAATTAAATTGTCATATTTTCATTAAGTTATCAAGATTATTTTAAATTCGTCCACCTTCACGAACACTGCAGCAATAATATTGCAAGAATGCTACGTAACCGATGTATGAATTAATGCACTCTTATATACACCTCATGTTTATAGATCTCGTGTATTATGAATACTCTTGAAGAAACATCAAATTCTTAAAGAACTTGATTTAGATACGATAACATGTGTTTTATTTATTTTTAATGTAGAATATGAGTCTAAAATATTGTGACTTGAATTTTTCCTTGATAAAAACCATAATATGATTTATAATAATTAACTTATGTGCTGTTATATATACTTCATATTTACAGGTTGCGTATTTATGAAAAGTCTGGAAAAAAGGTCAGATTCTAAAAGAACTTTATTTAGATCCGCGAACATGTGTTTTATTTATTTTTGATGTAGAATATGAGTCTAAAACACTGTCACTTAAATGTTCCCTTGATAATAACCAAAATGTATAATAATTAACTAATGCACTGTTTTATATACACTTCAGTTTTACAGGTTGTATGTATTATGAGTAGACTGGAAAAAAGGTCAGATTCTTAAAGAACTTTATTTATACATGAGAGAACATATATTTTATTTACTTTCAATGTAGAATATGAGTCTAAAACATTGTCTAAACAGAAAACAAACATTAAATTTTCCTTTGAAAAATTCTGCTATATGTTGCTTTAAAATTTTGTTATATGCTAGTTGAAGAAATCATCACTGAGTTTACGAATAAAAAATAATGATGCTAGCTTTTATATAAAGTTTTCGAAAAAAAAACCTTGATACAGAAACATACTTAAACTATGCATTGAAAATATACTATGTATTGAAAATACTCTCGATACAAAAATAAATTTGTTTTTCTAAATTCATTCATTCATAAATTTATTTGTTTATAGAATTTGTTTCCATAGTTTCTATAGTTCTGCAGCTTCCATTCGGCTCCTTTGGAAGTTGAACTGCAAGATATACGAATATGATCCCCAATGTATTCATTAAAACTTCTCATAAATATTCTTACTACAATTAATGGATAGTAATGGATAGCCTTAACAATGGATAGTAGCAGAATAATAGTTTTCGAGATAAAATGTATCGCATCCTGAATTTAAAAATATTGATGTTTTTCCAACATAAGGAAAACACTTCAGCTGTGCTAATACTGAGCATCGTATTCTTACTTTAATTCTTTGAAAACTTGCCTTGATTTAGGGTATTGTTTGCCGCGTCACCCTGCCGCATATTACGTCACTATTTTCTCTGCAATTTGTCTGCGCTGTGAAGTCCGTAGCCCAATCTCTGCTCAGAATTAACACAATAACTTTCCCACTATAGTTATAATATTATAAGAAAAGATAGGACTCATTACAGAGGTGTGGAGGCACTGCCATGTGACAATCTTAAATCCTCTTAAACTTTTGAACTTTCGAACTCTCTAACACAAATTCCATTGAATGCACAGCACTAATTATCTACAGCGGCTTGAATGAAGAATTTATATTTACGGCTTACAACTCCCCTAGCATCATAATTTCGACTCAGGACTTAGACATTTTAACTTTAACAAACTTTTCTATCATAATAGGCGGTGATTTTAACGCCAACATAGCACCTGGAATTCATGGATACTTTTATAGAACAAATGCTTCAACCAAAAAAATGGTTTCATTTTTAAAACCAACTTAAATTAAAGAATCTTAACTCAGCAAGATTTACAAAATCAACATCTTTGACAAAGTTGGACATCTCATTTTAAGAATCACCCCACTTCTCAAACTCTCTATATTACCACATGGCTTATGATGGGTGAATTCCACTCGGAAATTGGGAATCAGCCACTGACATGTAGGATCCTCGTAAAGTCCTCTCGGTGTCTCTGGCCACGAAGCTACACTCTTGTAGGATCCATTCTATTACTGTAGACCTGACCTCAGATGTAGAATCCACTGAACTGCTGATTTGGCTTCGTCTTTGATAGAATTCGGGAGGGTATGGACTTTCCTAGACTCGGCAGCTAGAACGGACACAGCCTCTCTGGCGGTTCTGGCAGCCCACCTACTCCGAACGATTCATCTCGAATCTGTATTGCTCTGTTACAGCCTCAGTCTGTAATAATCTGTTACAGTCTCAGTACAATAATGTGCGAGATATGTATATATTTGAAAAGCTGTATATACTTGCTCGAAGGAACGGAGCATAACTTTACAGGCAGAGTTTTAAGTATCTTTGCTCAAAGTTAATCTTAGGCCGAAGTTTCTAAGTATTAAGAGGGATAATAATAGTTCTCATATCAAAAGCAACGAATTTTATTCAATTCTGTTGCTGGTAATAAATATGCAATGTTCCATGATCTCTTCTGCAATTTTATGCAATGATTAACTGTATTTTCTTCAGTTTTTAATTTCTATAATGAAAAGAGAAAATAACCAATCTTTACACATTATCCTAAGCATTCAGTTAAAATTTTAGCCACTTACTTCTGCATAAAGGCTTAGACAAGCTTAGAAGTTTCCAATGTAATTTTAAATTACAAATGAGTAATCTATTTATCCACGCTTTAAGAAAAATTGCTTTATGCTTTAGCAGCCAATTTCTGCCTTCATGGAGCAACGATAACACATTAAACTCGCATTCGAGAAGTCAGGTTCGAGTCCCTGCGAAGGCATTGCATATTTTTCATGATTCATGCTTCCAAATAACCTAATTACACTACAAATGGCTCCTGAACTAAAAGGTGTTAGACAGTTATTCGGCAGGTCTTGGTGTAATGGTAGCACACTCGGCGCGTGTTCGAGAGGTCCATGTTCGAATCCCGGCGATGTTATTGATTGTTTCTCATATATCCTGCTTTAGAAAAATCTAATGACTGTACAGGTGGTTAGATTTTACAAAAGATTTGCATTATTACATTTTCTTTTAAGAGGGCTCATACAGCTTAAACCCCTTATCATTTGGAATATGTAACTGTTGCAAGAATTGGGATATTTTATTTATTTTAAAAGGAATTACTTCCAACGTTTTATAGCTGACTACATATATAGCTGCTTTGTGAACTACTAACCAGAAATTTTGTGTTGCCACAAATATTTTTGTAATTTAATTCGCTTTGTGACAAAAGTTTTCATCATGTTTCCACCTGGCGCGCATGATATTTTAAAAATGGCTAACGGTGCATACTTGAAATTTGAAGGAATTTTTTATATGGGCACTTTTTCTAACTGAACCAAAAATCTGATGAATATATTAATATTTAAAAAAAATATGCACGAAAACATTGCAGATTTTTTTAATAAAATACATTTTATAAACTCAACTCCAAATAAAACAAAAATTTACCATGAAATTCTTAGAATTTTTTGTTCATAGGAGTTTCCAAATGTTATAAAATCTATATATTAAATATGGAATTAAATTATGCAACAGAATGTTTTAAATTGTGCGCGCAAGGTGGAAACTTGGACGAAACATTTTGTCACAAAGCGAATTAAGTTATAAAAATATTTGTGGCAACACAAACTTTCTGATTACTATTTCAGATAGCAGCTATATTACGCAGTCAGCTGTAAAAAGTTGGAAGTAATTGCTTTTAAAATAAATAAGTTATCCCAATTCTTGCAAAAGTCCCATATTCGAAGATCTTATAGGTTTTAAAGTGTTAGATTGTAGGTTTTATATTTATTTTAACTAACATTTATTTAAGTTTAAACTATCTTTCCTGTCAAGCCTTACTTTCCCCTGGAATTGCCAATGCCAGAGTATGTCAATTTTAGTAGAACGCGCAAAGTATTCAAAATAGTCAGCGGAAGTATTCTGAGTTAAATAGAAGAGAAACGAGTTCGAAAGTATGCTTTCTTGCTTTACGAGCGTGGAGGTGGCTAGGTAGAAATTGAAGAACCACGCGTTTCGGCCTGTGTGCTTGCCTCGGTAGATAGTTAAATCTTTCAACGTAATATTCAGAAGTTTGCTGAATTGTCAGCGGTATCTTAGAACGTGGTTAGGTTAGTTACGTTTTAGAGAGCCTCGTAGGTAGCCACTTGTTATTATTCATTTTTAGTTTCTTATTTTTATTTTACCGCCGGGTCGGCGTAGTTTGTGAGCGTCAAGAGCACGCATCTGTAACTTCTAAAGTTGACTAAAAAGGGATTTATACCCTTCTCAAGACTTTGTATACTTTCCAGTTCATAGCAGTCACCACTATTGTTGCGTGTAGGTTGGGAGCGCGCAACATTACAAGATGATTAGATGTATTTCTTATTCTAACACATAAGTTGATGAGAGAGCGATGCTGACAAGCGCTCTTTAACATCATGCATTTTCTTCAATAGAAATCTTCGGTTACTAAGCTTCAAGCTATCAGTGCTACCACTTCTAAGTCTTCCATTCTGCAGGTTATCTTCCGAATTAAAAAGGTCATGTTTGCATCAATTTAATGTTGCTTTAAATACCATTTTAAGTTTTACGCAGTTTTTGGAGTAATTTGATAGTCAATTTTCACAAAGGGAAAGAAATTTACAAAACGAAATGTTTGTATTATTTATTGAGGGGAATTTATTCTCAATGAATAATTGTGAATAAACTCAATAAACAAGCTGAAATGTAATATGATATTATGATTTTATTTCCCAGGATTTTGCTTTGCTAAAAAACATTTTAATAGTTCTGTGCATTTTCTTCTAAATAAAAATTAAAGATAATTTTATAAATCATTAAACGAAACTCAAAAGGAACAACATTTCAAAATTTATTAACAAGGAAAAAACCTCATCACGTTAGAAACCTACTAAAAATTAAATAGCAACCGAATCTACAGATATTCCTAACTTAATTAACTTATGAAGTAAAGCATACTGCCTGTTAAATATAAAACTAATTATGCCTCTTCATTTTTTGAAGTTGTTAGTTGAAGAACTTCAAAGATAATCATGCTTTAAAATGAACTTATTAATTTGAATCTGCTCTTCGTTATTTCGAAACCTAAAGCAATTTTCTCATCAAATTAATTTTTCAATCATGATCCTCGAGAGAAAGTTTACTTTGTGGGTTAAAGTCATACAATTTGAAAGTTTGTGCAATAATTAAACCATTTCTTTACTTACTTTTTTCCTTTTTTTAATATCATCAAATTATTAAATCATTTTATTAATTTATTTTAACGATCTAAGCGATGAAATTTAGCTTGAAGCATAATAAAAATATCGGGTAATTTTTTTGTTTGTAAAATAAACTCATATTAATTAATTTTAGATCAGAATAATTTCCATGGCGATTATGTTACAAGTTTTTCTTAAGTATTTATCAAGACGCTTCCAATACTTTCAGTTAGTTCGTTATGGATGAATGTTGATTTCATAACTCATTTTGAGTTATAGTCATTAGGATTTCTGAAGCAGGAGACATGAAAAAGGAGCAATGCCGTCCTCGAGACTAGATCTGGACCTCTCGAATATGCGCCGCTTGTGTTACCGTTATACCACGAAGGTATGCAGAGACCAGGTGGATCAGGTCGTATTCCTCTCATTTGTAACCTTATAACGTTATCAATAATTTATTTTAATTTAACTGATTTTTCCGGATAAAGTGTGCACTAAATTACAGTTTGAAAAATTGTATGCACTAAAATTAAAATTATGTTTAGTAGTCTATGAAACTTCTGAAATCATCATCATAATAATTAGATATATAGATGTAGTTAACCTGTAGACTGCAATTGTGTTTTCTGAACTACTAAAATTGGCTTTGTTCTCTTGGAATGGAAGGGTAATAGTTCTCATTACTCCAGGAAAAATCGCAATGTAAATAGCACACTTATTACTTATAACATTGAACGAGACGTAATTTCAAAGCATCAGAATATCACAAACACACGAAGGCTATCTGCGTAAGAGGAGGGAAGTCTTCGTGGAAGACTTTCTAAGGAAAGCTGACTCATATTATCGTTACACAAATGAAATCGACGAAAATCAACCATGCAGTCAAACCGTTCATTTGGGATCGAACCCAAGCCAGGTCGAGCTACCAGTATTTAGCAGACTTAACCACTCAACCACTGGTGGGGCCCATAATTTAAACAGCAGAGGGAGCGAAGGGGATAAGAAACACGATAAATCAAATATGGTATCCTGCAAATTAGAATCACCACTACCAGCCGAATGGTAATTATTCGTGATGTAATTAATGCCAGAACTGCAGGCACCAAATACATCATGAAGGCACACAGTGAAGCAGAAGGAAATTCATTATATTCTCCCGCCTTAAAAAGCAATTGAGAGAGAAAAATCTAGTTATCAATTCCCAGTAGTGAAGAATTATCGTTCTCCACAAACGTCAAGTTCAAACGTCAGTTGTAAAGGTGATTTTTTAAGGAAAGAAATATGAGAAATCAGCTATGCTTTGGCCTGGAATTGAAGAAATCTTGAGATTTTAATTTGGCATAATTAAAAAGTTATTTAAAATACTGGCAGTAATTCTAATTATAAACAAAATGGAAAGGAATATTCATTTGATATTAACGCTGTTGTAAGGTATTTCTCCCACTTCCCTAGCGTGTCTTCGTAATGTAACGGTAGCACGCTGCGCAGGTATTCCAGAGATCCGTGGTTCGATTACCCGCGAAGGCGTTTGCTAATTTTTCATCTCTCCAGCCTCCAAAAAATACTTAATGACTCTACAATAAATTAATGACTCTACAAGTGGCGCCCGAACTAAAAGGGTTGTGGATGATGATTCTCCGCACCCAGGATTTGGCGACTAGGTCCCCTAAAACCCTAGTCGGCCCTTAAAAAGAGAAGTATATAAGGTATTTCTGGACCGGTATTCCAGAGGTCCGTGGTTCGATTCCCGTCGAAGGCGGTTGCATATTTTTCATCTTTTCTGCTTCCAATTAACCTAATGACTCTACATTGTAATTACTGTAAAATATAATGTGATAATTTCTAACTAGAAAACTCTGAGAAAAGAATTCTAAAACATGCAATCGAATATCAGTTTTTGAATAGCATAAGAAATACGTGTTTCAAAAACCAATATAGAAATTTAAAAATAATATAACAAAATTAATGGAAAATAATTTAAAGGAATCTTTCATTTTAACCCTGTTTACTGTTATGAGAAATGCCATTTTGTTTTTATCACCTATCGACAAGAGTTCTAAAACTTAATTTATTTAAAAATTCACGCTGAAAATTTAATTCTAAATTATAATTTTAGGTTTTAAATGATAGCGAGAGAACTCTCTGTAGAAATGAGAAAAGAATGTACAGGTTTTAGAAAAACCTTTTTCTTGTTTTTCAAAATTGTTTATTGCCATGAGAAAACGCCATTTTGTTTTTTTAACGCCTATCCGCAAGAGTTCTAAAACTTAATTTGTTTAAAAATTGGTACTGGATAGTTGATTCTAGATTGTAATCCTAGGTTTTAAATGAGAGAGAGAACTGCAGAACAGAAAAAACTTATTTCATTCCTTTGAGTGAACAAAGAATCAAGTTATAAAAATTTTCCCAAAAAATTTGAAAACATTTTTATAATTCTAAATATTTGCGTTTAAATTTAAAGCCTCACTGTATAAAATGCGTTTCACGATCATCTAACTCAGTAATTTATATAAATAAAGGCAGATATAAAATTGTGATCCACGTAAACTAGATGACGTATAAATCCAGGCCATATAAAAGAAAATGTATTCATTCGCGGCTTTTCTGAAAGGCTGCCTGGAGCCCGAGATGCACTTTTAGAACAGCATATGTTCCTGACATGTTGAGGTAAAATCGATATTTAATGGGAAGGAACCTTTTAAAAATAGTATATCATCTTTTCATCCTTGCATTCAGCAAGTTAAACTAACCTTCGAAAATGCATATAGAAGGATCAAAATTTTTAAAAAAGGTTAACAATCGAAGATCTTTTAGCTTCAATACGCTCCAGGCAAAATATGTGGCTGTCACTACTCTTATTATGAGCTTAAAGTTACTTGCACGTGTAAAAGGAAAAAAAATAACTGAAAGAATTTTGAATAAAATATCTTGTGTAATTTCCAGGTTTTATAAAATCTGATCATTCTTTTAACCGTTTGCTACAAAACATTTTGACTGATTTGAAAGAAATCTCATTAAGTCCTGCCAAATTTACGTAAACAACTTTTTGTTATAAGCTCTGTTCAGGAATGTAGAATATCTAAAAATAGTGGAATATATCTAGCTCCAGGCGTGCAAAGCTGTATTTATACCTTAGAATTTATTGCTTTTCATAATATCATCATTTTTATATTTACTTTGTAATGCAAACTAATTATGTCATAATTTATCATGTACCATAAAACTTGACACATATAAATATTTAGCTTTATCAAAATGGATATCCAGTCTGAACCTTATTTCCCTGATCAAATTTCAAAGTTCAAAATTTTCGATAAACCGAATCTGGAATTTAAAATGCTTTCATAAATCAATCACTTGTCAGCTTTTGTTTAAAATCGTTATGTAGGATTTTTAAAAGTAATGTCTGCAGCTTTAAATGCATGATTTGGCTTTGATTTTTTTTTATTGAAAGTATGTGCATGTGTATTCATAGTTGCTAACTTCTATAAACTTTATGTAACTTTTAGAAATATTATTCAAGTTTTCCTACCTTAAAAGCCAAATTCAAATTTTACAAATTTCGTAATTCATTGAGAAGGCGGCAAAAATGTTCTAATCTAAAGGATTTGTCACCAAATCTGTGTTTTGTGGATCAATTGGATAACGCTTAAATCCATCCTCTTTGTTACATCTAAAACACGTTATTCCTCTTTTAGAATGCGAATTTCTTTCCAGACTGTCAAACTGAGAATTGGTTTAGGTATTTTAAGGTTAATTAACGTGTAAAAGTTTAGTAAGTTTTACATTTGCATGACCATTAATTTTCTATATTGGTGACATCATTTTTTGCTTCATGCATTACATAACTCAATGAACAGTTATTCTAACTATTTTTAAACACATTTAAGATTATATAGACTACAGTGCTTTGTGTTTTACATGAACTACTCCTCAGCGATAATAGTGAGGGCGAATAAATATGGATTAGCTTTCAATAAAAAGCTTTCAATAAAAAAATAACTATATAATTGTTGTTACTTATTCTCACTTGTTTGATAGTAACATTAGCCCAAGCCGACGAAATTCCTCGTGGCAAGGAGTACAAGATACGCCTGTCGTTGGCAACGGCCTTGAGCACCATACAGGTAACAGTGCCATTTAGTTCTGTTCCACCTACAGTTTTGATGAAGAGCAACCCCCCCCGGGGGAATGGGTCTCCTACTCCTCTCACCTTCCACCAAACCACACGAGAGGAGTTCCGGCTCGCCGCATATTTAGAGTGCCGCCATGCTGCACCAATATTATACGCGTGCAAATGTGCATGTCTTTACCGGGATTCGAGCCCGGACTCTTCGGTACAGCAGTCAGCGACGCTAACCACTATACCGGTTGGGCGGCTTAACAATACAGGGTGTCCCGTAAATGTTGCGAAAAACTTCTGGGGAAGGTAGGGCACATCATAATTATTAAAAATTGCATAGGAACCCATGCCCAGAAACATCATTGTACGTCGCCAGGGTTTGCTGCAAAGGAGAATGCTAGTGAAAAGTAAGGATTGTCTCATTCGAGCGGTAGGTACCATACGAAGAGCATGGAACGCTATACGAACCGGGAGTTTGCAGACAAACACTTAGTGTATGGAATAGCTGAAGGTAATGGTCGAACCGCTGCACGCATTTATCGAGAACGCTTTTTCGCCAGACATCAACCATAACACAGTTTGTTTACACGTCTGCCTCAAAATTTGGGCGACTACGGGTCACTATGAAGTGGACTCATTTTGGACTGGATGTTCGTAGCCATTTGAATAGACCATTACTGCATCAATGGATTGGGCATGGTGAACCAATTCCCTGGCCCCCAGGCTCACCAGATTTATGGAGCCTTGATTTCTTTTTGGGGCGAAGCCATCAAAAGCGTCGTGTATCACAATCTTGTTATGTCTGAAATGGATCTCGTGGCAACACTCGCCTACGCAGCTGCTACAATCAAAGAAACTCCCGGTGTGTTCGAACATGTCCCGCAATAAATGGTCCATTGTTGTCAGGCATGTTTGGCGTCTGATGGTGCAAACTTCGAGCATCTATTGTAACATCAAGCTGTCGCACACCATGTCCAATAAATGTTTCAAATTAATTACTCTTTTCCCATCTTCTACCTCTGCTACCACTTACCCCTGACAATTCTAGGCATGGGTTCCTATGCAATTCTTAATCCTTTTGATGTGCGCTATCTCACCCAGAAGTTTGTTGCAACATTTATGGGATACCCTGCATAATTAAACCAGTAAAGATTAAAACTGATTGTTTTATTTATTTATCTCAGTTCTCAATGTATGTAAGTTTTCATGAAATAATTCTTGTTTGACTCTGTAACAAGCAGGTATGCGAAGCAAATGCAGATTTTGTTTTAGCCATTTTCTTTTTAAATGACCTCCAATGACTCTTAATGCCGTTTTCATGTATTTTCCAAAAGAGTTAGCTCAATGGATTTGAATTTAACTCTTTGTAGATTAGCTGTTGCTCACCTGATTTAGATGATTATTAATTATATGTATTGTTTTACTGCTTTAACAGAAAGATTTTAATATCGTTTAAACTTATAATAATATGTATCACAAAACAGTTTTTAAGATTCTGCAGTTTGAAAGATTTTAAAGTTACTTTATTGGCTAGATCTTTAGTTGAACTGCAAAGCAATCATTCGCTAATCTCAGTCGCATCAGTAACAACATATGAACACCAGGTGATGTATCATGGGCCTCTGGTAATATTTTCCCATATTAACTAATCAAAACCTATTGCAAACTTTATAAGAGGTCCCAAAGAAGAGATTGAACGTATGAGCATCTCAAGTTTTCCAAAGGATCAGTTTACCTGTTCTAGTTAGAGTCCAATTTAAATTAAACTTAAATAATCGAAGAATGGCGATTGTTAAACGGAGGGCAGGGTGATATGATATCTAACATAAGTAATCAAGTAGTCGAAAAGTATATTATTTAATTGTTTAGTAGTCGAAGACTAAGCTATTAAACACTACACTAGAAGCTACCTCTATAACTCTAAATGGACGTCGAATTTAAAGCCTCACAAGCGAGTCAGCAAAGCCAAATAATTATACATTTTAGAGAAGTCAAAGACTAACCACGAAGTACGCATGCGTTGCCAAAAACCATCTCTGTCTAAAATCCAAAAACCTCAACTTAAATACTCACTATTAATTTGTATTCTGGGGAAGATACGGAAAGGAGAAATTATAGTAAAGGCTGAAATCTTAATAGCCGATTAATTAACATAGGGTTCCCTACTAAATTCTAATCCATTCTAATAATTGCGCGGTACCATTAAGCCTAATAATACAATCATTTGTCGGTCATAATAATTTAAAGTCGCAACTAACAAGGAACTAAATTCGTTACTTTTAAATGCGTGAACAACTTCCAAAATTAGAAATTTGGGATTATTTAATGTAGTTGAAACATTTATATAAATTGCAACAAAGGACAGAAAAAAGAGCTATAAAAATAGAAGAAGTGCAGCATACTTTTTTTCATAAGGGAAAGCTTAAAATTGTGAAATTATAAGGTATTTTCTCCCTCCTTTCTGCATGCCTCGTGGTGTAACTCGGCGCGTATTCGATGTGTCTAGTTTTAAATCCCGGCGAGGGTATTGCTCGTTTCTCATGTCTCCTGCTTTAAGCAAGAACTTAATGACTACAGAGTCTTATAACAGAGGATGAAGTTAACAATGGCCTAGTAAAATTGCGATACGATTGTATGAAAGTCGAAGAATGACAATTTATGTAAACGAAAGTGAATTTCACACTTTGAGTTCCCATTGAACATTATGCTGCTACACTTAAGAAAATATTACTGTAAAATAATATAAAAAAGTAATTTTTAAATGATAAACCTGAAATTCGAAATCAAACTGCAAATTTTAGGATTAGAATTTTTTTTATTTCTTTAACAATAGGCATGACTGTACCGAGGAAATGTTTGTTCATATTTATACCTTTTCTTCTTCATCCTTAATGTGTAACTTCCTTAGCATTACATTGTTTTGAACACGTTTTTAATATTCTTTAATAAAATTCGACGAAATAAGCGAAACGGTGATGGAAGTATAATATTATAAATTTCCTTTATAGGATTTATTTTTTAAATATCATTTTGAAACTTCTGTTAGTGAAATAAATATTTTTTTTAATTATAGTTCCATGAAAGGTGTTAAATTTTGTTTCGTACGGCCTAGATAATTCTATCTTATCTAAATTATAAATCTTTTAGAGTCTTTTTTAATAATTATATGCTTTGCATATTGTTATAAAATGCTCCCTTCTTCAGCCATTAATGTCACATTACAATATTTATCCCATATTTTTACCTCATGAATGAACTTGGTTATTCTGTTATTAAGAATATGTTATTTTATTTTTGAAACATCATTCTCTGGATGTTCAGGAAAATCCCGTAAAATTTAATTATTGTTGCATCGATTCTGTGTTGATAATAGTATACTATTAACTCTGCAGCCATACATGAGAAAACATACATGTATCTCCATCAACTGTTTTGGAAATTATTCCATTTACAGAATTTTTTGAATTTTCCGTATTTTACTATTCGATGAAATCCATTATAAATAAAGCGAAATCTTTTACGAAACATCTGGCCATACTTTCTGTATGCCAATCAGATAAATTTACATTAAATGGCAGATTTTTAGAGTCATTAGGCTATTTTGAAGCAGGAGTACATGAAAAGTGAACAATACCGTTACCGGGACTCGAACCTCTCGAATATGCGCCGAGTGTGCTGACCATTTCACTACAAAGGCATACTAATAAAGGCGGGAGAAACAAGATCTCCAAAATAGCAACCAATCTAAAGCGAATGAACGGAATAAGATGGGGGATGAACAGACCAATCCAAAACGTCATTTACCATACAATAATCGAGACGATTGCCCTATACGCGGCAGAACCAATGAGAAAAAGAAAGCAAAAAACGCTCCATACAATTCAACGACTCTTCCTTCTCAACTACACAGGAAGCTACAGAACAACATCAAATGCGGCCCTCTTACAAATTGCTAACAGCACAACACTTTTATACGCGCTGAACAAGAATTCCATAAGACAAAAGTACTACAATTACGAAAGAAGAGTCATTAAAAATCATTAGAACTTTTAGCAGAGAAATACGAGACACCGGCACACGCACATGAGCACCACCCAGGAAAGAAAAATAATACTATCAGGTTCAATTGTTCCTCCTAACCTTTTTCGGGAACATGCAAGGACCTGACTCGGAACAGAGAGCTTACTAAAGCTATGTTCAAAACTGTGGGAAGTAAACAGGATACACAAGAAGGGTATACAAAACCCTTTATTTTTCTCTATTTACAATGACTTCCGTACTTCGGAATACACTGACCCGCTACTTGGGGTCAAAACGTAAAAGTATAAAGATAAAACTAAACTCTAATTTAACTTTAGAATAATAAACGTGGAAGATTGTCCTTATAATAACAGGAAGCGTATGTAGTACAGAGAACTGTGAACACTACAATACGTTTAAAATTTATCAAGAGGATTAAAACCTCTGGCCTGGAAGGCAACAAGCAACTGCGTAACTTCTAAGGTAAGCGGCCTGCGTCGACTCACTGCTTCCTCTCTCTCGTTTGGCAAAAAGCCACAACTTAAATACTTGGCGTTCGCCAGACAAACTTTGCATAAAAACCTTAACGCTTATAATTCTGGCCGGAAGTAGAAAATAAGAAGTGATAGTAAAGATTTAAAATAAAATAAACGTTAGTAAAACTTAAGATCCTTACAATACCACATTAAGTATGAAAAAAGAAGTAAACGAAAAGAAATTGCCCCAACTCTATACAGACGGTTCCGGCCTAGAAGAACATAAAGGCAACGCAATCAAAATCTACCTAGATCCCAATTCGACAACAGAAACAAAAGTTCCACCTAAATCAACAAAATAGCATATTCCAAGCGGAATCAGTAGTGCTTATTCAAGCAATAAAATAAAGCATCACAAACTCCCTAAAAATAGCATATGTCTTTACAGACAGCGATGCATGCCATCGCAAACCAGCACCACCGATGAAAATTAATCCAAGAGATTACAGAAAGAAGTTCAGCATCACAAAATAAACACTTCTTTGTCACTTGGCTGAAGGCACATGCAGGGACAAAAGGCAGCGAGGAGGCTCACATCCTAACCAAAGAAGCAGCTAGGGGTCAAAACGCACAAAATTTATCAGTGCCATGACCTGGCTCGAAGCTTAAAAAAATCATAAACAACAAATCTAAAGCTGAATGGCAGAACTGGTAGTATAACGTCGAACAAAGAAGAAGCACTTAGCAATTGTTTCCAAAAGTAGGCACAGCTCCCAGTTTAATGACAAGAGAAATAACGTGGTTCGTATCAGGGCATGGCCCTTTTCCCACGTACTTTATGCAAGGAACATAGCTACATCAGACCAGTGTGTATGCGGAGAAAGAGGTAGTCCCGAACATTATTTATTTAAATGCTCCCTCATAGCTGAACGACATTTAAAAGTCCCGAATTCAGAAAGTGAAATGATTCCTTTTATAAGATACGTTACCAAGAACAACCATCTCCAAAAAAAAAAAAAAATCGTTAATACAATGAACTTCCTGTCCACAAGAGGCACTGAGCTATGCAACACAGTATAGAATAACATAACAAAGATTACTTAAAACATTATATGTAAGCAGACCTGGAGCTGTCCTCCATGGCATGTTAAAGGCGAAAGGTACCAACTGTGAAAATATCGATACATATTTAATGGAAAAAGAAAGGCATTGCCTGCGGTGTAGTATCAATACAAAGAATTGCAAGGAACGCTTAGCAAGGTCTCCTGTGAGCTCTGTGGGATGTAATTATCTGAATAACTAGTCTGCCTGGACAACACCCACATTGCTAATGGTTAAACAATGGGTGTCCACCACACTTCACCATATCCATACCCATTATACTCTCCTTTTTAAAGGCCAATTGAAGTTAGGGGACTGAATTGCCAAATCCTGGTGGTAGAGAACCATCATCCACCACCTTTTTCTGGAGAGATATTAGGATTTTTTTATGCTGAGAGACGTGAAAATAAGCAATGTCCTCTCCGGGACTCGAACCTCGGACCTATCGAATACGCGCCGAGTGTGACCATTACTTCGTGGAGACATGCTAAGAAGGCGGGAAAATACCTTATAAGCTTCAGAGTGTGTAACAGAGACTTTTTGTAGACAAGTCTGGAAAATGAATTTATATATTTCTTATAAAACTGATATCTTTTTGAATCCGTTTTGCATCAAGAATAGAAATATGCTAACTGTTCTTAATAAGTTACTAATCTGCAGCTAACTAATACAGATTTCGTAAGCTGATAATCATGTAACAAATTTAAATCAAATAATGTACTGTCCATTGTAGTAGAGTAAACTGTTTAATTTTTGCTATATATGCTTCTCCTATTAGATTCATATTCTGAAATTATAAGCTTCCTCTGTTTTATAAAAGCATTCCATTTTTCTAGAAACTTCCATAATCCGATGGGACCTAAAGTAAAGATTTTGCATAGGTTAAATATTTAGCGCTTCCAAGTATAAAAAAAATACCTTATCAAATCATGCCAAATGTAAATGACTCAAAAATACTAAGTTTACACTAGCAAAATAATATTGTTACGAAATGCTGAGTTGTGGCAAGACAACCTTCCTGCAAAGTGGAGTTAGAGTTGCCAGAAAGTGGCAAGGAAAGACAGAGTTCTCAGATTTAGCGCGAAATCGCCCATTTGTCGACAATTGGTGAATATTCACGGTATGCCATAGACGGATCGAGAACATTCTAGAAAGAATTATTTCCGATTTTCCAAAGAATGTTTCCGAAGGTAGAACAAAAGCTGTATTTACCCCGCCGGTTCGCAGAGTAGCAGAGTAGTATGTGGAGTTCAGTAATAGTGTCTTGAATTCAGAGATTAGTTCGAGAGCGTTCGAGAGTATCGGGAGCTGTACTTTAGTGCTTTGCCGTGAGCTGTCTTCACCATTATAGCCTGATAGCCTGAAAGCTGTGTTGAGTGTTTCAATATGTTTGTCGTAGTTTTTCGACGACTGTAACGCGTCTTTGGAACCCCCTTTTGTAATACTGACGAATAAATTCTTCACCGAGTATTGTTGTCAATCAATATACATCTACGAAGCCGTAGAACGCAACAATATAATGAACGCAAATCCCAAATAAATTAAGGTGCAGCGCACCTTATTTATTTAAGCATTGCAATAAAAAGGTGCAGCGCACCTTTTTATTTTGCGCCTTTTTATTTTTATTTTGCAATGCAGCGCAGTCTTACCTTTCAAACTTCATAGAAGAACCGAGTATAGTTGAAGGCTAGAGAGGGCTATAGTAGTGGCTATGGTGTGCTACGTTTTTAGATTACGGAAAAGAGGAAAAGACAGAGGAGATTAGAATTTAGGTGAAACAGAACTATCTATTCATCCGCCAAATCATTACAACTATAGTTTTCTATTTCTTGGTCCAATCAAAAATTCAATGTTGTTTTCGACTCATTGTGACGTGAATGGTTTGACTATGACATATTCTTGACTACTTAGACTGAATATTTTTTCCATCATGTAAAGGGAGGCTTTCCTCTGAGTTGAAAAAGAAAAAACTAGTACCAATGTGGATGTTTCCTATATGCAAAGCAAAAATATAGTACAATTATTAGTGATTTTATTTTTATTCAAATAAAATTATCAATAATTTGAATAAAAAAGAAATTAAAAAAACATATAATATTTCTGACTTTTATTCAGATAAATCTTCCCTAAAACTGAAGATGTTAATTTCTAGTGCCAAATTTAAGAACACTGCGAAATTTTAAATTTACTTCTATGCAACACGTTAGATTATTTTAGTTTATACTGAGTCTTTTCTATCAAAAACACTGATTTTTCTCAATTTGATTTAGCTCAGCATTTTTTTCGGGAGCGGGTCTGTAGCGTCAACACGTTATTACCATTTCAGATGTACTCGTATTTAAAATTTTAACTACATTTTTTCCAGCGTTTCTTTTAATAATTTCAAATATTTGCGTAATTTGTTTAATAATTGAATTTACACTGCTTTGTTCATATTTTTTATCTTTAAAGTAATTTAGGAAACTTGTATTAGAAAAATTGCTTAATAATTGAATTCTCAATATTTTGATAGGGTTGAACACAAGCGAAGTAACATAAATTAAATTTTTGCAGTCCCTAAAAATAAAGTCATTTTTAACACAGTTTTGAAGAAATGAAGTTGCTAAATTTAAAAAGTCTTTTCATACTGAAACTCTGCATACTTCATTTTGATGCATTAATAATGTATTCCTATCAATTTTTTTAAATTATTTGTTCAAGAAAATAAGAAAATACATACATTCTCCTGAATAATTCATTAAATCAGAATAATTAAATCTTTGTACAACGCAAAAAAAATTTCGTTTTACATAACATATTTACCAACACTTTCAATTACATTACATTGTTTAATTCAAATAAATGTTTTCTTCTGTCTAATAAAAGCAATTTTATTCATTTTCAAGCATACCGGTAAATAATCCATTCAATGAATAGAAATGTTATTAAAAAATCAATATACTGATATATCAGTTGTTTCCTCAATTAAATATTTTCCAGCGCCAGGTGACAGTAATTCAGGTAATAATTAAATATGCAATGTTTCCATATGCCACAAGTGTTTGAACAAGCTTACATTTAAAATATTAATTTTACGTAATAGAATTTTAGAACAAAATACAAAACATTCCATTAAAAAGAAACGACAAGAAAAAGAAAAGGGCGTTGAGGAAAGAAAATAAAATGTAGTGGTGTTAATAATATGCCGCTGCAATGAGAAACGCATCCCTTTTTATCAACCGATTTCTTTTATTCACAGCAGATGGCGCCAGATGTACTCATCTTACTGTATTCGAAAATGGTTGAGTAACTTCATTTTTTTCCTACGATTTCCATACGCAGTTCTCAAATCAAAAACTTTGAAAATAAAATTACGGTTTAGAATTGTTTTAACCCCCCCCCCACACACACACACACTCACAGATACGCAGCAGCGTTTTCATGCTTACGCTAAATAATTCAGAGCCAGTCTGGAGTTCATAGAAGAACGTTCTTTCAGTGTTAATAATGCCTACTTTCTTCACTTCAATGGTGGAGGGAGAATCATGAGTTACAAGGGGCCTTTTAGTGCAGGTTTCGTTAGTCTGAGTAGTAATCAGTCCCTGATAGCATTCATTTTTATTCACCCTGGAATAATTCATATAATAAAAGAATTAATATAATAAAAGACTTAAAATTATATTTTAAAGGTCACATTTTATTATTTACACTAAATTATATGTTCTTTCTGCCGCCTAAACTGCATAGCGGTTAGGAGAGCCTATTGCAGTACTGGTGCCTGGGTTCGAATCCTGGACGAGAAATGGATGTTCGTAAATGTATAATGTCCATGCGGCAGGGGATCTCTAAATATTCGGCGAGCCGACAGTCCTTTCGAGAGGTTAATGGAAGAGGTGAGGAGACCCATCCCCACCCGGATGCTTTCCATCAAAATTGGGGGCGGAACTGAGAGGAGTCATACTGTCACCTGCATGTTGCTCAAGGCACTTGCACCATAATTTCAGTTATGATAAGTCATGCGAACATATATGATACAGCTCGAAGCCAATCTCTTCGCCCACTGTACCTCTGCTTTAAAATGATTGGATGCATTATTTTAAAGATTTTTTTTAAAATTTTGTTTCTAGTCTATCCGTATGAAAGGGAGTGTATTCAGAACCACTAAATTAATTCATTGCAAGAATTTATTTTTAATAATTAGTTGAGGTGTATATCAAATTTGGCAATTTGCAAACTGCGTGTTGCATGAAAGTTAATTAATTTCTGCGGTAATAAATTAGCAGTAATGTACCAAACAGATAATAAAAAAAATGACAAAAGAACATTATGAAGAGGAAAAACTCCATACCCCCAGTACGGTACTTAAATTAAAAAATAAAATTAGCGGCTGCAGTTAATCGTACAGTATCCGTACTATACTCTCAGTGTAAGAGAAGTGGGTATGGAATTAAAATTTTCTAAAACATTTAAAAGTAAAATAACTCAAAATGGGTAAACTGTAAAGAACGACTCATAATAAAGTACCATAATCAGCAACTTCATTGAGCTTCGTATTCTCCTCGACTGATAAAGCATGATTTAAGTACATATAAAACATGCCGCAAAATAAATGCCTTAGAGAAGAAACGCAGCATAAAAGATAATTTCCGAAAGCAATGCAATCCAATAAAATGAATATATCTTATCCTAAGAGATATAAAATGTGAAATAAAACTGCTACCTTTTAATTTAGCAACAGACCTTTTAATTATTCATTCTCATTTGTCTACATACCCTTCCTCTCTTAAAACCACAAATCTAAAGTACATCATCTAAAACTTAATCCGCATTAAGTTATTATGTAAGAACAGCATTACGGATACTTTTTATTCAATCGCGTTAACAAAGCGTTACTATTTTCGGTCAGGAAGGGAAATAGCCAAATTAAAATGAGAAATAAAAGGGACAGCTTGCAACTTAAAGTTACAAGTTTGTTTTCATATTTCATATCTTTCATATACGCACACATACGACGCTCAACTGGTACAGTGGTTAGCGTCGCTGACTGCCGTGCCGAGAGAGAGAACACGGGGAACGTGGGCACTATCCCTTTAACCAAACTCAGTGCTTAATTTCTAAGATTAGAAGTGCCGGAGCCCTATGGGAGACCTTCAGCAAAGAGGAAAAGAGTAAATAAATAAATAAAATGACTATTAAACTCATTAATAATTTTAAAATTAAAAAGTTAATTATTAACAAATTAATTAATAGCTATTCAATTAATGTTTATAAATTGTTACTTAATCAGTAATTATTAGATAATTAATTATTATTTATTGAAATAATTAAAGATTAAAGTAACTGAAAAATTAAAATTAAATAAAATGTAAAAAGATAAATTGAAATTTAATAAGCGATTTTTAATATAATTTTATTGTTAAAATAAAATTTTCGAGATAAAAATTTCTACTGAATTTGTTATTCAATTACATAAAAGAAGTGCCGCAGCCTTCTTATTCAAGACTCTGGTGCCTTCCGGCTAGAATAATGATTTATTACAAAAACTAAGAAGCACCAGAGCCAAGATCCGGTGGGCTACGGCCTAATTTAAGCTCTGATATTAGGAAGGGGAGGGAAGTTCTTTTATCATCACAAAAATTAAATATACGTAAAGTATAGTTGATGAAAATTCCAGGGTGAAACAGAATGAGAGTATGAGTGGGTGGAAACAAGAAATGAGGGGAATCTTGGTGAGAGAGGACGTTCTCTTTGACCATGGCTCTCTGCTGATATAATTATAGCCATCAACCAGATGTGTGTCAGAGGTAAAATGAGTTCTGAATCCGACTCCTAAGGATGAATGTAAAGTTTCTGGTTACGCTTATTCCCCCCCCCATTAGTGGATTCTGTGGGAAGGCTACGTATAGGACGGACTTGAGCAGTTTTAATCTCATTATTTCACTCTTATTGTACTCGCTGTCAATTAACGCACATTTACAAAAACAAATTTTCCTTCGTACGAGGACAACTAACTGTAAGCATAGATAACAATACACTATATCCGATGGTATGGCGAGAAATTTACGCGTTCCTAAACAAATTCCCCAAAATTTATTGCCCTACTTAAAGGGAAAGGTTTCCGCATGTGAGTGAGGGGACTTTACTTGAACGTCTCATTTTCTCATGAGTTCGTATTTCTATGGAAAGAGAGTATTGAAAAGTCTGCTTTTAGTTAAACTAAAACGTTAGGAAATCTATTTTTTTTTCCATTTAAATTGTGGTTCAGTTTTAAAAAAAGAAGTACCGGAGCTCATCTTATTTAGGGGTCGGTGCGCTCCGGCTAGAATTGTAATTTATCTTAAAAATTGAGAAGTACCGGAGCTGGGCTCCGGCACAATTTAAGCACTGACCAAACGGTTAATCAGAATAGCACCACGTCCACCATTATCTATAGCACCCTTTAGATGTTAGAAGGGGCCACACAGTCAGCTCGCATCGACCTCGGAAACCCAGCGCGCGATGCATCAGGGGATGTTTCAAGATGGGCGTCTGTTTTGGACGCACGCCCAGCCCAGCACAAGTGAATACTAGGAGTTTGTAAAGAGCATATGTATCACATACATGGCCATATAAGGGCGATCTTCATACATGTAGCTGTAGTTCTTAATACACGTAATTGTAATTCTTAAGGGGTATCAGAAACCCCTATACCGACAATGTTAAATTGGCCATTTTCGATGTACTTTTTCTCAAAATCTGCTGTAGATAAAAACTGGAAATTGTTTGTGTAATTAAAGTATACCTATCTGATTATACTGAAATGAGCTTTTGAAACATTTTGAATTTTAGAGAAAATTAGAGGATATTTTGTTAGGCATAGTAAAATTTAGCACTTTTCTCACACAAAAAAAAATTATTTTTTTTTCTAAGTTTATTACAAAAAGCTCATTTCAGTAAATATTAGCGAACCTAATAAGTAAGCCATAAAAGGTTTAGATATTTGTGAGCAGTAGTTCCTGAGAAAAGGTACATCGAGAATAAAAAAATCACGTTTGGAGAAAAAACGCGTTTTTATGTAAAAATCCTCATTGATCAAATCAGTAAATGACAAATTAAAACTAGATTTTTTTACAGTTCTAATTTTCATAGAGATTAAAGAATGGTATTTCTAGAAAGATAAAAGTGTACAGAATTTGAAAATACAAAAATCCGAAATCACAATTTTTTTGAAGATTTTGGGCTTCCAATTCCCCTTAATGCATGCACTTCTTATTACAATTAGTCAGATTACTTAATTTAACATGTGATTTTAACTTAGGTGAGACATATAAGAAGAAACAGAAGTTTCGAACAAGGTTTCGAAAACAAAGTTGTGCCTAACTGCTCAACAGAAATGTACCAAAGTACATAACCCCCCTGAAAGGTGTTCAACGTGCATGACAAGACATGCGAAATAACATGTTACAGAGTTACAGATTAATACTCAAGATACATTCCTGATGGAAATATGACTGGTACAAAACTGATTCAAGACTGGTATAATACTGATATTGATATTAATACTGATTAATACTGCTACATTACTGATTCATTGTTATAATACCGATACAATATTGATTAAATGGGAATGATTTTGTATGAGTCGGTAAGTAAATCCACGAAAAAATACTTTACAGAAACTCAAGATATTGCGAATTAAAATATCACAGATCAATGTTCAAGCACACACAAAAGAATACTTTACCGTTACATTACTGTTACATTACTGGTACATTACTGATGCAAATATAACTGATACACTACTGATACAAGATGACTGCCGTGCCGAAGGGCTCGAGTTCAAATCCCAGAGAAGGCATAGATGTTTGTAAATTCATAGTGTCGGTGCGGCATGGCGGCACTTTAAATATGTGGGGAGCCAAAAGACCTCTCGTGTGGTTTGGTGCAAGGGGAGAGGGGTGGGAGACCCTTGGACCCGTCCCTCGGGGTGCTGTCCATCAAAATTGGGGACGGAACTGAGCTAAATCGTACTGTCACCTGAAAGGTGGTGAAGGCTGTTGCCAACAGCAGGCGTAATCTAGCGTTCCTTGCCACGAGGAGTTTTGTGGGCTAGGGCTGACTATACCTGACAAGCGAGCATAAGCAACAACAACACACATATACACTCATGTCCATAAATTAAGGATAATGCAATATCAGGCAAAGTAAGAGTTAGAAGCAAACAAATTTGACTTATTTGTAAAACTTATTTATTAAACAAAAGGTAAAGAGCAAAAAAAGATGCTATATGTTTGATATTATTAAAAAAAATTAGCGATTTTTTCTCCCTGGAGCAAATTACAAAAAAAAACCTATTTACGAAAAACCAATCTTACATGGTTGGTATGATTAATAATACATTGTATGTCTCCCAAACGATGCAATACAGTCCGTACAACCCCTAGGCACGCTGAGTATCAAATTATCGATTTGATCTCAGGGGATATTACACCACTCAAAAAGCAATACTCTCCGTAGCTCCAGTAGACATGTAGGAGGAGGTTGACGGGCTGCAACTCGTCGGCCAAGCATGCCCCCACGTGCTCTACTGGATTCAAGTCCAATGAGAATGCTGGCCAGTCCATGCGGGTAATATCCTCCGATTGAAGGCATTCGCTTACGATGTTTGCACGGTGAGGGCGGGCGTTGTCATCCATAAATACAAATTGTGCGCCCATGGCGCCCCGAAACAAACATACATGTTGTTCCAGAATGACGTCTCGATAGATTTGGCTTGTCATGGTTCCAATTTGAACATGCAGGTCAGTTCTGGAACCCAGAATAATTCCATCCCAAAAGAGCACACCTGCACCACAGTAACGGTGTCGTTCAATGATGTTTCCTTAGTGGTAACGGGTACTTGGAGCTCTCCATATGAAAGTCCGGCGAGAATCAGACTGCAAGCTAAACCTGGACTCGTCGGAAAACATCACACAAGCCCACTGTTGCGGTGTCCACAATGCATGCTCTTTACTGCAGGCTAACCGCAGACGACAGTGAGTTGCAGTAAGTGGAACGCATCTGACAGGTCTATGAGTATATAGACCAATCTGCCCTAAGCGTATGGACACGGTCTGCCTTGAAATTGTCGTACCAGTGGCTGAAGAGAGCTGACGAGACAGGTCTGAAGCTGTGCTCCGCCTGTTTCTTTTGGCAGTAACTACCAAATACCGGTCCTCATTCGGTGTTGTAACTCTGGTGTGACCTGTGCTATAACGTCTACTCACATTACCATCATCTTGGAATCGTTGTCAAAGCCTGGAGGTGAAACTCTGGGCAATTCCAAGTTCGTCTGATACTTCCAGTTGGGTGCGCCCACATTCCAGACGGCCGGTAATTCTACCACGTAAAAAGCCGTCCAAATGCGTCCTTTGTGTCATAACTATTCAATTATTGCACTGAAATGCTTATAAAGCGTCTGCGAACAATTTTACTTCTTTGCCTGTATTCCTTATATATCACTCTCTTACACTCTCGTCATTGTGACGTACCATCGGTGTCATCTGGTTACTTCCTGAAATTTGCATATGATTCTTGAAGATGTGTGTAGTGATTTTACATGTGATATATTTATTTTAGAGTTCGATTTCCGCGTGACTCCGAATTATCCTTAATTTATGGACATGAATGTATATAAAACATATATGAAGTATTAGAAAAGACATAATTTATTTTGCTGGTCATTAATTCTTGGGCCCACCAGCGGCCGAGCGGTAAAAGACGCTGAACACTGGTAGTTCGGTCTGAGGTTCGAATCCCGCGAACGGGCTGGCTGCATGGGCGTTTCGTGGTTTTCCCCATGTGTAACGTGTATACGAGCCAGTTTCCCTTAGAAAGTCCTCCACGAAAGGCATCCCTCCCTTTAGGCAGATAGCCCTCGTGTGCTTTGCCATAATTAAATACACCAAACATTAATTCTTGATGCACATATTTTGATTCACGCATCAGGTACTCCACAATTTTGTATAGCTGAGTATATCTTTAGACAACATATACACATATATATGCAGTCCATTTGCATTAACAAAATAAGCTTTAAACGGAAGAACAGTATACATAATATGCAAGCTTTGGTTACCTGTACATTATTTACTTCAACTGTTGACAGTCCTGCATTTTTATAATCTGATCAAATCGAAAGATATCGAATTCGAAATTTTGTTTTGCTTAGTTTTATTTTGGGGTAAAAACGCACTGAAGTTTCTAGTGGTCATATTACATGGGAGATGTATACGGAAAATATTTAGACTGTTTTTATAACCTTTAGACTCAACAATAATAAAAGAGGGTTTTCCAGAATTTCTAGATATAAGAGGAAAAATAGTTCAATCATTCCTCTTAAATAAACATGAAACTTTCAGAAGTTGAGAAAACAAACGGCGAAATGCATATAAAATATATTTCACCTCGTAAATTTCGCTTTCTTGCATACGAAAGCTGTCTTTTGTCAATTTCGTAAAAGCAATAAATCATATATTTTAATGTTATCCACCGAAAATTATACTTTTCTTTCTTATAACCAAACATTTCTTACGATTGGATTCAACTGTATAAAATTAAAAAAATATAAATTGCGATATAATAAGCTAAAAAAATATAAATCGCGATATAATAAGCTAAAAATAGGGAGAACCTAAGATCTGTTGTTACATGTTAAAACACATATTTGCTGCCCAACAGGGACAGTGATAAGTAATTCGGACTGCCGTAGCGAAGTGCCCAGGTTCGTATCCCGAAGAAGGCATGGTTGTTTGTAAATGTATAGTGTCTGTGCAGCACTGGGACTGCCAAAATATGCGGCTAGTTGAATGTCCTCTGCCGAGGTTGGTGGTAGAACAAGAGGAGTGGTAGACGTTCTAAGTAAAGCCCCTCGTGGTGCAGTCCTTCAAAATTGAGGCGGAAATTAGCTGCCCGAGACTCTTGCCAACGAAATGCGTAATATTGCATTCTTGCCACGATTTCATTTGCTTTGTCTATGATTTCATATGCTTTGTCTGATATAAGATAAGCGAGAATAGTCCTAGTAACAATAAATATTAATCCTTAAAAAATTAAGGGCCAAAGATTAAGCAATTTTTTATGCTTACTGAATTTTCTGTTTATTCTTCAAATATTCGTATCTCAAATAATGCTGAAATGTAGAACTACTTAATAGAGGCCATGAGATGGCCATTTTATTTCACATGTACCACTGAATCCAATACAGTTCTCATGTACAAGTGAAATGTCCATGTACTGGACGAATTAATACCACACATAAATTAAAAACATGGTACTAATTTCCTATCTGATTGTTTCGTTAGGTAATGATCTAAGAATAAGTTAATTTTTAGAAAACTAGACAAGTGCTGTTAGGGCTTATTTTCAGCATCTCACCTTTTACTTCCAGCATCTGACGTACATTTCAGGTTGTAAACAATGACAGAAAATGTATTGAGCATAACTAGACTCTTCTTTTATTTATAAAATCTTTTTTCATTTTATTAAACATATTTCATTGATGTATTCAATAATTATATATCATTTACTGCAATTCATTCAAGAAAGCAACATATAATAAGTAATATTAATAGACGTTTTAGTTACTAATAAAATATTTTTATTGAATATTTGATTAGTAATGTTTTTAATGTATGGAAATTGAAAACTCTGACGTATGTATGTGATTGGAGTTGGTATTGTTACTGCCACATAACTTTCGTATATATGTGAGGCGATAATTTTGTTAATATCAGTGTTTCATTATATGAAGTTATTTACAAGAGGTCTTATTAGTTTTATGAAGTCAAAAATATCTTTTAGCAGGTTTTTTTCACAATGTTTGATATAATATATTTTGTAATATGCCAGGTATTTATTTATCAACGACGAATTTGAGCAATGTTGCCAATGTGCGAAACACAAACGCGACCCAACAAACATCCGGATACATCTTTTAGTAGATTCTTTTCAAAATGTCATACGCCAAATCAACGACGAACTTAAACAAACGTTGCCAATGTTTAAAACACAAAAACGGCCTAACAAGTAGCCAGCACTTAGAATACTATTCGATAAGCGTCAAGATTTTTGATTTAATTTGAAAATTTAATAAGCTCAGCTATTTCAAAGCAATATACGTATCTTATTAAATTAGGTCTCAAATTACTTTTTTATGACACATTTAATCGACGTAATAAAAATACATCAATTTAGTAATCTAATCAATTGACAATCTATGTGCGCATTCGCATAATTAATGTATTTAATAAAAGAAGCTTCTACCACAATCTATTATATGGTTGCCAGAAAACATCATCATTCGCGTTTTAATTGGAGGAAAAATGCATTATATAAATAAATATTACATCGGAATTTAACTGAATTCTTTGCTGAAGGATGGTGGTAGTTATGTAGAAATATTAATAAAGACCATTTTAACCAAAACTGTCCTTAGGCTAAACAGCAGAAGAAATTTCAGAGTATTTTAGCTTTTTATATATGATTAGATCGTTATTTATGGGAAATACAATTAAGCCATTGATGTTTATTAGCATTTTTATTTAATTATAATGATGGTTTAAAGAGCATAATGACATTTAAAATGTTTGACAAACGTTTTTACAAATATATAGGTGTTATAATAAATTAAAGGTGCTTTAGATTTATAGATTTAGTTTAACTGCAAGCTGTGTTACTCAAATTCTCGCGTTTATTAATTTTATTTTGTGCGTGAAGAGATGCTTGGTTGAATGCATGTGGGATATAAAGTTAGGATTTTGGTAGTAAGATATTCAAGCCTTCGCCAAGTTGAAGGTGAAAGTAAAAATAGTCAATATTCAGTTAAGACTTCTAAAATTATGATCAGAAACATAATTCTGACTTTCTAAGCTGGCAACTTTTAGGAATTTTCTATAAAACGATGTAAACGTATATGTGTTAAAATGTGTATTATGTTTTATTTGGGTTCAATAACTCTTTACTCAAACAATCATACTAATGTATGAAAATAATGAAAATGTAATGCGCACTGAATGAAAATGGAACGTGGAAAAAAAAGCGGGCCAGTCCTGAATTTTAAGACAAGATTCAGTTTCATTTAAAAATGAGAAAAATAAAACTTACAGAAGATAAATTTGAATTGCATGCGTAATTGAAAAGCTTAGATTTTACACAAAAAATTAGTAGTTTCACAAATCATGAATGGTTATTAAACTTCAGGAGATAAATGCCCAGATAAATTTTGCGTCCTAAACATAAAGATATGTTTGCTTTAATTAAATACCAAGCACTATTCTAAATTCTATCTTTTCAAATTTTGTTCAAAAATTCCTCTCCTTTTTTCACTTTCCTATCTATCATAGCACGATTCCCATTTATTGAATAAGCACTTACAAATAGTTTCGTATTTGCTCCAAAGTTTTCTTTTAGCTCATGTATCTATCTAATGTAATAGCACGATCTTAATTTCTGTTTTGATTTCCTAACTGCGAATATGTTTTATTAAATTTTTTATTAACTGTTTATTTTCATACGAAGACCTTGTAAAGACCCCCACAATCGTATTCCTTTTGATTTTTCATTATTTATTTACTACTCTATTGAACCAATATGTTATGAAGCATTTATTGAGCATTCAATGTAATTTAAAACTAATTCGAAATTTCCTCGCTATAAACAGCAATTATTCTAAAGAATTTTTTTTCTATGTTTGGTCGATATTTACAAGAATAATTATTCCATCACATAAAATTCAGATTTGACTAATATTTAAAGGTAAAATGTTGACTAGCGACGACATTTTAGACTAGCGGGAAAAGTCATCGTTCTTACTTACCACGTTTGACGTTATTATAGCTTATAAAAAAGATGCCAAATTTCAAAACGTGCCAGTAAATTCATTCCATATCTTAAAAAAATCTGAATAAAAGACTGTAATCTTTTGCAGGTATGCCTGGAAATGCATCTACTTTAAAATTATGTTAAACATTTTATAGGTTAAAGTGCAATTTTTTTTCGAAAAATTTATAAAAATTAATTAAAAATACAAATCATAAAAAATGGGTGAATTTTTTTTGGAATAAACCTAAATTTCGAAATGTGAAAGGAGGAATCAAATACGTTTAATAAAAAAAGGACAGTAACAAATAGACACCCAATTGAATTAACATTGAGGAGCTAAAATTTTGAGAGTTAATTTTTTAGAAACTATTCGTCCGAATTTTACGAAACTTGTTAGTTTGGCATAATTTGAGTCGTAGAATCGAAATATGGAAAACCACCGGCATGTCATTTCAAAAAAGGTCCGATTTTGTGTCGAAATACATATATTAGAACAATGGTATATATAAATGTAATACATATCCTAAGTCGCGCGTTAGAGAAATACATGAAAAACGCAGTTTGTATTTCGTCAGTCGGTTCAGTAGAACGAGAGATATAGAACTGTTCTTTTTTTGTACAGTGCACATATTAATTTGTGTGTTCGCCAGTGTCGAATTTCTTGTCCAAATTCAATATAATTTTACAAAACTCTCATCCTTTCCCTATACCATCCATCAAAAAACGTGACAGTACGGTATTTTTATACCTGAAGAAAACTGTAATACATGTAATGAATTTTACCAGTTCATTTAAATTTATAAAATTTAAAAGCGTGTTGCAATAAATTTCACTAATTATAGCGACACACTTTTGCATCCTTTGGTGCGATGATTAAACAAAGAAAAAGTTATGGATCGGCCTTTTTAAAAGGCAAGATGTATTTAATGTTTAAAAAAACAATAAAATGGAGATCAAACATTAAAGTGGTGCTTGGCACTATTCGAAATCACGGAGATATTTAATAAATCTCACTGGTGGTTTACAGGGTCAAAATAACGTTGTTTCACTGATGGTTGTTTCACTGATGATGATAGTGCTAAGGAAAGCCTACTGCGGTATCGAAGGGCCCGGTTTCGGATCTTGGAGAGGGCCTGCATGTTTGTAAATGTAGAGTGTCTTTACGGCATCGGGGCACTCTAAATATACGTCGAGCCGAAAGTCCTCTCGAGAGGTTGTTGGTAGATAAAGAGGGGTGGGAGACCTTCGGATCCGTCAGTCTGGGTGTTCTCCATCAAAATTGGGAGCGAAATTGAGCGAATTCATACTGTCAGCTGTACGGTGTTCAAGGCTCTTACCAACGCCATACGAATCCTACTCTCCTCGAAACGATGAATTTCGTGGGCTTGTTTGGATGTTACTATCAGGTAAGTGAAATACGTCTCACCACAACAACTCACTTTGTTTTATATTTTAGTAGTAAGCAATGATATCACACAAGCAAGATTAATCACAGCAACAAAAAAAAATTAAGCATTTTATTAAGAAACTATTTATTAGAAAATAAATTTAGTTTTATGGGCTCGACTCAACGTTCCTGCGTTCCGGTTCCGTAAGCGATAATTTATTCATTCAGAAAGCAATTAAAATGCTTTTGATAACTTCCAAGTTTTTGAAGCATTTCAAAACTTTCCCTTTTAATTATTGTTACTCGAATATGTTAATTACAAGGAACCGCAATTTAAAGATTTTAGGTAAATGCAATTTATTTTTATAAATAAGAAACTTGTAAACAACATGAGACTTTTAATTGCTTTAAAATGCAATTTGGGTAGTCTTCTAATATTAGCAGTAAATAAGTATCTTTGGCAGATTTTTCGCAGATGATGAATAATTCGGATTCAGAATTAATAGCATATTTGTTAAAGCAAGGATCCAGATGTCACTTACATTCTGAGTTCTTAGATATTTTTCATTTCAGAGCGTACGTTTTGCTCTCTGAGGGAATTCTCGAAATTAATTGCCCTATAAAATCTGGTACCATGTTGGTTTAATGTTGTAAGAAAAAATCAACTTTACTGCATGTAGCAAAACATTGATTTGTTCAGTCAGTTGAAAATGATATGGGTATTCATAAACCAAACGGTAAAATCAGCTAGTTCTCACGACTCTTCTTAAACGAACTTTCAGGAAATTATAACTCAATGAAAGTTGCTGAATTATTATCCTGTTTTGCCTGTTACTCTGATTTTTTTATTTTTTTAATGTCGGGCACTAGACATATTCAGGCTTTCGCCACTAGTAAGGCTAGAAGTGGTGGTAATTTTATTATGGAGGCTCCAAATAGGCGGCCACCTTTACCTCCTATGAGGGACTAGACAATTTACATCCATGCGTTTTCTGCAATTCGAACCCGGGCCTTTCGGTATCACAGGCGGCTTCCCTAATCACTACGCAGTCAAGGCGGCCTGATGAGGTTGTAGAGTCATTAGTTTTTTTTTTTTTTTTTTTTTTTTTTTTTAAAGCATGAGACAGTCCTTAACGGGACTCGAGCCCTGAACCTCTCGAATACGCGTCGAGTATGCTTCCAGTTACACAGCTAAGGTTACATCACCACCACATCTTGGTGGTGGCGAATTATCTTCCACTTTCCTTCAGTTCGGGTGTCACTTGTACAGTGAGAGGTTTCTATTTTTAGTCCAAAGGGATTTGAATCCCGAAGGACTATTAGTTTCGTTTTGGCATTTTGCGTCGGACTCATAAATGTCGGTTCACTTTTCAAACTGTTGCCACAAAATGTTAGAGTCCTGCATTATATTTGAAGAAATTAAATAATGAAAAATCTGCATAAATGTATGTATATTTCTCGTATTGTGATAAAACAACGGTACATAGAGTCATCGAATTTTGAATAACGTAATCCTCCAACGAATATGAGCATGTGGAAGACCAAATTTGAAATTTGAAATTTGTTTTATGATCGATTTCCTATTTTTTAAAACTTTGACGAATTTTTGATTAACAAACTCAAGGATTTCAAAGCGAGCAATGGCAACGTTGTGCAGAAAAAACATTTTTATCTCCAGCGCGTGAGTCTCTGTATCGGAAATTCTAAAGATATGCTCGTTTTAAAACTATTTTGCGATATTGCTGTTGCACTGGTTCTTATGGTTTAAGTGCGAGGAACATGATATTTAATAAAGAAAGGTAACACACAAAATGTTAAAAAACGCCCCTTTGGACGTAATTTAAAATCTGAAACATTTCAGGATTTTTTTTTTTTTTTTTTTTTTTTTTTTTTTTTTTTTTTTTTTTCTTTTTTGAAACAAGAAACCTGAAAAATGTGCATTTCCCTAGCCGTTACTCAAGCATATAACCTCTCGAATATGCGTCGAATATGCTTCCAATTATACCACGAAGGCATGCGGAAAGGAGGGAGAAAGTATCTTATATACTTCCCCTTTTCTAGGGATGGGGGGACTAGGTTGCTAAATTCTGCTAGTGACGAATTATCATTCACTTGCGTTCACTTCGGTCGCTACTTGAAGACGCATTCGCTTTTTTGATGCTGGAACGTGAAAAATGTGCAATGTCCTCGCGGGGACTCGAAATTTAGACCACTGGAATATGCATGAGTATGCTTCCAATTACGCCACAAAGGCATGTGAAAAGGAGGGAGAAAATACCTTATAAGGCTATAAATAAATAACTCAACGCGTAAAACAAGGATGATAATACTGAATCTGAATTCATTTATGCTCTAGAGCTCCACGTATGATTATTAACTTTTATGAACCGTTTTATTTTCAAATGTCAGTATAAGTTTACATAATTGATCAGATCTTTATATCAGAATCATAAATTATGTTATACATTAGATATTCTAAAATATGCTTATTAATTTTTTTGATTTAAAAGACATAAATTCGAGCAACATTTTTCAGACTAGTTACTCAAGTATTCGGAGGTAAATTGATGTTTGAACTTTTTTATCAGAATTTTCTTTAGTAAGTCAAATTCGGTAGATAAAGTGCTCGAATTATGACGCAAACAAAATCACTGATATATAAGAGACATTCGCATGACATCATCTGCAATTTAATTCATTAAATGTCACCAATGAAAACGTTTGTACATAAGAATGGCTAAGTCAACTTTTAAGTAAGAATAACTGAGTCTTGGAATAAGACAATAGTGAACAAGCTGACTTGATGATGAAATTCGTTATATTTTCCGTTTAAAATCGGCCCTCCTCATCATAATTTGTAAATATATACTTCAGTCATTATAGCAAGGATTGGCTAAAAGTATCTATGCTGAAAACTCTCAAACGTGTGGCACGGAAATCTCTCAAATTTTATTTCTGCTATTTTACGGCACCATTTGGTATTTCATTATTTGATAATATGTTATTTAGACATCTTTATGAATTATTCATTAAAATAATTGCTATTAATTTTAACATATAGGATGAATTGTATGCTGTAATTTATATGTTTGTAAGATTTATCTTAGATTTTTAGCAGTTAATTTTATTTAAATCTATTTTCCTGTCCTTCCTAATTTCAGCTTACAGTTTCCTACCAGAACGTGTTTTTAGAATAGCGTTTAATGCAAATGAGTAAGAGTAGTATTTAAGCCGAAGTTCCACTGACTTCGAGAAAGAGTCGCAGAGTTTCTGACTAACGCGCGTCTGTCTTTTGGCTACGACTCTCTAAGCTGTCACTACGCTGGGCCGTGTTACAGGCCCTTGATAGCTTCGCTAGTTTATTCGATATTTATGGGCCAACTACTTTGATAGCTTCGGTTATATCTCTTTAGTTAAGCATTAGTTAAGTCTTATTTCTTATTATTTTGAGTTCAAGTCCAAGTGGAGGCTTTGCTGTACACCCTGAGAAAGGAGCCATCTGTCAAATCTTATTTTGAGCAATAAGGGGTAGTTAACCTTTCTCTAATTTTCGTCTCTATTCCTGAACTAAAGCGATTATTCGTTTAGCTGGTCACTATGTGGGGTTCCAACCTTTTATCTAAGAGCTAAGTGTGTAGGAACCTCGTGAACACTTAAGCGAATAATCGCTTTATGTTAACAGATACGTAAAACTCAAAAAGGGTTAATTACCCTTTATTTCTTAAAATAAGAATTTAATAAATGGTCCCTTTCTCAGGATTTTCTCAGGACACTTGGTCTTGAACTCAAGGTAATGAGAAATGAAACTTAACTAAAGCTTAACTAAAAGATATAGCCGAAGCTATCAAGTTTTCCAACTAGTTGGCCCCTAAGCATATCAACTAAGCTTGCGAAGTTACCAAGGGCCTGAGATACGGCTGAGCGTAGAAATTGCTTATAGAGAGTGTAGCCAAAAGTCGAACGCGCGCTAATCAGAAATTGTGGCTCTGTAATGCAGTCAGTCTACCCAACAGACTACGAAGATCAGCCTAAAAAGTACTTTCATCACCCAGCTTTGAATCTCCAAAACCTGCACTGCATTTTCGACAAAACACCACCCACAACGGAATACATGGCTTTCACTGACGGCTCAAAGATTGAACGAAAGTTTGGCAGCGCTGCAACCATTCAATATAATCTTAGCTCACACACAGAATGGCAAGGGCACCTTAGAGATCTACAATCCTCTACAGTATGCAAGAGCTCCAGCAACTACTAACGAACACAGTCCATATCGTCAGTGACAGCCAATCATCAATCTATGCTATTAAAATTCCCTGCTCAAATTCACCAGTAGCCCGACAAATACAGACAATTATCAATTCCAGCCAAATGAATTTCGTTCTTACATAGTAATTGCGCCGGGAATGAAAGAGCAGACTTCCTTGCAAAGCAAGCTGCCCTCGAACAGTTAGGCACTACCATCCACATCCTATGGCCACGCTCCATAGTGAAGTTTACGCTAAAAGTGATAGCCAAAGAAGAGTGGCTGAGACAATGGAACTCAGGACCGCAAAGCAGAAGGACGCATTCACTTCTCCCATGTGTCGATACTGAGCGTACTATTTATAATTATTATCTCTCTCAATATATCTCTGGTCATGGACCGTACTCAAAGTACTTCTATGAAAGTTTTCAGAGACTGAAATATGCGTTTGTGGCAATCCGGGTGATCTATACCATTATTTATTCCAATGCCCAATAACAGCAGACCATCATATCCGCCATCCCACAGCACCAAGAACAGACTTCAAACGCTTCCTGATAAAGTACCGGAAAATCCACAATAGTATCAAAAACATAATTGACACACTCCATCGTCACGGCTTGGAACTGTGTGCACCATAACTGTTATCAGTGCTTCTTTTATCTTGGCACAAACGCCAGTTTTCCAGTTGGGGGTGCCTCTATAGTCATTGCAATAGATTGTCTTAGTGTAGCAAGGATTTAGCACCTAGACAATACGACCACAGTTATGCACATCAAAAATGGCATAACTAGAACTGGTGAACTCTACTGTATGTATGAACTCTGACTCAATCCATGAACTTTTCATGAACTGTGAATCATCTATGAACTGCAACACTGTCCCAAAAACATCACATTAATATCACAATAACTTAACCAAGTTTGTTTAATGTTTTTCCATTAATTTCAATTACTGGAACTCAGCATGGAATAACTCAGCATTTCAAATAAGGAACACTTCTCAAAATTTAAGCACCAGATACGGATACCACATAAATGTTGATTATAATTAAAATTAAAGAAATCTAGTAGGTTTCAGATTTAAACGGTTGCCCAAAATGGTTTGTTAAGGATTTTACGCTTTTCGCTGAGCTCGCAGGCTACAAGTCTGTTCTTGCAATCACTCTTGGTATCTCCCACTCACTCCTGCTTATGTTCGTTTAGCTTAATTATTAATCATCGTTTTCTGCTCATTACGCCACGTACAGTTCAGCACACAAAATTTGTACGAGCTTCATAGTAGTTATATGTTTAGAACTCATGTTTGTGTTAAGTTTCTTAAATGTTGCCATATGCTTTTATATTTTTTTTTCTCTTTTTCTCAGTTTACTATACCCATATTCATTTTTCTTAGAAAAATGGCTAATACTTTTTTTTTTTTTTGTCTTTTTATTATTAGTTGTCTGTGCGTTAACTTGATTTGTTAAATATCACGTTCTTCGCAATTACGCCACATAAAATTCAATTCATTGGCAAAGATCATAAAATATTTAAAAACCGCGCATCTTTAGAATTCTCGGTAGAGTGTTAGTGGTTCCCATACACATTTGTATATTTGCTAAGTTATTTCTTAAGAAACTAGCCGCTCGTGCTTCTAGCTACCTGAAATAATTATCATAAATATAAAATTTCTAGTAGACATATCATGACTTTAATACCTGATTATTTAAATCATTCATATTAAAAAGCAGAAAAAGGTATTCTTAAGAACTATGTTTATTACTTTTAAATCACTCGATTTATTACTCAGTAACCTTCCAGATTAAATTTGAATGTACCTTAGGCTTTACTGAACGGCATTTCGAACAATGTTGTTCTTGCTCGATTTCAAATCCTTCAGTTTATTAATGAAAACTCTATTAATCCCAATTGCTTGTTTTTGGTATATACTCTAATTTTAACTCTAAAAACAATTTTTGTCTGCTTTTAACTGTATTTGGCGTATTATGTTTTTCTGTATTTTACAATTTTTAACGAAGATGTTTCGAGATTATTTATACATTTACTTTGCCGCGAAATGAGAACTGAATGGATTGAATGAGAAATGTATCTCTAATGAAATTCAAGGAAATAAGTTTAAATAAAATACAGCCAAACATGTGTATAATTTAATAGGCCATACAAGGAAGTTATGTAGTGTTCACATCAGATCTTTTGCTTTTATCTTAGTATTATTAGCAGTTAGTTATTTCTATAATACTAAATTCAATTTCATTTTAATGGTATTAAATGCTATTTTTCTTTATCAAATGCATGCGGTTATTTTATGCTGTATCTGTAAATACGGCCAAGCAAAGCGCTGATGCAAATTATTTTTATTACATTTTATCATCTGTAGTTATTTGATGATGTATCGTGAGTTCTTATATACGAGCCCTGGAGCATAATTTAGAAAAGTGATACGTAACAGGTTAATTCCTGAGCAATTTTTCATCTAAAAATAGATAGCAATCATTATTTGTTATGCTTGTGAAATTAAATACTATGTATTACGGATACAAATTTGAGCTGAAATTCAAATACAGCTCCAGATATTTCCCCCAAATTTGTAAATAATAAGGTTCTCATATTATTATGATTTTTACATATACGTATATTTAACATTTACTGAGGCTGCCTTTATAGATCGAGAATGCTTGTAGAGCACAAGTTACTTGCGTTAAAATGTAGTAAATGCCAAGTACCAGACTGCAAAACTTAATTAATTTTTCACAATAATTGAATTGTTCATTTGTTCTGTTAATAAAGTGTAACTAACCATTGTTACTTATGTAATCCTAAATTTTTAAGTAAAAAAAAAAAAGTCCTGATAAATTTCTCCTGTATAATTAATTAAATCGTAAATTCCTAAATCTTTCAATTAATTGCTTATATCTATATATACATATCATCAAATAAAGTGCAAAGTGTCGGTTCAATTCAACATTTCGTTTTAACATAATAAAGTAAATCTGAATAACTACTAGAGACTAACGGGACTAATACTGTTTAATTAGTTAGATATAATAATCTTTAATTAATATGCTTATGTATTATCATAGCATAGCCCACCAGCGGCCAAGCGGTAAAAACGCTGAACACTGGTAGTTAGGTCCGAAGTTCGAATCCTGTGAACGGGCTGGCTGCATGGGCTTTTTCGTGGTTACCCCATGTGTAACGTGTATACGAGCCAGTTTCCCTTAGAAAGTCCTCCACGAAGCCATCCCTGCCTTTAGGCAGATAACCCTCGTGTGCTTAACCATAATTAAATAATCCAATCCAATTATCATAGCATAAGCACCTCGACGTATGCATTCGAGTAAATGCCCAGACGTTGCCCAAGAAGAAAAAAAAGTGTTTCCTTTAAATACTAATGTTTTGCTAATTAACTACTTTTAGAGGAATAACTATAGAATGCACAAAATATCGCTGCTACTACTCAACGTATCCAGCTAGCCTTGCTAAGATTGCTTGGCCTTTAGAGGATGCTAATAGCTAGCATTTTATTTGTTTATTTTTCGTTTTAATGCATCTGCGAAATTAAATTTTATTCAGAACACAAAAGTACAAAAATTCACAAAACAGAATTAAATTTAAAATAAGCTAATAAAGATAATAAAATTTTATTTTATAATATGAAGTGAAATTTAACAAGCTTTAGAGAATAACTTTAACTTTAATTTTTTTTTTTTTTTTTTTTTTTTTTTTTTGTTTAACTTTTGTTATACGCGTGGTATGCCTTGGAATTAAAACTTATCAGTCTTAATTATAATTTTAAATGACAAGACTACTTGTAGGTGTGTTTCCAAAGTAGGGGAGTTAATCTGAAATAATAAAATATCCACAATTATTAATATGTAAAACATTTCGATAATTTAGTTTTGAATATGAAATGCTATTTTATTTCCTACCCCATTTTTAAAGCTATAACAAAAAATAAATAAATTTTTCTATGTTGAGTTAAAATTAACAAGCATTTATATTAGTGCCTCATGCCTAAAATTGAAGAAAACACCCCTTTCCCACCTCAATTAATTTTTTTAGCCTAAACTACGTTAGCCCAGAATGACTATTAGTTTCGTTTTGGCATTTTGTGGCATTTCACTTTTCAAATTGTTGCCACCAAATATTATCACCCTGTATTATATTTAAAGAAAATATAATGAAGAATCTGCATAAATGTGTGTATGTTTCTCGCACTGTGATAAAACAAAGGTACCTAGAGCCATCAAATTTTGAATAACGTATGTCTCCACGGGAATATGGTTATCTGGAAGCCCAAATTTGGAATTTAGAAGAATTTGTTTTATTATCTCTTTCATAATTTGTAAAACTTTAATGAAATTTTGATTAACAAACTCAACGATTTCAAAGCAAGCAATGGCAGCACTGTACGAAACAAAAACATTTTTATCTCCAACGCGCGAGACTGTGTATCGGAAATTGTAAAGATATGCTGTTTTTAAATTATTTTGCGATATTCCTGCTGAATTGAAATTTATGATTTAAGTCCGAAGAACATGATATTTAGTAAATAAAGGTAGCAAACAAAACGTTACAAAAAGCCCTTTGTGCGTAATTGTAAAATCTGAAAACTTTCAGATTTATTATTATTATTATTATTATTATTATTATTATTATTATTATTATTATTATTATTGTTATTATTATTATTATTATTATTATTATTATTATTATTATTATTATTATTATTATTATTATTGCTAAACATAATTTCGCATTTATAACATTACTATACATTTTTGTGGTAAGAGTGTTGTACAAAAGTTTGCTCTAAAAATGGAGAAAATACACGTAAAGTAATGGATCCTTTCATAGAAAAGTAGTTTTCTTTTTATTTCTCAAAAAAAAAATATATATTATACACTAGCGAAGAGTCTTCTTTGGTTCTTAGAATGAAAACAGTCTGACTTTCTCTGAAGTCCCAGATGGCATCACAGGCACAAAGTCATTTTATTTTCTTTGCATAGTATATTGGATTTGTGGCTCCAGTTTCAAAACGGATTCGGATTCCCTTTACCAAGGCATATGCATTTCATTCTCGTTTCGTAGAAGTAATGGTTATTTCCTTCTGCATCTAAGATTTTACCCAAACCAGAAAATCACAATGCGTCTAGGTCACAGAACGCTAATTTTACGGTGCTGGTCTCTCACAATGAAACTCTTCTATAAAATTATAAATTAAAGAGTATTAAATTTCTCTATCCAACTAATATTTGACAAACTTCATTCGTTGTTATTTATTGTTAATTATTTTAATTACACATAAATATAGCTAATGTTTTTCTTAAACAAAACAAGTTATACTCTTAGCTATTGTTAAAATGTGCACATTTGGAAAAACTGAGTAACAGTATTATGATAAATTGAATATTTGCCTTAGTAATCATTTTGCTTTCATAAATAGCCGACTAGATCATTGTATCACAAAATATGATATGTCTTATACTCTCTGTTAAGGAAAAAAAAGAGCTATCATTTTGAAATATTTTGAAACCTTACTTTGGCCAATAAGACTTGCAATAAATATAGGTTTACATGCAAAAGTCTCCTCTATCAGTCATTTTAAAGGAGATATTCAATAATTAAGTTTCATTTTAAATCATTAACTATCATTCACTAATTAATATATGACAAGATGAGTAGTTTTACATAAATATTGTATCCTGATTTAAATAAGCTTCTTACAAAAAGTAAAATTTAGTTTGTTACATGAAGAGGATGCTGTATCTATGTGTATCTATGTATCTATGCATGCAGAGGATGCTGTATGTAACACTCAGACTGCAAGTTAAATTTAACCGTAAATTAAAAATTATAGTTGTGATCTCATTTAGGTTATTGTCAACTTCATTTTGACTAAATAAAAGTTTGAAATACTAGTTATAAAATAGACATCAAAGCACCACCAACAAAGCTAAGAAATTTTATGAAAGCAATAACTATTATCCATCTCCATTTGTACCCGAAATAAATAATCCCATTCAATGCAGTTATTCACAGCGAAATTTACTTTTATCTACTTCTAAAATGAGATAATAAATGAATGATATGAATCCGTTGTAACTTGGAAAACCCAGTTAAAATGAAAAACGAACCTCACCTAAGTTTTCCATTTCAATTCGCTTCTCCTCAACCAAAATGGTAAGTCATTCCACCTCCTTGTTGACCACCACCTCCTTGATGACCCATGTTTCCGCCACCTCCCGTTTGCCCACCCATATTACCTCCACCTCCA
Organism: Stegodyphus dumicola; assembly: GCF_044657685.1. Lineage (NCBI taxonomy): Eukaryota > Metazoa > Arthropoda > Arachnida > Araneae > Eresidae > Stegodyphus > Stegodyphus dumicola. The sequence continues at coordinate 23,544,507 of NC_140776.1, read as the reverse complement.
CCCGCATTTCCAGCTCCATCAGCCCCGCCGAATCCGAATCCGTTTTCAAGTTGCACACCAAAGAAAACTTTTTTCTTAAGATCTACTTTCGGGTTGGGTAACAAGCGCCTTAGAATTCCTAATGGTGATAAAGGAAGACCTTGCCCTAAAGTGATAGATATGCCACTAGGAGCTTGCGTTGTCATCATTCCCCCACCTTGTTGAGCGGGCATCATACCACCTCCTTGTGATTGCTGGGGCATATTACAACATGGTTTCTGGTTACTGTACTGCTGTTGCTGATTGTTGAATTGTTGCACAGGCCAATTTTGAAAATCATTAGACTGGTCGTAATAGCCATTGCGTGGTACAGCTGTAACCTGTACAAGAAGAACACACAAATGTTAATTTACAATGCCATGAATCGATAAAGTATGTTTAAAGCAATAACCATGGTTTATATCACAATTTCGTAGCTAAGAGACTTGTTCAAACAAACGTCAAAGGAAATACTTTTATACATCTTTTGTCAGAAAATTTACAGGGCAATTTTTATTTCTGAGTTTGCAGTATTAAAAAGAATGGTTAGGAACAAATGTTATGTTTATGTTACCTGGTATGTATTCTTATTTTACATGACCTTAGCCATGTTTCCGCCCAAACTGACTAGACGGCAGGGCTGTGTTTAGCAACACGCTGTTCGGATTGTTGTCGCATTCATTAAGGTGACACAATGGATGCTGGTTGTCAGCAAAAAGTGAACATTAAGCTCTGTGTTAAGCTCGGGAAACCCCCCTAGTGAAAAGTGGAATATGATTAAGCAAGCATATGCAGGCGAGACACTTTTAAAAAAAAACTTGTTTTCGAGTGGCGGAAAAGGTTTCGTGAGGGCAGAGATTTAGTTGAAGACGAACGCAGAGCTGATACCGATGTGTACAGCGTGCAAGGCAGTTATTACAAGAAGACCGTCTTATAATTGTGCGCATGCTATTAGAAGAACTAAATTGAAATCGTAATACGTGTCAGAAGGTTTTAAGCGAAGATTTAGGGAAACGGAAACTTAATGCAAGAATCCTCCTTCACTCACAACAGATGAACAGAAAGAGGAAAAACGAAGAATTTCTGTTGAACTATTGGATAGAGCCAGACGTGATGCCACATTTGTGTCAAAGATTATTGTGATTTTTTTCTTTTTTCTGTGAGTGAAAAGGTGACTGAAGGAAAAGCTTGGTCAAGATTATTGCAGACATCCAACGGGTTGTGACAAATGAGCTTGCAAGCATAGCAATTGAAGATTTCCCTGCTTGCTTCCAAGACCTGCAGAAATGTTGGCAGTTGTGCATAAATAGCCAAGGGAACTACTTTTGATAGCAGCTACAATCATTACTTGGTAAGTGCAATTTTCTACTTTTATGGCGTTGGTCCTAGAATATTTCTGACAAAGTATGTATATAAATCCCATGTAAACGAATTTTAAATAATTTTATAGTATTTGTAAAACTGTGAGAAAAAAAGTATATTCTAAATTCACATAATAAATATAAACAAATATTAGGTGATTTGGAAGATAAATTATAGTATTTATAGGAATAATTTATATGCATGTAATTTATACGAATAAATGTTATTTTATTCATTCAAATAATTAACACTTAGCTAATTAACACTTAGCTAGAAAATTGAAGGCTCATTATAGAAATTGAAGGATCATTATAGAAAAATATAGATAATTTTCTATAATGATCACAGATTATTAATGACTGTAAATAATCTTTTTTGAAGCTCAGACAGTTTTAAATGTCTGTAAAATCTTTTCTGAGTAAATTAGTTTAAGCTTTCAAATTAAAATATTTAAAAGCTCTAGATGTACCTCTGAAGCATATAATTTAAACTAGTAACAACTACGCAAATTTAATATTGCTAAATGTTTTAAATATGAGCATTTTATTTAACATTTATTGCTATCAAATGATAATTTCTTTCCAGTTTTGAGTAAAAAATGAATGATTTTAGAGTTTTTAAACATAATTTTTATTAGATTTGAATATGCATAATTCATTCCACTAATGGAATAAGTTCAGGATTTCCTATGTCATAATATATTTAATAAGAAGAAAATTAAAGAGAGTTACATGAACCTATCAGCTTGAAACGCAGTAAGGAATTAATGGAATAAATGCACAGATGACTAAATTATTACGAATCCTGCAGCAGAATTATAAATATAACTTTGCAAAAAAAGATGGCGTTCAAACAAATTCTTTGCATTCGGTCAAGATAAAAAGGAATTTATAGATTCTTGGCAGTATAATTGAGTATAAAAAAGGAATTCCATTGAGTATTGAATATTAATTCAGAAGACAAACAACAAAAATCAGCGTTATATTTAAAAAATTACAATTTGTATAGCGAAGAAGCGATATCTCTCAGTGCAACTAAAAATTGGTTTAAGCTATTCAAAGAAGGTCAATCTTAAAGTCAAGGCATTGAACATCTTGTTGAAAGCTAGGAAGAAGTTGTAAAGACCAACGGAGAACACATTATTAATCGATTTGTCGTTCATTTCCTGTTTATTTTAGGAAAAGCCTAAACTTTAAAAAATAAAAATAAAAACCAGAACTTATGGACCAACCCAATAATAAACTGCGGATACAATAATTTTATATAATTGTAATTAAGAGTTAAGTACATATAACAGAAATAAAACTATCCAATGTAACTATTAAAGTAATGCCACATATTCTTTATCTTAAATCACTAATTATTCAAAAACGGGAAGTTTCTATCAGTTATCGGTTTAATTATTAAAAATAATTAAATAAAATGAATGGTGTTCATCTTCTTAATCCTTTCCCAAGATAATGTATTAAGTATCCAAAACAAAATTTTATAAAATGTTTATTTCATCATTTGAAACTTATAATTATCAGTCACTATTAAAACCTTTCTTCCCTCAACAAAAACACTTCTTTCTTTTATTTACATTTATGCATGTAATTAATACTTTCATCGTTAGTCATTCATTTACTCATAATGCTTATAATTCTTACTGTAGAAGAATTGAGAAAGAAATGTGCTCTAAAACACCTAAAAGGCCAAATAACGTATTCCTTTAATAACACGAAGGAAACATTTAGAAATCTTTGTAAAAATGTTTTCCCTAAAAACATTAAATTATCTGATTTTACGCTTCCCTTTCTTTCTTTATAAACAAATGGCACAAAAGGCCATTAATGCCTAAAATTACTTTACTAATTTCACTAATAACCATGTATTGTGTGCAAGTATTCCAGGATTTATATGCATTCATTATGCTTTTTGATTTGTTCTGCTTCAAGGAAAGAGATTAAAATCATGAAAATATATATTAATTATTAATACGTTCTTAACAGTTAAATGTACTAATTATTTTTATCATAACAACATGAATTACTGCAATTGAAGCCAAGAAGAAACTGAATGAGTAAAGTTTTTATGTTGTCCTATTTCCTTTCTTGAGGTCCGCCATTATAATTCGTTCAACTCTCAAAAATTGCGGTAGTTATGCCAGAGTAAATATTTTGAGTTATGCAGGGAAAGCAGATTGTGAGATTAGTACCTGTTCAAGAATGTCCTCCTCACGGCTAGGAGCTGTTTTACCTCTGTTCCTTTCCTTATTGCATCTTCGAAATCCTTTTTATAGTTTATGTGTTTGGAAATTTAAATTTGAGAGATAATATCCTTCCAAATGTCTAATTTACGACTTGCAATTAGCCTCCCAAAGGGGATAGTGGTTAGTGACTCTGCCGTACCGAAGAGCCTGGGTTTGAATCCCGGAGAAGACATGAGTGTTTGCAAATGTATAATGTCTTTGTAGCATGGGGCACTCTGAATGCGCTGCGAGTTTAAAGTCCTCTCGAGAGGTTAATGGTAGAAGATTAAAGCTGGAAGACCTTCGGACCCGTCCCGTAGGGTAATCTATCTCGAAACTGGGCACGTAACTGAGCTGAAGTAGGGCTGTCACCTATATGATAGTCAAGACTTGCCAAAGACTTGCATATGGCTCCTTTCCACAATGAATGTCGTGGGCTTGTGTTGACCTTTATCAGAGAAGTGTGATTGGTAACTAACGACAACAGCAGTGATTTACAATTATGCTTGTAAACTGTTATTAGTTTAAGCCAAATGTGTATTTCTCATAAGTTAGCGAAAATTTCAAGTTTTCTATTGCATGTTATTTTATGTTCGACCATAAGTAGCACTTGTTGTTTTTGGAAAATATTTGTTTTTGTTTTGTTTTTTACGCAGGTAATAACTCTCCTTGACGCTTTAGTAGTCTAAGTTCTACTGTCCAGTACAGTGTTATCTGAGAAGAAGAAAATCAAGTTAAAAGCTATGGGTACTCTTAGGAATTCACCTTTTCTGTACCTAGTTTAGAGCATTCTTCGAGAGAAAGCACGCCAATGTCACCAAACAAAACCTCAGACAATAATAAATAAACTGTTATGTTCAATTTTGGTTAAAATATATTATAATTTAGATACTATGATTGTGCATAAATGTAATGAAATGCGTTGTTTTTATTACTTATTTTCTTCAACAAAACGGGATAAACTCAGATGTTACAGAACAATTTGTTTTGGCAGAATGAACTACACTACTTTGCTTTTAATAAATTTCTAAGAAATTTTTGCCACACATGAAAGTATAAGGCATATAATGGTTTCATTTATTCTATCATTTTTATCACTATTCATGTTTTAACTCCTTATTCAAAAATCAATAATTCATATTTTACTGCTGATCAAAACTTTAATTTCACATGAATGTGCTTTGATGTGAGGGTATTTCTCTTCGGTATGCATCTTGTTATAAAAATAGTAATTAACACATTTAACTGTTAGAGTCATATTATAATTATTACATGATTAAATATATTTTTAGAATATTAATCCCCTTTTTTAGATTACACGAATGGAATGGATCTGAAAGTCTGTAGTCACAGAATATTTCAAACAAATCCAGAGAGTACATTTTTTTTTACTTCAGCTACAGAAATCTATGATAAATACTGGCAGCAAATTTATTTTGATTACATGCTATCCTCTCAGTGCAGTAAACTGTTTTTATGTTTTTGAAAAAAGCTTCAATTCTTATTTCGAAGTTCCAAATACACATTTGATATTACAGATAAAATAGAATAGAACTCATCGCATACAGCCAAAATAATTAGATGTTCATTTGCTTTAGAATGCTAGGTATACCCCGAATTCATTTGAATACGACTGCAGTTAAATTAGGATAGGTTATATGAGATTATTATTAGTTTTACCTGTTTTCTTAGTTGAGTATTATCTGCATATTCATCTTCAATGTCATCCATTTCTTTTCTCATCTTCTTTCTCTTCTTCACACGTTTACGGGTTACTCTGGGACTATAACCATCATCGTCTTCCTCGTCATCCTCAGCATGTGCTTCGTTAGCCGTAGGAGCAAAAACAATAAATTGAGGCGTTCCTTTACCTATTAAAAATGCAATTTAAAGTAAGAAATGGTAAAAACCCATACTCAATGTATGCATGTTGATGATTATTTTGATTAAGATGTAATAAAAAGTATTCAAGATATGAATACTCGACATATGCATTAATTATTCTTTTTGATTTATTCTTCTTCAAGAAAAGTGATTAAAATCAAGGAAATATATATTACTTATTAGTAAGTTCTTAACAGTTAAATTAATTATTTTTATCATAACAACATGAATTATTGCCATCGAAGCCAAGAAGAAACTTTTGAAAGAGTAAAGGTTTTACACTTTCCTATTTTCTTTCTTGAGGTCCACCATTATAATTCGTTCAACTCTTAAAATTTGCGCTAAATAGTGTTAAAGTAAAGTATTACCCCATATAGCCCTACTTGATGTAGAAAAAAAGAAAGCTATTCATTTAACCGCTAAACTCGCTTAAGTTAACATGCCAAATCACGTATGTTGAAAATTTTTCTGTATTAATTAGCATTAATAAAGATTTTTTTAATTCTTTGGTACAGTCCGCAATTACTTTTCAAGTATAAAGGCTGTTCCCACATTTTTCAACGATTTTGCTTTGCTGTAAAAAAAAAAAAAAAAAAAAAAAAAAAAACTGAAATATTTCAGATTTTAAAATTACGTCCAAAGGGACTTTTTTTAACGTTTTGTGTGTTACCTTTAATTATTAAATATCACGTTCTTTGCACTTAAACAATAAAATTTAGTTTAATAACAATGTCACAAAATAAATTTAAAATGAGCCTATCTTTAGAATTTCGTTACACAGTTCAACGCTCTGGAGATAAAAAGGTATTTTTTTTTTTTTTTTTCAAAAATTAGAGTTTTGCACTGCTCGCTTTTAAATCGTTGAGTTTGTTACTCAAAAATTCGTTAAAGTTTTACAAAACAAATTCCAAATTTCAAATTTGGGATTTCAGATGCCCATATCCGTAGTAAGATTACATCATTCAAAATTGGATGGCTCTAGATACCGTTGTTTTATCACAGTGCGAGAAATATACATACATTTATGTAGATTTTTCATTATTTAATTTCTTCAAATATAATGCAGGACTCTAACATTTGGTGGCAACAGTTTGAAAAGTGAACCGACATCTATAGGAGTCCGACGCAAAATGTCAAAACGAAAGTAATAGTCGTTCGGGACTCAAATTCCTTTGGACTAAAAACAATTTCCGCTTGAAATTCTTTTTACATCAACTATATTTTTGAAAGTATAAATTATCATCCGCTACTTGACAATTTTGTTTTCATGCAAAATGTCGCTTTCAAAGAAGCAATGAATGGGAGGCTATGTTTGTGTTCTTTCCAAAGAAAATTATTCGCAACCAGTTTATAGACACGTGAGTGAAAGCCGTGGTTTTTCGATATCTAAAGCTAAAAGAAGTCAAAAAAAAAAAAAAAAAAAAAAAAAAAAAAAAAAAAAGCCAACATTTAGCTACATGTGGAAGCATTGTTCCAAATACATACCTGAGAAAACAAATAGAATGTTTCGTATGTTGCAAAAGTAAGATATTTAATGTTAAAAGTATATCCGCCAAGTTAAAGGACAGTTGCAAAATCATTAAAATGCTCAGTGTCATGTAACTGTAAACAAAGTGATTAATACTGATTATAATCTTAAAAAGGCGAAGAAACGTGATGTGGACCGTACCTCTTCATGACATATCACGAAATGCAGAACTCGCTGCAGAATTCTTTATGAGAAGCATTTATCAGGACAAAAATGGAAAAATGTTGTCACAATAGATGAATTTTGGGTGTACTTTAATGATTGTAGTAAGAGAAGATTCACTTATTATCATCAAAGAGGAGAAAAAGTCTTTAAAAGATAGCTCAAGGAATCTAAAGAAAGTTTTTCGGAGGGAATTAAGATCGTTGCTGGTTTTTCATATAACGGCAAATTAAAATAATGAGAGTGGAGAAAAATGCTAGGATCAACTTCACATATTATCAAAAACATATTTTATACCTAATTTTCAAATGTGAAATACCTTCTCTTTACACACAATGTGATCAATCATTAGGACTGCATCAAGACAAAGCAGGCAACAATACATCAAAATCTATGGCTAATTTCTTGGAAAAAAATGTAACAAGAAACGGGTATCAAGGTTCCCTTCACTCATATCCTTACTAAATCTCCTGACCTATCACCAATGCATTTTTGCGCTTTTGGAGTTTTGTTTAATTGTTCCGAATGCCGACGTACAACTCCATAGATTTTAGTAAGCTTTTGGAGATTAATTGCATAAAATACCTCTTTTAAAAAGATTTTAGTGCCTTGGAAATTACAGTGTATAAAGATACCGAAGAATAAGGGTTATTAAATAGATTATTTAAAACACAATTGTTTAAAACATTATTTATTTAAAATTATTTAAAACATTTTGAGTAAAATAATTATGTAATTACAATGAAATCGTCCAAAAAATTCGCTCAATCAAATCGTAGCTTTGTCTAAGAGCTGTCAGAGATGTTAGTTTTCCTTATTCAGATATAATCTGTCAGATATATGAGTGACTGTGAGCTATGTCTCTATCTTTTAAGAACAAAAAAAATGTGCTGACCCTCTTCGTGGAAAAAAAAGTCCCGCGGAGCTCGTGACATGTGTAATTTCCTGTTAGTATATTTCCTGTTTATGAAAAAATATTTCTTCCCTAATTTCATCAGCTTTTGAGTGAATTTAAGCATAACAAAATTTCCTTTGGATATTAGTATAAAAAGTTCATTTTTAATGATCTAGATCAATGAATTCCAGCTTGCAATGCGCTATGGTATATGAGGCGGTCCACGGCAGTAACAATGATTTGATATTACATGCTTCGATTTTTCCCGGATTCTTCCTGACTTTCAGAAATCAAAGTTTATGCGTATTATTATATTAAAATGTATGAGTAGTTACTTCATGCTTGCTAATATTATGATAGTTGTTTCTTGCACTTCCCTTTTATTCCTGTCCTTCCACCATAGCATTGAAGTTTCACTTCAAAACTGTTTCATATCATTTCCGTCACGACTGTTCGATTATTTATTGGCATGAGAATAAAAGAACAGGAATTTCACTTTGCCCTTGCTGTTCAATCTTTAGAAGATTCCGTCTCCGCCACTACACTGCATTTCCTTGAGGTTCTAAGATCATTGTATAATATGAAGCTAGAAAATTCTCAAGTGGAGAATTGCTTTTGTGATCATGAATTTTATTCAGCTACGTTTGAAATTTCGTATTAGAGCTTCAATTTCTTATCTCATGTAGTACATAATATCTCTTAAAAGACATTGAATCACCCGATGCACTAAAGTCAACCATTTTGCAATTGTGCCGCCCGATTGGGATAGTGGTTAGCGAGGTTGACTGCCGCACCGATAGGCCCAGGTTCGAATCCCGGGGAAGACATGGAGGCACTATAGATATGCGGCTGGCCGAAAGCCCTCTTGTGAGGTTGACGGAAGGGGAAGAAGTGCTTTTCTTCAAAATTGGGAGGAGGAACAGAGAAAAGTCGTATACTCTCACCTGTATGGTTCTCAAGGCTATTGCCAGCGAAAGGCGCAAACTTGCACTCCTTACAATGATGAATTTTGTAAGCTTATTCTGATGTTACTGCCGTGAAATAAGTCACAACAACAACAACATTTTTCACTTGTGGAGACTTTGTCTGTGAAAGTTAATGCGAAATATTTTGGTATAAAATAAAACTGAATTTGAAGACATTTTTGAACACCTACGAATCCCAGTACTTATGTCCCAGGGTACGAAATATAAGCACAAAGCTTCTACTGAATTTTTTAATGATGTATAATATTTAACTAATTTTTGTATTTAAAATTAGGCGGACTTCAGCTCTTTGAATAATGCTAATTTCAGAGAAAAGGTTCTCAATTATGGTATGTGTATCATTCACAGATTATATGTGCTACATATAATATATTGTTGCGTTTTTCTTTTCTGACACCAGTTATTACGTTATTTTCTTCCTTCACGTTCGTACGGGGTTCGTAGATTTGGAGTGAATAACGACGACACTGGATGAAGTATCGAAACACACTTTATTTATCAATATTAATCAAGACAGCTCCAAAACACTTTTAAAGTCGTCGAAGATCTACTATAAACACGCTGGAACAATCAGCGACACAGCCTTCACACTGTCAGGCAATAACGGTGGAAACAGCTTCCTGCAAAGCACCCGACTCTGCTTTCCGGAGTACAGCTTCCGACTCTGCTTGGTTGTTCTCGGAATTCCACGTAATCTCGAGACTCTCCACGCGATGCACTCGACGATACAGAAGAGCATAGTTCTCGACTCAGCACAGTCTAAGACAAAACTCGACGATGCACTAAAAGACTCTCTCGATGCACTCGACGACCAACTTGGCGCTAAACTTCGAGACACTCGCTCAATGACTGACTATCGGCTCGCTATACGAGGCATACCTACTAACTGACTGCGGACCAGCAGGGTTTATATAGCTTTCGGCTTGTGTTCGAGAACATTCTAGGCTAAAATGGTAAGAATTCGTTCCAGAAGGTTCTCCATCCGTCCATTGTATATCGCCAATATTGTCGCCAAATGGGAGATTTTTTGCCAAGTGTGGCAACCCTAACCCTAACAATGCTTTGCGGGGAAGCCATCTCACCACAAATACTGTACCACCTAAACAACAATATTTACACAAAAATTTTTAGTGAATATTCGAAATGGATGAAAAATGTCGCCCTTTTAAAGCTTTATTCACTGTATTCTTTGTTATTCAGATACGTACATATTTTTTCCGTTTTGGGAATGTCCATTAAACTGATGTTTATAGTGGCGTTTGCACTGACCATATGTTAGTTACATCTCTGGGATTAATACTGAAACGAGCGGTACAATTTGTTAAGTATTTAGCTTAGGAACTGTAGCGTATATTATTATTTCACATGTAGGGTAATTGTTTGAAACTAACCAGTTGCGATGATTTAGATCTTTACTACAACTTCTACTTTCCGTTTCCTCACCAGAAATATAAATGAGGTTAGAGAGCATTTAAGTACAGTGTTTTGGATTGTAAGACATAGCGTGTTTTTTGCCTTCCGAGGCACGTTACGTTAGTTCTACTAGCTCTGATAAGAATATAATTATTCGATCTCGGGTTATTTTCTGCCGATATGTAAACTGTTGAGTCGATTAGAGGTTTGTTTCTGAGCCAGCTTGATGTAAAAATATAGTCTTAGAGTCCTGGTCCACGTTTTAAATTTGAATGTGACTGTTACTTAGTTACATTGTCACAAGTGGTGGTTGATTAAGATCAAAAAGTGTGTTAACTTTCAAGTTATGTTTTAATTAAAAGGTTTGTTTAAACCTACGACGACACCGTTATAGTTTCTCTCTGCGTCAAGTGTTTGGATCTACTTTAAGCTCCCAAAGCAAGTCAAATTCTACACGTTATTAAATAAACGTCTTATTTACAAATATATTTAATATGTAAAATCATTAAGTTTTTATGCAAAATATATGTTAATTTATATGCAAAATCATTAGCTTTCTAGGCAGAAAGTACGTCAATTTATATAGAGAATCATTAGGGTTTTATGTAGAATGTATGTCAATTTATAACAAAATCATTCGATTTTTATGTAGAATGTGTCAATTTGTATGTAGAATCGTTAGTTTTTTTATGTAGAATGTATGTCAATTAATATCAAAATCATTCGATTTTTATGTAGAATATGTCAATTTATATGAAGAATCGTTAGTATTTTATGTAGAATGTATGCCAATTTATGTAGAATCATTAGGTTTCTAACGGTGTAGAAAAAACTAAAAATCAACAATGTCCTTGCCAATATTCGAATTAACATCTTCTGACTGCTACCCAGACGTGCTTCCAATTACACTATGAAGGCCCTTGGTAAGAAGGTGAAAATACCATACAGTTATAAATTTAAAATTTTTTTACTCTTTGATTATATACACTCCATTTATGATGCATTGTTTTTTAATCAGAAAATGCTTTTAAAATGTTACATGTAATTTTAATTCTTATTCATGTGGTACAAAATTTTAAAAATTCAATAACCTCTTTTGTAGGGTTTTTATTAATATTTTTTAACCATTTTCAAAATAAAGTTAAAAAAAGTTAAATTTTGCGTAATTTTAAATTCCTAGCTGGTTTTCTTCTGTATATAACCAATAAATTTGATGAGTAATTAATTTGTTACTATTTCATTAGATTTTTTTATATAATTAACATTTTATGGTACGAATAGACATAATTATTCATTTACTGTATGAAAACACCTATTTAAATCATTTCATTCTTCTATGTAATCCAAATGATCCACACTCTAATTGAGAAGTGTTTTCAAATCGTAAAGTATTTGGAAGTTAATGAACAAAATAGATGTGAAACAGATACTATTCAATATTCTAAACAAGATGATGAGCGTAATATAATGTATTTACAATGCTGTCATGAAACCTTTGAACACGAAATTTCAACAACAGTTAAAGAAATATGAAAGCATGAAATAAAAAAATAACCAAAAATAAAAGAAAATGAATTGCGACATAAAAATATTTCCATTTGTCTAATGATTAACACAGGCATTTTGAACTCTAAGATGGAAAAGAAAATTCTCTGTATTCTTGATTAGGATTTTCTTTGTGAAGCTGTTACTTTTACGAAAAAAAAATAAAAAAAGAAATCTTTCTTTCATTGAAAACAGACTGCTTTTTCTAAACCGTTATCAAAAATAAATTAAGATATCTCATCACTTACCACCACTAGATTTACCAGCAGATAATAGCTTCGATAGAACATCTGGTGCGGGTGAAGGCAATGGTGCTTCTGATGTGGCTTCTTGGGGTCCACGCGGTACATAGTGAACAACGTAAAGAGGATCCCTTTCTGCGGATTCGGGGGATGGGGGTAATACATCCTTCTCCAGAGGGGGTAATATATCCCTTTCTTCTTCAACATCCGGTCCTAATATGTCTTTACTAACAGCTCCACCAATAGGAACCTTCTGCCCAAATACGAGCCCTTCATCATTACGTTCTTCAAAGATGTGGTCACCGCTTCGATAATATGAACGGCCACTCTGAAAGAAAAGAACAACGTTCTATTAAAACTGAAACCTTTGAAGACCGAAATGAATTATTAAGAGTAAATATTTCAGTACTTTCATTCGTAACTTTTTCCTCGAAAAAATTAAAACCACAGAGATTTCTTTTATGATGATTTTTTATTCATTACTGAAAGTATAAAGATTATAAATTTTTAGCCCAAAGGGGCGTTAGAACCAAAGGGCTATTAGCCTCAAAATGGCATTTCGCGTAGTGTCACTTTCTGCGTTAATTCACTTTTCAAACTGCTGCCACCAAATTTTAACACTTATAAGCCTAAATTTTGAATTTCGAATTTGGTTTATCGTCCATTTCAAATGTTGTGAAACTTTAACAAATTTTTATTAACAAACGTCAACGATTTCAAAGCGAGCAATGGCAACACTGTACGGAAAAAAGCATTTTTATCTCCAGCATGCGAGACTGTGTATGCTGTTTTTAAATATTTTGTGATATTGCTGTTGATTGAATTCTATGTGGTTTAAGTGCGAATGAACACGATATTTAATAAATAATGGTAACACACGAAACGTTAAAAAACACCTTTTGAGGCGTTATATAAAAATCTGAAAACCCTCAGATTTTCTTTCTTTTTTTTAATAATGTATTTTCAGATAAAAATACATTGAAAAAGCTTCGATAAAGATTTAATTAATTTTTAAAGCTCAGAAACCAATTTCAATTAAAATCTATTCTTCATTATATTTTGAAGTTTTTCTTATGTACATATAAAATATAAAGACTTTACAAAACTTTGAAGATCAGATTAATAATTAAAAATTGCTTTTGGCTAAGAAATTTTGAGCACTTCATTTAGATTTGAAAAATTTATAAATTTATTTATGTTTGAAAAAAAAAGAAAGATTAAGAATGTAAAATAAAAGTTTTATATATTTTCTAATTTTTCGAATCTGAGTTGAGTAAATAATGCAAGTAATTGCATGCATTATAAAATCGAAGATGACTGTTGTGATGATTGATTTTTAAAGGTTCTTTGGTTTGCTGTCATCCGTGGTGTTAATCCAATAATGGGACTTCTTTCTTTTCACACATTATTTTATTTATATATATATATATATAAAAGAGGTATTAATTAGATTACAAAATATTTACATAAGATTAACATTAATTAAAGTCAATTGGAGAGTACACGCCTGCATATTATCGTGTAGTCCTATTAAGATATACGGTGAGTACATGCCTGCGATAATCGTGCAGTCACCTCCGACGCTGTCCAAACCCTAACTGACTCTCCCCTGCGGCAATCAGTCGCCAGAGGGAGTTGTACAACGTTTTTCCTCGAGTACCAGGGGGAGGGAGGTATCAGACATTACAACTGTGTTCAGTGTTCTTAAAATTATTTCTTATTTCAATTGATTAAAAACTTTAAAAATTACAGATTTAATTAAACTTATGTTTTCAACTTATTAGAAATTTAAGCAAGAAGTGCGTCAATATAAGAAAGTTGAATTAACTGTCAATCTAAATTTCCTTATGTGGAACGTAAATGAAATTTCCCTTAGAATGTCCTCCACAAAGGCAATGCCTTATTTGGCAGTAAATTTCTTGTAGTTTCCCTTAGTTAATTAACCATTAAATTGCTCAGCTATATTTTTATAGTGTATGATTTTTTACATATATCCATAAAATATATCTTATTTTTTACATATACAGTGGATGGGAAGAAATATGGAAACACCTTGTGAAATGCATGTTTAAAAAGATTGATTTTAATTAAATATGTAGGTGGCGCTGTCGTTTTTGACTACTGATGCCACCTATACAACTTCGTAAATGTGCTAAACAGTTCAGTTGTTGTCGAAGTACTGTTATGTGAGGTTGTCATTGCATTATGTCAGAGTTAACAGACTTCGAACGTGGGCAAATTGTTGGAGCACGTATGATAGGTGCTTCCGTAAGCAAGGTAGCCGAGGTGTTTAGTGTTTCAAGAGGTACTGTATCGAAGATTTATTCCGCATATTTGAAAAGCGGAAAAACATCATCTGCTAAATCACAGCGCGGAGGAAAGTGTGTCCTGAGTGATCGTAACAGACGATCATTAAGGGCAATTGTGACGAAAAATAAGAAGACCACAGCTGCAAAAGTTACTGCTGAAATGAATGTTGTGTTACCGAACCCTGCGAGTACCAAAACAATTAGAAGGGAGCTTCATAAACAGGGAATTGCTGGCCGTGCTGCAATTGAGAAGCCACTCATCAGTGATGCTAATGCCCGTAACAGGAAAAGGTGGTGTTTAAGTCAAAAATCCTGGACTATAGAGCAGTGGAAGCGAGTAATATGGTCTGAGGAGTCTTCTTTTACATTGTTTCCCACTTCTGGCCGAGTTTACGTCTGGAGAACGCCATCTCAAGCCTATAATACAGACTGCTTGTTGCCAAGAGTGAAACATGGCGGGGGTTCTGTTATGGTTTGGGCAGCCATATCGTGGTTCTCTGCTAGCCCCATGATAACTGTCTCAGGGCACATGACTGCCAAAATGTTCACATTATGAACATTTTGGCCGATCAAGTTCATCCCATGGTACAAACTTTGTTCCCCGATGGTGATTGTGTCTTCCAAGACGACAAAGCCCCTGTTCACACAGTTCACATTGTCCAGGACTGGTTTTCTGAGCACGAGGATGAGTTGTCCCATCTGCCCTGGCCACCACAGTCACCAGACCTGAATATTATCGAACCTTTGTGGTCTACATTGGAACGGAAAGTGCGTTCTCGTTATCCGCCGCCAACATCTTTATCTGAACTTGCCATCGTTTTGCAGGAAGAATGGTATAATATTTCCTTGGCAAACATACAGGAACTGTATTTATCCATTCCGAGAAGACTGTAAGCTGTTTTTAATGCCAACGGGTTTCCTACACCATATTAAGCAAAGAAACATGTTTTTTTAAAGGTGTTTCCATATTTTTGTCCAACCCCTGTATCTATCTTTATTTTTTACGTATATACAGACTACTACTGATGTGACTTTCACTTAAGCCTAAGATATGAGTGAGATACGAGTACAGTTTAGTGAAGCCAAGTTAACAATCTGGCATGAATGCATAAAGAAATTTAAATTCTCAATGGTACAAATTATTTGTGCTTTTTATTTTGTCATGAATAGGCACTTCTCATTAAAGAACTGTAGTTATAAGTAACACTGAAACTGTTTAAATACAAATACATCCCAAAGCAAAGGACATTTGTCCATCATTTTAAACAGTTAAAGAGATCAAAGAAAGTTTTTGTAGAACCGTGGCTTAATAACCGGAACGTTACCAGAAGAAAGGAAGAAGTTACACACACAGCGCAAATACTGCCGGACATTACCTTTTAAATAAGGCCCACCAGAGGCCGAGCGGTAAAGTCGCTGAACACTGGTAGTTCGGTTCGAATCCCGCGAACGGGTTGGCTGCATGAGCGTTTTCGTGGTTTTCCCAATGTGTAACGTGTATACGAGCCAGTCTCCCTTAGAAAGTCCTCCACAAAGGCATCCCTCCCCTCAGTCAGATAGCCCTAGTGTGCTTTGCCGTAATTAAATAAACCAAACCAACCTTTTAAATAAATTTCCTGGAATATTATATAATTCGTTAAAAATCCTTTCTAAAGAGGGCATTTTAATAAAATAGTATTCTCTTTTTTTTTTTTTTTTTTTTTTTTTTTTTTTTTAGTTTGATTAACGAAATTTTTATGTCATTTATTTGTGAAATAGAAGAAATTTGTAATTTTTGTATGAAATAAAAGATTTGCTTATGCATTATAAGATTCTTTTAATAACGATATAATTTTTGTTTTCAAATTAATTCTAACTAATTTAAAATTAATTTTAACGTAATTTACTTTAAAAAACTTTCCTCATTCTCATCTGGGCATATAAGGTTGTAACTTCACAGGCAGAGAGACTGGTCACTAAATGACGAAAAAAAATTAATCAGATATAGATATTTAAAAAGGCTTTTACGTGGTTGGTTACACTTATAAATGTAGAACTTTCCCTGGCATTCTTCATTGCAATTCCGGTTTAAACAAAGCTTACCAGAGGCCGAGCGGTAGAGTCGCTGAACACTGGTAGTTCGGTCTTTAAGTTCGAATCCCGCGAACGGGCTGTCTGCATGGGCGTTTTCGTCATTTTCCCCATGCGTAACGTGTATATGACCCAGTTTCCGTCCATGAAGGCATCCCTTCCCTTCGGCAGGTAGCTCTAGAGTGCTCTGCGTAATCGAATAAACCAAACCAAGCCGGTTTATATAAACCTCAAACGATTCTCAGAAGAAACGCGAAATGTAAATAAATAATTAATTTCACTTGTTTTCGAATCATTGATACTTATTATTTCAAACTGTAAAAATTATCATTCATTTTAACGGGTTAATAATTCCAAGATATAGTTTCCGCAAATTCTGTTCTAAAAGGAGCGGTCATCATACGATAAACATCATGACAAAAAATAGCTGGATAACGGTGAATAGCGTCAATTGACTTTAATTGCTTCAATGATCATACGATGTTTCTCAATTTGTTCTTTTAATTTAAGTATAGTCCGTATTTACATAGATATAAGTATATAAACCATCTGCTTATTAAACAGTCAATTTACTGATAAACTAAATGTCTTTTATTTTTATATCAATCTTCTTCAGCAAGATAACATATATGGGGGAACAGTGAAAGAATAGTTATGCCCAAAATTTAAATTTGTCACTACATCACATAACAAAAAACTGAAAAGCATTGTGATTATATCGATTATGAAGAGCATTTGCTGTAACAGAATACAAACTCTACAACAGAGATCAGTTATCTTCAAGATAGTGGAGACAATAGTTTGTGTGTCCTTCACTGCAAATTGCCGTGTAAACCATGTGTGAAATTGTGTCCAAAAATTGTTCAAAATATGTTACATTTTTTTCGCTCGATTGGTCGGCCACAGCTACAAATAATCAAGCAATTTATTTTCAAGCTCGATTTTTGAAATCACACAAGTTTAGATGTGCAATTGTAATCGATAAGGTCTACATATTCCAGATAATATCATTATTCTGCATTTCAACATCCCTTCTAACGCATTTTAAAAGGTATTCTGTGAGATAAATTGCAAACGTTTAAAGAATTACAGGTTTACGCTGTTGTCTTCGTGACACACTGTGACAATGAGCTGTTCAGATAACCTTTAAATAACTTAAGTTTTCACAGCCACTGTCTGTAAAGCAATTATTATCAAAACACATCAACATATAAGCGTTTAAATGCATTTTCAGTCTGTCGTTTTAAAGCAGCGGAAATAAAAGTAGTACTTATATTCTCAGTGACGTCAAGAAGGCAATGAGGACGAAAGAAGACGGTAAAAGTTCGTCGTTCTTATAAAAAGTTCTACTTTTTGTTTTCTGAAGATTTCGCACTTGTCGCAGCGTAACTCCTTGGCCCCGATACGCATCCTCGGGTGTCGTCAATTGTACTTTTAATCGACTTAGAAATCGATTTCATTTTGAGACAGTAACTTTCATTTCTACGGTGAAAGGAAGACTGTTTTCATTAGGGTTCAATATTCACGAGAACGAAGATGTGAAAGAGTAACGAAGAAGCTGAATTATCTAATCCGAGCATTGACAGGCAATTTATCGCATGAAGAAGCACGCTAAAACTAAACTATAATTTTCTTTATTTTGTCTATCTATATATTTTCTGGCGCTGTCTTGCATTGATTAAAATCATTAAGCGGTATTAATATAAAATGAAGCTTAGAATTCATGGTAAAGAAGAAGAAGGAAAAAACAAATTACTTTTCATTTTGTTTTAATTATCACGTTTATTTTAAATAAATATGACAGGAATTTGAGCAGAAAAACTGCTCCATACACACTTTTTAAACAACTTTTAAAAATATAAACATCATCTCCTCCGGAATGACCGGGAGTAGAGTCTCGAGAGAGGCACCCCCCCCCCCGGATTCCAAAATTTCGCGGGAAGCCATCTCGAGCATTCGCAACTACGTACAACTTTAATCAGCCGAGATATTAACTAAAGACTTATTAAATAGGCAATTTTTTCGCTAATTTTTCCGAGTGGCAATATGCTTTTGCGCTGGAGATAAAAATGCTTATTTCTAAAAGTGTTACCACTGCTCGCTTTTAAATCGTGGAGTATGTTAATCAAAAACTTTGCAGGTTTCACAGAATATGAAGTAAAGATAGCATTGCGAAACATCTTTATTATATGCGGCTTAAGTGTCTGTTTGTCGCCGATAGTTTATTGGTTGCTTGCGTAACTGTACTAGCCAATGCGGTGAAGTTGTCACGGGATTCAAATAGTGCATATACATTGATACCATGCATGCAGTTATCATTGTTTTAATTAAATTATCATGGTATTTAAGAACATTAAATATTTTTAATTCATACAATTGTTGCTTATTATGCATTTAACTCTATTTACATATGAATTACCTAGAAACTTGTTCATAAATTAAAGGAGACGAAACCAACTAACGAGTTGTGCGTAGTACATCTCATCAGGTAGGTTTACCCAAACTTCTAGGCTAAATATCCTTTCGCGAAAGATTTAAAAATTTTGCCCGATTTTATTCCGACATTGTATTTTAAACTGAATTTTCTGCTGAACGCAAATTGTGCGGAATGCAATAGTTGGTAAGTTCGTGTTAAGAATTCGTGAAAGAACGGACGTAAAATTAAAAATAATTAATGGTTCTCTGCAAGACGAGCTTAAAATTAATGGAAAGATCTACACAATAAATGTTATGTACAAAGAGATCTTTGACATGTGAATTAACATTTTATTATTTAAATCACCTTTATTTATTGAGCTAGCGGGGGCTCTTTAAGAAATGTACCGCCAGTGCTTTCCTTCATTGCACTCTACTTTAAGCAATTAAGCAAGTAGAAGGGGAAAACCCCGTGGGGCATTAAGGAAAGGGGCGTCCTCGCCGCCGGCCCTGGGTAATTCAGTTTGAATTAGGAGACACCTCTGTACAAATCATTTTAATTACAATTTATAATATCTAGAATAGCGGTCATTTCGTATGACCCCCGGGCTTTCTAGTTAAACATATGTCTCTGCATACTATATATATAAGCGAAATACCACTGACTCATCACAAGATCTCCGAAACTATGCACTCGATTAACTTGAAATTTTGTGTAGTTACACATTCCACGATTTAGACGAGCACTAAGAACGGATTTTACGTAAATCCTGTCCAAAATAGATTTTTGTTATACAATAGAAGTTTCTCATACATTTGGTTTTCAAATCCAAGTTCAGAATTTTCTTTTATTGTTACCCAAACTAGATATGAAATACAGTGTTGCCAATAATTGCATTTTTCTCTAAAATTATTAAATTGGTGAATAACTTACATCTAGCCAACGAGTACAAAGAACATATAAATAATAAGGTTAATAATAACATTTATATTTAGCTGTTATCACAAGTTTCATGAAAATAAATGCTATTATTAAGAGAAACAAATTATTGTGATGAAAAATAAAAATGCTGTTGTTATTTATAAAAATTGCCATACATAAAAAATCAGGGACAAATAATTATATTTGATTAAAAAATTTGATAACAAAGATAATAATATTTATTTTCTTGAAACTTAAGATAACAGTTAAATATGCATAAACGTAGGCCTACTGGGAATACCGCCACTTCAAATAATGTTGACGCATCCCAATACGCAGTACCTCATGGGTGATGTGGAAATCTGTGTATGACACATTCACTGATTAGCACTACATTTCCCGACTTTAAATATAAAAAATTTCATTTGATTATCAATTCGAAATTAGATATTTCGTCCATATAAGAGGTCTAGGTTCGCATTCAAATAAATAGTGTGTCCAGCAAAGCGAACGGGTATCAGCTAGTTATTATTATATAGGGTCATGTTCTGACACCGAAGAAAGCACGCAGTTGCCTGTGACGTCATTCTATATGTTGAAAATTTTTCGTTAATGCAGCATGTTAAATAAATAACTGCTGCTGGCAACATTTTTGTTTCAGATTGGTATAATTGACATCACATAATAATGCTACGTTAGTTCTTTTATTGACATTGAGAAAAATGTTGTTATATAACAATAAATTTAAATTATGACGTCATACGTATTAACCTGAAATGCCGAAAGATTTTGTTTCCTGGTTTGGCAACAAAAAATTATTTAGGAATTGGTTGTTGCTTGGAAAAAATGAATTGATTGCATTCATACTGAAATGTTTCTATATATATGCTCTTCAGGGTACATAGAACTTAGAAATTTTGCTTTGGTCATGCCCGCTAGTCTTACGTAACATTTGCGTTGCTATAGTAGGCAAATTTTAACACGACACGCTCTCAAGTATAAAATCGTGTACCTTGCTATAAAATATACATTTCTGTGAATATTGATGTAAGGATCTGTTCAATATAGGCTTCCATGAAGTTTAACAAAAAGCTCTCATGCAGGTTTCTATAAGTGTTGATGTAAATCCCATTTTAACAGAGATTTCTGGTTTTTAGGGTACTATATAATTGCTCTTTCCAATTCTTAGTCCTTAAAATTCAAACATGCACCTGCAGAACATTATACACGATTAGAAATTATTAATGCGTTGCCATTTTCGCTTTTTCAAGAAAAAGTATGGTAATTTTGGTTCGTACTGACACATTTATTTATGACCTGTTATTATTAACTCGCTTACTAAATAACTGTATTTGTTAATCCATTCCCAACTGACATTATATTAAGTGAACTTTCTAATTTATAATGAAAGATACAGAGTAACAGCCAATTAAGCTTATTTTAGTGGATTTTTAAAAGGAAGGATATTTAACGCTTCACAACTATTCTATGTTCCTTATGATGGTCTTTAATTTTTATTTCTTTACTTACTTTACTTACATCACGAGGTGAATAACCTTTCAAATCAGACATTAGAGGTAAAATGTTTACATAATCATTTCAATGAAAATGAATTTTTCACATGCTGTCTACCAAATATTAAACTGATAAAAGTTCTTTCTCTTATGTCAAGATAATGGTTTCTTTTCCTCTTCAAAAATAAATAAATAAATGAACAATAGTGTAATTTGGGCACACCTTGTCAGTTTGAATCAAATCAAAACAAAAAATTTTAAAATCTGCAAGCTTTCAGATTTCACATTATGCGCAAAGGCGCCTTTTTTAACATTTTGTGTGTTATATTTATTTGTTAAATATCATGTTCTTCGCTCTTAAACCATAAAATTTAGTTCAACAGTAATATAAAAAAATAATCTTCAAATGAGCATATCCTTTAGAATTTCCGATACACAATCTCACGCGCTGGAGATAAAAATGTTTTTTTTTTCCCCTCCGTGCAGTGTCGCTATTGCTCGTTTTGAAATTGTTGAGTTTGTTAACCAAAAATTCTTTAGAGGTTTACAAAATATGAAATAGATAATAAAACAAATTCCATATTCCAAATCTGGACTTCCACATGCCTATATTCGGGTGTAAACGTACATTATCAAATTTGGATGGCTCTAGGTACCGTTGTTTCATCACAATGTGAGAAACATACATACAGTTATGCAGTTCTTCTTTATATAATTTCTTTAAATATAATACAGGGCTCTAATATTTGGTGGCTACAATTTGAAAAGTGAACCGACATTTATAATGAATCAATGCAAAATGCCAAAAAGAAATTAACCGTCCTTCTGGGCAAATTACTCTTTTGGACTAGATTTTCTATTATGCCTAAAAAGGTGTTTTTTTAACGTTTTAATTCTACCATTATTCGTTAAATATTATATTCTTCGCACGTCCATAAAATTCAATTGAACAGCAATGTCACCAAATATTTAAAAAGAGCATATCTTTAGAATTTCCGATTCACAGACTCGCTCCCTGGAGATAAAAACGTTTTTCTTTCGTACAGTCTTGCCATTGCTCACTTTGAAACCTTTGAGTTTGTTAATCAAAAATTCGTTAGAGTTTTACAAAATTTGAAATAGTTAATGAGGCAAATTCCATATTTTAAATTTGGGCTTCCAAATGCCCATAGGCCCACCAGTTGCCGAGCGGTAACGTCGCTGAACACTGGTAGTTCGGTCCGAGGTTCGAATCCCGCGAACGTGCTGGCTGCATGGGTGTTTTCTTGGTTTTCCCCATGTGTAACGTGTATACGAGCCAGTTTCCCTTAAAAAGTCCTCCACGAAGGCATCCCTCCCTTAAGGCAAATAGTCTTCAAGTGCTCTGCCATAATCTAATAATCTAATCTAACCAAATGCCCATATGCGAGTGGAGGACAACGTTATTCCAAATCTAATGTTTCTAAATACCATCATTTTTTCACAATGCGAGGAAAATAGATACATTCAATCAGATTCTTCGTCATTTAATTTCTTTAAATATAATGCAGACCTGTACTATTTGGTGTCAGCAATACGTAAAGTGAAACGTCGTTTTATAGTGGGCGATGCAAAATGTCAAATGGAAATTAATAGCCATTCTAGGCAAATTGCCTCTGTCGGCTAATAAGTTATTAGAAGAATTAAGTGTTACTAATTTAATTTATGATTCTTTATTTCAAACGGGACACATCAATTTGTAAATTTATTACTTTACAAAAAGTCATTGCATATATGCAGAAATCAGATTTTATACCAACTTTTGTTCTATATATATTCTTCGTCTTCTCCCCCCCCCCAAATGTAAAAACTTAATTTACCAAAAAATATGAAGTAGCTCTTTTAAATGCGGTAAATTCACTCTATTAAAGTTTACCTACGCTGTTTACTTGCCATGGTACAATTGTTACGCAAAAGAAATGTAAAATAAATGCTATTGTCTCGCACAGCAAGATCGAAAACTTGGGTACTTATAATAGACAAACAGTTCAGTAATCGATTTATATCAAGCATATCTGAATGCATGTGGCAATAAAGTGAAAGCTACAAATGACTCGTTAAATGCGTTATAGTTCAGCAACTCTACCTTAAATCGAAAATCTGGGGTAATTCGGAATTAATACGGGTGACGTTAATAATTTCCAGGGTGTTTCCTTTTGAATTTTATAGGAAGGAACACTATTTGAATGTAATTATTTTTGTTTCAAAACATGCACTATTACGCACTTCGCTTGCAATTATAAACAGATTTTGTAGACACAAGTTTTAGCAAAATGACATATTAAAATGTTCGATAAATAATAAAAATCCAAATAAACGAGCAGTGTCAATAACAGTCAAATCATTGACACATCAGAATTGAAAGCAAAAGTGATTCTTCGGAGATTATGCTTAAATTCTTCTGATTAAACCAAGATTTTAAAAGGAAACCAAAAGCAAAGTTGCATCAATAAGAAAGATTCTTTCGAAATTTCTTTATACAATACAGAGTCTTCTTTCGAAATTCCTTTATACAAAACAGAGTCTTCCTGAAAGAAGTTCGAAACATTACTGCTTGCATGATGAAATTTGAATTCAGGGCATCTAAAAAGATATTCTCAGCAGGAAGAAAAGTATTATAAATTAATTTAATTAGTAATAAAATTAATAATTCTTAAGTTTTTGCAAATAACATGAGATTATAACATTTATTCATTTTGTCAAAACCTTGATTTCCTTCCTGAAAAGCTTGAATCTTCTTGGATTATAAAATGCAAAGAATTTTATATAATTTCTTACCCTAATTTATTCAACTAAATTTTAAAATTTCAAATTATTTAACAAGTCATGTCCCCTATATAGAAAATAACGTTTTGCAGTTTTTTTTCTCAAATATAGCGATACAAACGCAATGGTTAATAAACTAATATGTTTTACCTTTCCATACTTACTCACATATGAATATTATAAGGTATTTCTCCCGCCTTCTTAGCATGCCTTCCTGGTGTAGCGGTCTGCATGCTTCACGTTTATTCGAGAGGTCCGTGGTTCGTGTTCCGGCAAGGGTATTGCTCTTTTTCATCTTTACTGATTCGAAATAGCCTAATGTCTCTACAGTGGCGCCCAAACTGAAAACAAAGGTGGTAGATGATGATTCTCCACCACCATGATTTGACGATTGGGTCCCCTAATCCCCAGTCGCTCTTTCAAAGGGTGAATTTATAAGGTATTTCTCCCGCCTTTTTAGCATGCCTTCGTTGTGTAGTGGTCAGCACGCTTGACGCGTATTCGAGAGGTCCGTGGTTCTAGTCTTTTCCATGTCTCATGCTTTCAAATAACCTAATGTCTCTATAATAGGACTTCATATCCCTGTCGTGTGCACTTCCCTAGCGTCTTCAGCGCATGACTTAGAACTCTTAATTCATGGTATTATATGAAAACTATGCGCAGATAAGAAAGTGCATTGTACTAGTTAAAGAACTATTCTTCAAATTAATACATTTATTAATTAAAAAATATAGAATATGTTAGCATTACTTTTCATATATTTTTAAAATGTAATATGTTTAACTTTCACTGGATTTCCACTTAGAAATAAAAAAAACCTGTAATCTTCTCCTTTACATTTTCAAGAATTGAAATTAGCTAAAAAACGTGGAGTTTCTCAAATAACTGCAGTTTTTAAAATCAGGCTCCTAGTGTTGGACATTTCCTAACATACCCTATTGAAACCTATTAAAGAGATCTAGTGAACCTTTATAAAAACAAGAAATAAAATGAAACAAATGTAAGAATTATAAAATACTCTTTTACACGATATTTTTGGAAATGATTTATAATTATTTTTATTTATAATAATTTTAAGCTGAGTAAGGGGTTGGATATTGATTGCAATAAAAAGGGAAGTATACAACTAGATATTATAGCACTTCCATATACAAGATTTTCGTTCTTCTAAGATTACAACGTTCTACGGCTAATTCTTTGTCAGTTATGATATATGTATAGATACGTACGTACAGATGTCGCGAAAACATCCGTGTTGATTTCATTTTAAATGCCTTTTATAACCCGTTCTTTAATTGCAGATGGTCTTTTTGCTATGATATTATGTTAATAGCTGTTTAAAAAAATATATATGAAAGAATAATTGAAGAAGAAAGATTTAAGTAAAATTTTAACAAAAATGACGAAAAGATATAGGCGAATAACTGATAAAATTTTAGCAATTCTCTTAAATGCTTATTAATAAAAAACATTTTAAATAAAAAGTTATTATTGAAGGTATATTGTTTCAGGAAGACTCAGATTCTAGCTGAAATATAAATTTATGTCATTAGAAAAAACTGTAGTTGATTCAGGGGAAGATTAATTATATTTCATTTGAAAGGAATAAAGCAAATTAACATCTATGGAACAAGAGCATCTAGATTCATAAAAATATTAAATAATTTATTTTTGATTGAAAACCAGAAATTTGGGGCCTGAAAGGTATCTTTCAGGCTTGGAAATTAATAGCAGCACTTTCAGAATGCGGTAAATGTATTTGAAAAATAAAAGTCTAAAATTTCCTGTCATACTATTTCTTCTTTAATTATTAGCGCATGAAATTTAACAAGGAGGGCTTCGTTTCAGGCAGTTTGTATCACTGCAGAAACTGCTGCTGAATGCTCTTTAATTGCTCGTGACTAGATTAAAGAATAGTTAGCAGATAACTCTAATTTTATATGAACTGAACACTTATACCAGACTTGTATAGCAGAAATCCTGCAAAGGCTGTGATAAACATTGTTAACACAATCAAGTTTTCTCCACATATTGAAACATTACACTGCGATAGGATTAATCTTGACCAACTCTTCAAGTTTCATTTGAAGAATGGCTTTCACTGGAGCTTTAGTTATTCTTGAAAGTCAATACTTAATATTTATAGCAAACTGCAGAAATTTCTCACGTTCCTTGGTTCGTTTCACGAAGTCCTTAGTTGGATTCATTAAGCTCTTTAGAATTAAAATCTCACTTTATAGAACAACAAGCATCAGATTTCCTGATGCGAAGAGTTTTAAATCAGAATTTAAGCAGTGCATGAACTGATTGATTTTCAAAACAGTGCTCCCTAAGCTATGTGGATTACGTTTTAGGAGCGAGATAAAGGTAGTCATGTTCTTCCAATGCCTTAGGTCAAATCATGATGTAAATGGTTAAAGAAAATAAATGTTTCAGCATAGACAATAGCATTACTGGAATGTGGAAGTTTCAAGAAAATCGCAAAATTCTACAGGCTGAAACAATGATATTTGAAATTCATGATTCTCATAGGGGCTAATATTTGCTAAAAACACGTTGATTATCCAACCTTAAAAAATGTTTGATGTAGCGATACCTAAAATTATAGTTAAGAAAAATCTTACTAATATTAAGTAACTAATAAAACATGTGCCATCGCCAGATGAAAAAGTATATCTTACCGATACGAAGTCCTAATTTGTTGACACTAAGTACTGCTGGTTTGCATGGAAACATGGCCAAGGTCCTTTCAAATAAGAATACATATATCAGGTAACATAAAAACAACTTTTGTTCCTTTTTAGTACTGAAAAGTCAGAAATAAAAAAAAATTTCCTGGAACTTTTCTGACAAAGAACGCATTAAAAAGCAGGAAAAATATTTTTAAAGACTGTTTATTTCTTTTAAGTTGGTTAGTTGTTACTGAATAACCTTCCAGATTAAGCGCTATAATTTTCTTCTTCGGGAACAGAAACATTGATAATTAAATTAGTATCGTCGAAGATAAATTCTTTTTTAAATAAAATGAATTTTTATTTAAAAAAGAATTGGCCTCTTTGAGTTATTCTTTTGGAAGCCTTGGAAATTCTCAGAAACTTGAGTATTCAGTCGACAAAAAAAAACAAATGAAAAAGAGTATTTTTTATACTTAATAGCTAGTTCAACAAAGCGTTATAATTTTCTTCTTAAGGAACAGAAATATTCAGATTCATATAGAATATACAGAAATTTCGAAGAAACTAATTTATTGGTAATTAAATTATTATCTTCGAAAATAAATTCTTTTTTAAACAAAATTAATTTTTATTTAAAAAAGAATAGGTCTTTTTGAGTTATTGTTTTGGAAGGCTTGGACATTTTCAGAAACTTGAGTATTCAACCGACAAAAAAAATGAAGAAGAGTATTTTTATACTTAATATCGAGTTCTATAATGCGTTATAATTTTCTTCTTCGGAAACAGAAACATTGATAATTAGTATCCTCGAAGATAAATTATTTTTTAAATAAAATGAATTTTTATTTTTAAAAATTGGTCTTTCTGAGTTATTCTTTTGGAAGGCTTGGAAATTCTCAGAAACTTGAATACTCAACCGACAAAAAAAAAAAACATATGAAGAAGAGTATTTTTATACTTAATATCTAGTTCTACAAAGCGTTATAATTTTCTTCTTCGGAACCAGCAATAATGATAATTAAATTAGTAACTTCGAAGATAAATATTTTTTTTTAAATAAAGTGAATTTTTCTAATTAACGCGCTGATGTAGTTTCGAGGAGAAGCGTCACTTTAACAAACCGATTTCAGAGAACATAATGTACTCAAATTATGATTTAAAATTCATTCTTGTGACACCTTAATTTTTTGCTTTTTATTTCCCTTGACAGTCGCTCGTTGAGAAAACACAGATACAAACTCAATTTCTTGATTTTGAAAATGTATCTATAATAATATTAAGAATTTGTTTTCGATCCATATACGTTCCACGCTTTTTAAATGAGCAAATAAACTACCCCTGATCAAAAATAATGTCCAACAGACCGTAAATGTTGAAGTTATGATGGTACGTTATAAACTAAACCCCCCCTCTTAGAAACAATTGAACCCAGTGTACCCCTCCTGTTCGGGAGCGGTTTAGTCAACTCCCTTCTCATGCTTCGTCACCCATAACTTGTCACGCAATTTGCATTCAGCGTAGATTAGCATAAGTAAAACTTAATTGAAAAATAAAAGGAAAAATATGTCTTTTATTCCTGCTTTCGTTTTAGATGCTATTAAAATGGAGCCAGTAAGTAAAATGTAATATTAGCTTTATAATTACATTTTTATGCCCAAATTTTTGAATAATAAATTAATTTTTAGCCCAAAGGGCGTTAGCCCAGAATGGCTATTAATTCCGTTTCGGCATTTTGTGGCGTTTCACTTTTTAAATTGTTGCCACTAAATATTATCTCCCTGTATTATATTTAAAGAAATTAAATAATGAAGAATATGCATAAATGTGTGTATGTTTCTCGCATTGTGATAAAAGAACGGTACCTAAAGACATCAAATTTTGAATAACGTACGTCTGCTCTCGAATATGGCCATCTGGAAGAACAAAATTGGGTTTTGGAATTTGTTTCATTATCTATTTCGTTTTTGTAAAGCATTTATGAGTTTTTGATTAAGAAACTCAATGATTTAAACGCGAGATATGGCAACGCTGTACGAAAAAGAAATTTGTCTCCAGCGTGCGAGTCTGTCTATCGGATATTCTATAGATATGCTCCTTTTAAATTCTTTTCTGATATTGCTTTTGAATTAAATTTTATGGTTTAAGTTCGAAGAACATGGTATTTAATAAATAAAGGTAACACAGAAAACGTTTAAAAAAAGCCTCTTTAGGCGTAGTATAAAGTCTGAAAACTTACAGATTTTTTTTTTTAATTTTAAATTCTGTTTTTTATTTTTTATTTATTTTGATGTCAAAAATGTTTTAAAGGAAATTTTTATATTATGCTCTTAATTTTCTTAGAAGTAATTTAAATCTTAGATAACATATGTAATTAAAAACATTTCTGTTCATAAATTTCTTGCTATTACTTCATCATCATAAATGAGAAAGAACTTGAAAGGTAACGTGAATTAGAAAAGAGCAAATGGAGTAAATGGATGCAAGCGTTAAAAACCTAGGATAAAGCTAAAGTGATTTTTTGATCTAGAAAAAATATCTGCAATTCGCCTTCAAGGAAAAATTTCCTCTTCGCGTATGTCCAGTCGAAATCTCATAAATGTGCTGTTAAGTGTGATAATGCTGTTAAAAGCTATCTACGTAACAGGGAGTAATGCTTTTTTGTGCTTATGCGTAAGTGGATGAATGCCACGTAATGAAAGTCTCAGAACACATGTGTATATTTGGGGATGTCACTCGACCTCTGATAAAGGAATTTATCACAAATGTGTATTGATAATTTTCAAAAATATCACTTTCATCAATATTAATCACACCATCAACATTTCACTTCAACCGTTTTCTCATTTCATGCAATAGAGTTTAAAATAGACTGTTTAGAATTTTTTAAAAAAACCAAAAGTGGTTTTAGATGAAAAAAATTTAAATAAGGAATTAACCAGTATATTTAAAGGTACTTATGGTAGCTACTTATGAACAAATGCGAGTACAGCTACTCGATTTCAATTCAGTAATTTTAATTTTATATCTAATTAATTTTAGTTTTTATTGTTCTTTACATCTGCATTCTTTAAAAAAACTTCCAGCAAGTATATGGTAGCATCATATCATAATGAAGTAAGGCTCTCAGATGAAACAGAAAGAAATATTTTTCTTGTATCACATTTTGATTAAAAAATAGGAAAAATTATGGCCACTGGTATATTCCTTCTAAAGATACAGAATAAATAAATGAAATACACTTAAAAACGTAACGACTATTTAAGGGCTCTGTACATGTATTGAATATACTTGCTAAAACGTCGGGCTATAAATTATAACCCAAATTTTTTGTACTAAAATTTTATCTAAATTCAGTAAGACCTAGGCATTTTTTAAAAACTGAAATAATAATTTATGTAGTAGAGCGATTAGGTTATTTAAAAGAAGGAGAGATGAAAAGTGAGCAAATGCCCTTCCCGGGACTCGAACCACGGACCTCTGAATACGTGCCAAGTGTGGTGACCACTGCACCGCAAAAGCATGCTAAGAAGGCGGCAGAAATACCTTACATACTCCCCCTTTCAAAGAGCGTTTGGAAATTAGGAGACTCAATTGCCAAATTCTGGTGTTGGAGAACATCATCTAGCACGTTTTTTAGTTCGTGCGCGATTGTAGAGACATCAATTTTTTTTTTAAAGCAGGAGAGATGAAAAATGATCAATGCCTTCGCCTGGACTCGAACCTCGGATCTCTCAAATACGCACCGAGTTTGCTGACCACACCACGAACGCGTGCTAACAAGACGGGAGAAAAACCTTATTATGTAAATAAAGGAATATTTTAATATAATTTATAAGTTTCTTCAGTGTAATTTATGAATGCAGTTAAACGTGTAGAATCGTTTAGAATTTTTCGAAGCCATGAAATCCGCAGTTGCCCTCGCCAAGGATTCCGGACCTTCCGAACATTCGTCGAATGGGCTTTCAGTTATATCACGAAGGAACACGGAAAGAAAGGCAAAAATACCTTATTAATGTGTAATTAAAGTTTTGGTTTTAAAATGTTTAATCTGAGAATGCGAATCAGAAAGATAATAAAGAAACAGATTTAATATGGGATTTATTTATTAAAGTCTATGTATGCTTTTAATCTTTTTCTAAATTCCACAAGATTGCCTGCTTAATAATTTGGCAAAATAAGTTCTACTGCACTCATTACGTTCAACTCTTAATGCTTTTCCCCATTACCGGAAGTCATTAAAATGTTTACTGTTAAGTAAAATTTTATTCCTTATGCATTAGGGTTTATTTTGTTTGTAAACAAATGCGTAAAGAGGTAAAATAGTATAGCCTGAATTGTTCAAATTGTGGAGTATGTATACACGCGTGCTGTTCTGTCACATGCATTCATAATTAGATGTTATACTATTGTATAATATCTAATTCGATATCGATAATATCGATAATAATTCGCTAATCGATTATAATTCGATATATAATATCGATAATCTATATCGGCACTGGATATTATGCTATTGTATTGATTGATATGCTGTTCTTTTTCACTCTCTTGTTATTTCTAGAATTTAAAAAAAAAGTACCATTTTCATCTAAGTTATGATTATATACTCTTATTTTTAATCCTTTGCAGGCAATAAGCTTGCATACGTCACCCATGTTTAAAACGTTTGATAATATAGTAAATTAATGTTTTACACGAAATGCTATTTTTGTGTTACTTTAGCGTAAGTGAATTGTGCAATTAAATTAATCTTGGCTGACATTAAGGTATTAAATTAATTTAATCCTTCAAATGTTTGCGAATCATTTCACTATAAAAGTAAAAAAAAAATTCTTTATATATGTAAGATATTTCAGTTTTTGACTTAAAAGATACTATGATTCATTTGTAACATTTTACTGGTTTTTAATATTAACAAGATAGGATTAAATTTATAATTTATTACAATTTTATGTATGGTATTTAAGTTTTTTATTTATTAGCTATGTCGACCGACTCATCCCTAGCAACAGAAATATGGTAGCTCCAACAAAGGCAAAATGACAGAAACACAACAAAAATTACATATAAAAATTTTATCTATTTTTTCAACTGCCATTCAGCGATCATTTATTGGCAATCCATTCATCAATTGTTCAGCGATGAATTATCCACGTTTTTTATCGAATGTTTTTTACATGACTACAAAACAATTATCCCATTCCTTACAAGAGTGGCAGAAATCTTTTAAAAAAAGCTGCATTGCATGAATACTTGTTACATCGATCTCATAATTTTTTGTTGTTGCCTTCTGGCATTCTTGTGAGGAATAGAATAGTTTTTTGTTGCTCCTGTAAAATTTGAGTTTTGTTACATAATCCCTTTTTACATCTTCTCATTTAATTGATTTTTCTGTACAAGAAACGGCCATTACTTCTATGGCCATCAGTGTCTATGGCTAAGAAAAGGCCATCAGTGCCTATTGACATTACTTCTTAAAATTACCATACGGAATCCTTTCATGTTAGAAAAAATGTTCAAGAATATTTTCACAATTTAAAATGCCTAGGGCAGTTTTTCGCAATTATAAATATTCCCTAGTTACTTATAAATACTTAAGTTCAGCATACTTTTGATAGCATTAATAACATCAGAGTGATTATTCTCGAAAGTATGATTGAACCCAATCAGAACGTATTCTATGTTCAGAATGTTATTATTAATGAGAATACTTTTCGGGCTCTTATGAAACATGGAACTCTCGAAGACCCATAAAGCATTTCTGAGAATACTAAGAGATCTACTCTGGAGAATTTGCAGCTGGATTCTTTGATTTTTTACCAAAAGGTGTTCACACAGAAGTAACGTAATCTTGGTTAATTTTAAGTAAAATAACCTCATTCGTACATACAGATTTTTGAATTCTTGACCTAAATTCCGTTAATATTAGTGATCCCTCACCTATCTCTGTAGCAAAAAAGATATGACTTCTTTTGGTTCAGAATGACTACTACGTTTAACATATGGGGATAGAAGCACTAAACGTCTATTTATGAAGCCATTCTCTGTCGGATGTCTTGTTTTATGCCTGAGAAAACATGCCAAATACTTTTCGTAGCAGTTAGTGACATCTTTCATTTTTAGAAGCTATCCTTTTAATAAAAGGAATGGTAGTTAAAAGCATTGTGTTACACTATATTCTAGGGTGGTCTACGAGCTTTCCTAATTTTTGATAGCTAAATAACACCGACTTTAGCTTTTATGAAGAAATATTTGGAGGAGAATTGCTCCAGTGTATGAGAGAAAGTTAATGGTCGCAGGATAAAAATACCTACTCTTTCAGCATAAAAAGGGGGAGGAGTCGGCCGTAAAATTCTTTGAGAAGAATTTATGGTATCATTGGAAGAATAATTTCTCTTTTAACTTGTGCATCGTGAAAGTAAGATAACTTGATTATTATCTTTATTATGACAATTAATGATATAATTATTTAGTATAACTTCTAAGTAGTTTCACAAGTAACATCTAAGATATAGTTAATGTCGAAATATTTTTACTTCATTCAGTTTCTTTTTCCCTATAAGCTTAGGGATATTGGTAATTTGATTAAAGTAATGTCCAGAACATTAGGAGTACCATCATTAAATCAACAAACCACTTCAGATTTTAAATCTTCAAACATTTTTTTTTTTTTTTCATTTTTACCAGATTTTTTTCAAGTTCTTACTAAACCGCAGAATAGTTTTAGCTGCAGGTTTAATGTTTTGTTGCTTACATATTGTTCTTATTTAAATAATATGTATGACGCATAGTATTGAAGGGCACGTTTTTAAATTTGTTATTATAAGATAAGTGTTCTTGTCTCCGGTCGTGCATTATACAATTTCAGACCAGTGAAAGTGTATTAGAGCCAACATTGAGATTAATTTACCCTACGTGGCCTTTGGTAATTAGATATCCAGATTTAGTTTCACATTTGAATTTCTACTGTGGGTTGTGGCCATAAATGATAGCTGATTTTGTGAGCACTCAGTCTGCCTTCTGTTAATCAATTTTAGTTTAAAATAAAGGACCATTTACACCTTTTTAAGTCTCTGTCTTAGCAGTCTTTCTGTACTTTATGACTTAACGATAAGTCGCTTACAGTCTTTGGTCACAAGTTACAATATAGAAAGACATAATACCTTACACAGACATAAAGGAAACTATTTTGAAAGTAAGTCAGGTCGGTATACTTGAATAAAGTTAAATAACTGTTTGGACAGAATTCGTTTATGTTTTCTTTCAATTATATATTACTTTCAATTAATTACGCATGTACTGTGTGTAGATTACAGTCATCGTTATTGAACTTGAATGAGACTAAGTTAGTATTATATAATTTTAATATAGTTTTTACTTTAAGATAATAATGAATCTTTGGAACTTACTGCTACTTTTATTGACTCTTGAAACCACATTAGTTTGTCACCACTTATCAGAGTATTATATTATTATCCCCATAGTTAGCTTAGTTAAGATGGTTTATCAAGTTAGGATAGTTAGTTAGGATCATTCTAAAGCAATGTGTGTGACAAATGTGTGTGACGAGAAGTACCACAATGAGCAGAATATTATTCTTTCTTCTTGTAAACATTTATTCTCTAACACTCTTGTTACCTTTATTCCATTTGAAATTAATGCTTACTGGCTTAAAATCTTTATTTTAGAGTTTAGTAATGTGACGTTGTTTCAACTGAATGAATTCACTTCATTTTATTGAATTGTGCACGATAGCTTAACATTAATATATGTTGTGCTGTTGTTGCCACTAATCCCGCTTGTCAGAAATTAAAATTTTTAATCTTAGAATTTTGAAAAAATGATATCTTAGTTAATTTGCTTTTGATTATGCAAAAGGAAGCGTTAGATCTTAGTTGGAGGTATCTCTAACACATGATAAGCTTGTTATATTTATATATACTATTAATAGCTTTTGAATTATATACAATCTTTTAATTTTTGTAAATTTCTGAACTTATTAGCCCAAAGGGCGAAGTTCAAAACGGTATTTTGCGTCGATTCCCTTTTCAAACTGTTGCCACCAAATATTATTACCATGTATTTTATTTTAAGAAACTAAATTATGTAGAATCTACATGAATTTTTCTCACATTGCGGTACCTACAGCCATCAAATTTTGAATAACGTAGTCTTCCAACTGAGCATGGGCACTTGGAAGCCCGAATTTTGAATTTCGAATTTGTTTCATTATCTATTTAAAATTATGTAAATATTTAACGAATTTTTGATTAATAAACTCAACGATTTCAAAGCGAGATATTGCAACACTATACAGAAAAAACATTTTTATCTCCAGCCCGCGAGACTGTGTATCGGAATTTTAAAGGTATGCTACTGTACTGTTTTTAATTGTTTTGTGCCATTGCTGTTGAATTGAGTTTTATGAGTTCTAAGTGAAAATAACATGATATTTAACAAATAAAGTTTGCACAAAGCGTTAAAAAACGCCCCTTTGGGCATAATATAAAATCTGAAAGATTTCAGTGTTTTCTGTTTTTTTTTCTCCGATTTTATTTAAATTTAATTTGCATAAGCATAGATTTGGGATAGTAAATAAGCTATATATAGCCTTCTGTCTATGTTCTTGGAATCTTTCATATGGCTAAAGCGTGTTCTAAATAGTGTAATATGATAGACATATAGCAAAACAAATATGGTGTAAAATGTAGCTTTATATGCATTTTTATATAAAATTAAACTTTACTTAAATCAGTGCAATGCCAGATAACTTTTTAGAAACAGCAAAATAAAGTATAATAATAAATAAATATAATAAAAATAAAGTATAATAGTAAATAAATAATGAACAATTTAGACAACGATAAGTATCATGGACAAAGGAACATAATTCAAGGTTGTTTTCAAATATTGTTTATGGTCAGCTTGCACTGTATATTCAATGCCTGAGAAATGGAAGTTTTATTGAAGAAAGAATTTCAACGAATTACAAATAATTTAATGTATTATGTGTTATTTGAGGTGGACATTAACTATATAAATGATTAAATTTACATTAATTTCTAATGGTTGAATTTAGGACTTAACTTTTTCAAACAAATGGGGAAAATATTTGTAGTTACCTTCCTTGAAAAGGGTACATTTTTATGCATTGCATTTCTAAAAATCATCATTTATTTCCCATTTTATTAGTTTCTCTGTATTTCATGTATTTTCATTATTTTGTTTTCCATTATTATGCTATGAAATATCGAGCTATACTATCTTTAATTAAGTAGCATAAATAATGCATAACAATAATTACGTTTCCCTCGGTGAAATGGGATGAACATTATGCAATAAAGGACATACATACCTGATAATATTATCTTTTTTCTTAATTTATACCCGCTATCACACTGATGCTGACATAAATACAGCGAAATGCTATTTTATTCATGAATACTGAAACAACGGTTGCATATTTATATGACATGACATCATATTGTTAGGAAAAATTTACGTTCTGCTGCATTTCTTAAATCATTTTGATTTTAATAAAACTGCAACTCTCTCGTTACGTAAATATAGTTATTTCCTGAATAAATTGGCTTAAAATGTTTCCCTCTTTTCTTCGCTGCGCGTGAGTTTCATATAAGTGATTAAATTATCGGTTTTTAATTAATTTTATTAGAGTTAATCTTGAAAAAAAATTACTCATTTCTGCTGTTTTTTGCTTAATTAATTTCATTTCCTGAATTGTATATTTTTTAAAAATTACATTCGTTGCTAGCCGCCCAACCGGTATAGCAGTCAACTTCGCTAACTGCCGTGTCGAAGGACACGGGTTCGAATCCTGAAGAAGGCATGGATGTTTGTAAATGTATAGTGCCCGTGCAGCATGGGGGCCCTTTAAATATGCGGCGAGTCAAGGTAATCTCGAGAGTTTGATGGTAGGGCAAGAGGGTTGAAAGACCCTCGGATTCGTCATCCAGGGTCTCCAGCAAAATTGGGGACGGAACTGAGTTAAATCACACTATCACCTGTAAGGTGCTCAAGGCGACAGAAAGGCATACCTTCCGCTCCTTGCCACGAAGAATTCGTTGGGTACATAAAAAAATTATTTATTTATTTATTTATTTATCACCACTGAGCAGGCTTCTGACTTAAGGTGTATACCAAGCAGAATAGTGCCTCCTCAGCAAGAGATCAAGTACAATCTAGCAGTCGCCACTACTAGGGTAGGGCTGTACATATTTTTAACAAAATCAGACAGTATATACAGTAGCTAGCAGTATTTCAAAAACAAAGACAACTTGCATTCATATGCTACATATAATTCAGGCTTATAAGTTGGTACTTAATATAATAAAAAGAAAGTTGCCGAATAAATATTACAAATACTTAACATAATAAAAAAAAATAAAAATAAAAATAAAATAAGATACATAAAAAATATACGAAGTCACTTTTTTAAATGAATGGTATCTCTTCTGTAGATATATGTGTGTATACATTCGTTACTCGCAGCCCAAACGGTGTAGCCGCCCAACCGGTACCTTTATATGCAGTATAGGCATATATTATACATCCGTAAATGGATTTTAGATCTATTTACTTGATAAAAATTGTAATGTATGTAAATAAAATATATATGTTGCTTTTCATGTTTCGTATTATACATTAATATTCTAAATTGGAACTGAAATTTACAATATTCAGAATAGTTGGATATTTTTCCTATACATTCCTAACAACATGTTATTTTCTAAGCTGATCATTCTAAAATAATAACTAATAACAGCTGTTTCGTGTTCACATTGTTTAAATATAAAAAGTGAAAGAGCAAGATAGATTTTACGGAAGGGGCTTTCGAAAAGATAGTGATTGATATCTAGTTGTTTGATAGGTTAGCGAATCCAAAGTGATCTCAATTACCGAACAAGTAATTGCGCAGAAAAGTAAGATAGAATTCATAAATAAGGAAAGTGAGCAAGAAGAATAGTAGAGATTTTATCAGTACTTTCACTTCTTATCTAAGTTTGTTAGCTGCTCAATTCAAGGTCATTTATCTAGTTTGAGAAAGTGAATGAACAGAATGATTTTTAAAACATGAGCATAAAATTGATATCCAAAGCTAGAGAAACTATGGATTTTTTCACATGACTTGCCAATGAATGATAGTGCTAAAATCACGATTTAAGCGTGTTTAAATGATCAAACATTTGCATGATTGAAAAGTAAATGTACTTGATTTCCCTCTTATAAACGCTCGCTTAAGAGTTTTGCTTCATGCGCATTTTCTGTTTAATTTTATGTAGAAGAGTTTTCGCATAATAAAGTAACTTACGCATGGTATAGTCCTGTATTTTTCCATCATTGAATTTTTAAGGTATTTTCTGCCTCCTTTCCACATGCCTTAGTGGTGTAATTGGAAGCAAACTTGACGCGCATTCGTGAGGTACAAGTTTCGAGTTACGGCGAGGACATTGTACATTTTTCACGTATCTTGCTTCAAAAAAAACTAAAGACTCTACAAATCTAATTAAAAAAAGCAATTTTACTTTTTAAATTTATTCCTTATGAAGAGCAGTAAAGTATATAAAAAAACATAAGTTTCAGTTTAAAAGATTTACATATTTTAGACTAAAAAATTTATAGCTTAGAAACAAATAACATTTCATCTAGACTTTAAATATGCATCTAAAGATCTACATCTTTTTGAATTAAATTACCTCGGTGATTAAAATACCATAAAATCACAAGATGAAAAGATGAATAACATTTAAATTCGTTAAATCACTTTCATGCTTATCTTTACTTCAATAATACTGATCTGCTTTCATTTATTACCTTCACGATCTTAGTAGCATTCCATAAACAAAGTGATTAAAATCATATTTTCTTTTACTTCAATTAATTATATTAATTTCCTTCCATAGATTGTCTTCGCAATTTTTATAGCATTCCATGAAGAAAAGTGATTAATCATGTTCACTTTTACTTCAACACTATTCCTCTCCTTCAATTGATTATCTTCATAATTTTAGAAGCATTCCGTGAAGAAAAGCGATTACATTACTTTAGCAATAGTCATCTCCTTCCATTGGTTATCCTCATACTTTTAGAAGCATTCCATAAAGAAAAGCGATTACATGGTGACTTTCCATAACGAAAAAGGATCATATTTACTTTTATTTCAATTATATTAATCGGCTTCCATTTATTATCTTCACAATTTTAATAGAATTCCATGAAGTAAAGCAATTAAAATCTACTTTTACTTCAATTATATTAATCATTTCCCATTCTTACCTTTGCAATACTGATAGCATTCCATGAAGAAATGTGATTAAAATCATATTTCCTTTTACTTCAATTACATTAATCTACTTCCATTGATTATCTTCGCTAGAAGAAAAGCAGTTAAAATCATCTACTCTTTTATTTCAATTACATTCATCTCCTTCTGTCTATTATCCTCACAATTTTAGTAGCATTCCATGAAAAAAGCGATTAAAATCATGTTTACTTTTACTTCGATTATATTAATCTGCTTCCATTTACTAGCTTCATAATTTTAATACTATTCCATGAAGAAAAGCGGTTAAAATCATATTTACTTCAACAATATTCATCTCCTTCCATTGATTATCCTTACAATTTTAATAGCATTCCATAAAGAAAAGCGATTAAAGTTATGGTTACATCAATAATATTCATCTCCTTCCACTGATTATCTTCAAAATTTTAATAGCATAACATTAAGAAAAGCTCCTGACAAATTTTGTAGCATTCCATCAAGAAAAGCGGTGAAAATTACTTTTAACTTAAAGGAGATTAATGTTCTTAAACAATATTCATCTCCCTCTACTGATTATCTTCATAATTTTAATGCTATTCCATGAAGAAAAGCGAATTAAAATCATAAAAACTGGAGAAAGTATTTAACAGAAGGAAACAAAATGTAGAGAAAGTATTTAGTCGAAAAGAACTAGAGAATTTCCTAATGGAATGAAATGATATTTAGATGGATTTGTTCGTTCTGCTTGGTTTACATAAAACTATACATAGTGAACTTTCATTGCTCTATAGGTAGATGGCCCGACTTTTGTTTACTAGAAGCTTTATCATATAACTTCTCGCTACAGATTTTCCTCATCCACAAAATAGAGCAATCACTGCCCGTGGGAAAATTACTCACTGCTCTCAATACTCAAAATTTATTAAACCTTTCGCTGTGCTGTGAAGGATGCGTCCTAGATCTGTTTGAGAGTTCAAATTCAGCAGCGGTAGTAATCATGAATTTCATGGTCAAGAGCATTTTCAAAGGCATAAATTTCCGTGAGCTATATGTCTTTCCTTTCAAATGTTAATGAATCTCACGCATCTTTTAGTTAGAGAATAATGCCCGTTTAGCATTCATTGAAAGATTCCTTTAATTGGTATATCGTTTTAAAAGTCACGTCTGGCAAACCTTGCCGCTATAAGCTTGGGAATAATTTAGCTGAGGGTAATTCAATAAATTTTGCTAATACGTTAAGAATCCTTATTCAAAGGCAGATGTAAATGGCCTGATTTATGTATAACGATAATAAATTATGGTATTGAATTGTGGAAATTAAATGCTTCATGTATGAATGTATTAAATTGCCTCCATTGCCCGCTTGAATAATTCTCAGTGATATAAAGAATACTGATTGATAATTAGTTTTTATCTACGCATTGCGTTACTTCCGGTAATTGGATGTAAAATGCACGTCCTCCGTATATTTTAATACATATTCAGGAAGTTAGGATTAAATGAAAAGAAGAATCTGAGTTGTTATGCTAATCCTTTTTTGATTTTGAGGAAAGGAATAAAGATTATAAAACTTTTAAGTTTAGCTAATGGTATTGCTATAGCGTTACCTTTTTTTCCAGTATATGCATCGAAAAGAAGACTTGTTTTCTAAGTCTTCTCGCTATACCCTTTTTTAAAAGAAAATCTTATTTCATGGCATCTTCTTTTACTTATAATGCGAAAAAATAAACATTTCCTGAAACGTTTAGCTAAATATGCAATACTGCGAAATATTTAAACTTTTTTCACAATTTGAAATGGGAAAAGATATTGCTTGGGTCATGATAATCAATGGAAGAGGATAAAGTGATAATTAAGGTAAATAAATAAAGCATGAAGTTTGTGGAAAGAGAAAAGTGATCTTATTCAGAAACCATAAAACAGAGTTAAAAGAAAAAAAGTATGAATGGAATATAATTTTACTGTAGTATACTAAACTCTCGCAAAATTATTAGATAACAATTTACCATCAATGATATCAATATTAATTATATTTCATTTGTTTCAGCTTTAAAGAAAATAAACAATTATTTGTATACTGTAGAGTCATTCAGATTTCCTGACGTAGGAAACACAGAAAATGAGCAATGCCCTCGCCGGGACACTCGAAACTGGACCTCTCGAATACGCGCCGAGTGTGCTAACCGTTACACCACAAAGGCATGCTGCAAATGGGGAAGAAAATACCTTATACATACACTCCCTTTTAAAAGGCGACTGGGAATTCGGGGACCCAATTGCCAAATACCGGTGGTGAAGAATCATCATCCACCACCATATATTTCGGGCGCCAATGTAGAGTTATTAGGAATTCCTTTTTTTGACTTAGGAAACACGAAAAATGAGCAATGCTATCGCCAGGACTCCGACCTGGACCTCTTAAATCCCCCCGAGTGTGCTAGCCATTATACCCCGAAGGCATGCTGAAAATGAGGGAGAAAATACCTTATAACACTAGCTTCCTTAAATCCTTTTTCCAAAAACACATCCCGCATAAGTACAGGTTAAAATCATTGTAACACATTATAATAACAATCAATAAGTGTGAATGTATTATAGTATCGGTTCACTGACATAAAACCATTAAGCTATTAAACTTCATCCTTAACTAAATAATCAGTTCAATTTTTTAAGCATTAACATTGAATTTAGTAATTAAAGCATTGAAAATCAAGTGAAGGAGTGAAAGCAATTTCATTCGTGGACTAATTTTGTTTTTATTTGTGAAGCCCATATCGATAAAAAGCTTATATATTTTACCTACACATGACACCCATGTGTAGACCTATTCAAAAATGTGCACAGTGATGTGAGA
The DNA here is from genome assembly GCF_044657685.1 of Stegodyphus dumicola. NCBI lineage: Eukaryota > Metazoa > Arthropoda > Arachnida > Araneae > Eresidae > Stegodyphus > Stegodyphus dumicola. Next base: position 23,502,416 of record NC_140776.1, on the reverse strand, counting down.
AATACCGAAGATATGATGATTGCTGTATTATTTATATGTAGCAGTACTGAAGTTACCGCAGAGAAATTCAAAGCAACTTAAGTGAAAACAAAATTCGGTAACATAAAATCAAAATGTTACCTTGTATGATTCTCCACTGTGTAATTCTAAGTTACCGTTGAAAGTGAAGGATCTTAAGAACTGATAAGCGAATAATCGCTTGAGTTCGTGTAACAGGAAACCACAAGATAGAAGGGTAAAATAACCCTTTATTATTCCAATCAAGATTTAACAGAACTTGGAGTTGTACAATAAAGCCGACTCATGGGTTTCAGCTTAAGAGACTAAGAATTAAACTAAATCTTAACTAAAGAGATATAGCCGAAGCTATCAAAATTCTGACAGAGTTGGCCCTTTAATGCTAATTGACTGCGAAGCTATCAGGGGCCTAAAGTACGGCCGAGCGTAATAATAGCTTACGAGGGAGTAGCCTAAAAAGGCGGACGCGTGCAGCCAGAATATCTGGTATCTCTCGCACTAAGACAGAAGAACTTGATTCTAAAACTATGTTCTGGCTGGAAGTGGTAAGGTGAAATTAAGAATCGATAGGAAAGGAAGTTTAACTCAAAATTTAACTGTTAATAAAATTAATATAATTCTTACGAGCTATCAATATCCAAAATTTTGCACAAGTTTCGTTTTCAATAGAGCTAATAATATCAGTTTTGCTCTCTAATTTATCGTCGATTAGATTTATTGACTCCTTTATCAGAAAAGGTATCAAATATTGCAGTAATAAAAATTTCCACGTTTGTAAACCGCAGGTACTTCGAAAAATATGCTGAAAAGATATAACAGCATAACATAGGAAACGTATCATAAGATACGGTTAGAAAGGATATTCGAATATAGGTTTACACATATGCGTAGACAAGTATATACATAATTATTTTTCCTGTCCAAATGAAAATTATTAGTTCAATCTTTTTCAAATACAATTAGCAGAGAAAATTTGAATCATTTCATTACCATAAGCCAGAGATAATCCATTGATGAATTTAAGTTGCAACAAGAAAAAGTAGCAAAATCCTTTTTCGGGAATATAATTTGTGTTTCATCTCAGTACATACAGTTATCAAAAAATTTAACTGAAATTTCATAACTGGAAAATTTAATAATTTTATGATTCCGATTTAAACTAAAACTTTTAAATGAATTTTAACATACAAGCGAGGGGTCCTCTTTTTTTAAGAGATAATTCCTACATACTAAAATAAAGAAAGGAAGAATTATGCTGTGAGAAAGGTAATTCATATAAACATTCTTAAAAAAATTAATCAAAACCACGAATTAAAACTCATAGAATTTTTTTTTTAATTTTAAGAGATCTAGCAAACGTTTTCGGGGTTATTCTGATTTAAACTCAAACTTTTCAATGAAGTTTAACACTAAAATAAAAAGTCTTCGCATTTTAGGAGATAATTTCTGCACACTAAAATAAAAAATGCAAAACGTTGTGCTATGAGAAAGATAATTCCTATAAACATTCTTGAAAAAAAATATGTAATGAAAATCGCGAATTAAAGTTTATATAACTTTTTTAAATTTTAAGAGGTCTAACAAACATTTGCGGTTTTAAGATTTTAAGAGGTGTAATAAACATGCGACTCAATTTCCCAACAAATACTTTGATTCTTTTTATATGGAAGCAATAATCAATCAGTCGATTTACCAGTTTATCACTAAAAATAAAATTTTATCATTGTCAACCTCTTCAACTTCTTTTAAGTGTAATATTTGAAATATTAGTTTGTTATGTAATTTAAAAAACGTGTTTGCCTATTTCCTAATTCACGAAATGACATTTAAAGATATGAGAGATCTGTCATGCACTTGTATGCACGCATATATTTTTGTATATATTTCCTCGATGTTAATGACACAAAGCGTGCATTTGCGTTTCGAAACAATACCTCTAAAAAAAGTATAAAATACTAAAAAAAATGCAGTCTGTGTTGAAGAAACATTCACATAGAGGGCGGTTATAAAATATAAAAAAGAGGAATTTAAAGGAAAAAAGAATCTGTCCTATTTCGAACAAAACCGCATTTTTCGGCTGTAGTAAAGCGCTGCGAACGTTGCCTAGTCAGAACGGTTCGCTGCGCCTCCTAACATGTTCCAAAATAAACAGCAAACAAAATTATCACTCTCGGACTTTCGCCGATATCGATAACGATGAAATTGACTATCGCAAAGAGCGAGCTCAGTTTGGTTTATCCCCGACTGGCACAGTCTATTGTCTCATTCTCACCCGGAGAAAGCAGTTATTAAAAAGATTTAACAAAAATACAAGTTGCACTTCAATTCCCTGCTTCTATCCTATAATCATCTAGCTAAAAAAAATTTCCGCTTGTGCTCTTTTCCTCATTTAAGCAATAGCTTCGTGGCTTATTGAAAACGTGCCTAGATTATCATTGCCAACATCGGAAGAACAAAAACGAAAAGGAAATGCGTCGTTATCGGTCCAATTTTCATTGCAGTTCATTCCAAAGAACATTTCCTTTGGCTAATATTTACACAACAAAGGCTAAACTGGACGATTATAAAAATCCGATCGACTAGTGTACGTGTTGCAACAAGATTTTCTTTTCAAATACCATACAGTTTTATGCTTCTTACAATAGCTTTGTTTAATAAAAACGCTTTCAATGTAAAGTTAAGAATATAATATTAAGGTAATTATAAATAAATTAGATCAGTCCATTGAATTTTTTAGATTTTTCTGTTAATAAAATTCATACATCATTAAACAGATAGCAGAAATATGGTGCTCGTGTAATATTCTTATGCTAGAACTTTGAATTTAAAATATTATGATCATAAAGACATGAACATATGTTTATGGGCATATGACATGAACATATGAAACGCTATGAACTTTAAGAAATCATCTGTTATTTTACTCGTATTTAATTTTATTAAAGTTCAATGCACAGACTGAATTTTTATTGAAACTTCTCTCTCTCATTTTTAAATAAATCCAAGTTCTTTCTCTAAGTTAATATTTATCTGCTGCAAATTTCTAAGTAGAAGCGTTTTTTCCAATGACGGGCGCTTGCATATAACGGCATTGGCTACTCCTAAGGCCAGAAGCGGTGGCCATTTTATTGTGGAAGCACCTAACCACTGTTACCGTTGTGTGAAAGGACAGACAATTTTACATCCATGCCTTCTCCGGGATTCGAACCCGGGTTAGTATCGGAGACAGGTTTCCCATCCACTATACTGTCTGGGTGACTAAGTAGAAACTTAATATGGAGCGATGTTTACTTATACAAATGCCATACATTTGGCCACTTAGCCATTAGTCTTGGTCTTGCCTCCCAGTACTTAAGAAAAAAAGAATTATAAAATAATACTGCAGGGCATTCGTCAATATGCTTCTTATCCATGGACTGTTACGAAGAGTACAGACTGAAGAGTACTTAAGTCGAATTTTAGAAAGATGGACATTCAAACAATCGTGCCCAGGCAAAAGACGAAATAACTCCACGTCTACAGCACGAAGAAAATTTGGAATAACTGGCTTTGAACTAGTGAGACACTCCCAAGCCTTTTCCTTAGCTGCATTTGATAGGTAGGAGGCAAACTTCTTAAATTCTAATTTAATTAGGAATATTGCAGAATTAAAAATCATATGGTTATTAGTGGTTTATAGAACAGTCGTTCCTTTCTTTGCCAGGAAATTGTCTCTTTCATTTCCTTCGATACCACAACAAGCAAGATTCCACTTCAAAAGGGTTGAATCAGCCAGAGGGTTAAGAATCTTTCTACATTCGTAAATTCGTTCGGAAGTGCAAACTTTGTTGTTGGAGATAGCTTGCAAAGCGGCTTTGCTATCAGGCAAAATAACAGCTCGAGGGAAATTACTCTTCCGAGCGCTTAATTGATTCAGAGCAATAAATTAACTTATTTGATTTAAAGCTTAATTGATTCAGAGCAATAAATAAGCCCCAACTTCACCATCAAAATTAGTAGTATCTCTTCCTACTGCCTTTTAGAATGCAAACCGATTACAATAGATTCCAGCACCAGCTCCATACCTCGCTCAATCATGGATCCATGATTTTGCATGAAGGAAACATGAGTGTAGTGGGATATCTTCTCTCAATAATTTCAGGGATAGTTTCTTTCAATGGAAGAGATGCAATTTCGGGGAGATTACTGGATGCTAATGTGATAAAATTTAAATTCACAAGCAAGGAGTATTTTAAAACTCACATTTCAAAACAAAATAATAAATGGAATACAACAAAGAAAAACGTTTAGTACTCAAAATGTCATCCTTATCTGTAACTTCTGGATTTATATGCCAAAGGTTATAGATTAAGTACCATAATCATTTGTCAATAGCATTACCTGACAATGTTTCATTTGAAACCTGAACTTTTAACATAATTTCTTAAATGTGAATGAAAAGGAAAACATTCATTAAGCCGCTTATAAAACGCTGCATGCACAAACATGTGAAGAATAATTTAAATGTATCTATTTTGTGAAAAGTAAATAATGTAAACTTTATATCCTAGTTATATAATTTATTTCAAGAAAGTACTTATTATATTTCTTCTTTTATTCTAACTTGTTACAATCTTTATTATAAAATCAATAAAAATCCTCGTGCTCGTTTTAACAAAGAAATCCTGTAACAACAATAAAGTTTGATCTTCCATTCATTAAAGTGGGTTTTATACATATTTCAAATAGATAAGCTATATGTTTTTTAAGTAGTTCTAAAGTTAGAAACTTTCTTTTCAGCTAAAATGAAGAAGTGATTTTGAATGCACAATAAAAGTGTGAAAGTACTTCAGTTAATATAAGCTTAATTTTTCAACTTTTAAAAGAAGTTCCTTAAAAAGCAAAAAGAAATATTCCGCTAGAAATATCTTAATAGCATCTTCCTTGAAGTAAATAGAAATTCCTTTAATTTATACAGAAGAAAAATAGTAGGAATTGCACTTCTTGAAACTCATGGATAATTTTTCAAATTATTTGAAATTCTCACTCAATTAATTTTTCAAATAAAAACGCAAATGTAATTGAATTTAAATATGACTTTTTTAAATATGTCTCATTTTGCAATGCTAAAGATATATATATATTATTTAATCATTAATTTGATACAATTTCTCATGATCAGAATTATTTAGATGTAGTGAATTACATTGATTCTATGTAATGTAATTCACTATATTAGGAATTACATTTCAGGTGTAGTGAAAGGAAAAACCTTTCCTTTTTTTCTTAACAGGACATTTTTCACGGCTGTATGCCCTTTACACTTTCCCTGTATATATAAAAGGCTTTAGTCTACAAATGAAGTGAATAATGAATTCAGTCAACTTGCAGCATCAAAACGTTTTTCAGTGATGAAAAAAACATGTGTTGTAGAAACGGGAAGAATTTCTTCAAAAATGGAAGAATTAAAGCAGTAAAAGGTTCTAACTGTTTCTTTCTTTACTTCCAAACTTATCTCGTTGTTGATTTAGTTCTCAAATATTTTTGTAACCCATTGCGCACTAAAAATGTTTCGATGAAAAATACTAAGAGTAGGTATACTAATATATCCTAACCTTGAGATCTTGGTTACTAATGCTTACGAGATGTTTCAGAACGACCTCTACTGAGGTTGTTTGTATCACAGACGGGTCAGGTCTGGGAGACGCCATTGCTTTCGCATATGCTATATATTATTATGGAACAGAGGTTGAGAATAATAAACTCAATATTTATAACTCAGTTTATCAGGCGAAAGTTATGGCTATTCACTGAAATGGATTAAGAAGACTCTTAAAGGGAAATATGATATACTACATATTTATTCTGACAGTCTGACAGTTCATCAAGCTCTCTCACGACCTGATCAAGACCTGATGAGTTTTGTGATCTTAATGGTATATATAGATTAGAGAATTATATAAAGACTTGAGAGAAGATTAAAATATTGTGTTTAATTGGGCGAAGGCACACGTTGGACATTTTGGAAATGAGAGGGCGGACGCACTGGTCAAGGAGGCAATTACCGATGCTAATGCTCGGGACATTCATGTACAGGGATCAACAAGGGAAAGCTGTGACTATTATGAAAAATTATATTTATGATAAATGGAGGGAGGATCGGGAAATTTCTGATAGAAATAACGGTTATATGAAATTTGTTAAGCTTAAAAAAGGTTTATGTTATACAAATATTGACGTTAACCAAATCATTACAGGTCATGGCCGTTTTCCTTTCTATTTTAAAAAGTTTAAATTACAAGAGTCTGACTTCTGTGATATCTGTACAGAACCGGGCACTGCGGAATATTATGTGGAAACATGTAAATATTTTACTGATATCAGGAACGAGTTTAAGAAAAATGTTGTTTTTCATATGATATTTTAATGATATTTTAAATGGTTTTAAAAGACTGAAAAAATTTGCCAGGAAATTGATGGAGAGGATTAATCATAATAAGCTTGCAGTAGGGATTTTAATCTGAATCCCTACTGCATCCCTAATTTGTTTTTTAGTTATGTTCTTTATGTCTGTTGAAGGTGCACTTTCTGGCTTGCTCTGGCGCAGCCCGCAAAAAGGCCATAGGGCGACGTAAAGTCTGCCAGGAGGGTCGGGCTGCGTCCATTCTATGATATCATAGTCTAATCTTTTAACTCTATTTTTACAATAATTAACTAATTTGGTTCAAAAAACCATTAAAAAATCATGCTTACGCTTCCAATATACAGGGTGATTATAATTAAAGTTTAAGTTTCAAACCGCTATAAAAAAAGAACCACTCATGAAAATTACGTCAAATTTGAAAGGAATGTTATTGAAGAAGGCGGAAAGCATATGGCAGAAGAAAAAATTTAGTTTCAAAAGTTAGCAACAGATGGCGCTGCAAGCGAAAGAAGACTTAAACTAAAATGTTAGTTAAATTTCAGTGTTATAAAGCCACCAGGTACCAGGCTGTTCCTCATTTCCCGTCTCAGACGTTCGCCATGGGTGTTTCACTGCAGGACCGCGCTCTGCTGGTAAAGCTGTATTACAAGAATGATGATTGTCAAGAGTAGCTCTGCAAAAATTCAGGACACTGAAGGATATAAAAGAAGGCGTTGGTCCAATGAGTGTCGTAGGTCTAAAGAAAATGATGCAAAAATTCGAAACGACAAGTTCGTTTGATGTGCAATCTGGTAGAGGGAGAAAACGAGTGCATTCGACGGTAGTTGAAGAAGTGGCCACAGCATTACAGGAGGGGTCGGCCGGTGGTGTGCAACCGTGCAGTGCACGAGGAATTGTCCGAACATTGGACAGGCCTATGAGCACAGTGCTGAAAATTGTGCGAAACATTCTGCAATGCTATCCGTACAAAATTGGCCATGTGCAGGAGTTGCTTCCGTCTGACCTGACAGCTAGGGAGACGTTTGCGTTAGAATTCCTGGCTCGCATGGAAGTGGATAATGAATGGCCGTGGAAAATTTTGTGGACAGATGAAGCCCATTTCCATCTGACAGGATACGTGCATACCCAGAATTGTCGAATATGGGCAACAGAAAATCCACTGGCAACGCACCCCGTACCACTTCATCCTGAAAGGGTCACGGTATGGTGTGGCTTTACGGCATCATTCATCCTACAACCATATTTTTTCGAGCAAACGGGTGCTTCCGGTTCTGTTCCCGCAACCGTCACTGGTCAGAGGTATGCGTCTCTTTTGTGAAACCACGTGATTCCAGGTCTGCAACAGCATGGATGTGTGGATGAAATCATTTTTATGCAAGATGGCGCTCCTCCGCACATTGCACATCCCGTGAAACAGCTGCTGAGGCGCCATTTCGGAAATGCTCGAATTATCAGCCGTCATTTCCCTACATCCTGGCCATCCCGATCGCCTGATCTTACTCCGTGTGATTTCTGGCTGTGGGAGTATCTGAAGGATGTTGTGTTCCGTGCTCCAATTGCAAATTTAGCGGAATTAAAGGCACGCATTTCGCAACACATTCTGAACATCACCCCGGAGACACTGCGATCCGTTGTGGAACATGCTGTTTGTCACTTTCAACTTGTTGCACACAACGGTGGACACCATATTGAACATGTTTTGCGCCAGTCTCGCGACAGTTCCGAACTTCTTTGATGAATGGTTCTTATGCGGAATGTCGCCGCAAAACTCTTGAAACCGATTTGTCCCTTTCGATGTGATATGTACAGTCATGCAAATAAAATTATTCAACAATTCTAATTTTTCAATGCGTTTTAATGTGTAACTTCCACCTTAGCCATTGTTTTACGAATCATTTCTCGTTTCTCGTCGTGATTCTGCCGCTTACAGCGCCATCTGTTGCTAACTTTTGAAACTAAAATTTTTCTTCTGCCATATGCTTTCCGCCTTTTTCAATAACATTCCTTTCAAATTTCACATCATTTTCATCAGTGGTTCTTTTTTTATAGCGTTTTGAAACTTAAACTTTAATTATAATCACCCTGTACTTTAAAAAATTGATAATGCTGCACTTTTGCGTTTATTTCAATCAATAAATTAAGAGAATTTCAAGATTTATTATGTAATATTTCATTTCATCTATGTTTTAATAAGTTCATTTATTAGTCCAAAGGGATTTGAATCCCGAAAGATTATTAGTTTCGTTTTGGCATTTTGCGTCGGTCTCATAAATGTCGGTTCACTTTTCAAACTGTTGACACAAAATGTTAGAGTCCTGCATTATATTTGAAGAAATTAAATAATGAAAAATCTGCATAAATGTATGTATATTTCTCGTATTGTGATAAAACAACGGTACATAGAGTCATCGAATTTTGAATAACGTAATCCTCCAACGAATATGAGCATGTGGAAGACCCAATTTGAAATTTGAAATTTGTTTTATGATCGATTTCCTATTTTTTAAAACTTTGACGAATTTTTGATTAACAAACTCAAGGATTTCAAAGCGAGCAATGGCAACATTATGCAGAAAAAACATTTTTATCTCCGGCGCGTGAGTTTTTGTATCGGAAATTCTAAAGATATGCTCATTTTAAAACTATTTTGCGATATTCCTGTTGAATTGAATTTTATGGTTTAAGTACGAAGAACATGATGTTTAACAAATAAAGATAACGCACAAAACGTTAAAAAAACGTAATTTAATTTGGACGTAATTTAAAATCTGAAACATTTCAGATTTTTTTTTTTTTTTTTTTTTTTTTTTTTGTTTGGTATTTATTTTATTGCAAGGTTTATTATATAACATTTTTTTTTCGTAATATGGAAACAAATTTTCTAGTCAAACTTACATACGAGTATTAAAAAATCACCTTCTTTCGAATGTCAGTTTCAAACGTCAGATATCTCAGATGGAAACTCAGTAGTCATTTAAAGTCATTTCAGAAAATAAAAATTGAATTAAATATTGAAAATAAACATGTTACAAGCGCGGTTGCCCAATGAAAACTTGTCTTAAGTGTTTGTATAAAGAATCATGAGGGTTTTTTTATGTTTTATTTGTTAGGAAGCTGAAAATGTGCAACGCCCTCGCCGGGACTCGAACCTGGACGTCTCGAATACGCTCCAAGTGTGCTACCGTTACACCAAAAAGGCATGTTGGAGAGAGAGAGAAAATACCTTATATAGTCCCTGTTTTAAAGGGCGACTGGGGATTAGGAGACCCAATCGTCAACTTATGATGGTGACGAATTATCGTTAAATCCCCTTTTTTAATTCGGGCGTCACTTTAGAATGATTAGGTTTTTATGTCAGGAAGCTGAAAAATGTGCAATGCTCTTGCCGTGACTCGAAATTGGATCTCTCGAATATTAGTTCCATGTGCTACCGTTACACCATTAAGGCATCCTGGAAGGAAGGAGAAAATATTTTATAATACCAGTGCATAGCTGTCTTACTGCTCGCTTCCTTGTGGTTTTAAACACAAAGCTTGAATCAGTCGAAAGCGATCAATATTTACGTCTTAAACTTTTATTTTTCACAAATAAAACATTTGCTTAACAAATGAAGATTATAATGATTTTTCTATGAATCTGAGTATTTTTAAAGGTTTTCTGTTCTAGATCAACATTTTAAAAAATTAGATTTGGCGTTTCAAGTTAAAAGTGCTTGATGACTCAAATACAGTTTTATATAGCTTTGCTATGTATGTGATAGGAAACGTGAGATAATTTTTTAATTTCGATGTTTATTGAGGAAAAGACTACGAAAACAGAATTTGCTGTGAAGCAAAATCAAACTGAAATCAAAGATTCTCGTTTTTTGCGATGTGTTCCTGTAAATGAGAGATTGGGGTTATTCAATTATGGCAAAGCACACGAGGACTATCTGCCTAATGGGAGGGATGCCTTCGTGGAGGACTTTCTAAGGGAAACTGGCTCGTATACACGTTAGACATGGGGAAAACCACAAAAACTCCCGTGCAGCCAGCCCGTTCCCAGGATTCGAACCTCGGACCGAACTACCAGTATTCAGCGTCTTTTACCGCTCGGCCGCTGATGGGCCCTTCCTGTAAATGAAAAAGTAGCTAATACATCGATATAAATGTGGAAGAAACACTAACAAAATCATTTACGCTAACAAAACCTTAAAAGCGTCTAGCAACTGAAAGATGGCGTGAATAAAGGGAAAATAAAAATATAGCAAATTAAGATATATTTTATTAAATTATGTAATTGCAAGTACGCTAATTTGTCACTATTTCAACGAAGAGTTTTTTGATACCTGCTATCGCAAAAGTGAGTATCTTTTCTATTAATAACATAAAATTTTCGATCAAAAATTATATAAATAACATATATATATATATAATACTAAGTAAATATAAAAAAAAGCTTCAGAAAAAAATTATGACAGAACATGGAGAAGAAGAGAAGATATATTCATCGAGAGAATAATTTTGCTTCTGGTAAAAATATATTGGACCAGACCTATTAAAAATGATTGTAGTAATAATGAACGATGCACATGTAACAAAGACAGTAATAAATTGCTCAACAGTAATAAATTGCTTTCACTATATGTTTCCGACGTTATTTTACGAATGTCTTCCACTTAAATCTTTATGATAAAGACGACATGGACTTCAGAATTCTAAAATTATTTTCTTAATTTTAATCAAATTTTTGGAAAATTTACAGGGACCACGTATCCTTGGAAGGCAATCGTTACTATTTGAAACGGAAAACAAATACGGAAGAATTTCGCGCCAGGTGAAGATGGTGTAAAGAGGAAACTCTAGAGGAAATTTTGCTAATGACGATTTGTTCTTAAACCGAACGAAAACTGCAACCGGAAATTTGGAAGCATCATCTATTAAAATGCATTCGTGATGTGATTTGAGCACTGTACTTCTGGGAAGCGTTTTCCTTTGTAATGGTCTTTCAATAAGCATGTATTTTTTGATATTCTTAAAGTAATAATAATTGCTTGTTTAACAATGCAAAGAACGAAGTCGGGTTTTGAAGCACTTGACAGATGAATTTGTATGTAAAATAATGTAAGACAGCAATGAAATTAACAGCATCACCAAACAGACCACATAGTTTACATTTATCGTCTTTTTTTTTTCATCTTAAACATAGGGAAGAATCCTGGGAAAAGCCCATGTCCGGTCAGAAACTGCTTAATATCAAAATCATTGAAGATAATATGCTTTTTCTTAGTCAGTTCTAATTGTTTCAAGTAACGGCTTTTCCTTTCAGAAGTATTCCATTATAACTGTCATTGCTCAAAATGATACGAATAAATAACTTTGGTTGCTATTTATTTTTAATTCTGGATATAGGGCGTCCCCGAAACACTCCCTAAGGCAGTCTTCTTTGCGAGCACATTCACTCTCTCATTACCGAATGTTCCGATATGGGCTTTAACCCAGCCAAGCTTAATGTTAAAGGATAAGGATAGTTTTTGGTAAAGATCTTTAATGTCGATAATCAGACCATTAATATTTTCAGCATTATAAAGTGCATTACTTTCCAATATCATTTAAGGGCATCGAGCATGGGCGATGAGCTCGGCTTGATAAACAGAGTTATATTTTTAAGGCCCAATTTATAGTGATAAATCTCAGTATCAAAATAATATACAACAGAAGGCGAGCCTACCCCACCCTCATAACCCGATCCATCAGTAAAAATTTGGTATTCCATTTAACAAGGATCATAAATATTAAAATTAATAGAAATACGGTTTGCCAGGTGGATCAGATGTAAATTAAAGACAGAAAAAGTGAATCAGCAAAAACTGGGATTTCATCATAGTTAAATAAGTCCGAAATATTGTTTCTTAATATATCCTTATCATAATAAAATTTGTAGATTATCGAGAGAGGCGGAGTTCCCGCCAAGATGCAAAGCACCTCATTCGAGACTGTGTGGAATCAACGGATGAGCGCGAGAAGCCAGCTCCGCTGAATGGTATTGAGTTTCATACGTAAATGTTGTAACTCCCCCGCTCTGCGACCCCAAGCCGTAATTCCATACATAACAATGGGTATAAAAACTTTAGTATAAAGAAGTCTCAAAATATCGTTTCTTTTATTCAAAATAATGGATGAGTAATTTCTTTTGTAAAAATTTAAAATTAGATCAGTTCGTTTTTGGATATAATTAAGATGGATATAATTAAGATGGATTTTGGATAATTAAGATGATAATTAAAATTGAATTTTGAATCCAAATAAACACCTAAATATTTAAATTCTTGATTAATTTTCTAAATTTTACCGTTAAATCTTAATCTAGTGGACGAACTTGGCGACCGGACTTAGGAAAAATATAAATTTAGTTTTGACAGCATTCGATTTCATTTGCTCCTCAGAGCACCATTGATTAAAAATTTTCATAATGTTATTAAATTTATTTTCAACTTTTTCTAATGATTCAGCTGTAAACTGTACAAGGGATTTTCTCCTACCTTTGTGCATCCCTTCGTGGTGAAACGATAGCCCACTCGGCGCTTATTCGAGAGTTCCAGATCCGAGTTCCGGCGAAGGCATTGCTCTCTTTTCACATTTCCAGCATCAAATATTTCTAATGATTCTTACAATGGCGTCCGAACTAAAAGGTATTGGATGGCGATTCTTCACCAACAGGATTTCGCGATTGGATACCTTAACCTGTAGTTCCCTTTTAAAAGCGGGGTATATAAGGTATTTTCTCCCTCCTTTCAGAAGGCCTTCCGGGTGTACCGATAGCACAGTCGGTGCATATTCGAGAGATTTGATTATCAGCTTTTTTGTCTGTGAAGGAAGCGGGGATGACATTCTTTCAGGAAAATAAAGTAATCATTCAGAAAAATAAGTTAAAGCTTTGAAGTCATCAAATTAGAACATATACAGATAAAACAATATTTATATCTATAAATATCAACAATATTTATATACGTAAATATTGCTGATACATAAAAAAAACTTGCCACACTATTCAGAATGCTTTTCGTGAAAAGATAAAAAAACTAATTCGTCTTAAAGAATTATTTTAAAACAATTTCGCATTTCGAAACCAAGTTTCTACGCATGCTAAATTTACTTTTCTTTTCATTTCTTTATTTCTTTAAAGCCTTTTAAACTTATCCATAATTGCACAAAGTATGTAAGTTTTAAGAGTTAAAATGCTATATACCCCTTTTAAGTTAAATTATATTTTATCTCATACAGCTACACATTTTTGTAGAGAAATATTTATTTATTCTTTGTTAGAGAGACAAGCAGAGAAGGTACTTTTTTGTAAGATATATTTATTTCCTGAAGCTTTTCCCATGAAGAAGTAAATGATTTGAATAAAGAAATCTTTTACGTTGCTTCCATTGATTGATTATAATGATCTTAAAGTCAACTGCTGTGAAGATTCTTTCTTTTCTTTTCTTCTATCCAATTAGAGTAATTCTCCCAATGTCGACATTAATTGTTCCTAAATTTCGGCTTCCGGATGTCGTTTTACTTACACCGCTTTTTTAATGTCAAACGTTTCCGAACATACCGTAGTATTTTTAACCTGAAAATTAACCATATTTGGTCAAAACCTTTATGGTCTAATATCGATTAAAAGAAACTGAACAATGAGTATATTGAAAACTATTTTATTTTCCAAGAATGCAATTTTAGAGCCTTTAGACCACTAAATTTTAATTCTTCGTATAAAGAAGTTTTTTTCCAAGATTTGACTTCACAATAATTAGTAATAAATCTTTCTTTTTATCAAATTTCTCATTTTTCTGTGGGAAAGTGTCGAAACTTTTTTTTAGATTTGATTGTTATAATCAGTAATTAGAATAAATAAGAATTTCTGCTTACTCTTTCAAAATGGTGATAATATGTTATTATAAAATTAGAAATAGATTTTGCTTGTATTTTCTTTTATACTGCACAATACCTTATAGTAATCTACCTTATTGCACAATAAACACTATCTCTCCCTTCTTCCAGCACGCATTTGTGGTGTAACGGTAGCACACTCGGCGCGTGTTCGAGATATCCAGCTTCGAGTCCCGGTGAATGCATTGCTTATTTTTCACGTTTCAAGCTTCAAAATAACCTAAGGACTCTGCAAATGGTGCTCGAACTAACAGGTGGTGGACGATAATTCGTCACCACCAAGATTTACCGATTGGATCCCCTAACCCCCAGTCGCCCTTTAGAAGGAGAATCATATAAGGTATTTTCGCTCTCCTTCCAGCATGCCTTCGTGGGTTAATGGTAGCACACTTGGCGCTTATCCGAGAGGTCCAAGTTCGAGTCCCGGCGAAGGAATTGCATATTTTTCACGTCTCGTGCTTAAAAAAATCCTAATGACTCTATAGTGCATTCTTCACAATTCACTTTCCTTCCATGTGTTACAAAACAAAAGAATATAATTCGAAGAGATAAAAAAGCTAAATGCTGAACAATGAGTTTATGTTTTATTAGTGTGATAAATAGCACGTGAAAGTCAAATTTAGATTTATAGCATTTAGTGAAATCTTGTTGCGTGCTGTAAATAGGGAGAAGCGGAAAAGAACAAAACGTTGAATCAGATGCCATGGTGGTCATGAATAGCGAATCATCGGAGTTAATTCAGACTACATTTTTAAACTCCTTCCTTTATTGATGAGGACGATGTGAGAAATTATGACGATAAAAGCAAACTGCTGTTGAGTATGGTATGGACCTTATTTACCAGGTTCTGTCGCTTGAGATATAAAGGAAATCCAGTGTTTAAAACAAAATTTTGCATTTGATTTGTCAGGAAAAAAAAGTTCACTTTAATGGGCAGCTCTTTTTGTCTACCACACAGTTCTTTGGAAAAAAGATGTGGAATAATGTTTTTTTTTTTCATTCAGGTATTAATGATACTGTAATCAATTCTCATTAGAGCCTTTATAAGCTGTATTTCTGATCTGAGCTCCATATCAGGGCAATTAAATTGCCTTTATCCAGACTTTACACTACAGTATGATTTAAATGATTCTGTTAATTTTAGTGCAAGCAGTTAAATATTATTCCAATCACTATTAGACCAAAGGGCATTCTTTAGCCCAGAAGAGCTATTAAATTTGTTTTCGCATTTGACGTCGAAAACTTTAAAAGTCTTAATCCCTTTTCAAATTGTTGTCACAAAATATTATCGCCCTCTATTATACACTCATGTCCATAAATTAAGGATAATTCGGAGTCACGCGAAATCGAACTCTAAAACAAATATATCACCTGTAAAATCACTATGCACATCTTCAAGAATCATATGCAAATTTCAGGAAGTAACCAGATGACACCGATGGTACGTCACAATGACGAGAGTGTAAGAGAGTGATATATAAGGAATACAGGCAAAGAAGTAAAATTGTTCGCAGGCGCTTTATGAGCATTTCAGTGCAACAATCGAATAATTATGACATAAAGGACGCATTTGGATGATTTTTTACGTGGTAGAATTATCGGCCGTCTGGAATGGGGGCGTACCCAACTGGAAATATCAGACGAACTTGGAATTTCCCAGAGTGTCATCTCCAAGTTTTGGCAACGATTCCAAGATGATGGTAATGTGAGTAGACGTTACAGCACAGGTCACCCCAGAGTTACAACGCCGAATGAGGACCGGTATTTGGCAGTTACTGCCAAAAGAAACAGGCGGAGCACAGCCTCAGATCTGTCTCGTCAGCTCTCTTCAGCCACTGGTACGACAATTTCAAGGCAGACCGTGTATAGACACTTAGGGCAAATTGGTCCATATGCTCGTAGACCTGTCAGATGCGTTTCACTTACTGCAACTCACTGTCGCCTGCGGTTAGCCTGGAGTAGAGAGCAAGCATTGTGGACACCGCCACAGTGGGCTTGTGTGATGTTTTCTGACGAGTCGAGGTTTAGCTTGCAATCTGATTCTCGCCGGACTTTCATATGGAGAGCTCCAGGTACCCGTTATCACCAAGAACGACACCGTTACGGTGAACGACACCGTTACAGTGGTGCAGGAGTGCTCGTTTGGGTAGGAATTATTCTGAGTTCCAGAACTGACCTGCATGTTCAAATTGGAACCATGACAAGCCAAATCTATCGGGACGTCATTCTGGAACAACATGTGCGTTTGTTTCGGGGCGCCATGGACGGACAATTTGTGTTTATGGATGACAGCGCCCGTCCTCACCGTGAAAACATCGTAAGCGAATGCCTTCAATCGGAGGATATCACCCGTATGGACTGGCCAGCATTCTCACCGGACTTGAATCCAGTAGAGCACGTGTGGGACATGCTTGGCCGACGAGTTGCAGCCCGTCAACCTCTTCCTACATGTCTACCGGAACTTCGGAGAGCATTGCTTTTTGAGTGGTGTAATATCCTCCAAGATCAGATCGATAATTTGATACTCAGCATACCTAGGCTTTGTACGAACTGTATTGCATCGTCTGGGAAACATACAATGTATTAACAAACATACCAACCATGTAATATTGGTTTTTTGTAAATAGTTTTTTTTTTTTTTTTTTTTTTTTTTTTTTTTTTTTTTTAATTTGCTCCAGTAAGAAAAATTCGCTAATTTTTTTAATAATATCAAACATATAGCATCTTTTTTTGATCTTTACCTTTTGTTTAATAAATAAGCTTTGCAAATAAGTCAAATTTGTTTTGCTTCTAACTCTTCCTTTGCCTGATTTTGCATTATCCTTAATTTATGGACATGAGTGTATTTAAAGAAATTAAATAGTGAAAAATCTGCATAAATGTATGTATGTTTCTTGCATTGTGATAAAAAAACGGTACCTAGAGCCATCACCTTTTGAGTAACGTACATCTCCGCCGCCCGAATATGGGCATCTGGATGCCGAAATTTGGAATGTGTCTCATTGTCTATTTTATATTTTGTAAAGCATTTATTAGTTGTTGTAAAGAAACTCAATGATTTCAATGCTAGCCATGGCAACACTGTACAAGGGAAAAAAAAAACATTTTTATCTCTAGCGCGCGAGACTGTGTATCGGAAATTCTAAAGATGTGCTCTTTTTAAATTATTTAGCGATATTGCTGTTCAATTGAATATTGTGTTTTAAGTGCGATGAATATGATATTTAATAACTAAAGGTAACACACAAAACGTTAAAAAAACGTAACATAAAATCTGAAGACCTTCAGATTGGATAAACACTCGTTTAGAGTCTTAAAACTCCTGGGATAAACACTCGTTTAGAGTCTTAAAAAAGAGGTGCTTTTGAATTAACGTAATTATTGTTTTTTAAATAGGCATTATGATTACAAAACGCTTTTAAATACGACTCTGTGTGGAACCAATACTGATGAATAATTATTAAATCATAATGCACATGAATATTCAGCATTGAGGGGCTAAGCATTACTAGGGTTTTCTCCAATTACAATGGCTTGTTTCATTTCAAAATGCATCCTTATTTACTGAGGTTTTACATTAACTTAAATTATTTGGACAATTTAAATAATGTATAAACAAAACTGTATACCAAACTTTTAACTACAGCTAAGTAATTTTGTAGCGCCAACAGGAAATTTAGTGAGGTTGATAACCACTAAATATAAAGCTCGGTTCTGCTCATATTCTCTGTAGGAAAACACGTTTGCAAGGAACTGAGCGAATATACATATAGGGCTAACAAAGCATCCGCTTGCATGATTGATTGTCTGAGTGACTGATGACCTCGTGCTTGACGATGTGGCATCCTGAGTGATTAGGTACGTTGTTTATCTTTCCTTTAACGTAATTAGTAACGGATCATAATTTATTGCGTCTGAAGGAAGGAAGTCGTCTCTGATAAATTCCCGATTTGTTTAACTTAATTGCAATTAAGATTTAAATTGTAAATTTAAAAGCCATTATTAAATAAAAACTGAATAAGACAAATTTTTTCCTTTTGCATAATTTATTTGATTTCAGACTGTAAAAATATCCATTCATCTTGGATAGGGTCATTAGGTTTGTTTAAAGCAGGGTACATGAAAAATGCATAATGCCTTCGCCGGGATTCGAACCTGGATCTCTCGAATAAGCTCCGAGTGGGTTACCGTTACATCACGAAGGCATGCTAGAAAGAGGGAGAAAATACCTTGCTTTCCAAATGAGTTGTTTAATTTATACAGGAAATCTTATTAAGTAATGACTCATTCATTACACTTATAGATCTCTTAACATCTGAAAGCACAGGTTGCTCTCAAATTACGTTAAATTACGCTCTTAAATTTAGAATGTATCTTGAAATATGCAAGACATTTGAATTTCTTCACTTTATCAAAATTGTTAATGCAACTGAAGCTTGGCAAATTTAAAAAAAAAAAAAAAAATTGAAAGTTTCCAGATTTTATAATGTTTTCATTTACACCCGCATACACGTTTCAATAGCTTTTGAGTTAATGTCTCTTTGGGTTAAAAATATTTAAAAACAGAACATTTTTAGAAATTTCCGATAGACAGTCCGGCCCGCTGGAGATAAAAATGTTCTGTTTTCCATACAATGCTGCCACTGCTCGCTTTGAAATCGTTGACTTTCTCAATCAAAAATTCGGTTAAAGTTTTACAAAATATGAAATGGACAATTAAACAAATTCCAAATTCGGGCTTCCAGGTGCTCATATTCGGGCGCAGGAGTACGTTATTCAAAATCTACAGTTGTCTTTACACATTGCGAGAAATATATATACATTCATGAAGATTCTTCATTATTTAATTTCTTTACATATAATACACATCTATAATATTTGTTGGCAACAATTTGAAAAGTGATACAAAGCTTTTAGCAATTCAATGCAAAATGCCGTTTCGAGACTAACAGCCCTTCTGGGCTGACGCCCTTTTGGGTAAAACAAAATAAGCATAAATTAACGAAAAAAAGTCTGAAAGCTTTCAGATTTTATACTTAAAAAGGGCCTTTTTTAACGTTTTATCTCTTACATTTATTTTTTAAATAACATGTTCTTCTGACTTAAACCTCAAAATGCAATTGAACAACAGTATCACAAAATATTTAAAAAGAGCATATCTTTAACAATTTTTGATACAAAGTCCCGCGCGCTGAAGATTTTTTTTTTATTTAGTACAGTGTTGCCATCGTTCGCTTTGAAATCATTGTTAAAAAAATTCGTTAAAATTTTACGAAATATGAAATAGATAATAAAACAAATTCCAAATTTGGATTTTGTTTTATTATCTATTTCATTATTCTTTGAATTTATTTTATTATTATTTGAATAAAACAAATTCCAGATGTCATATTCGAGTGGATGACTACGTTATTCAAAATTTGATGTAACGTTGTTTTTTCACAGTGCGAGAAACATACATACATTCATGCAGATACTAATTCAGAAGTCAAACAACAAAAATCAGCGTTATATTTACAAAATTTGATTTTTGTTGTTTGACTTCTGAATTAGTATTTATTCGGCGTGTTATTGTGTCTTAATTCATGCAGATGCTTCATGATTTCATTTCTTTAAATGTAATACAGGGCTCTAATATTTTATGGCAAAAATTTGAAAAGTGAAACGCCTTTTCATAGTGGACGACGCAAAATGCGAAAACGAAATTAATTGCTCTTCTGGGTAAATTGCCCTTTTCGGATTAAAAATAAATAAATAAATAAATAAATAAAAATCTGAAATTTTTCAGATTTTAAATTACGTCCAAAGGGGCGTTTTTTTAACGTTTTGAGTGTTACCTTTATTTATTAAATATCATGTTCTTTGCACTTAAACCATAAAATTCAGTTCAAGAGCAATATCGCAAAATAATGTTAAATTAAGCATATCTTTAGAATTTCCGATATACACAGTCTCGCGAGCTGGAGATAAAAGTATTTTTTTTTCTATATAACGTTGCCATTTCTCGCTTTTAAAGCATTGAGTTTGTAAATCAAAAATTCGTTAAAGTTTTACAAAATATAAAATCTATAATAAAACAAATTCCAAATTTGGGATTTCAGATGCCCATATTCGCAGTAGGATTTCGTCATTCAAAATTCGATGGCTCTATGTACCATTGTTTTATCACAATGCGAGAAATAGACAATCATTTATGAAGATTTTTCATTATTTAATTTCTTCAAATATAATGCAGGACTCTAACATTTTGTGGCAACAGTTTGAAAAGTGAACCGACGTTTATGAGTCCGACGCAAAATGCCAAAACGAAAGCAATAGTCCTTCGGGACTGAAATCCCTTTGGACTAAAAAAAAAAAAAAAAAAAAAAAAAAAAAAAAAACTATTCGGAGATTAATGATTAAGGATAAGATGAAAAGGAATTAACATATAATAAGTAATTTGCATGTATTTTGCCTTTTCTTTTACTTCTTAAATAATGTGTCATTTATTGGAGGAGTTAAAACAATAAGAATCAGAACAGTAAAAATTGTTCATTTGCACTTCTAAGAAAAAGGTTCTTTATTCACAACTTCGAGAATTTGTCCTGTAAATTCATTGATATTACTGATATCTTCTGATTCTAATTTTGATTAACTCCTCCAACAATATTTATTCGGTCTGTTATTTTTACTCAAGTCTGAAGTATCCGGGTGTAATAATATTATCAAGAATAATTTAATTTTCCAAATAAGTTAGGAGAGGTACGAATTTTTTGAAGTAAATTAATAAGAACTTTTAAAATAGAGATGGAAGCTTATATCCCATTCACAACAACTTCTAATTATGAATGTTTAGAGAAAGAAATTAATGAAGCAACAAAAGGCACCATGTTGAAGCAAAGTGTTTTCAATTTTAACCTAAATTTAAGAATATGTAAAATTAAAAATTTAGGAAAAACTTCCAAAGCATTATACATTTACTTTATTAATTATAAGCTCCTTCCGTCAATCCCTCAGTAACATATTTGCAGCATTTTCTGAATAATTCAATGTCATATAATGATGTTTTTTTCTTTAGCAATATAAACGTAATGAAATAGATGAATTCTTGATCAGAAACATTATTTTTTAATTATTAATGAACATGGCTTTAGTTCTAGAAACTTATTTCGGTACGTTTTAAGTGTTCTCGAGGGTAGAACTAATTACTCCTAAAGGGCGAAAAATTAATCTTCTTTTTAAACAATATTTAGATATGTAATTACGTAGGATGCAAAATGGTTAAAGAAAACACTAACCTACATCTGCAAGAGCTAAAATGAAAATATTCTAATGGCAAAGTAGGTATACTCCCCCCAAAAAATGGAACAGTTTTATATATCCCATTCTACTGAACCGATTGATGAAATATAACTTGCGTTTTTCATGTCTCAAAAGCGAATATATATTAGATTTTTACACAGCGCCGTTCTGACATAGGTATTCTGACACAAAATCGGACTCTTTCGGAAACGACGTACCGATTTTTTTTTTATTTCCAGTCTACGACTCGCCTAAATATTAAATTTGTAAACTTTGGTCAGAAATTTACAAATTTATCTTGCCGCACTTTTTGCAGTTTGCGGGGAGAAAAATTCATTGGCGAAAGCCTTAATTTATGGTAACCTATTTTCCTTTCCTGTCATTGTGCATGAGCCGGAAATAAAGGTGCATCGTTCATTCTTTCAAATACCTTTAACAAAGTGCGTCAACCATATTTGGCATTATTATCGCTTATAATATATATGCCAAATTCCAAAACTTGCCAATATGTAAATTCATCTATATCTTAGGAAATTTTGAATAAAAATCCCTAATGGTTTGTAGATATGCTTAGAAATACATCTACTTTAAGATGATGATAAAACGTTTATAGGTCTTAATTCATATTTTTTTCGAAAAATTTGTAAAAATGATTTATAGGAACTTTTTTTTTTTTTTTTTTTTTTTTTTTCATTTTAGACGATCCGGAAAAAAAGACATCGTTCATACTTTCAAAGTAATTTTAAGAAAGTGCGTAAGCCTCATTTTGCATTATTATCTTTTATAACACATATGTTAAATTTCAAATCGCACAATATGTAAATTCACGCATATCTTAGGAAATCTGGAATAAAAAGCTCTAATATTTTGCAAGTATTCTTAGAAATACATCTACTTTTAAGATAGTGGCAAAAACGCTTTAGTTTATAATTCAAAAGTTTTTTCGAAAAAAAATTATAAAAACACTAAAAAATACAAATTCTAAAAAAAATCAGAAAATAATTCCGAATTATATTTGGTTTGACCCGAAATTCCGAACTCTGAAAGAGAAATTCAGTGAATTTAATAAAAAAGAGATATTAATAAATATATATGAAATTCAATTACTACTGAGGATTTCGACAGCTAATTTTTTAAAACTATTCATGCGATGCTAGAAACATTGAATAAACTCATTTAATTCTTATTTAATGGTAATAATTATTAATATTCTGGAGAAATTATTGATAATTCTACTTACATGATAAAGAGGGGTTTGATGGGAAGTATGATGCCTTGAATCACTGCTCAATGACCATGCAGCTACACCTGATATTAAAAAAAAAAAATTAACAGATTAGATAATTTAATCAATAAATATTCTCTAATTAAGTGCATATAATTTTAATAAAAATCTATTTTATTTTTCATCAAGAGTATGTTTTCGTACTGCTTAATCGAAACAATAATAAAAAATATGTCTTTGGCTTTTGGAAAAAATTATTTCTTAAAGAACTTGCTTTACATGTGATTCAAATTAGATATTTTTTTTTTAATTTTTATTGAAAATAGAATTTGTATTTTTATATTTACTATTTTTATACAAACTTTCTCTCATTTAATTATCATTAGACAGATATTACCTACTTGAAGTTTATTCAAAGTATAAAAATTTAAACTACTTAATTCAGATTTTATGATGCTCGTAAATATTATCTATGCCATAGAGATAATAAAAATTTAATCATTTGTTTGAACTTTTATTTTACTAAATTTGTGAAAATACATGCATGCCATTTTTAAGTAAAAATAAAATTGATAATTTACATCGCATCGGTATGTTTGCAGATCAGTAGTGGTGTTTAGATCTGTAGAATTTGCCACGATATGGCGATTGCTGGTGGTTCGATTAGGTCGTAATAAGGTGCGTTAGGATATAAGGTATTTTTTCCCTCCTTCCAGCATGCCATAATGGTGTAATGGTAGCACACTCGGCGTCTATTCGAAAGGTCCAGGTTCGAGTACTGGCGAGGACATTGCTCGTTTTTCATGTCTGCTACTTCAAAATAATCTAATGACAGTGGCGCCGTAATTACAAGGAGGTGGACAATAATTCAGCACCACCAGGATTTAGCGACTTGGTCCACTAACCTCCAGTCGAACTTTAAAATGGGGAGTATATAAGTTATTTCTCCCTTCTTCCAGCATGCCTTCGTGGTGTAATGGCTGCGCACTCGGTCCAGGTCCAGGTTCGAGTACCAGCGAGGGCATTGCTCATTTTTCATGTCTTCTGCTTCTAACCTATGACTCTGCAAAGTTGTTGAAATATGGCAAAGTATACGAGGGTTGTCTACCTTATGGAATAGATGCCTTCGAAGTGGATTTTTTATAAGTAACTGACTCAGATTGACGTTAGACATGGAGGAAAAAACAAAAACCCACCATGGAACCAGCCCTTTGTCTTGGTCATAAACATTCGGCCATTGTTAGCGAGAGAAATAAAAGAAAAATTAAAGCATAATATTCATAATACCAAGCATAGCATTCTTAATTTAAAGCAAATTTCGTTTAGGATATGGTAAACGAAACAGCACTGCTCATTCCTTCCCACTGTAGATTGCTGCAGTAGGAACAAAATCTGTGCTGTATATAGATAGAAGTTTTGCATTTATCTACAAAGTCAAAAATGAAGCGCAAAATGTTTAAGTGCATCTCTTAAAAGATTGTAGGATTCCCCTCTGTGTAATTAAGTTAGTGTTGGAAGTGAAGAATCTTAAGAACTGATAAGGGAATAATTACTTGAGTTTGTGTGACAGGAAACAACAAGATAGAAGGATAAAATAACCCTTTATTATTCCAACTAAAGTTTAACAGAACTCCTTCTTGGAGTGTACAATAAAAGCCGACACTTGGGCTTGAACGTAAGAAACTAAGAATTAAACTAAACTAATCTTAACTAAAGAGATACAACCGAAGCTATCAAAATTCTAAACGAGTTGGCCCCTTAACGTTAATAGGCTGCGAAGCTATCAAGGGCCAAGCGTAATAATAGCTTACGAGAGAGTAGCCTAAAAAGGCGGACACGTGCAGCTAGAATATCTGGTATCTGTCTCACTAAGACTGTAGAACTTCGCGGTTATATGCTGCTCTTCCTCGTTATTATTCAGACGTGATTCTAAAACTACTTTCTGACCAGAAGCGGTAAGTTGAAGTAAGAATCGATAGGAAAAAAAGTTTAACTCAAAATTTAACTGTTAATAAAATTAGCATAATCCTTAGAAGGTATATTTTTTTGTCATTGTAATAATAAATGTTCAAAAGGTCAACTAAAATGAAAACAATTATCGATGTTTTATATGGAGATTTTAACACATGGCAAAATTTGCTTATTTCATGTTAATTAAATAAAATGACGCCCAAAGGTGCGTTTTTTTCACGGGATTTGAAAAGTGATACAAACATTCAAAATCATTCGACACAAAACAACGTTAGACATTGTAACGTCTTTGCGTTGCTACGCTACCAACATAATATTAGTAAGTAATGTAAAGAAACCTCGCGCTTAGAATATCCGTGCTTGAAGATACATGCGATGTTAAGGTTAATGGAACGCTTTGAATTGTTGAGTCTGTTAATCAAAAATTCGTTAACGTTCTGCAAAATATGAAATACATAATAAAAAAAATTTCAAATTCCGGCTTCCAGATGCCCATATTCGACTGGAAGACTACGTTATTCAAAATTGCATGTATGTAGCTACCGTTGTTTTATCACTATGCAAAAAATATACATACATTCATGCAGATTGCTCATTATTTAATTTCTTTAAATATAATGCAGGACTCTAATATTTGGTGGCAACAATATGAAAAGCAAAATTCGATTTTATAGTGAACCGACGCAAAATACCAAATCGAAATTAATAGCCCTTCTTCTTCCCTTTTTTTAGCCCTTTGGGCTAAATTAAAGTTTTTTTTTTTTTTTTTTTTTTTTTTTAGCTCTGGGCTAAAAACAACTCTAAGCAAGCTTTTTGAGAGAATTCGGATTTCCAGCCTAAACATTCTTGAGTGGGACACCTGTCTTAAAGTTTAAAAGTCAGACAATGTTAAAATTATACTCTTTTTATTTAATCATTTGATGAAAATAGTGAATGTACAAAATTTTTTATATACGTCTTCTAGGAAAAGACTGAAATAAAATCGATAAAAACGTTGATCCGAAGATTCATTTGTATACAACAGAGGAATAGACAACAGAGAAATTAAAACTGACATTGTCTGAAATAAAATAAATATTTTAGCCTTAAATTATTAAATCAAAATATTCTAATGATACAGCTAAACATAAATTTTCAGAGTTTTGGAAAACTCATCAAAAGATAACAATATAGCAGATGTGTTTACTTTGATACCTTTGAAGTTAGTTTGAAACGGAGCTCGTGATTTCTATTTCTTTTTAAGGCTCTTCGGATATTTTCTTGATTCTTCGATTCCAATTTTCAAGATTTTCGATTTGTTCAGTTATATATGTATATTAATAATAACATTAATAGAAAATATGTCTTCCTTTGGCAGAAATGACTTCTAGAATGCGCTTAGGCATTTACTATATTAGCACTACATATATTTTGTATTTCATTATCATGGAAGCACACTTTTATAGCGTTCTTAATCATGCACTGTTTTGTCGTGCAATCCATTTCGCTAACATGTTTTTTGAGAATGTGGCACAAAATTTCAATCAGATTTATATCTGGTAAATTTCCAGGCCAATCGAGTACGATAATTTTACTTTCCAACATGAACCTTCTAACAGATTTCTATTTGGGGCATGGAGTCAAGTCATGCTGAAATGTCCCTGGAAAGGTTTTTGAAAATAGCACATCCCTATGTTCTAAAACTTTTATATCTTTGATGAATTCACCACTGCGTCAATCGGAACTAGATTTTCAGTGCCATCTGCAGTGAGAAAATCGCTCAAAACATTTGCTTTTCAGAGTATTTTATAGTTTGTCGGATATAGTGAGGTCTTATCGCTTCACCCTAACACACCTTCGTCTAACAGCGTTATATGTGTAACCTAACCATGAACAAATAAATGAGTTTCATTTCTGAAAATGACATCTTTCGAGTCATTTGTGGACCGAGAATTGTATTTTTTTACTTGCAATAATCGCTTTGCTTTATTCCATGTGTGAGAAATCGTTTTGTAATAAGCTTTCTCGCCTTCCGACTAGCGGTGAAATGTCTACGCTGTACGTTTGAAAGATGGATGTCAATACCAATAGCCAACAGATTTCTTTTAAGGTCTTTGTTAGTTTCTATTGGATTTAATAAGGCCATTTCGTAGTAGGAATTGATAAGGCTTTGGAACTGTTTTCATTTTCCTTCAAACAGATTTCAATTTGGGGCATGAAGTCAACTCATGCTGAAATGTCCCTGCAAAGGTTTTTGAAAATAGCACAGCCCTATGTCTAAAATTTTTATATCTTTGATGAGTTTTTAAAATCTAGTAGGTCTTTTGAGTATTTTATACTTTCTAGACGTTAAAGTATTTCTGCCTTAACGCCTTTCTAAGTGTTAAATCCATTTTTAGTATACTAAAATAAGCGATGCAGAATGCATTTATATATATGCAAAATTTCCTCTTCTTACAGAAACAAGCTTAAAGAAGATGGTGCAATAATCCTAATTTACTGTCTAAAGCAATTCTATGTGATCAAGGACAGACATCCTGATGATCTCTTCAAAGCTGATTAAACTGCATTGAGGGTTCTACTGGTGACAACTTGCAACCAAATTAAAATTCTATGGAAAAGAAACCTATGCCCCAACAATTTGCACACGGTATAATATATATTTACTAAAGAAATATTGATTATATTTTCTCCTAATATAAATTTAGTAGAATGTATCCAGAAAGAGTGAAACCATATGTAGGAAGCTTAATTCCGAAAACTGTGTTTTAAAGTAACTTGGATGTAAATTATGATCCAAGTTACTTTAAAACACAGTTTTCGGAATTAAGCTTCCTACATATGGTTTCACTCTTTCTGGATACATTCTACTAAATTTATATTAGGAGAAAATATAATCAATATTTCTTAGTAAGAAAATTATATATATATATATAGATAGATAGATGTGTGTGTGTGTATAAAGTACTAAAATAAAATAAAATAAGCTGAAATTATATATACGTAAATAAAAACGAGAAGAAAAATTTAAAAACTAGAGAATTTTCAAATTTATTCAAAAGCGTAAAAGGTAATTTCCTCTATAACATTATTAAATATATTTATTAATATATATATCGAAATAGAAATTGAAAAGCTAACAAGTAATGTGACGTAAGACCTATTTGGTCTTAAAAAATTTTTGCGCAAAATGCTGCAAAAATATGAAATAATAGGAAGAAATATTATAGCGAGGTTGCTAAAAAGTTACCAGGAGCTGTAGCTCCATGAAATAGTTAAACGCAATATTTAATATTTTAAAAATACTGCGTTGAACTATTTCATGAAGCTACAGCTCCTGGTAACTTTTTAGCAAGCTCGCTACAATATTTCTTCCTATTATTAATATATATATATAATATTAATATATATATTAGGTCAGTCCATAAATTCGCGCGCATTTCTTGGTAAATTTTTAAATAATATAAAAAACCAATTTGACATTTTAATCAATTATATATTTTTCTCCATTATCTACAATGTCTCGCAATCTTACAGGCAGCTTTTTATGCCATTGCTGTAGAAAGACTCTGGTTTTGATGCAAAAAAACGTGAACGTTCATCGTGTACATCCTGTTAAGAATTTAATTTTTTCTCACTAAAAAATTTTGTAAGGCACAAAATAGGTGCAAATCACTTGGGGAAATATCTGGGGAATAAGCAGGATGTGGCAAAAGCTCCTAATGAATTCACTAATTTTTGAAGCGTTGTTCGAGCTATATGCGGTCTAGTGTTATCATGATGAAACAACACTTTCTTGATATTCACCAATAATTGGCGTTTTTTGATCCATTCTGAGTTTAGACGGCAAAGTTGTTCACTATAAACTTCTGAATTAATCGTTTGATTTGGTTCTAATAGTTCAAAACGTCCTGAACGGGGATCATCATCAATGCTGCGTTTTCCAACTTTAAAGTTTTTAAACCATTTCTGTGCAGTCCTTACACTAGTAGTGTGTTCACCATGTGCACTATTAATTTTTATCGCTGCAAACCTGGTAGATTCATCACACGAAAATAAAAAATGTAGCACAGCACATTTGTACTGATTATCTATATTAATCTTCAATAGTTACTAAAATGCGTTCGATATTTACGAAAGTTGGTAATGAACTCAAACGATGACAAGTTTCAACAGGTTCAAAATTGTATTTTTTTAGTAAATGCGTCATAGTGAATCCCACGCGTACTCTTAATGCGCACTAACTTATGGGACTGACACGATATATATATATATAATATTACTGTATATATTTATATATATACCATTTCCAAGGAACATAAATTCAATTTAAAAACCATAATATTTTAAAACATTTTTTTTGTGTATATATCATATACATATATATATATATATATATATATATTATACACATACACACACATACATATATATATATATATATATATATGTGTGTGTATGTGTATAATTACAGCTTATTTTATTTGATTCATTTGAAATGGATTCAGAAGAGATTTTTTTCATGACGTCTGTAAATACGCATGTATCTATCTTGCGTAACTCAAAAACGAGCAGCCTCAGAACGTTGAAATTTTTTATATAGGACTGCTATAACATGCCGTTATGCAGCTTCCTTTTTGGTTGCAATCTGCTGCACCAGAAGTATATAAATATATATATATATATATTGCTCAGCTTAGTGAACTCAGTTTTTTATTCTTCTGCATGCAATACTTGTAGAATTAGCACCAAGTTGCTTAAGTGCGGCCAAAGCTAAGTTTTATTACCATTGAAGCTACTTTTGTTTACATTTGAAACTTAACAGAATAGGAAATTAAGTCAGTTTCTGTAGCTTCAGTGTCTTTTTGCCGATTGGGACCAAAAGGAAACTTTTAGTTTTGGGCACCGAAAAACTGCCTTCTTGCCTGCTGGCCAAATTGCTTATTTTTGGGTAAAAACTGTAATTTTAATTGTTATTTTTTTAATTGTCTTAACTTTATGTGGTGCTTTAAGTTATTCTATAGCTTAAACTTTTTAACTTTAAAAATGTTCTAGAGGAATGAATTTTTAATGAAAATACTTTGAGTTTTCATGTATTTTCGCTTTGCCGCGAGGTGAGAACTAAATTCATTGAATGAGAAATCTATCGCTAATGAAATTCGAAGAAGTACGTTTAAATGAAATGCAGGAAAAATTGGGTATAATTTAATATTCCGTGCAAGGAAATCATGCGGTGTACACATCAGCTTTTTTTTATGTATATTGGATTAGTCAACGAAATTTGTAAAGTATTGAAATTTTGTAAAGTATTGAGAAAAGAATACATGGAAGCGGCATGTAATTTTTGTTCGTATTTAAAGGAAATAGTTGAAAATTAAATTTGACTACAAATTCAGGCTTTCAATAATTTTCAAAAGTGAAATAAAAATTAAATTCTTAAAAATTGAAAATAAAATAAAAAAATTGAACGCAGAACGAAAAACTAGCAAGAAGGCATTAATTAAAAATGATTATTGTTTCCTTTTAAAGTTATTTGAACAATAACGTGCTCTGTATCCAAGCAGAAAATAAACTGCTTCATTTTCTTTTGTTTCAAAGAAAGCTTTTTTCTTTTACTCTAATACATAACACTTAATTTGCTAACGAAACATGATTTTTCGGTCACTAAACGATTCGAGTGCCTCAAAAACATATGAATACGGAAATTGGCTATCGGACAATAATCCGTAATGTTCTTACACGCATGGATTAATGTTCAAAGTAGGGTTGAAATGGAAAGGGTTAGTAATAGGCTGAATATATTTCCGTCTCTAGTTAAACGATCAACTTGAATGTAACCTATTTTGCGCAATTGTGTTTTCTACATTATCACTGCAATCATGATGCTAAAGAATCGATTGAAAAAGTTACTTTTTGACTTCGGTACAATCTGAATTCTTCTCAACAATTTCAAGACATTTAGAAAACATTATGTAATGTTATGCGATTAAAGTTTTCTTGTCACATAACACTGAATCCAGAACATATTTTTAATGAGTGTAAGCTATTTTACTGCCGACTTCAAATAGTTTTTAAACAAAAATGCAGGTTGTAAATTTTTTTAACTTTTAAAATGTTTTAGAGGAATCTTTTCAACACATTTGGGTCATTAAGATCGTTAAGTTAAGTTATATTACATTACCTTGTTTTTATTATTCACGAGCCATGTAATTGTCCTTTTCTTTTCCATTAATGATGCAATATATCTACGAAAAGTACCATTAAAAATATTTTTATTACTTGCCATGAATTTTAATTACATTACACTACGGATTTTTTTAATAATTATGGTTTGAAAATTAAGCATGAAGTGTAATTTATTTAGTGTTTGTATTAAATGCCTAATGACACAAGACAAAAGAAATCATTTCGTTAGAATTATAAATATTATGTACTAATCCTCATAGGCAGTAAGAATATTAAAAAGATTATTCGCAATTCCGTTTGTGGCACCAAATATTTTAGTTAATTTTAGTCAACACATCATTATTTTTGCTTAAAGAGTAAAAGTTGAGTATTCTATACATTCTCTTTTACATGTATTTAGATATTTAGTAATGTTATTGTAAGATTTTTACTTAAATTAACCAGTTATCATGATTTCCGTCTTTGGTACAACTTCTCCTTCCCGTATTCTTCTCCAGAATAAAAACGTGTTAACCAATGTTAAAAAGTGAGGTTTTGGGATTTTAAAACAGAGCATTTCTTTCTTCGCATGCACGCTATGTGTTAGTTTCCTACCAGATCTGAATTTTGTAATTATTCGGTTCTGCGTTCTATCGCTGCTGACACTTTCATTTTGACGCTCCACTAAAGTAATGAGGCAGCTTCTAGTAAATTTTTTTATTTGTGTTATTCTTAATTTGTGTAGCCTTTGACTATTGTTATACTTTTAACTTAAATTTGCCTTTTCTATTTAGTTGCATCACCACAAGCTCTGACCGATATCGTTGCACAGAGTGCGTTTATGTTCTAACTTACGTTTAAATAAAAGGGTTATTTAAACCTTCTCACTACTACGTTGTTACTTCAGACGTAGCGGTAATTCGCTTTACATTTTTTAGGGTGTAAGGTATTTCTACCGCCTTCTTGGCGTGCCTTCGTGGTGTAGTTGTCTGCCACTGAGCGCATAGCCCAGAAGTCCGTGCTTCGATTTCCGGCGAAGGTGGTGCTCATTTTCCATCTTTCCTGCCTCCCAAAAAATCCTAATGTCTCTACAGGGGTTCGTGAACTAATTAACATTACCAGATCAAATAAAACCCTACAATATCTTTCTTTATTTCCTCTCTTATTATGAGGAGAGAATCCTTCAACTCAATTATTGGAAGGCAAAAACATTAAAAATCTCGCCGGGCAGTTGTTTAATATAAAATTTTCAAATTTCTTTAAATCTTTTGGATTGCAAATATGTTAATTTAAATTTCCGTGAACTTTTATAAAATCATATGAAAAATGTTTCATCGTAATAGTCTGAGTTTAGTTTTCCTTCATGATTACTACTTAAACCAGCGAACTACATATGCAAACTTAACAGCACAATTTTATTTGAAATATATTTCTTTTGTCTTTCTGGAAACACAATCAATTGCACAGTCTTTTCAAGTTTAGTCATGATCTTTATCAAATCATTATTTGACATATGATCTTTTCGCAAGACCATGTGTCTTGTCTTTCTTTCAAATGTCGATATTCCCATAGTAAGGATTAACTAATTACTCAGGGTTGCTTCTTAAGTCTGAGTACTAAACTAAAAAACTAAACCCATGGCGCTATAATCATTAGAGAACCATGGTCAGTAGTGTCCTGATATCTGCTTTCTAGATCGTCAGCTCCAGGATCCATGAGCATCTACCCTGGACAAGTGATCAGCTTGTCGCAGGACCCCCGGTGTTTAGTCCTCAAGCGAACTTGGTACTCATTTTATCGACCCACTCACGGGATGAAAAGTTGATTCAACCTCGCCCAGCCCGGTGATCGAACCCCGGACCTGTGGTGCTTCGACTCGCTAGCCGCTGCGCCACCGGGCCTCCAGGTATGAGTACAGTCACTTTTATTTTCACTATTCATCATATTCGCCCTATAATTAACACTTAAGCTGTTGTACCATAATTAACGCTTGAGTTATATAGAGTACGACAGTTCCTTTAATTTTGAGACCCCTAGATAAATGTATAAAATACACTACACTATAGCAAAAAAATTGACGCGCTAAGAAGGAGTTTTCGGATGGAAAGAAAAATTCGTGGATAGGAAGATTATATACAGAATACAAAATGATTAAAATTTCGGAAAAATTGAATGATTTATTTCCGTGAACTTTTATAAAATCATATGAAAAATGTTTCATCGTAATAGTCTGAGTTTAGTTTTCCTTCATGATTACTACTTAAACCAGCGAACTACATATGCAAACTTAACAGCACAATTTTATTTGAAATATATTTCTTTTGTCTTTCTGGAAACACAATCAATTGCACAGTCTTTTCAAGTTTAGTCATGATCTTTATCAAATCATTATTTGACATATGATCTTTTCGCAAGACCATGTGTCTTGTCTTTCTTTCAAATGTCGATATTCCCATAGTAAGGATTAACTAATTACTCAGGGTTGCTTCTTAAGTTTGAGTACTAAACTAAAAAACTAAACCCATGGCGCTATAATCATTAGAGAACCATGGTCAGTAGTGTCCTGATATCTGCTTTCTAGATCGTCAGCTCCAGGATCCATGAGCATCTACCCTGGACAAGTGATCAGCTTGTCGCAGGACCCCCGGTGTTTAGTCCTCAAGCGAACTTGGTACTCATTTTATCGACCCACTCACGGGATGAAAAGTTGATTCAACCTCGCCCAGCCCGGTGATCGAACCCCGGACCTGTGGTGCTTCGACTCGCTAGCCGCTGCGCCACCGGGCCTCCAGGTATGAGTACAGTCACTTTTATTTTCACTATTCATCATATTCGCCCTATAATTAACACTTAAGCTGTTGTACCATAATTAACGCTTGAGTTATATAGAGTACGACAGTTCCTTTAATTTTGAGACCCCTAGATAAATGTATAAAATACACTACACTATAGCAAAAAAATTGACGCGCTAAGAAGGAGTTTTCGGATGGAAAGAAAAATTCGTGGATAGGAAGATTATATACAGAATACAAAATGATTAAAATTTCGGAAAAATTGAATGATTTATTTCATAGTTACATAGTAACCACCTCAGTAATGTGTGGCCTCTAGCCTGGATGCAAACTGTCACACGGCGGGGCATAGACTGATAAAGCTCCCGAACGGTCTCCTGTGATATTTCTTGCCAAATTTGTTCCAGTTGTCAGGCTAGGTCATCAACATTCCCTGGTAGATGCAGTCGCCTTCCCATCATATCCCAGGCATGCTCGATAGAAGAGCGATCTGGCTGGCCAAGGAAGTGTTTGACAAGCTGTAAGACAGTTCATAGCAACACGTGCCGTATGTGGTCTGGCATTACCTTGCTGAAAAATAATAATGTCAGGTTACTGCAAAAGGAACGGTAGCAAAACAGGTCTCAGAATGTCGTCGACCTGCCGCTGTGCTGTAAGTATGCCTCTAATGACTGCCAAAGGGCCCTGGCTATCAATGGAAATGACATCCTAGACCATAGCTCCTGGTTGGGGCTTGTGTGGCGTGCAATAGTGAAAACAAAATCGGCACGCCGCTCTGGGCGTCTCCAGACACGTCTTCGATCATCACTACGTAGTTGGAAGCGGGATTCGTAAAGACTATACGTCTCCAGTGGCATCATTCCAACCTGATGGAGCCAAGTACCACTGTAATTTGGCTCAATACTCTGCAGGCTTCAGTGGCAGGTGGCCTTACGATCGGTACTAGGGCAGATTTTGCTCTATCAGCCGTCTGTGAATGGTCATGGTAGACACTCGTGTCCAGGTCGCACGTCGGAT
Organism: Stegodyphus dumicola; assembly: GCF_044657685.1. Classification (NCBI taxonomy): domain Eukaryota; kingdom Metazoa; phylum Arthropoda; class Arachnida; order Araneae; family Eresidae; genus Stegodyphus; species Stegodyphus dumicola. The sequence continues at coordinate 23,467,646 of NC_140776.1, read as the reverse complement.
GGTTGATAACAATGAATCAGGCGCTGTGACAGCTAATCTGACAATCACGCTATCCTACCGATCTTTTGTGGCCCTAGGTCGACCGCTACCATCATGACTCTGAAATCTGCCATTGTCCACCCATTTTTTCTTGCGTCTTCTAATCGCCGCATCGCTTCGACTCATATAATGAGGGATTCTCCGATTTGTCCAATCTGCCTCTTTCAATTCAATGATACGACCTCTTTCAAACTCTGACAGTTGCTCGCAATGAACTCGAATCCTGCGGCGAGGCATTCTTTTCAGTGGTTGAAAGGTATTCTAAATCGCAATACAGTAGAAATTTTTAACAACAGTTCAAGAACAGCTCCTTATATACATTTGCTGGATGCACAGTTCCGATGTGCTGGAGATCGCAATATTCATTCATTGGACCAAATTTTAATCATCTGCATATTTGGTCAAAACATTTGTGCATACGAAATTTCAAAACAATCGAATGATTCTTTCTTGGTGCATCGATGTTTTTGTTATAAAGTTTGCGTTAAAAGTATTGTACAATTTCCATTAAATTATTATCCTTTCATATAGAGAAAGAATTAAAAAGAGAAACTGCATTTATGTAGCAAATACTTTAATAATAGAGACATCTTTCTATTTTTGGCCTCGCCTTACATTCATTACTCTGTGTTACGCCATTTTACCACGGCGTTAATTATGCGCGGGGTCTGGCAAATTGCTAGTTATTAAAAAGGCTGCAGACATGAAAAAAATTTATAATTAATCTTCTGTAAGAATTTGGCAATCCTAAGAACACTAACACTCTTAAGATAAAACCTTTTACAATTTATCTCCCAAACTATAGCGTCACCTATTACATTGCCTATATTGCGAAACGCTAAGAAATTCTAAAGCAATGCATTCGTATTTCTCAATACTTTCAATAATATGTAAGTTTATATTTACAGATTTTTTTTCCTTTTTACTTCCTTGTACGAAGTAAAAAGGAAGTACTCTAATCGCAAAAAGTTTCAGGCAGCATATTTCAACGAAAATATCCATTTTGACCACTATCGAATGCAATTTAACGGTGTTTTTGCGTGATATCTGTACGTAAGTACAGAATAAAAGACTCGTTTTCTTCAAAACAAATTATGAAACTGCTTTAAAATTAATTCTGAAGATAAATTTTCGGGGTGTCTGTACGAACGTATGTACGTACGTATCTCGCATAACTCAGAAACAAGTAGCCTCAGAACGTTGAAATTTTGTATATAGGACTGCTATAACATGTAGATGTGCAGCTCGTATTATGGTTGCAATCGGCCGCACCAAACGTATATAAATATATTTATATATATATATCCACTCTGTTACCCGGCTCAGTGATCTCAGTTTCTTTACTCGTATATGTTTATAAATTGTACATTTTTTGCTTTAAAAATGATTGAATTATGTTGTTTTTATCTTCCGGTTAAGATTTTTATGCCTTTAGTAAATGTATGCAATATGTTTAGAATTATCAACAATTTTAAAGTTGTTTAAGTGCCGCTAAGCCTTTTTTTTATGGCGGCCATTGATTGTTTACATTTGAAACAGCAGACTAGTGGATTTGTTGCCAATCTAGAGAAACTTGGCTTCGCAACAACAAAGGTAATTCCTTCATTTATTATTACCAATTAAATCATGCTTAATCCTTTCTGGAATTTTTTCCAGGAAATAAATGTTTAAGATTTACTTGTAATTAATGTAACATAATTTCAAGAGATAAATTTGGCAACTCTGATCGATAATCTATAATTTCGAAAAACTAGCTTTGCCATTTTGTCCGTATTCGGTTCAACTTATAAATGCGAGCAAATATTTTCCCACATGAAATTTATTTTAAGTAAGAACAGAAGCAGCTAGACTACCTAAAATTCAGATGCTTGAATTTGTCTTAAGACTACTATCCATATAAGGCAGACTTGACTAAATTGACGTCGCAAGTTCAGAATCAGAGAAAACGTTGACACCAAAGGAAAAAATAAAATTCATTTAGTTAAAATATTTGTTTTTATAATAATCATTACAATTTTAAATTTGATGTTTAAAGCATGCTATATATGTTTTCGTAATAAAATTTATCTTATTATTCACCAAGAAAGACTGTTTCAAACTGAAAATTCCGCTGACCTGGAACGTCTTCTTAACACACACATTTTGGTTGTTTCTAACTCTCAGCCAAGATAGACAGCCACCTCTTGATATACGATATATATTTACATCCACTGTTTAGCCACTCAGACGGTATAGCGGTTAGGGGAGCCTACTGTAGTACCAAAGGTTCCGAATTTGAATCGTGGAAAAGGCATGTCCAACGACAGACGCAGTCTTATCGACACAGTGAATTTCGTGGGCTTGTTTTGCTGTTACTATCAGAAAAGTGAGATAAGTCACAATACAGCAACCCCCTTCCAGCGGGGTGGATTCTAGTTATCCAATGTTATAATAATAATATAATTTTTTAAGAATGTATTATTTATTTTCTCTTCACTTCTTATTGGAAAAGTTCGTTTGGTATAAAGTCAACGGATCTGAAAAGATTTATTGGTCATTTGATTATGGCAAAGCACTTGAAGGCTTCTGCCGGATCTGTTTTTTTTTTTTTTTTTTTTTTTGTTTGTTTGTTTTTTTTTTAGTTTAGTTTATTATGACAAATCACATGATGGCTATCTGCCTGAGGAGAGGGATGCCTTCGTGGAGGACTTTCTAACAAAATCTGGTCCGTATATACTTTACACATGAAAAAAAACCACGAAAACTCCCATGCAGCCAGCCCGTACACCGGGATTCGAACCCCATACAGAGCTACCAGCGTTCAGCAGCTTTACCGTCCGGAAGAGGGAGCCGCCGGATCTGGAAAGGATTAAGACGTAAACCGAGGTACGACTACATTTCAAAGCTAAGAGAATTCGTTTTGAAAATTTCTTCTTGCTGTGCTAACAAAACACCGATTATCCACGAATAAAATATTAATATTAGTATTGTTCTTAAAACAGTATTTAGAATTAATTTTACCTAATTTATATACTTAAGACTTTTAGGAATAGGGAAAAGTTTCAAAAATTAATAATAACCAAAAAATTTTTTAATTAATATTACTAAACCTTCCTATGAAACGGAAAGAATCATTTGAATACAGTAAACGTCATTACTTTAAGCAGACCACAGAAATGAACTTTATCTCTTCTCAAATCAAAAATCGCATTTACAGAGACGTATGCTGTTTTTGAAATATTTATCCTCTGCTTGATTTTCTAGTCATTGCTACTAAGCTTATCTATTGATGTTTTGATGGATATAAATCTTTCAATTATTGAATTAACAAAAATAATTGGCATCTAGAATATCCCTAAAAAATCCAATATGTATTGGTTTTTTAGTATAAAAAAAAGAAATTACTTAAAAGAAAAGCAGAAATATTTGTATAAAATATACTGTACTATATAAGCTTTTATGTATCATGGAAATTCTTTCTAGAATAGTATATAGCATATAAATTATATATGAAGAATCATAAAATTCTTTATTTTTCTACAGAACTGAAACCGATATATCATATGATAATAATGTGACAAATAAATACGTTTCCTTTCATTATATATGAAACCAAAAATAAATTGATGATAAATGCAATTTTAAAGCAAAACTTTGCAAAATACCTCAACAGACACATCAGGCCAGATATATGATTCTTGCCTATTTTCGGTGAAAGATTTGACGCCACAGGAAAATATATTGTATAAAAAATAACATTTGAATCTAATATAAAACTTCTTGAAGATTTGAATTTATCTTCAACTAACTTTCTAGTCTCCATCGAAAAATGTTTAAAAAAAATCTGATGTGTACACCACATGACTTCCTTGTACGGAATATTAAACTATACGCAATTTTTTCCTGCATTTCATTAAACCTATTTGCTCAAATTTCATTGGAGATACATTTCTCATTTAATTAATTCAGTTCTCACTTCGCGGCAAGGCAAAAATACATAAAAACTCAAAATATCTACATTTATCTTTGAAAGATATAGAAAAACATAAAACACCAAATATATGTTAAAACAATTTTAAAAAAATTGTTTTTTTCAATTAGAATTACAGTTTCTAAGCAAAAGCAAGCAATTCGACCAGAGGGCAAGAGGGCAGATTTTCCAGTGCACAAAACTGAAAGTTTATTTTTGATCTCACCCGACAAAAAGACACTGAAGGCGTAGAAACTGATTTAATTTGTTGCGGACGCTATGCTGAGTCAATATATGGCATAATTTAATAACTTAATTGATAATTTTAGAATTTATTAAGCATAATTTAATTCGCAATAATAAAAGAAGACGTTACTTTGTTGTTGTGGAGCTTAGTTTCACTAGATTGGCAACAAATCCACTATTCTGCTAAGTTTCAAATGTAAACAAATATGGCTGCTATGTTAAAAAAAAATAGGCTTAGCCGCACTTAAGCCACTTTTAAATTGTTGATAATTCTGCACCTATAACAAGCAGGTTAACTAAGGGCACACAAACTTAACCGGAAAATGAGAACAACATAATTCAATCATTTTTAAAGCAAAAAATGCACAATTTACAAACATATAAGAATAAAGAAACTGAGCTCACTGAGCCTAGTAACAGAGTGGATATATATATACATATAAACACTTTTAGAAATCCTTAAGTACATATAAATACTTTTGGTGGGCCCGGTTTGCAACCACAAAGGGAGGTGCACATGTACATGTTATAGCATTCGCACGTACAAAATTTCAACTTTCTGAAATATTCGTTTTTGAGTTACGCGAGATACATACATACGTACATACGTACGTACGTACAGATGCCAGGAAAAAATCTCTTCTGAATCCATTTTAAATCAGTTTTATAATTTTTTAGGGAGGGAAATAGTCCTCTATTCTGTCCATACGTACAGATGTCGCGCAAAATCATCATTAAATTGCATTCGATGGGGGTCAAAATGGATATTTTCTTTGAAATATGGTATCCGGAATTTTTCGTGATTACAATACTTCCTTTACTTCGTACAAGAAAGTAAAAATGCTTTGGATAGACGTTTAGTATAATAATGATTACAAATTTAAAATCATTATAAACGGTTTTTAGTGTGAATCAAAGCTATTGTTTTTAATGTTTTAATTCAACTATTCTAGAACGGTCTAAAAATTTCGTTTACCTAAAGTTATTTGCAAAGGAATGCTTTAAGAGTTTTATACCATGGAAGAATTCCACCACATGCAGCTATCGTAAAATTGCCGTTACTCAAAACATTTATGAATTTATCTTTGGCAACAATAAAATTTGATCTATCCCATTTCTGGAGTTAATAATCACTTAAGCAATAGTGAAAGAAGAAAACCCAAAGGAGAAACATTTAATGTCTAAGATAATAAGAGAATCCATTGATTCCTTGAAATTTTAAACTGCATTTATGACTTTAAATTACAGTAAAATGAAACTTCTCCTTTCTGAAAAGCGATCAGAATGTCATATATCTGGCCCACAATCTCCAGTTAATGGTTGATTATGTGCTTTTGTCTTATGTTATTCTTGGATCCTCTTGAGATGACATCAAAGATAAATTTGTTCCCTCTCTCTCACATTCTTCCTTTTAGAGTCGGATTATATTCCCTCCTTATCTTTCATTTATTGCTTTTCTCGACACGGGATCTCATATTCAACAGCTTTATGTTAATGGAAATAATTTTTACGAAAATTATATTTGCTTAGCTTTACTTTGAGAGATAATAATTATTGAAAAGGGAAGCATACCACTTCACTTTGGAACAAAAAACAGCAACGCAAACAGATAATAGTCGAACCTTTTTCATTTGAAATAAATGATGAATTTTAAGATGTTTTAAAGTTTAGGTTATTTTTAATGACAAAAACATTTATTTAAATCATGCAATAATATTCTAATAAGAAATTTGTTTTGTTTACATGCGGAAATATTTTATGCTGCCAAATTAAATGCATTTTTTTTTCAATTATTTAAAAGACCTCGATTTTTAAACCCTTGAAATATATAATTCCGTTAATAATATTGCACTAAAATTGGCAAATTGCTCATATTCGTCTTAGATTATTTTTCAGTTCTGAACATAGTGATAGAGTTATTTAAAATTATTAAACTTTATTGTTGGTCTCGTTTATAAAACTGTATGAGAAATGTAATTAAAATACACAGAATTTAATTTAATTTCAGGAGATCTTCTAAAAAAATTTTATCATTTTTTATCAATTCTTATAATGTAGATTATAAGTGCAATTCAAGTACAATTAATTAGAGGAAGCACTTGACTAATTTTTGTCAAATTATAATATATTTCTTATTTTACAGATAGAAATTTAAAGAAAATGATATTAATTGAAATTTGTAAAATATGCTAATAAGTTAAAAATAAAATGTTTTAATTCAACTATTCTAGAACGGTCTAAAAATTTCGTTTACCTAAAGTTATTTGCAAAGGAATGCTTTAAGAGTTTTATACCATGGAAGAATTCCACCACATGCAGCTATCGTAAAATTGCCGTTACTCAAAACATTTATGAATTTATCTTTGGCAACAATAAAATTTGATCTATCCCATTTCTGGAGTTAATAATCACTTAAGCAATAGTGAAAGAAGAAAACCCAAAGGAGAAACATTTAATGTCTAAGATAATAAGAGAATCCATTGATTCCTTGAAATTTTAAACTGCATTTATGACTTTAAATTACAGTAAAATGAAACTTCTCCTTTCTGAAAAGCGATCAGAATGTCATATATCTGGCCCACAATCTCCAGTTAATGGTTGATTATGTGCTTTTGTCTTATGTTATTCTTGGATCCTCTTGAGATGACATCAAAGATAAATTTGTTCCCTCTCTCTCACATTCTTCCTTTTAGAGTCGGATTATATTCCCTCCTTATCTTTCATTTATTGCTTTTCTCGACACGGGATCTCATATTCAACAGCTTTATGTTAATGGAAATAATTTTTACGAAAATTATATTTGCTTTGCTTTTGCTCATATTCGTCAAATTGGCAAATTGCTCATATTCGTCTTAGATTATTTTTCAGTTCTGAACATAGTGATAGAGTTATTTAAAATTATTAAACTTTATTGTTGGTCTCGTTTATAAAACTGTATGAGAAATGTAATTAAAATACACAGAATTTAATTTAATTTCAGGAGATCTTCTAAAAAAATTTTATCATTTTTTATCAATTCTTATAATGTAGATTATAAGTGCAATTCAAGTACAATTAATTAGAGGAAGCACTTGACTAATTTTTGTCAAATTATGATATATTTCTTATTTTACAGATAGAAATTTAAAGAAAATGATATTAATTGAAATTTGTAAAATATGCTAATAAGTTAAAAATAAAAATTAATAATAACAAGGCATTTAATATATTAAACGTTAAAATAAAAATATGTCCTTTAATTCGTTTAAATATTCTGAATTAAAAAAGTGTTCCAAAATTAGTACCTTCTGAAATGGCAAATAAAATTATTATAAAAAATAGCTTATTCATTAAAATGTAGTAACAAGAACAATATAAGAACTTCATTCAAAAATTATTCATTTCAAAAACGCTGAAGATAATTTATGTTGGTATTCATGTGATATTTAAGTTTTATACTAAATATTAGAAAATTGCATGAATACAGCAAATGTAGTCATCATATTAATTAAAGTGGAACTTTTATGTAATTATAATCTTTGATTTTCTTTTCGAAAACTTGTACGTATTTGTAAAATATAAAAAAGTATAATATTGCAAAATATTAAAACATAAATCTAATAAACCATGTTTTTCAAATTTTCTCCTCATATTTTTTGTCTAAGGGTTATCTTTACGTTATTTGAATTAGATTTTGTTGCATACTCTAATTATAGAGCAAAATATGAGGGGTTGATGAAGAACAATATTCTTTTAAAAGGGTTGCTAATCCCTGCTCTCGAGAGAAAACTCCAAAACAGGTAATGCATCCTGCATACTTTTTCCCGTAATAATTGGACAGGTCAATACCAAAAGTACTGTTTTATTTAACGGTGTGAAACACCAAGGTACCTGGGTGCGAGAGCATATCCCAAATCGAATTAAACTGAAAGTCACAAATTAAATTCTGTCAATATCGTAGATCAATTATCTTAAATAATAATTAAATATTAATAATCGTTTAAATTGAATTAGGATACATTGGAAGAGGAAAACGAAAGCTGCTGAGCTGATGAATAATTCAGAAAGTAAATATTAATCACCCAATATCAGTAAGTAATAACATATTTACACAAAAGATATAATAAATACAAATACAAATAGAAATATTATGTTAATGTAAATACAACACAAAATTTATAATACATTAAGGGACAGGGGTCGCCACCGGCAGAGAGATAAAGTCGCAGAGTACTGGTAATTCAGTCTGAGGTTCGAATCCCTGCGAACGAACTGGCTGTATGGGCGTTTTCTTGGTTTCCCCATGTGTAACGTGTACACGAGACAATTTTCCTTAGAAAGTCATTCACGAAGGCATCCTTCTCCTTATGCAGATAGCTCTCGTGTGCATTGCAATAATTAAATAAACAGAAACAAAATCATTCATAGAAAACACGATACATCTTTTATCACAATGCTAGGGTTTTAAAATTGTCAATTGTCATTGGTCTTTTTTTTTTTTTTTTTTTCTGTTGTTGTTGGTCATGCAATTGTAATTATAGAATGTAGTTCCCGATTTCATACCTTGAGCTATTTCTCATTTGAACATGGAATTTTCTAGCTAAGTGGTAATAGAAAGTGGGAAGTTGCATAATATTCAGTTGTTCATGGATAACATTGTTTCGCACATACCAGAGTGAGTTAGTAGTTTGACGTAGAACAGAGTTTTGCTCCATTTGTAACTGCTTTCTGTTTATCGACAAGAGTAATTCCATACAGGGCAGGCATAACATAGAATGGAACACAGAATGGTTTTATAAGTGAGTAACTTTATAAAGTCTGGTCGTTTGGTTGCTTTAGGGAGCATACACTATAGACTTTAAAAAGACTATTGAAGAATTATCTTCTATTATTGTTAAACAAAACAAAAGTCATAAGAAGGGTGTATAAGATCCTTTTATTCGAACCCAAAATTAACAATTACACAACTTGGGTTTACACAAGCCAAGCATTTATGATTTAAAAGAAATACGTAATGTTGAACAAAACCAAAATGTGGTAGATTAGCTTAACGGTTCACATGATAATTTAACATGCAAGCAAGGCTCTGGTTTGTAGAAAATTGGCGAGACAAAGCTAAATGGCTAGAAGCACTCTACGTCACAAAATCAAATCGCGAATAATCACGGCACAATGTGACCTGGGATATACAGACACGCTCTAAAACTAATACTTATATAATAATAATAAGTCTTGCTTAATTAGCACTTCTTTCTATCTTAATTTGAATAAACGTTCGCTATCCCATTTACATTCTGGCAAGAAAAGCGTGGGTGAAAAGAGAGTAATAGGAAAATATTAAAACTTTAAATTAATCATTAGTTAAAATAAATAGATAAACCTCAGAACTTGTTAACTATAGACAGAATGCTGTCGCTGGTACTGCCAGTAATGATGTTTGTCTTGATTAATATAGTCTGTCCAAATAGTTGATAGTTTTCAACGATGGTCCTGAGTGAGTGTTAATGGTTGTTGCGTATTGTGTATTGGTTCTTGTATTTGAACATCTGCAAAGTATTTTAAGTAGTTTGAATAGAAATCTGGTTATGAAGGTACAAATATTAACAGTATTTAAAAATTTTAAATTTTAGTTTCTAATAAGAAATTTAATTAAAAATACACAGTTAATTTTTTGGTGGTTTTAAACATGCATTTTACCCGGTCTATATTGCAATCTAACGACCTTCCTCATGTCCAACTCAAGTAAAATAAATTTTCATAAAGACTTCTTAAAGAGTATTTAAATTGAGCTCGATTTCACGTTATTTCATAGAGCTTTACTTTCCAGAAATTAAAAAAAAAAAAAAAAAAAAAGACTGACGGTTATTTCTTAAGTTGAAAAGTAACTTATTTTTATTAACATGTTTATTTTACACGTAGTTAATGAGCTTGTTTCGTAACACTTTAGATTACAAAATTGCGTCAAATATAGCGCGTCAAGAGTTGTTAGCAGGTCATTCGGGTTCCGAATTCAGCGAAGTCCTTTCGCGCTTTACTCCAGCCTCTTATTTGCAAGACGATTAATCGCTCATTGGGGAAAAACTTTCCGCTCCACTCCTCAAAAGAAATGCGTCGAAAGTGGGACATAACGCTCCATTCTTGGGTCATTAACTCTGTCTTTCTCCGTAAAAGACATTTATTATAACGCGCGCGAAGCGCTGAAAGTTCAAAAACAATCACTATCACTTCTCACAGTATGTTGTTGATGATGTCGGTCAATGGACGGATCGTCCATCAGGAGATGTCTCAACTCTGGTACAACTGATCAAAATGAATTTAGACACCATATTTGCTATAACAGATGGTCAGTCGGTCCAGATTACAGGTCATCTTCTTTTAGAATCAATTCTCGTGAAAAATGAAGGATTTTTTGGCTAAGAAATAATTAATCATTTAATTACAAGCAAAGAGCTTTTCCGTTTTAGTAATAAAGAATTTTTTTTAACCTAGGATTACGTTCCACAAAAATAGTCTGATGGGAAATCAAAAATTAAGGCGCAATTTGAAGTGTGCAAGAATGCTTATATCTTCGAAACTACAAATGCTGCATTCAATCTAAATACGTCACGACCTTTTGACTAATTTGAACCATATAAAAAAAAATTAAAATACTTTAGAACCAATATTACTTTTTACAATCATTATTTTTCAATTTCTCAAGAGAAATATTTAAAAAAATATATTTTGCTATTTGCACAACCTGTTGGCTATTTGTATTAAATATGCACACATAGATTAATAATTGGTTACCATTTTAATTATCAAAATTTAAGTTATAATATTTTAATTCTAAAATGTATTGTGAAATTCGGGCCTGTTTGAGACAAATCGATAATTGTAAATTAGGATCCACTTTTAATTTTGTCCTTTTTTAGTCCAAAGGGATTTGAGTCCCGAAGGACTATTAGTTTCGTTTTGGCATTTTGCGTCGGACGGATAAATGTCGGTTCACTTTTCAAACTTTTGCCATAAAATGTTAGAGTTTTGCATTATATTTGAAGAAATTAAATAATGAAAATCTGCGTAAATGTATGTATATTTCTCACATTGTCATAAAATAACGGTACATAGAGTCATCGAATTTTGAATAACGTAATCCTCCAACGAATATGAACACGTGGAAGACCAAATTTGAAATTTGAAATTTGTTTTATGATCGATTTCCTATTTTTTAAAACTTTGACGAATTTTTGATTAACAAACTCAAGGATTTCAAAGCGAGCAATGGCAACGTTGTGCAGAAAAAACATTTTTATCTCCAGCGCGTGAGTCTCTGTATCGGAAATTCTAAAGATATGCTCGTTTTAAAACTGTTTTGCGATATTGCTGTTGCACTGGATCTTATGGTTTAAGTGCGAGGAACATGATATTTAATAAAGAAAGGTAACACACAAAATGTTAAAAAACGCCCCTTTGGATGTAATTTAAAATCTGAAACATTTCAGATTTTTTTTTTTTTCAAATTTAATATGCAAGTAAATCCTTGTTTACACAAGTAGGTTGTGCGAAAAGGGAATAAAAATTCAACAGCTTTATTTGGAATGCTTTTAAATTCATTTTTTTCAGCTCAGCCTAAAATTAACAAGAGTATTATTTTTGAAATCTTCGGAGTTCAACCACAGAAAATTTCTAACACCTGTTCTTTTTCTTCGCGAGAGTAATTTTAAATTAAAAATAATTAACAATAATAAATTAATAATAAATTAAATAATAATAAATTATAATAAATTAAAAATAATTTCGTAGTTAACAATACTAAAGTATATTTCGTAGTTAACAATACTAACAATACTTCCCTTGCGTGGTACCTATTTTTCTCTTGCGTAGTACCGGTTGAGAACTGCTCAGATAGATGAAAGATCTCATTAGCAAACATAGAAAAAAAGAATTTTGAAAAACTGAACAAAGGATTTATGCATAGTAACGCGTCAAATATCTCAAAATCTCGGTGAAGCCAAAGCTCCGTGCGAATATGCGACCGCGTGTGAATGCAAGATCATCTGGTAGACAGTCGCGCGTAGACAATCAGTGTGTTGCAGTGGTTTTTGCCGCATTTTATTTTATTTCTCCAAGCTGGTGGTGTGTGGCTATTTATAGAAATTTGATGAGTGTGGCAGATTTTGTACCAACAGAACTTACTGTTAAACAGCGTAAGAGGATACAGGATTCGAAAACAGGCTATATATGTATGGTTGGATGTAATTGTTAATAAACAATCAAATTTATTCTAGTATCCATATATATTCATCCAGCTGTTAATTCTTGAAATTTAAGGATGTTTTTGTTTGGTGGATTGATGAAATATTCTGAGACTACTTTACTGATTCGTGAAGAGTTTTCTGTAAATGCAGAAGTTCCCATTATAAGAGATTCAATGTAGACCTAAACCTAAACTCAACTTACAAACCAAACCGCCAATTCTGGCGAACCAGTAAAACTAAAAAACAATCAAATAACCAAATAAACTAATTAACCAAATCAAAAATACTGGGCAACTCGCTCTTAACTCGTCCTCGGAGAAAGATTCAATGGCCTCGCCAGTAGGGTCACCTCCATTTTTATTCTGAATAAATTCAGCATAATAGTCAGAATAATATATGATACAAATAAATATTTTGTTTTTTTCATCTTTCTAAAATACTAAATCATTTATTCATTTAAATTAATCAATTTTATATAGCGTTTAACATAAAGTCAAGATTATAAAATACATTTTTCCTTATTACATAATCTTTCTAATTAGATTATATAAATAATCCCAAATACACAATTAAGTTTAGTTACAGTTTTAGAAATTTACTACATAATCAATCTACTTGAAAATATTCGTACCTGATTAAATGATCTACAATTTTTATAATTCCTAATCTATTTGGATTTTTCTTTCGTAAATAAATACTTTATATTTTCTCTTGAAATATTTTTCAAATATTCAACTCTAATAGAGACTGTCTGTTATGCACACAAATAGTGTCTAAAGTTGTGCTTCACAACCATATTTACATTTTACTTTCTTTCTGTGAAATCTCTTTAAATATTTTGGACTTTGTACATCACCTGGCAGTACTTGATTTACACATTTTTCACTACACAAGCTTGTTGTCTTAACTTTAGGAAAAATGAGGAATTCCAGTGTTATCATTTTTCCATTACTTATTTTTGAAACAATGTCTTCACGTATTCTACTGAGACGGTGCAGAGAATATGTATATTATCGTTTTTATTTGCTTCCTCTGCAGTGTTGTCTGCAGCTTCATTTTCTAATACCGTTTTGTGATTTCAGCGTAGACGTTAAAGGCATTGTAGACGAAAAGGCATTTGATTTTATGAAACATCATTTTAGGTGCCAAGTTACTATTCAAGTACACTTAGTAATTCATTTACAGATTTATCATTTACTATGAATATAACTGTAGACATCTTAAATTACGTATATTATTTCTCATACCATTGATCAGTTCTAACGTAGGGTCATTTTTAATGAATGAATTTAATAAACCAAAAATAAAATAAAGTAAAATATGTGTGTGTGCGTGTAAAATCTTTTGTTTGTTTTATTTTTTCTATAGCATCCTCACACAATCGTGCGCATTCCGCAATACGTTAGTAATCCTCCTCATTCCGCAATACGTTAGTAATCCTCCTCATTCCGCAATACGTTAGTAAGCCTGCGCATTCCGCCAATACGTTAGTAAGCCTGCGCATTGAACACCATCGGCTCCTTATACTAAAAGAGAGAATCTACCGTCAATTTTTCATTTCCTAAGTGAAAGTATTCTGAAACCCATAGATACCATCTGCCATTATGATAAATTTGTTTCAGAAGTTCCGTTTCCTGAAGAAAATTTCACAGGTTTGTAGTTCATGAGGCATTTGAAGTTCTAGACTTTTGTGATTGCTTTTCACCATTAATTTGGAGGAAAATTTGGGAATGTTTGACTAATTATCGCTAATTTAACATTCGTAATGTTTTAAACTCAAATTCAACCAGTACTCTAAAATGTATTATTGAGTAAGTGTTTACTTTTAAGACTCTCCTAATTAACTTACATCTATTCGTTGCCCTGCGTTGACAATACGCTTTAGAATTCTTGTTCATAGAATTCGGTCGCTAGAATGTAGCTGACCAATAACTGCTTTAATACTTATTTTTAACTTAACTATATCATAATATTATTTATTTTTAAAATTAAAAGCTATAAGCTTTTAAGAAGTGATGAAATATTTTTCTCTCAATCTGTTAAAAAATGCAATCTGTTAAAAAATGTTTCAAAGGAAAATTAAGGATTTTATGTCATATGTAATGGCAATATGACTCTTCTAATGAGCGTCGAGAACTCGGGGAAAGGTCGACTATGAAAACTTCAATATGGTGAATTATACATTAATTACGTATAAAGATTTATTTATTTTTATCTAACCGGTTACTTCATATTAAATAGCTTTACTGTCATTCTCCCTTTCCGTATTGCTGCCATAATGCTAATTTTTTAATTCGTGCATATTCAAATGAGGTAGAAAGAGACAGTATTTAAAGAAAAGTTTCAGATTGTTTAATCAGAGTGTGTTCCGCCTTCTGAAAGCCACGTTACTAGTTGCAATTTTACTACTATAGCAGTCTGTCTTCGACGCTGCGTTATTCTTGCAAATATTGTTTGTCATTATTTGTTGCTTGTCATTGTTTGTCAAATATTGTTTATTGCAAACATTGTAGTGACTTGAGTTGAGGCAACTATTCACTACTGTGTAACCTTTAGGCTAACCTGAGGTTTAACTTAGCTTTAAATTTAAATCCTTTTTTTTTTTTTTTTTTTTTTTTTTTTTTTTTTTTTTTTTTTGAGCTACGCTATAAATGCTAGCTGATTTGTAAACACAAGAACTGCCTTCTGTTAAATTATTCTGAGTTCCGGATAAAAGGATCTTTGATACCTTTCTTAAGATTTATCTTAGCATACGACATAGCGGTAAGCCGCTTATACCTCTACTCAAAGATTAGCCACGAGTTATGATTGAAACTTAATGCTAAAATTTAATTTTAATTAACATTTAACACTTAATTAGCAATTAATTAACATTTAACAGTAGAAATATATTCCAGGCGTTCGTTCTTATTAATTTCATTGTAAAATTTGTTCCTGTTTTTAAAAGAAAATATTTTTTATATTTACAATAGCTTTAAAAAAAAAAACTAATACAATATCAAACTTTTTGACACAGTGAATTGAATATTAGCCAAATTAAAAAATTTAATTAAATTAATGTGCTATGTAACTAGTTTTTTTAGTTTCAAAACTGACTAGTTATTTCTTAAATATTTGCATCGGCTAATTTATTTAGCTAATTTTTACAAAGAAATAAATATAACACTAATACGTTACGTATAACTTCTTGATTAATTAGATAGGAATAAATAGCAGATTTCGTCTCGGTGATGAATAAAGGGTCTAAAATGAAAAGTAATGAAAATTGCTGTTCAATAAATCTTGCGAAAGTAGCGCAGAAAAATTCATTATTAAAAATTTCAAAATTAGTTTTCAAAAAATTAGTTTTAGTAAGCATTCATTCAAAACATTTTGTAACTTGAGACATGATGTAAAGTTAATGAAAAGAAAGAACAAATTATACGATTTAGGCATCGGAGAATTACTAGATAGGTGATAAGTTAGTGTTATTTATTGTAATTAAAATAAATCATCCGTTATTGAAACCGTTAAACATTTTTATTTTTATAAAGCAGGAAACTCTACCATTTGTAGTCATTTACAGTGTCTTCAGAACAAGGGAGATTTATTTGAAATTCCCTACAAAGGAAAATTTCAGCTGTTCATAAATTTTAATGAGAACATAGAATTATGAAATAATATTAAGATTAATTTTTAAATGTTAATATTTGAATATTTTAACAACTTTCTTAACTTAATTGATTATTGAATAGATTTTTTTTTAATTTTTTTTACTTTTCAAGTCCTAGTTTGTTCATATTCAAGTATTTGGTATTCCACAATATACGAAGATTCGATTTGTAAAATATAAGCTGAAGAAAACTGGAAATATGGAAGATAAAAGTAAGTAGTATGAATAATTTATATATGGTTTGACAGATATGTCTGGCTTGGTTATTTTCGCATCTTTAGATCTCGGTAGAGGTATATGATTCATTTAGAGTAGAACGAAAATTCTTGATGTATTCTAACTGTACAATAATAGCAAGTTTAAAATATTAATTTCACACCATAAAACGCTTTACCTCCATTGGAAATTATTTTAAATATTTTTCACAACTTGTTTCATTTGTCCTCTGAACCCTTTTAAAGGATTTATTTTAATTGCAACTTATGCAGCCAAGTGTAATAGCCTTAGCTCAAAGCGTACGCACTTTTTGTTTTACATAAATGGGTTATGCAAATATTTTAGAGAACTTAGAGAGGTTTACGTAAATAAAAAAAATTGGAAAAGAGAAAAGAGACATACTGTCAAAAAGAAAAGACATTTGCTTAAACAAATTTATGGAAAGAATTTTCGCAATCTAAAGTATTTATTCTATTTTCCTTTGCTATTCATGGATTCTTTTCTGCATTTATTACTTATTCTTTGCATACAATCATGCTGATTAATGAATATATGGTATCGGTATATCTCTTGCATTAAGAACTTAACCTGTTTCGAAAAAAGCGAGTTTAAAATTTTGATAAATATTTAGTTCCGATAAAAGCAATTCATGATTGACATATAATGATTATTTTAAAATCATCTCAAGTAATATATATTACGCTCTTTAGCACATCATAAAACATCGAAGAGGAACTCAAAACTTCAAGACTTTTGCATTGTTTCAAAGGTTATTTAACATCTTTCATTTAGACAACTTTTTACCAGAAAGGAATGTTTTGGTTTTATTCAAATGCCACTTTCTTTGGCATTTGAATAAATACAAAACATTCATTACTCAACCAAAGTCATTCATTATCCAAACTATCTATTTTTAGTAATTCAACATGTAGTTATCAGTTTATTTTTAAAAAATGCATTTTGACTTAGAAACATCTATCACAAATTATGTTTTCTTTAACTGGTGCTGGCTTTTGAAAGGTCTCAGGGACCATAAAGTATTTGGAATAAAGTAAAGAAACAAAGGGGAATTAAGTGGTAAAAATTATTTATTATACCTTATTTTTCAAAATGTGTTTTTTTTTAATTTCTTTTTTTTATTTCTTTTTACATCTTTTAGCGAATATAATTTGGCTTTTTCTTATGAGATAATGAATATGTTTCATTAAATGAAGTGATTTGTATGCTTTTCAAATGACACTGAAACATTCTGCATGCACTTGAAAATAGTCATATCATAAGAACACATGAAAAAAGTTGGAAAATTATGCTAAACTAAGGATTTGGAAACGTACATGAAATATTATGTAGAAAGGGCTTACTTGTTATTATTTCACATACATAGATTGTTTACAGCGAGTGGAAAATTAAAAAATTAGAGTAATTTGTTGCATTAAGACATTTAGCTATATTTCTTTGTTATTTGTTTATTTAATGCTTTTACTTTTCGTTGGCAAATTTGTTACGTACGGGTAAATTTCAGAGGTACGGAAAATATTTAAATTATCAAATGAGTACTAATTTTAAATGTACAAAAACGTCACAGATTTTCCCAGGAAAAAGAAATATTATTGTTAGATGACTTGACCTCCTCATGATAAAGTAAAAAATCTGGAAATAATAATTCCATTTTTTCCCTTTTATGTTTCATCAGAGTGTATTATTTTATGTAAAATATTTTTAAGCAGTTATTTTTAACTTCATCCAAATTTAAAATACATATCCATTATATTCAGCTTAAAAGGTTTTTTTAATAAAAATAAATAAGTAATTTTTTCTCTCTACTTGCTTAAATTTATGGAGGGCCTGTTTAGTTTTAATTTAAATAATATTTACTACATATGCATAAAATACAAAAGAAATTAAAATATAATACGTTTAAAACTCATTCCATATTCATTTCGAAATAAACATATGCGAAAACCTGAAAAGTAATCTGTATACTTATCATTCCAATCCCTACAGGACGAAGTAAATAGTACAAACAATTAAAAAATTGTGGCCTTAAAAACATAAACAAAGTTTTAAAAAGCTTGAAATTATTATTTTGAGCAGACTGATTTCAAAGCACAAATCTAACATCTTCAAAAACTAAAAATATACCTAGATTTTGAAATCCCATAAGCCGGGTTAAGCAAATTAAAAAAATTGTCGCAAGAAGCTTAAAAAGCTTAAAAATCTAATAATAATAATAATTTTCAAATTAAAGCAGAACAAGTCCGAGAAACATGTAAAACGGAAGCAATTCAGTACATCAAAAATACTAAATGAAAATTTTGATCCAAAGCACATAAAATTAAAAATACTTCAATATTTTAAGCTCTTCAACTTGCACTACACCTTTCTTGTTCGCTGAATTTAAAAAAAAAAAAAAAAAAAAAAAGTTTTAGTTTTGTATTAAACACTATAAATTATTCCATTCGTTAACTAAACTCTTCAATCCATTCGTTGAAGTGAAGCCAACCAGAGGCCGAGGGATAAAGTCATTGAACACAGGTAGTTCTGTTCGGGGCTTGAATCTCGGCAAATGTGTGTGTGCGTGATTATGGCAAAGCCACGAGAGCTATCTGCCTAAGGAGAGGAATGCCTTCGTGGAGGACTTTCTAAGGAGAACTGGCTCGTATACACGTTTCACATGGGGAAAACCATGAAAACGCTTATGCAGCCAGCCCGTTCGCGGGATTCGAACCTCGGACCGAACTACCAGTGTTCAGCGACTTTACCACTCGGCCGCTGCTGGGCCTCTCGGCAAATGAAATTGCTGTATAGGCGTTTTCGTGCTTTCCTTCATGTGTAACGTGTATAGGAACCATTTTCCCTTAGAATGCCCAGCAGAAAAGCATCCCTCTCTTTAGGCAGCTAGCTCTCGAGTGCTTTGCCATAATCAAATAAACTTATCATTGAACTGAAGCGAACTGATTTAGAACATAATTCTAGGAAAGTTTCTTTTGACTCTCTTTCTAATTTCCTTTGATTTTATAATCCATGTAATTCTATATTTTTTTCTTTTAAAGATTTTCTTCTTGCTACACATTAATTTATGTTATGACAGAGGTTTATTCTAATTATTTTCAATAAAATTAATGACTTAAATTTGAAGTTGTAAACTCATAGTCTAGCTAAATTCATTACTTGTCACATTTTAGGTTTATTTATTAAACAGGTCGAATTTATTTTTTCTAAACTTTTGCTGTTTTTTTCACTTCAAAACTTAGATACAAATTTTAATGTTAATATGATACTATAAATTTTAAGAACTAACTCATTTATTATTTATTATTTTATGTTTTTAGAGTCAAAATTTTCTTTTATTATTTTTCATATTTTAGATTATTTTGGTTTTAAATGTTTTTGGCCCGGTTCATTTAACTTGAAAATTATTATAATAATTAAGATATTAAAGCCCTTTTGTTTGTTTATGATTTTGATGCTATGAATTTCAAAATGGATTTAACCCAGCCTGTGGAGTTCAAAATTCACATTTTTTTTTGGGGGGGGCACATATTGGATTGCTTATATTTTTAAGTCTATGGCTCGTGCTTTTCAAAGTAATAATTTTCATAACTCGTCCTTTTCAAAGTAATAATTTTCAGATTTTCAAATTTGTCTATGTTCTGAATGCTATAATTTTGCAGATGTCTGCATTGCTTACTACAGGGTCTGCAAGGTTTGGCGTGATAAAGATACAGACTGTTTTGATTGTTTTTCTGAGATTATTTTCGATTTTTAGCCCTAATTAGTGCCTTTTTTCGTTCCGAAACAGGTTGATTTATTTACTTCTCTCGTTGCGCCAGCCCCCTGATGACGATGCAGCGGAAGATGTAAATTTCTAATTTCATTTTTGGTTTTGGGATCTTTTGCCCCTTTCTCTTACCACAGACCTTCTGTTGTTTGGACTTTTGCATATGTTTATTCCGAAATCAATATCGGATGAATTTCAACTGCATTTTTGTAAATATATTTCATATTATAACCAACCACTTTTTGCTCCTTTCAGCGGGCAGTTCGATCAGGTTTTGACCTGCTTTATATTTATTAATTTTATATAGAGAGATATTTATATTAATATAAGTTACCTCTATTATTAATTCACGAAAACACGAAAAAATAAAGGTAATGCTGTCAAGAACTTTGGAGGAATTAGAAAATTTTAGTTTAATTTACGACAGATAGTAAATTTTAGCTGAAAACCTTTTAATTTGACTTGTAAAAAAATTAGAATATTTAATTGCAAGCTTAAGTAGCTTAATTAAAAATAGCCTAAATGGTTTTATCTCTGGAATTAAAACATGTTGTAAGTACTCAGAAAAAAGTGAGGGGGTCTTTAATTTTCATATCAAATGAATTAAGGGAATGAAAGAATTCATAGATGTCAGAATTTTTCCCCCTATTATAATTTTCCCATTCAGCTTTTTATTTAGCACAAATTTTGGCACATCAGATGACAAACTTTCAAAAACTCAAAAACAAGATGAAGATTAATATCGAAAAATTTTCAAATATCAGTTTTTTTGCTTAGCTAAATCAGCATCATTTTATATCACATAATTTCACTGTAAGACTGCATTTAAATACACTTGTTTAATATAAACTCAGATTTCATCTGCAAAGTTTCTTTTCACAAACTTAGACAGCTGTCATATATGTTCTAGTTTGTTTGAAAGTTAAATATGTTTCTCTGCAGGTTTAAATTAAAATCATTTTAGCCTTAAGAAATATCAGTATAAATTCATGACAGAAAATTTTCGATGTTAAGAAAAAAATGGTTGTTGAGTATATTATATTCTACTCAATTAGTAGATCTTGTATTATATGCACATATTCAGCTTTCCTTGTATTTCTGAACCCTCGCACCTTTCCCCGTATTATCTTAATTTATTTGAAAATTATTACACTTGAAGGAATTTTATCCCTAAGGGAGTTAGCCCACAAGGGTTATTAATTTCGTTTTGGCATTTTGCGTCGGAAACTTTAAAAGTCTGTATGATTTTTCAAATTGTTGCCAACAAATATTATTGCCATGTATTGCATTTAAAGAATAAATAATGACGAATCTGCATGAATGTATGTATGGCAATGTATGTCTGAATGTATGTATGGTATGATCATGAATGTATGTCTCTCATTGTGATAAAACAACGGTACCTAGAGCCATCCAATTTTGAATAATGTACATCTCCACTCGAATATGGGCATCTGGAAACCCAAAATTGTGAAGCTGGAATTTGTTTTATTATCTATTTCACATTTTGTGAAGCATTTATGAATTTTTGATTAAGAAACTTAACGATTTCAAATCGAGCATTGGCAACACTGTACTAAAAACAAAAACACTTTTATCTCCAGTGCGCGAGGCCTGTCTATGAGAAATTCTAAAGGTATGTTTTTTTTTCAGATTATTTTACGATATTGCTGTTTAATTGAGTTTAATACTTTAAGTGCGAAGAACATGATATTTAATAAATAAAGGTAGAACACAAAACGTTAAAAAACGCCCCTTTGGGCGTAATATAAAATCTGAAAGCTTTCATATTTTCTTTTGTTATTGTTATTATTATTAATAGCTTCAAGTTATGTTAGTTGTCGAAATATATAACGCACAAGAAAAAAGATAACTCGATAAAAGAATGTTAAAAACTGTATTCCTTTAAACAAAAAATTCAAATGGTGAAATTTTCAAACGATTAGCATATTCATTTAAGCAAAAATACACTCACCTATAATTGCAGCAAGAAGTGGTAATAAGATCCCAATTGTGATAATACATTTCATACTGCCGCCACCACTTTTGCCATCACCACCGGCAGCACCATGCTTTGCGCGGCTAGAAACCAGCGAATGTTGAGAGCCGCGGCTCATGCTGCACGTTGTGATTGAGAGTGTTCTGGCTTGCAAATCTGAAGTACTCTAGTGGCGACCACGTGTAGGCGTAACCGGTCTCGCTCTGGTGCATCCGAAGGAAAGTGGAGGAACGACTTTCCCTACTCCATCGCCTACCGAGATTAACTTTATTTGCTTTCTCTCCCCCTCCCTCAGGCATACAAGAAGACGAGCCACTTTGTGTATCATTTTCGTTCCACCTTTCACTAGTCACATGTCTGAAAAATGTAACAGTTCCCACGAGCATTCGATGAACCCTTCTTGATGCCAGGACCTTGCCACTTTTAATGAGATTAATTCAGAATCTGGGTCTTAAGGCATTTCCAAAATGTCCATAGTTTCTCAAGAATATAATAGTTCCATTCCAAAGAATGTAATCAATAGCGATATTTATCTTCTTCCAAACTGCTGAAGCTGAGAAATCCCATTAATCCAAAGCATTCAGCTGGTAATTTTTTTTAATATTTAATAATTTGTATTGTGTGTTAATTTCCTCATTTTGTTGTCTTGCGGGAAAGATAACAGCTCAGATAGTTTTAGCTGAATATAATGATTATGCGGATCCTTTCGCAAAAGAATTAAGTAATTTTTTTGTATATAAACGTACTATTTCTGTTCCGAAGAATGCGACAACCCCCGTGAGCATTCGATGATCCTTTTCTTTATCTAAAACCATGGTACTTTTATTAAAATTAGATGCTCCATTATTACACCAAATTAGATGCTCCATTATTGCACTTTTATTAAAATTAGATGCCTGGGATTTTATTTTTTCAAAAGCTTTGTTGTCCAAAACAAACACTACCACAAAATAAGTAGACACCCGTGGAAAATCTCCGTCGTAGTTTCATTTTAAATGTATAAAATATGTACGAAAATGCTTCCCAACCGGTAAAGTGGTTAGCGTCGCTGACTGCAGAGCCAAAACGCCCGGTTTTGAAACCCGGAGAAACCATGTGTGTTTGTAAATGTAGTGTCCGTGCGGCATGGAGGCACTCTAAATATCTCTGAAAGTCCTCTCCAGAGGGTGATAGGGAAAGTGGGGAGGGAGACTCCTGTACTCATCCCCCCAGGGTGCTGTCAATCAAAATTGGGGGCTGAACTGAGCTAAATCGCGCTGTCACCTGAAAGGTGCTGAAGGCTATTGCCAACGACAGGCGTATCTTGCTCCTTGCTTATTTCGTGGGCTTGGGCTGACTATAGGACAGACAAGTGAACATTAGTTAAGAACATTGTAAGAAGGCAGAAATAAATAGGAAGACATAAAAGCAAGCAAAGATACAGTGCAGAACGCCATGAACAGGAATAAATAGTAAATTCCTTTTTTTTTTTTTTTTTTTTTTTTTAATGGCGGACACTAGCCATTTGAGGCTTTGGACACTACTAAGAATACTATTTCAGACTACTACTTAAGACTACTACTTTGGGCCTACGTGGGCTTGGGGTGACTATAGGTCAGACAAGTGAACATTACTGATTCAGAAGTAAAACAACAAAAATCAGCGTTAATTCACAAAATTTTCACAGGACTAGTTTCGATGGTTTTACCGAACCATCATCTTCAGCTGCAAAACCGCAAATGAACAAGATAGGAAATAATGTTTAGATAAGATAAGAAAGCCTGGACAAGAATAAGCAAGTGGCGCCATCTGTTGGCGAAACCAGAACTAAAACATAATTTCTCTAAAAGCCGAAGGCAAATTTGGATTGGAATTAGGATCGTTAACTAGAACAGAAAGATTTTTATGAATGTGAAATGCCTCTAGAAAATCCAGTTCTCCAATGGAAGATGTTTTTTGAATAATTTTGGCAGCAGAAAAATTGAAAGTGTGATTTTCGGACCAACAATGTTGAGCAACAGAAGACTTCTGTGTTTCCTTTTTTCTAACATATGCCTCATGTTCTTTGACGCGAAATTTTAAGGCTCTCTTAGTTTGGCCAATGTAAATTAAACCGCACTGGCAAGGAATCCTATAAATACGCCAGGAATTCATATCCGGAATGGGGTCCTTGAGTATAGAAGTTGGAATTTTATTGATGGGAGAGTAAACAACCCGAAAGTTAAATTTCTGCAAAATATGTGCAACTTTATAGCTAATTGATGGAAAGAAGGGAATGACAACAGAATTTTTATAATCTCCTAAAATAAGAGTGTGGCTTTTAGTGTGTTGAGATGAGAATTTTTTAACTGCTTGATTAATAATGTTGGGTGAAAAGCCCCTGTCAATAGCTATTGCTTTTAAATAATTTAGTTCTTCATCAAGGGCTAGTTTGGAGGAGCAAACTTGAAGAGCACGGAAAACATAGGAATAAAATGAAGCTAACTTTTGTTTAGTCGGATGACATGATTTAAAGTGTGGTGGAAGGCAAACCGATGAAGGTTTACGGTAAACTGTAGTACTGAAGTTGGATGTGTTACGTGTGACCAGAATGTCGAGAAACGGAAGAGAATTGCAAGTCTCAAGTTCAAAAGTGAACTGAATAGCAGGATCAATAGAATTCATTGTTGAAAGAACTCTATTTAAATCATCTTTATTACCTTCAAACAGGGTAAAAGTATCGTCTACGTAGCGGAACCATGCCGGGAAGTTTAAAGTTTCAAACAATTTTGATTCATAATAATACATGTAGATATCAGCCAGGATGGGACTGAGGGAGCTTCCCATGGCTAATCCCTCAGTTTGCTTGTAATATTTATTTTGGAAAACAAAATGTGTTTGTTTCAAACAGAGTTGAGTGAGAGAAATTAGCTCATCAATTTCGATGCAAGAGAAATGAAATTCGCGAAGTCTGGTTTCTAGACATCTTAATGCACCCTCCACTGGGACATTGGTGAATAATGATTTTACATCAAAAGAAACCATGAGTAAATTACGAGGAGAAATGTTTTTAACCTTTTTTACAAACTCTATTGAATTTTTTATGGTGTAAATGTTATTGTCTAATAGAGTGGAAAATCTAGAAACTAAATATTTAGCTAATGGATACGAGGCAGTACCTAAATTTGATACAATAGGGCGGAAAGGAATACCACTTTTATGAATTTTGGGAAGAGCATATAATCTGGCACAATTCGCAACAGATGGGATAAGCGAATGTTTTAAGTTGCTTGAAATGATTTGCGAAGATTTGATCGCAGTTTTTCTTTTGGATAAGTCCGAAGGTGAAGGATCTTTAGGGATCGGATTATATGGTTCTTCGTTTAAGAGTTTAGTGACACCATCGATGTAAGTGTTCTTATCCATGACGACTATCTGGCCACCTTTGTCGGAGCTAAGAGAAACTAAGAGAACTAAGAGACTAAGAGAAACTAAGAGACTAAGAGAACTAAGAGAGCCTTAAAATTTCGCGTCAAAGAACATGAGGCATATGTTAGAAAAAAGGAAACACAGAAGTCTTCTGTTGCTCAACATTGTTGGTCCGAAAATCACACTTTCAATTTTTCTGCTGCCAAAATTATTCAAAAAACATCTTCCATTGGAGAACTGGATTTTCTAGAGGCATTTCACATTCATAAAAATCTTTCTGTTCTAGTTAACGATCCTAATTCCAATCCAAATTTGCCTTCGGCTTTTAGAGAAATTATGCTTTAGTTCTGGTTTCGCCAACAGATGGCGCCACTTGCTTATTCTTGTCCAGGCTTTCTTATCTTATCTAAACATTATTTCCTATCTTGTTCATTTGCGGTTTTGCAGCTGAAGATGATGGTTCGGTAAAACCATCGAAACTAGTCCTGTGAAAATTTTGTGAATTAACGCTGATTTTTGTTGTTTTACTTCTGAATCAGTATTTATTCGGCGTGTTATTGTGTCTTAATTAAAGTGAACATTAGTCAAGAGTATTTTAAGATGGCATAAATAAATAGGAACACATAAAAGCAAACTAAGGTGCAGAATGCCATGAACAGGAATAAATAGAAAAAATTTTTATGGCGGGCACTAACCGTTTTAGGCTTTGAACCCTACTAAGGCCAGAAACGTTAGTCATTTTATTATGGAGGCAATTAATAGGCGGCCACAGTTACCTCCTATGAAGTGACAGACAATTTACATCTTCTCCGGGACTCGAATGTCAATCAGAGTCACTAGACACTTTCGCGGCTTTGCGGCAAAATTCAAATATTGAAATATTATACAAGAAGTCCAGTACCACAAATAAAAAGCAGCTCCAGATAAGGCATTCATAGATGACATTCATATTTGCCTATACAACGTAAAGCACACAGAGGACTAGAAAACTTTCCGAATGGAAGGGATAGGCAAAAATACAACCATGGGTGACGGTGAAACGAAAAACAGCAATTGCTTTATCAATAGAATGATCTTGTAGGTTGTTAAGTTGAGCAGCTGAATCTTTGTTCGAAATTCCACTAATAGATATTTCTTACAACTATTAAGAACTCTCTGACGTGCAGTGGAGAATGTAGATGAATAATACTGCTATTTAAGATGTGTGGGCCCTTCTTTGCAAGAGCATCTGCGTGCTCGTTACAAGACATTTCGCAATGAGAAGGAATCCAATGGAATCAAATTTTCAGAGAAGGAAATAATATTCCAGGGAGATTACTTAATTCGGCATTCCTCAGGTTCCTGTCCAGTTGCAGGTCTATGTTTATTTACAGTAGCGAAAGAAGTTGCCCTAAAATCAGAGATGATCATAGTATTTAAAGAAAGGTCTTCAAGAGCAAATAAGGGTCATAAAGCAAAATATGTAGCCTTTACTTCATCGTCAAAAGCAGTTTCGATTATATTTAGTGACAACTATT
Source organism: Stegodyphus dumicola (assembly GCF_044657685.1). Classification (NCBI taxonomy): domain Eukaryota; kingdom Metazoa; phylum Arthropoda; class Arachnida; order Araneae; family Eresidae; genus Stegodyphus; species Stegodyphus dumicola. The sequence continues at coordinate 23,440,641 of NC_140776.1, read as the reverse complement.
TGAAAGTGTTACAATGCTTTTCAACGTAATGCCGTTTCGAGACCAATATCCCTTCTGGGCTAATGCCCTTTTGGGATAAACATTCGTCAATAATTTTACAGAAAACTTTGTAAGCATTTAAATGTTTTTGAGACGAAAAAGAAAAGAAAACCACTTGAATGATTTAACCTTTAAAAAAAGGGGGAACGCAATAACTCATACTGCGAAACACTTTAATCTGTGATCAGCTATTATCACCTATAAAAGAAACATGATGTAGAGCATGTCTTTAATGCATACCCTTTGAGGTTTATGTTTCGTTAGTCGGATTTAAATATTTCCTAAGAGATTTATTCATTCTAATATATTCTGAAGAGAAAGTCTTAAATATGGAAATGAAAAATAGTACAGAGGAATTACTGAAGTCAAAAACCTTGGATTCACCAAAACATGAACTGTTAAAATGGCTTACTCTTCTCTATGTACTTAATTGCCCATTATACGAGGAAGTTTTTGTCGGTGCAAACATTAATCTTTTCACGGTTCATATCCTCGCAGATGCGACAATGCTTTAACACAGTTGTTATACTCGAGAAGAAAGCGAATGTCAAGTTTTAATTATCTCCCACAAATTATGTGATTACAAGTAGATTTGCAGTATATTAATTGACTCTGAGAAAATGGTAAAACTACATCTGAATTTTTTATTTCTGTAACATTGTTTGAAGTATTTTGTAATTATTTCAAATATTTCTCTGATTTTATGGTGTAATAAATTGCTTCGGAAATACCTGTAAATACCTGCAAAATGTTATTTGCAAAATTTTATATAAAGGAATTTGAGAAATTTATCTATACTTTTTATTAATGATGTTCATGAATGTTGCCTTTCTGCGTATTTTACTCTAATCACTCTTGAGATGCTTTTAAAAGATAAAAAGCATTTATTGAAAGATAAAAAGGACTCATAACTTATTAGACCTCAACGTAACATATATCGTAACGAGTAATGAATCGAACATGTCTAAATGCTTTCTGAATATAAAATAGAAAGACAACCGGAAATAGCTGTTTCCTTTTCTCAGTAGATATTGCACCTAATAATTATGTCTTTATGCCTAATGTATAATTATGTCTAATAATAAATTATTTGCAATTATGTTTACACTCGACCATTCTGACTTCTTAACTGATCGCAACTGTACAACACTACGCGTCTGTACTTCAATATCACGGATACATTGCATCGTTCATTAAGAACATTACACTGCTAGATTACGTACTTTACATTCTTAAATTACATACATTACATTACTTTCTTTACATTGTTACATTAAGTACTTTACATTACTTACATTGGATACATATTAAGTTCATTACGGCATTACATTATATATATTACATACATATAACATTATATTACAATACACTTCAACATTCTATCATACTGAATGAAAAACTATTACCTTAATATATTACATTTTCATAACCGTTTAAGCATAAAAGTATTTTGATGTGCATTTCATTTATTTGTTAACTGAAGATCAGTATTAAACATTTTCTTCTAGTTGTTTCGATACACAATAATAATAATAATAATAATAATCAAGTGAATATTATTATTATTATTAAGTGAATATTATTATTATTATTATTATTTTGTTGTTGTTGTTATTGTTATTGTTATAGTTATTTGTGTTATTATTATTAATCAAGTGAATATTATTGTTATTATTATTATTATTATTATTATTATTATTGTTCTTATTGTTATTATTATTATTATTATTATTATTATTATTATTATTATTATTATTATTATTATTATTATTATTATTATTATTATTATTATCGCTTTACCACCATTCGATTAAGTGACAGCAAGTGGAACATATGTTTTGAGTATCTGTACGTAATTTTTGCAATCCAAATTCCATTTCTTCTCGACGTTTTCGTTCTTCAAACAGTTTATACGAGCCAGTTTTCCTTAGAAAGTCTTCCACGAAGGCATCCCTCTCCTTAGGAAAATAGCCCTAGTGTGCTTTGCCGTATTCTCAATACACCACAGACAAAATACACGTTCTTCAAACACTTCTTTGCGTATTCCTTCTTCTGTCTTTCTTTTTCTTTCTGCACTTTCCTTTTTCTCGTATATAATAAAGTTTAAATATTTGTTAACGCAATCCTCGTAAAATTCCTTGCTCCCAAACTTATTCTCCTCATGTTACTTATTTTATGATTAGCCGAAACGTTTTCTCTCGATTCTTCTGCTAAAATCTTCAAAGCACACGTTTTGCTTTTCTAAGCATAAACATTTTGGATTTTTAAGTTAATTTTCTTTAAAATAGCTCAATATTGGAATGAAAAATTCTAATATTTGTTCTAGCAACTTATAAGTTAGACGATTTCCTAAATGGTATTAATCTTGCGCTCAAATATAGCAGTAATTCGAAACATATATTCCTTCAAGTTTCATGAATAATTAAATATTGATGAAACTTGAATATCACAGAATTGTAAATAATTTTCAAAAACGTTTACGCACCTGAAACTTGTTAAAGTTCGTTTAGCCTTAATTCTATACAGAATAATAATATCCGTTACTATGTTTCATGTAGATTCATTGTAATCCCACTCCTGATTTCTGTGTATTTAAATAAAACACTCAGAAAACGTTTTAAAAGACAAAAAGCATTTATTGGAAGAGGAAACGTCTAATTAGATGTACCTTTAATTTATTCTTAAAACGTATATATCATGACGAATGTTGTTACTGCATCGTACATGTCTAAATATTTTTAAATGTAAGCAGAAGGACAACCAAGAAAATTGTTGCCATTTCTCAGTAAATATTCTGTCTAATAACAATCAAAAATTGTATTCATGCTTACGTGAACGCATACTTCCAAATAGGATTTTGTCTCAAATAAGGTACCGAAACTTTTGAATCCTTGGTTGAGTTCAAACAACTTAAACTTTTATATGACTCCCACAGAGTAATAGCTACAGGTAACGAATTGTACATTATACTATAATTGATTTAAAACAAAGCATTCATTACTTTTACTTGCAAAATTCATAGAGACATTCGAAAATGAGGTATGACCTAAATCAATTCTGTGTGCCTATTTTTTATCCGAAATTCGCGAACTTCTGAGAAAAATATCAGAAGAGTCAAAACTAGATACGTAGCTATCGAAACTAGAAACAAAACTACAAGAATATCTCAGCTATCAAAACAATACTCATTTCAAAGAGTTTTGATTTTCATTTTCGGGTAAAAATATTTTTATGAACTTTACTTTTTGGCTATATGCAATTTTAGCTCAAAAGCACGGAAATTTTTATTTTAATAAAATTCAATTAAATAATTTTTAAAATAGTATAATTGCTTTGCGATGATCATATAAAAGAGTTAGACTTTTTAACAAAGCATTTCTAACTCAACCTGCAGCTTTTCAGCGGTGATGGTAGACTCCTTTTGACACTATTTGTGTAATTCCATATTTAAATTATCCTTTTAATGGAAATGCGACAAGGTCCCATAGATATCCTCTGACAGATCTCATCCAAGGGGAACTAAATTCTGAATGTAGTGGTGCCTCTATCCACTAGAGAAGAAATCCTGCTGCAACGAGTTCCAAATGTTAATTATTCTTGTTTCAGCTTAAAAGATCACTTCAACGGTTCCAGGGATAAATAAATCTTTCACTGGGGTCGGAATATGGGTACCTTTGTTATATACGAGTAGAGGATATCCTCCTCCCTCCCTCTCCGGGGTTCAGGCAGGGAGGTAGGAAGTAAGGTTCTTTCTTACCTCCATGGGTTCAGAGGAGATAGCGACAGTTACTGAAGTTCTGGCTGCGAAAATGGAAGGTGGTTTTCTGAGAAGAGCCAGGACCTTCCTGCTGAGGCTATGGGCATTTTGGCCCGCTAGAACTATGACTCCTTGTGTGTGCTGTTGATCGCGTACATTTCTGTTAACAAATTTCTGAAATAACTGGACTGGATGTATCCAAGTCCCCCATCGCCATGAACCGCACCTGATATATATGTTTTGTTTTATTAAAATTCATTTTATTGTTAGAACTTGCGTTAAAGGTATATTTCAACCCTGGATTACAACAGGGATTTTGGATAGCAGATTTGGCCACTACACCACAGAAAGTATATGTCTAGGATTTTACATTTAATGAAATAAAGCTCGAAGTCCATTTGTCCAGACAAACGTCATGTACAGGGACTTTTCTAAATTCTTTTCAAATTATTGTTTCATTTTAAATTTTCTTGATCATATTCAAGAAATCTTAAGGCTGAAGTGTAACTTCTTTTTTCTGAAAGGTTTACCATTGAAAAAGATAATTTTTTAAGCTTTAGTATAACCTTTCAGAACAAGACATTTTTACCAGGCTAGCGTTTTAATAACTAAGGATGATAAATTCATTTACAAACATACAAAAAAGCCTCTCTGCCCGTAAGAACAACTTCCGTTCTAACAGTGTACAGTCTATTTGTCTCTTTAATGATAAGGTGTCCATTTAATGATATGATCAACTTCTCCTTTTACTGATAGGGCTGTTTACTTGTAAATAGGTCAGTGGAGGAGATTTCAAACTTCTCAAGACAGCTCACTTAAACCAGTTTTGTTAGTCCATTTTCTCTCGCAAATGTTTGCTACAATAAGTTTAAAGTTTGAAATTAACGTAATTTTTTAAGAATTCACCTTATTTCAAACTGGATGTAAGTCGAATATCATGGAAGTTAACAGAAAATGGATGATTTGTGTTAGTAATAAACACTAATAAGGATGTATGTTAATATCTGTTGTAGCTTAACAATTGAAATTTTCGATCATCTATATTCTCTGCAGATATTTTTGCTAACTAAATGCCGAAACAAATCAATTTTTATGTATAAGGTACCTTACAAGCATGTTTTAGAGAGCATCGCTTTAAGGAATGCAAACGAAGGAAAGAAAGCATGCATGGAGATTTCACTTGTACTATGAATCGAAAACATTAAAGAAGTTAAAGGAATGGTTAAGGAATGCAAACGAAGGAAAGAAAGCTATATTTGGAAGATTTCTCTTGCACTATGAATCTTATACATTAAAGAAGTTAAAGTTATGGTTAAGGATTACAAACGAAGGAAAGAATGCATACAGGGAGATTTCGGCTGCACTATGAATCTGATATATTAAAGAAGATAAAGTACTGGTTAAGGAATACAAATGAAGGAAAGGAAGCCTACACGTAGATTTCTGTTGCACTGTGAATCTAATACATTAAAGAAGTTAAAATGATGGTTTTTATAATTCGTTAAAAAAGGAATTTTATTTGGAATACAAAATGGAAGACATGGAGTTTCTGATTAATTGTTATATGACCCTCTGAAAACAACTCATCATGTTTGTTAATTCTGCATTTTTCAGAAACCTGAATTTGCGTATCAAATTATCGGTGTGTAAGTATAATGAACACAAATGAGTGGCCAAAAAATTGTAATAATGCGATTTCAGAATATAGCTGAAATACCCTGTGCTATAGATAATTTATTACTTGACAATTCGGTAGGGCATTTCACTTTTTTAACCTCTAAAATAATAAAATATATTTTTAATGATGATTTTTTATTCACATATTTTCACAAGGCTGTTTCGAGTTATTTTGTCGCAAACGTGAAAGTAATTCTTTAAAATTTTAGATTTTTCCTTTCTTTAATCACACGATCACACTGATAGGGTTATTTCTTTTCCGTATGTAAAATTGAGATTCATGTTAATTTAAAATATCTGTTTATTTCACATCTTAAGTCAGGAGCTCTTATTTTTTTATCCCATGCAGCCCTTTCACTATTTCTAGAAGCTCTTCTCCCTTACCTGCTTTCAAAAACACGAAAAATAAATATATATTCTTATCTAGGTTTAAATGATTTTTCAACTTGCTTTACAGTAAATTAAATAACAGAAAATGTTGATAAACACCAGCATTTGAATAAAGGTTGTGTTTTGAATTTATAAACTAAAACTAAAGGCTTAACAGACGAATGAAAAACTGACCGCATCCCTTCTGGTTGAGAACCCCTGTCTCAAATAATTTAAGATATGAACATTTTTTTTTCTCTTCGTCTCTAAGTGCACTCTTTTCTCTCATATAAAACGTAGAAGAAATCAGACTGCGACTTAGAATCTCGTTCTGCAGTAATTAATGTTCCCAAATCACTTATTTAAATATATATATTATTTTTGATCATGAATCAAAATTTATTATTATAAAAAAGTTTGTTAAATTTATTTTAGCATTTTATTTCATACATACTTATTAAAGTATTTTTTTCTATTAGTAATACTGAAATTTAAAGGGTCTCTTTAGAATCTAAGAAATATGAGTACATTATTTCGTTTAATAATTAAGTATGTCATGCGTATAAGAGAGTAAAATTGCTAAATGAATGTTTATAACAACTTTCGGAGAAAGAGAAGTTTAATAAATTTCCTTCTTTCTTATTGAACCATTTAACCTTAACTTCAACTTAAAAGAATGTTTTTTGTACTTAGATACGCTTTCTGTATTGAATCTTTTATTGAATTTCGTAATTATCGTATTAAATAGCGCAAAATAAATTTAAGTTAAACTAATGATCTATAATTATGAAACTTCAATTAGAATCATTAGAATGGTGCAATAAAGTCTTATATCAAATAAAGATTCATGTCAGAAAATTCATCGTAATTATCGTAAATTTAAGTAGCGAAAATAAATTTAAGTTAAACTTATAAGGTATTTCTCTCACCTTCTTGGCATGCCTTCGTAGTATAATGGTCAGCACGCTGGACGCGTATTCTAGAGGTCCGTGGCTCGATTCCCGGGGAGGGCGTTGCTCATTTTTCATCTTTCATGCTTCCAAAAAATCCTAATATCTCTACAAAATGAGGACTCATAATTATGAAATTTTAGTTAAGAACATTAGAATGGCCCAGTAAAGTATTAAATCAAATAAAATTTCAGTTCAGGAAATTTAAGCAACTTTATGAACATTGCCAAATCTTAATGCTCGAAAACCTTTCAATGTTCGTATATGCTTGGAAAATTCTGACAACAAAATTTGCCGATTATAGAAAAGAATATTACTATTGGATTGACTATGAATGATCTCTTTCTCGAAAAGATAGCCGCTGAAGATTGGTAGTTTGACCTGGTTCAAATCCTAGCAAATCAGCTAGCTGAATGAGAGTTTTCGCTACGTGTGACGTGAATGCCCTAAATCTTTTATGATATCATTTACTCGGCCCTAAATCTTTTATGATGATTTATGATGATTTTGCTAGCGTATTAAAAATGCTAGTAATATCAAAGAGATAACTTTACTTGAAGAAAAGCAATATTTATATGATTAAAGGTGCAATAACTGACTAAAAATGTTTTTCCTGAAATTCTTCAGATACTAAAAATCAATTATTACTCAAGTAATTTTAATTCATTCAGATTAATTATATAAAATAATTCAATTAATTAAATTGTATTTTGTTCTAATTTAATGTTAATTAATTCAAAATTATTAATTAATTCAGATTCTGTCGGTACGTATTAAATGTAATTTTTTTTTCGCTTTCTTTTTTCGTTCCTCCAGCTGGTATGGAAACTACGAAAAAAAGGAAGAAAATATTTATTGCAATATATTCGACTGAGCTTGTTACCTTCAAAAGAAAAAAATCCCCAAGAGACCCTAAAATGCTGTTTGTGTCTTAAACTATTAATTTATTTTCAGTTTTTAATGTTTAAACAAACTTCTGCTGCTTTTTAGAAGTTTAATTTTAATTTCGAATTTTAGCCCAAAGGAGCGTAAGCTAAGAAGCTATTAATTTCGTTTTGGCGTTTTGCGTCAATTCACTTTCTGCGCTGATTCACTTTTCAAACTGTTGCCACCAAATGTTATATTTAAAGAAATTAAATAATGAAAAATCTGCTTAAATGTATGTATGTTTTTCGCATTGTGATAAAACAACGATAATTAGAGCAATCACATTTTGAATAACGGAAACTTCCAAGGAATATGGGCATCTGGAAGCTTTAGTTTAGAATTTGTTTTATTATCTATTTCATGTTTTGTAACACTTTAACGAATTTTGGATTAACAAATTCAACGATTTCAAAGAGAGCAATGGTAACACTGTATGGAAAAAAATTATCTCTAGGGCGCGAGATTGTGTATCGGAAATTCTAAAGATATGCTCATTTTAAAATTATTTTGCGATATTGCTGTTGAATTGAATTTTATGGTTTAACTGAAAAGAACATGATATTATTTAATAAATAAAGATAAAACAGAAAACGTTAAAAAAGACGCTTCTGTGGGCGTAATGCAAAATCTGAAAACTTACAGATTTATTTTTTATTTTTAATTTTTTCATTATTTTTCCTTTTCATTTCTTCTATTAAAAATTGGAAGTAAGTGTTATTGCTTTTAATCATACGATAGCTTCGGTTTCGCTGCTAGACAAAAATTTACTTCCTATCAAAATAGGAAAATATTTCCACTTCATTTGAGTAAAATGTTTTGTTCTTCCAAAGTTATTATTGCTAATCAACAAAACATTATAATTTTTTTTTGCTTATAATAATCGAGTAAAGTGACTTCTCACCATACGTTGGGATTAAGGTAATTGACCGTTCTATAGCAGTCGAATCTGTCATCTAGTTCCCATTTAGGAAGCATATGTTGCAAACGTTTTAAACAGGCTCTTGCACAAAAATATTGCAGTGCAATTTCGACGGAAAATCAATGATATTTTTCTCTAAAAATTTCTTATTTTGATATGCATTTTTTTCTCTTCCGAATTATTAAATGCTTTCCTGATCCATGCAACTGAAGAAAAATGTGTGTTTCGTAATAACAATGCTATATCTGCAAATCACGAAAACTTTCTTTTTTTCTGTGAGCTGTCTGGGTCAAAACATTTGCTGACTGAGTTCTTAATTCAGTACTTCTGAACTTTGTTATATTTCATTTCGCTGCGCAATATTTCAAACGGAAAACATGGGAAAAAGTGTTATTATTTGTGATATTTATGAAAGTGTGATGTAACAGTTTTTACCTTTAAAGCAGACAAGAAATCCACTAAATAACAAAATAGTACTCAGCACTAGCAGTAGTCACTAACTCAATAATACTCACAGATGCTAACTGGAAAGTTTCGTCCACAGTCAAAATTTTCAGGCTGACAGAACTTCTTGTATTCCGTCATGAGCTTCGATTTATTGTACTTTATTCCCTTCCCATATAATTTTTTTTCTCATTTTTGGTAAATAAAATGCCATCTTATAAGCTCTTGGTTTGAAAATTATAAAACAAGTATTATATAAATCAACATCCAGTATTCATGGATATCTATAATAGATGATGTCTTTCAAGTTGTGTCTCAAGCATCCGTTGTGTCTTTTCATTAATAGTATTTTGTTTTAGAATTCCCTTGTTGAGCGTTATCAACGGGTATGCCAATACCTGCAATTTTGGAACCTTTTTTATTTTTAATCTCTTGTTGAGCATTATTGATGACCATGCCAGTAGCCAGAAACATAGAGCATTTTTTTTCAAAGTCTCTTGTTGTTCTTTATAGTACTTTATAGTACTCTTGTTTCTTATTATATGAACGGGTACCCCAAAAGTAAAATGGAAATATAAAAAATGTTTTTAAAATCACTTCAGTATTGTTGAAGAGCATGAAAAACACCGCAATCATGGAACACATTTTAAAAGTCTGTTGTTGAGCATTGTTGATGGGCATGACAATAGCTCCAACTACAGAACATTTTTTAAAAGTCTGTTGTTCAGCATTATTGACGGGCTTGCCAATAGCCCCGACTATGGAAAATCTCTTAAAAATCTCTTGTTGAACATTATTCACGAGCATGCGAATAGCCGCAACTATAAAAGACTTTTTAAAAGCTTGTTGTTGAGCATTATTAATAAGCATGCCAATAGCCACAAATATGAAACACAGTTTTAAAGTCTCTAACCACAAACCTCTCAAGAGGACTTTCGGCTCATCGCATATTTAGAACATCCCCACGCCCCGCAGACACTATACATTTACATACATCCATACCTTTTCTTATACTCGTACTCGGGCTCTTCGGTACGGCAGTCAACGTCGCTAACCACTATCCTAAGCCGCATTTTAGTAAGTTTCGCAGTAAAAGAATCTTTGAACTATAATGAATGTCTGCTGACACGAAACACTTTCATTATTCTCCATATTAATCGATATTCATGACAATCACATATCTGATGTAAAGTAACATTTCCTCTTGCTTTGAAAACGAGGAAGCAGCAAGTTTAAATTAATTGTTTTCTGCAATTACTATTTAAATAATTCCGTATAAAGAAAATTCAACTTGTTTCCTCTTCTCTCGTATCCGAAGCTTTGATGTCTCCCACATTCTAATTTCCTTTATTCTTTAGTCAACATGAGACTATGCTTCCGTTAAAAAAAAAAAAAAAAAAAAAAAAAAAAAAAAAAAAAAAGAGAGAGAGAGAAAGAAAGAGTCTATTCTAAGCATGCGCTTAATTCTTTACATCTTATCTTCGTCGGCGGTTTTCTGCCGCTATTTCCTTTTCTTCTAAATTCATTTACGGTTTCAGCGCTGACGTTATTGGAGAATAAATTTCACTTTTACGTTACAAACTACACTTTCTTGACCAATTCCCTATTAAAACATCGTGTGTTTTGCCAAAGCATTCTGAAAACAATTGGTGCCTAAAAATAAGTGAGAAACAAGTATTTTAATTATAAAATAGATTTCTGGATAGTAAAATGGTATTTTAGGCGCTGATATTAAAAAAAAGAATAATTTTTATTCAAATCTCTGTTTGTTAATTAAGCAATTGGCATAATAATTAAATTTCAACGCTCATTTAGAATTTATTTTAATCATCTGCGCATGAAATGCCTAGAATATACCTTTTAGAAATTGCTCATATACAAAAATCTGAATCCAGTAGATTTGTTTCTACTGTTGCTATGCATGTCTTTAAGGTGTCAACTTCTTTGATAATCTCAGAAACTCTCTTTTCGATTTGTTCTTTGACAGAAGAAACTCTTTCTTCAAACCTATTTTTAACCGTGTCTATTCTGCCTTACATAGCCTCGAGTTTGTTTAATATTATGCAGGTAATTTTGTAAGATCTGTCTCTGTTAATCCACATAAACTAAATTAGTTCCTACAATGAACCTGGCGAATTCTCGCACATGTGTGAATAAATTGCCAGCACAGAAAAGGATGAAAGAAACCCTTTATTTAATTCAAATAATTAACAGAAAGGCACTATTTTCGTGTTTTACAATGGCACTGTCAACTTGCAGTGAAATTGAAAAGTAGAATAATTCAAATCAAAATCTAAAATAAGGTAGTAATGGATTAAAACATTAAATTACCCCTAACAGGTTGACTAACAAAAACCTAACAGGCGGGATGATAATCCGGAATGGCCAAGAGGCTTACTAGCGTAACTGCGAAATAGCAACGAAACGTGCGCTGGCTAGCGAAAACACGCTCTGAATAAACTGAGAGATTCACCCTTTTAAATACGATCTTAACTTTAAATTTACATCCTGGCGAGAAAATGTAAGGGGAACTTGAGAAGTTCAGTAAATGTATCAAACTTAAAATAAATTTGTCATGCAAAATAAGGAAACTTTACTTTTTATTTTTTTCAATCATTTATTGAACAGCTTCCATCTCTTCTTTAATAATTCTTGGCCAGCTACCCTCTTTCCCTAAACAGCTTTCATTTCTACTTTAAGAAAATCTTGGCCAGCTCTCATCTCTCCTTAGATTGCAGCAAAGGCTACCACCAGCTGTCTTAATTGTTCCACACTGATCTTTTCAGTGGCACTCAGTCCGGCTTCTGACACCAAAAATTTTTGAGTGCGTACGGGTTTGTAATATATTGATATTACGAATATAGCTTTCACCTTGCCGTTGAGAAATCTCCAGCACTTCTCAAAATTACTCGAAGTTATATGAAGTCAGGTATGGCTACAGTTGCATGTAATGCAGGAACAAGATCGAAATGTCGCCAAATAGTCGCCAAAACCGTTGCCAGCTTGCTGATGTCTCTCCAAATTAGCGAGATAGCTATTTCCTCAATGTTAAATAGGCTTACCCCTGTATTCTTACTTTTCCTGCAAGCTCCATCTCTGTAGATTTTCATGTTACCTTGTACTGAAAAATAGAACAATTTCTCATATAACTGCACTAAAATGATCTGTTAAATGTTAGAGCAATGCTGTATCTAACGTTAATATATAGCCTAAGACGCGCTTTCGAGGCATAAGAAATGCAAGTTAAACTTCGTCGATTGACTAAAAAATATCCAATTTTCTATTTTCCCTGCTTACTATACTTTACGTCAATACAAAAGGTCATTTATGAATATGAAATGCTCTGTGATAAAATAAGAACTTTAAACTTCCAAGTAATGATTGTTTTTCAGTAGATTCATAATAAGATTGAATAATAAAAAATTTCAAATTCGAATTAAGAATTTATGAATGCACTTAAAATTCGTTGAAAGATAATGATGATGCCAGACGATTTATAAATTATGAAGAATTGTCTTAGAGAGGAGAAGTCTTAGGGCTCATATTGTAACATTTCATTTAACTAACTGATAAAAGCCTGATTTGCATCTTTACTTTGTGCTTAGTTTCGTCACGACCAGCCGGCAGATTTGCTTGGCAAGAGGCATAGTATACGTAGATCACGAGAAGGAATCGTAGCCGCATATACACTGGTGGGCAAAAATTAAGGACGAAGTCGAAAAATTAGCATATCAGCTAAACGAAGAGGCAGAGCGGACTGGAAGACCAATCAGGAGATTAAGTAAGGTGATGTACATGCGCAGATATGCAAGTAGACGTAATGGGGGAGTGTCTGAGTAGTATACATCATGTTGTCGGTGTAAGATCAATATTTCTGGCAAAGAGATTGCACGCCGTATAGCAGTTAAAATCACACCAAATTGCTGCCTCAGCGAGAAATAGCGAATAATCAATCTGTTAGACGACATCTGGATGCTTTTACCCGAGGTCGAATCATTGGGAAGTTGGAAGAAGACCGTAGTGTGACAAGTGTGGCTGCAGAGTCCGGAATTGCTCACAGCATCGTTTCACAACTTTGGAGACAATTTCAAACTACAGGAACAGCTATCCGGGGGTTTAGTAGTGGTCGTCCACGAGGAACCACAACGGCAGATGACCGGTATATTGCCTTACAGGCCAGAAGGGACAGGCGGCAGACAGCGGGAGAAATCGCTAGACACACGACACAGGCGACTGGACGACCGATATCGCGTTTTACCGTGGCCAGAAGTTTGCGCGGTGGTGGTCTGTTTGCACGACGCCCTGTACGGTGTGTACCTCTAACGCCTACCCATCGGAGAAGGCGTTCTCTGTGGTGCCGAGAACACCGGAATTGGAGAGACAATGAATGGGGACGAGTACTCTTTACAGATGAGAGCAGATTCAGTCTGAGTAGCGATTCTCATCGCATACTCATCTGGAGAGAGCGGGAAAGCCGCAATCATCCCTCGAACATCATTGAAAGGGACAGGTATGGAGATGGCGGTGTTCTCGTTTGGGGAGGCATCATGCTTGGTAGTCGTACAGACCTACACATATTCGACGCAGGTTCAGTTAACGGGACCCGTTATTGTAACGAGATTCTTCTTCCATATGTGCGTCTTTTTAGAGGCGCTATGGTTCCGCAGTTCCTTTTCATGGACGACAATGCACCATGTCATCGCACAGTGGCTGCCAAACAGCTCTTAGAAAGTGAGGATATTGAACGTATGGATTGGCCGACACGATCTCCGGATCTCAATCCCATCGAGCATGTATGGGATTTTCTAGGCAGACGCTTGGCAGCTCGTACCTTACCACCAGTAACGATTCCGGAGCTTCGATTGGAGCTGCAAGACGAATGGGCAGCAATGCCTCAACAACTCACTAACACCCTCATTCTCAGCATGGGCAGACGCTGTGAAACCTGCCTAGCAGTCAGGGGAGATCATATCCCCTATTAAAGACAGGATGTTTCTTACTGGACACCCATCACAGGGATGTTTCGGCCTTCAGTCGCATTGTGCTCCATGCTACTTTTTCAATAAAGTTTCTTTTTATCCCTCTGATTTCTCTTTTAGTAAGTGTTGCTTATATTACTCATGTCCTTACGTATTGGGAATCTTACGGAATTAAATGTGTTGATTTGGAAAGCTATTGTACAAAGTTTTATTGAAAAAACCGTTTCGTCCTTAATATTTGCACACCATTGTATTGCAAAATGTAGACGTTTGCCTCTGCAACGGCTGCCATGTTCGCCTTGCAGCCTGATAAGAGTTTGCTAGACATTGGTCCAAAATGGTGAGTTCGCACTGAATATATTGAAAAAAAAGAGGGGTCAGTCCTATATCTCCCGTTCTACTGGACAAATTGACGAAATTCAAATTGCGTTTTTCATGTTTTGAAAGCACGACTACGGAAATTATTAGTCTTATATATAGCATTGTTCTAACATACGTATTTTGACACAAAATCGGACTTATTTTGCAACGACATGCCAATTTCGATTCGACAACTCAAATTATGCTAAACTGACAAGTTTTATAAAAATCGCAAGAATTTTTTTTTTAAATTAGCTCTCAAAATTTTAGCTCCTCAATATTGAATTTGATATATATTTATTTATATGTCTTCTTTTATTAAACTTCCTTGATTCCTTCTAACAGAATTCGAAATTTAGGCTTAATCCAAATATATTGTGCACTTTTTTATGATTTATTTTTAAAATTTGTATTTTTTATAAATTCGAAACATTTCTGTATTATAACCTATGAAATTTTTAATATCATATGAAAGTAGATGTATTTCTAGGCACACCTGTAATAAATTTTTTTTAATTCAAAATTTGCTAAAATATACGTGAATTTACATATTGGCGCGTTTTTAAATTTGGCATATTTGTTATAAGCGATAATAACGCCAAATGTGGTTTACACGGTTTGTTAAAATTATCTGAAAGTATGAACGATGATGCCGCCCAGACGGTATAGTGATTAGGGAAGCCGACTGGAAAACCAAAGGGCCCGGTTTCGAATCCTGGGGAAGGCATAGTTGTAAATGTCCGTCCCTTCATACGAGACAAAGGTAGCCCACCTATTATGGTCCTCCATAATAAAGTGATCACCACATCTGGCCTTAGTAGTAACCAAGCCAAATTCGGCTGAGGGCCAACCATTGGTTAAAGCAAAATTTCGCTCCTGTATTATGAAAAAAAGGGAAAGGAAAATGGGTTGCCATAAATTAAGAAGTTCGCGAAGTGAATTATTCTCACGCAAACTGAAAAAATTCCTTAAGATAGATTTTTGAATTTCTCCGTAAATTTCACACCAAAATTTAATATTTAGGCATAATTAGAGTCGTAGAATCGAAATATGGAAAACAACTGGTATGTCATTTCAGAAAAAGCCCGATACTGTGTCAAAATACCTATATTAGAACAATGCTATATATAAATAAAATGTAGTATATCCTACGTCGTGCTTTTGAGACATGAAAAACGCAATTTGAATTTCGTTAATCGGCCCAGTAGAATGCAAGATATAAGAACTGTCCTTTTTTTTTCGCAGTGTATCTCTACTATTTCTAGTCGAATTGTAAGTTCCAGTTACTTGTTGCAAAATCAAGGAGATTTATTTTTTGTTTTCTGATATTTTAATTTATTACTCACAACCTTCACAAACTGAGGGTTAAAATAAAGTTACATTTTCACTTGCTCCGTTTTTACATGTTATATATATGCTTATGTTACCACAATTAATTTAAGCTACACACAATAAATCACATCATATTTTTAAGGTAACCTTGGTAAGGGTGAGGGTTTGATTAAAGTGCGAGTTAGTTATGAATATCCCGCAATTTTTAGAATATTTACTTGCGTTCTAAGAAATATTTTTAAAATTAGTTAACTACAAGGAAGAGTCGCCATGTAAAGGTTCACTGCTTTATTATAGAAGAAAACAGTTTTCAGACATTTTAAAATAGTTTTATTGCCTCGGAAGGAAGACAGAAGAAGCCTTAGTTGTCGCTGCTACATTTATGAAGATCATTCCCAAATTTCTCAAAAGCAAGTGCTTTCATTATTATCTTTTGTGTTCTTTAAACCTAATAAGAGGAAAAAAAACGTGAGTTAGAGATCAAAATATATTTACTATATAGCTCTAACTATAAAATAATTACAATTTATCTAGAGGTTTACAATTACATTTTTGATACTGCCTAGACAGTTACAATTCATGTACTTAGGTAGTATCAGAGAGATTAAAATACTATTTTATTCCAACAATAAATAAATAATTAATTTAACTAACAAGTAATAGCCTGCAGACCTTAGTATCAAACGAAACTAAAGAAACGTTAGCTTTCTCAACGAATTTCGTTTTCTTTTATTATTAACTTCCTCACATCTGAGAGCAAAATACGTTTGAAGCGCTGCATAATTTCAAAAATAATTAATACCTTAAATAACAAATAATATTATACCTATCAACTTTAGTATCAGATAAAACTGAGAAACGCCTACTTTTTCAACGAATTTATTTGTGTTTTATTATGACATGCCTCATATCTGCAAAGCAAAATGCGTGATGAACAATCTTTCAGTCTTCTTGCCAGAGATTTGAAGCCTTTTAAAATCCATGCTTATTTGTCCAATAACACACTTGACGCTCTAGAAAAATAATAAACTCCCTTTATTTTGTCCTGCGCTAATTTAAACTATTGTTTCCAAACAATTAAACTTGTAAAAACTAAATAAATTTTTCTCTAAATTTGAAAAAAAAATTTAAATTAATTTAAATTATTTTTTTTACCAAACAATCTCCGAACATTGCATCAATAAGCAAGAAAATATAAAACAAATTATACTTTGAAATACTGTCTTTATAAAGAAATAAGAGCAGTTATGTTTTTTATTCTAATATGTAAAAATTAGCTTCTCTAAATTAAAAACGCCTTATATATTATAATAGACTAATTAATCTTCCTTAGACAATCAGACGGAAAAGAAGAATAAAAAATAATTTTCTCCTTTTTTTTAATTAATATAAAATTGTGTTTAATTTTGTACATCTTGTCAAATTTTGTAAAATCGGAAATACAAATTCAATCTATTAAGTTTTTCCATTAAGTTTAGAACTGTGCTTGATTTCTATGAGAATCACAATTCTGAATCCAATATTTTATTGATGTAAGGTTGCAAAGGGAATCAAAACATTAAGTACTCTCTTGGGAAATCTTAAAATCTATTTTATGGAATACAAAATTTTTGAAAAAGGCACAAACATATGCTTCATTCTTGATGAAGAATTTGATCATACTTCTGTCAGTCTCTATGGTTCTATCAATCTCTTTTATTCTTCAGTGCTAAATATACAAAATAACGACTTCTGCAAAGATTTTGAACTCATTAAAACCAATTATAAACTAAGAGTTTTGATAGAATTTAAGTCTACTGAAATTTATTTGAGAGAAGTATTTGTCAAAGTAAACAATTAGTTATACTGGATTATTTTGAAAGTAATTTAGCTTATAATATTGACGACTGGACTTCAGATTATTTTTCCAACGAAACAAATAAACGGTAAGGAAAATTAACTTTTTCCAGCTGTGCTCTTTCTTCATTCTCATCTTTTGTTCTAAATGTAGCCAAAGTATCTAGGTTCACGCAGATGATTGCGGAGCACTGTTGTCTGGTGATTACTATTTTGTGCAAAGATCGCTTTGATATTTTATCGCTTTGACGAAGAATGTAATGCATCAACGATCTACATGCAAACGTGGACATTTTTTTCTTTTTTCTCGGGTATTATTCTTTGGAGCTGTACATACTAATTCTGTTAACTAATTTTTTATTTTAAACCATTTCATATTTGTTCATTTAAGGAACCTCAGTTCACGAACTGAATTAGATTCTGAAATGTTCGTAAACCAAAACAAATTTCTCCATAAGGATTAATGTAAAATGGATTAATTAGTTCCTGGATCACAGGATAATAAAATTTTACAGCAGTACTTTGTGCACAAGATTTTTATAATCCAAACCATTGCCGAACATAAATGGGCATAATCGAAAGTGTTCCTAACCAAAAATGAAAATCATTGAATACCCTATAAAAAAGGTAAATATGATATTAAACTGATAACATACATGAAAACTTAAAAGGGTATGACAAAAGTGGAATATGATGACGAAGATGTTATTATTTAGATGCGAATTCCCTTCCATAAAAATCCACCTTTAAGGCACATCCCCTTTTATCTTTTCATTGACTTAAGCGTTGTTCAACGCCAGTTGAGACCTAATGGGCCTCTGTTTCACTCAATACTTGTCCAATATGATTTGTTGTTACCTGCGTTTTAAAATATTTTTATCATGAGACATGACATTGTCGTTGAAAATGTTTATACAGTAGTTTCTTCTTTCTCTCCTTCAGCCCACCAGCGTCCGAGCGGTAAAGTCGCTGAACACTGGTAGTTCGGTCTAAGGTTCGAATCCCGCGAACAGGCTGGCTGCATGGGTGTTTTCGTGGTTTTCCCCATGTGTAACGTGTATACGAGCCAGTTTCCCTTAGAAAGTCCTCCACGAAGGCATCTCTTCCCTTAGGCAGATAGCCTTCTAGGCTTTGCCGTAATTAAATAACCTAACCTAACCTTTCTTTCCTTCAGAAGATCATTGACAATTACCTTTTCTTCCTGCTTCTGAAATTGCAGTTCTTTCTTGTTGAACTCATTTAATGGTCATCTAGTAACTTCTCCACGTCCCCTTTGTAGCCCATTGTTATGCTTAGGGACACAGTAACGTAGATAACAAGAAACCTCCTAAGAATCAAAGCCCTCAGAACCTCTAACTGCAACCCAATCCTTTAAGCCGAAATTGTGATCTTGCAAGTTAGTTGCTACCAGGCTTTAGAAAAGGGATCTAATCATTTGAAAACATTAAACTGTTGTTTCCAAAAAAATCCTTAAATGTTAATTATGTGGCGTAACTTACCTCAAAACACTTTTGAAAATCTTATGTTGATGACCTTATTATTCGTAACTCGGGATACGTTTCCTCCTACAAGTTTTTTGTTGAGATTATTTGTTAGCGAATCGATTTTTTCTAAGGCTTTCTTGATCCAAGATTCCATTGTACTCCTTAAATAACTCACAAGAACTATTTGTCCGTTACACCACATTTGTGAGTTCATGCAGAAAAATTAATATCATAAAGTATACTGAACCTTTCTCTTTTTTTTCTTTACTTACTAAAATCAGAGACATAAAACCTTGGATTTTGAGAGTTAATAAAGTAGATTTATCACATAAACATCGGTACATTTAGTGCTAAATGGTTGGCAAATTGTTAAATTAAAAAAAATTATAAAAGGTATAAGGTATTTCTCCCATCTTCTTAGCATGCCTTCGTGGTGTAGTGGTCAGCACGCTCGACGCGAATTCGAGAGGTCCGTGGTTGAGTCCCGGCGAGGGCATTGCTCATTTTTCATCTTTCCGACCTCGAATTAACCTAACAGTCTCTACAGTGGTGCCCGATCTAAAAGCTGGCGAATGATGGTTCTTCACCACCAAGATTTGGCGATTCGGTCCCCTAAACCTCAGTCGCGCTTTAAAAGGGGAATATACTCGTATAAGGTATTTCTCCCGCCTTCTTAGCATGCCTTCGTGGTGTAGTGGTCAGCACGCTCGACGCGAATTCGAGAGGTCCGTGGTTGAGTCCCGGTAAGAGTATTGCTCATTTTTAATCTTTCGTGCTTCGAATTAACCTAATAGTCTCTACGAAGGATGCGATTCGGTAAATCGAACGTATAAAAAGGAAATTCGCAATTTTAATATCAAATCCTAATAAAAAATAAAATTGCATTTTTGGGCTAAAAATTTATATCTTAAATTAGAAATTGATCTACATGTATTATCTTTCTCCTATATGAAAACTGTTCAAGATTTTCAAAAGAAATCTGAGCAGCGGTTGAATGAATTACGTAAGATCGGAATACATTTGTCTTGTTGTATTTGTATGAATAGTTTGATCACAAAATGGTGCAAATAGTCCATACGTTACAAATCTCCTATATTGAATTTATTCCTGTTTCCTACCGGTTAAGTTCTGGATAATGCATTACATCTTGCAGTATTGCTATTTTCTGTTCGTTCGTATATGGAAGTTTATGGCGCGCCATTTTTACAGCACATTTACAGCTGAAGAAATTCCGTTCAAATTCTAAAATGGGAAGGATTATAAGTGGAAATTGAAAACATTTATCTAAACTGCAGCTATGATAGGTTTTTCATGATTACCATCTTTTTAACACAAGTATTTATTTATTTCTTTTGAAGAAGGACTTTTTATAGCTTGTACATGTGAGGTAAATCAATGGATGATAAATCGCTTGACTATTGACATTCGTGTTTACATTGTACCAAATTGCTAATGATTGTTTTACATTAAAGAACCCGAAATCTGTGATTACAGCAATTGAAACTCTACTTCAACGCTCTAATACAAACAATGTATATGACACAAACATACAAAAGTTTTATATTGCAGTACAATGCAAAACATACAAAAGTTCTGTATTAGAAACCAAAACATGCAAATGTGCCAGTACAAAAATCACATCCTCTCGAAACCCAAAAATGGAAATATTGAAAATTCTACCTGAAAAGTTTAAGTCTTAAGTAAATTAGAGAAAAGAAACAATTTTTGGCAATAACAAATATTAATAGCTTCGAACCCAGATGGTTAACATACTTTAGAAGTAACCTTTTTATAAACCAAATCAAGCGACCATACCGAGTCAACCTAGTCAAGCGACATGAATCATTCCTAATTAATTTATGCTTTCTAATATCGAAAATTAATGCATTCATTAATTCTTGCCAAAAGAGATCATTGGTGCATAAAAAGGTGGTTAAACCAGAAATTTTATTGAATATCTTAAGTTTATCTATTTAATTATGCGAAATTTAATTTTCAAATGCTAAATACTTAAGATTAGGTGAGTGCAAAATTCTACCTATTTCTGAAAATACAAATTATGCTTATAATGCTGCAATGACTGGAATTTTTTTGCGATTAAAATGTGCAGGCCTACAGTATATAAATACAGTACGTTTTTAAGCGTAAGTCATTTGTAAAAATTTAAACGGTTTTAAATATTGAAAAGTATATCAGTCACTGTTTCTTGTACGAGTTTGATAGATGTCTTAGCATGCCAGAACATGGTTGCAGTTGACCATATGTCATCGCTGGTTTCAGAAATTCAAGTCTGGGGACTGAAACTGTAAAGGCCCGTTCCCACTGGGGTTTATCTAAGCTAACGGAGACAACTGACATAGCCGACCCATCTCCAAAACCAATTTTTTCTCCACAGAGCAGCCAGTTGAAAAATCTTAGCTGCAGGCATAGCGGAGCTAGTCGACACATGGAACTGACTCCGTTAGCTGAGATAAACCCCAGTGGGAACGGAGCTTTAAAGATCAACTACGCACCGGTCGTCCAATAATGGTTTCTGAGCAGATTCTGGACATTGACATATCTAATTGTCCCATATTCAACTACTGAGGATTTAGTGGAAATGCTATCTGTATAATGGACAACGGTTGATAGAAGGTGCATGCATTTGAGTTTATCAGAGAACTAGATCAGTGGGTATCGTATCAGGTTTCTAAAAAGGGCCGTTGCCACTGGGGTTTATCTGAGCTAACGGATTCAGTTCCATGTGTCGACTAGCTCCGCCATGCCTGCAGTTCAGATTTTTCAACTTGCAGCCCTATGGGAAAAGACTGGTTTTGGAGATGGGTCGGCTATGTCAGTTGTCTCCGTTAGCGCAAATAAACTCCAGTGGGAACGGGCCTTAAAACGCAACGACAAATGAGAACTGGTTCTTTTATTTCTTTCGCTTTTTGTTCCCAAAAGGAACCATTTATGGAACAAAGTGTAACGAGTAATAAGAAATGGGTATTCTATTTAATTTACTCCAAACATCAAAGAACTGTATGTGGTGTAGAAAAGCATAGTCCACTTAAAAAGAACTGTACCCTCAGAAAGGTTAGGTTATGATGAAATATGATACACTGGGAATTGTTGCGACTAACCAAACCATTAATGCTGGAATGAAGAGTCAGTAATTGGACAGACTGAAGCAAAACTTAATACTTAAGAGGCCAGTGGTTGCAAATCACAAAGTAGTTATTTTTCAGCACACGTATTAGAGACACTGCAACCATAAAACTAGATAAAAAGTTTATATTTCATTTTATGTTTAAATTAATTTTTAAATTAAATATTTATCAATTTGCGCAAAACGATATCGGAATTATTCTTATAAGCTTGTAGTAAAAATAAACTAAATTTACTACTTGTAATAGAAATAAACTAAATGTTAGATTTACAGTCAAATTAAACTATTAGTATTAGAGTTCTAAAATTGGTACAATAATTTTTTACCCCAAAATGACGCTATCCCGAATAGGCTAGGCCTCGAAACGGGATTTTTCGTCGTCCACTATATCTGAATTCTATCGGATTTTATTTTATTTTATGTTTCTATTTTAAATTGATCATTTTCAGGAGCTTTACATTCAAATAAAAAAATATCCTGAGATTATTTTATTACCTTTAAATTTTTCAAATATATATTTATAGAAACTTAATAGTTACTAGATTTTCAAGTTCACATAATACATGAGATATAGTATTTATTTCCATGAGCATTCTCTAAAATATATTCTTTTCTTAACCTGTAAAAGATATCAGTATTTTACGTAATTTTTAAGCACCCAGTTACTTTAATTTTTCATAAAATGTAGTTTTCTGATAATTGCCTGATTCTGCTAACTTTCTGATATATGGATAATACTTCAAGGTCTTCAGCAGTACTAACAGTAACAGCTTAGTACCATTTCTTTTCTAATTCCTTCAATTAAATACCTAATAATATTTTTAAAAAATATCTGAAAGAGTTCAGATTTCAGCGATCTCCCATAAGAATATGTTAAGGTTTTTTACGCTCTCGATGAGCTCATACTCTATCAGTCTGCTTTTGCACTCACTTCTACTAGCTTTGCTTTTTAGCATCATTTTTCTCGTACATAGCTGTATACAATTCAATAGCAAAATTATAAAAATTCGTTCAAATGGATACGAGAGTCGTCAAAATGATTATTTTTGTTGAAATATGATGTCCAAAATTTTTCGATATCACAATACTTCCTTTCATTTGTACAAGGAAATAAAAAAGAAAGTTTTCATTTTCGACCAGAACGATTAATTTTCTTTAAGAACACTTCACTTTCTTCCACAGTATGAACGAAAGTTTTCCTAGTCCCTTAAAATTTACATTAAAAATAGAATTATTTATTATGCAACTCATTCTTTATTTAAAATCGATATCCATGATCAGTAGTTCATTTACATCATCACTAGGAAAGGAAATCACTCAGAACGGAATTCTTCATCTCTTAACTTAAAATGGAAGCCCAAATATTATATGTTTCCGACAGTTTTTCAAAAATAAATCATTGAAAAACCTAATTAAATATAAAAGAATAAAAATATGTGATACAAATTAAAAGAAAAGATGAATGAATAAAGTTTTAATTATAAAAAAAGAAAGAAAAAATATGAAGGCTTTCAGATTTTGTATTACTCTCATAGGAGCGTTTTTCTCCTTTACACATGCATACACCTTTCCTCAGCATTTAGACTAACGCACCTGTAGGCTAAAATATCTAAAAACAGCATATCTTTAGAGTTTCCGATAGACAGTCTCGCGCGCTGACGATAAAAATATTTTATTCGGTACAGTGTGTTACCACTGCTCGCTTTGCAGTCGTTCAGTTTCTTAAATAAAAATTTGTTAATGATTAAAAAATAAGAAACAGATAATAAAACAAAATCAAAATTCAAGATTTGGTGTTCTAGATGGGCATATTCGGGTGGACGACTACGTTATTCAGAATTTGATAGCTGTAAGTGGCGTTATGTTTTCGCAGTGCGAGAAATATACCATACCATCATGAAGATTCTTCATTATTTGAGTTCTTTAAATTTAATACGAGGCGATAATATTTGGTGGTAACAATTTGAAGAGTTATACAGCAGTTTATAGTTATTCGACGCAAAATGTTGTTTCCAGACTAACAGCTCTTCTGGGTTAACGCCCATTGGGGTTGAAGATTTTAAAAGCAACATATCTTTAGAATGTCCGACAAACAGACAGTCTCGCACGCTAGAGGTAAAAATACTTCATTCCATACAGTGCTGCATTGCTCGCTTTCAAATCATTCTATCAATATGAAATAGATAAAAATTAATTAACGATTTAGAAAATATGAAATATGATATTGAAAATTAAAAAATCGGGCAACGTTATCCTCCACAAGAACATGTGCACCTGGCACATGTTCGTGTGGAGGACAATGTTATTAAAAATTTAATTTATTGTCTTTTTAAAAACGATCCGTTAAATTTCTGTCTTTAAAATACTATAGATATCGTCTTTTTTTCACAATGCGAAGAATTTGCATACATACATGCAGATTCTTCATTAATTTCTTTAAAGATAATACAGGGCGAGAATATTTGATGGCAACAATTTGAAAAGTGATTCTCCCTTCATAGTGGACGATGCAAATTTAATAAATAATCTAATAGCCCATTAGCCCATTCGGGTTAAAAATTTTTTGAAATATAATTATTAATTTACACAATACACACATCACGTACCTTAAATGATACTTACTTTACCGAGTTCCTAGCGTCTCATCTAATGATCCGCACTTCCCTACACTTTTCATTTGAGGCATAGCTTCAATTATAGCCAGCATTGTCGATATCAAAATCAAACCAAAGAATAAACAATGCTGCAAAAATTCCATTTCTTAAACTATCTTCTCGAATTCGAAAGCAAACTCGATTACAGAATTTCCACAAGCACTGTGAGTTCAATTTATAGAAAGAATTTTGGAAAAGAAATGCATGATGTCATGGTATGATGAAGCAAGATAATATAATCGAAATGAGCAATCAAAATAAGAAACTATTGCTGAAGAGTTTGCTATTTATTCAGGTTTTAGCTTACTTTTATTGGGTAAATGGATCATAAGTATATATTTTATTTATTCAGATAGAACTTTCGCTAAGTTGAATTAGGAATTTGAGTTCCAATTTCATGACGAATATGTTTTGAACGTTAGATAAGTTATTGATGATAACTTCTAAATTTGTTTCGTTATTCTTGTATTATTACCGAAAGGTATTTCCTTTTAAAAACTTTCATAAAATATTTTATAACAAACATATCTAAACATATAAAATCTGAAAGGTTTCCGATTTTATTTTAAGCCCAAAGGGGCATTTTTTAACGTTTTGTGTGTTATCTTATTTAAAATATCATCTTCTTGGCACTTAAACCATAAAATTCCATTCAATAGCAATATCACAAAAAAAAAGAAACCTAACGCATAAAATACTCGTGCTTATAGATGTACGCGATGTTAATGTTATAGGGCTCTAATATTTGATGGCAACAATTTGAAAAGTGGAACGCCGTTTATAATGAACCAACGCAAAATGCCAAAACGCAATTAATAGTCCTTATGAGCTAACACTCGTTTGGGCTAAAAAATCTTCAATATGAAGCTTATGAGAAAGAAATTGTATGTACAGGTCACATATTCAAAAACAATAAACATTCCAAAAAAAAAAAAGAAAGGAAAGGAAAGAAGAAGAAGATATATCATAATTGTAAAGCTAGAACATCAAAATGTTTCAATTACTAAATTCACAAACATTTTTTGAAGAAAATATGAAAAACCAGTAATTTTCAACTGCTTCGTCGACAACCTATAATTTTCTATCAAGTGGAAGAGGTTTACATATTTTTCTTGTCTGAGATGTTCATAAATAAACTTTCTTCAAAACGTACGTCATTTTAAATTCTTACTTTAGATAAAGAAGTAAATAAATTTTGTTTATTGCACATAATAAGGGAATGAAAGAGAAGAGGAATGATGATTTCGTAATCCTGATAAATTGCATTTCAAAATTATGCCCTTTAATTCAATTTAAATCATTATTCTGAGGAAAGCATATTATTGTTAATTTTTTTTAAACTAAGTTAGATTTGCCGCCTAGTTTATAAATAATCTAAATAAGACAAATAATTCCTAGCATAATCTACTAAGTTTACGAAATTATTTTTTCTATACCTGAAAAACTTTCTAAAAGATAAGCGTCAAATTTTAATGTTACGTATGTGATGTTAGCATTTATCGTTTTATTACCTAGACTTTAGATTTCGACATGGACTGTAATAATCAAACAACATATATCTTAAACATATTTACTGATTATGAATCTAAACATTTTCTTAAAATGTCTCATAAAATTTATGGGGAGTAATCATATTTCTAAGACATAACTTTTTAAAATTTCCTCATTCTGCCTTAAAGGGTTGATAAGAATTTTCAACTTTTAATTTATTTTAAATTCTTGCAGTATTTTTGATTAGCTAGTACGCGAAATATAACCAGTATTAAAAATATTTTTGCCCTGAAGAGAAATTCAGTACATTATTTGATAAAAACTACCAATTTTAAATTAAATTTTGCAACTATTAACAAAAGTATACATAAAAAAACTCTTATATTGAATGCATTTTTCTTCCCGTTTTTAGGTTTATAAGCTAGGTTAGATTTTGCACAAGAAAATTTATTAACAGAAACAAAAATTGTTACAACTAAAGATGAGAATTTGATTGAAATAACGCTTTTTACTTCTTTGTACGAATTAAAAGAAGTATTGTAATCTCGAATAATTTCGGATATCATATTTCAAAGAAAATATCAATTTCAACAGCTCTCGAAACCATTTAATCGATGCTTTTGCATGACATCTGTACTTACGGGCGGAAAAAAAGCACTGTTTTTGCCCAAAAGAATTGTAAATTGAATTTAAAATTGATTGAGATTTTTTCTTCCCGTCCGTACGTACGTAGGTACGTATCTCGCATAACTCAAGAATGACTAGCTGCAGACCAGTGCAATTTTGTATATGGGGCACAGAAATCCTTCTGCACCAATCGTATATATATATATTTATTCCCAACTCTATTACCCGGCTCTGAGCTTAGTTTTTACTTCCTTGTCCGAAGTAAAGGAAGTATTGTAATCGCGAAAATTTTCGGGTATCAAATTTTAACGAAAATGTGCATTTTGACCGCTATAGAATGCAATTTAACGATATTTTGGTGTGACATTTGTACGTAAGAACAGAATGCAAAATATTTTAAAATGGATTCAGAAGACAAATTTTCTTGACGTCTGTACGCACGTACATACATACGCATATACGTAAATACGTATGTATGTATATCTAGTATAACTCAAAGACGAGTAGCCTCAAAACTTTGTATATAGGACTGCTATAACATGTACTTGTGCACCTCCCTTTTTGGTTGCAATCGGCCGCCCCAAAAGTACTGCTTAACATCACTTAATTTGGCATGCTGCTCCACTCTCCAAATACAACTATTGTTGGTAAATTAAAACTTACCATTCACTTGACTTTTTAGTATTATTTATGAATTTTTTATAAACAGTATCTAGTTTCTTTTTGATTTATATGCATAATTCGCGTCGGGGAAGTTATTTGTAGGAAGAAGTTACTAAATTACTTTGGTTTTCTAAAAAATTTGGTTTTCTACTCTTAATTGACTTTAATTTTAATTCTTGTATTTACTTGCTTATTTATCAAAATTCCACTTGTTTAAATTTCTTTTTAGTAATTCACAACATTTGGTTTTACTTTTGGTTTTGAATTTTCCTTTTACCCTTGCCTACATGGATGAGGAAACACTAATTGAAGAGTTAGGTTTGGAGGCAACTTCCCCTTGATAAGTCCGTCTCCTGCCTGCTCAACAATTATTTTTATAAATTTTTAGGATTACAAAATTTATTGGAGTTATATATTTATTCATAGATTTTGATACTTGCACTTGATTTACATATGCTCTCAGAATCTAAATGATATTGTAGATTAATTCACAGCAATAATTAATCATTTATTTGTAATTCAATTTCATTTTAAATTTAATTAACTGTAAATTTGCTTTTTACGAATAAAGAAATATATACATATATGTATATTCACTCTGCCACTCGGCTCCGCGAGGTCAGTGTTTTGTATTCTTATATGCTGGTAAATTGTCCAATTTTTTTTTCTTTTTTTTTTCTTTCAAAAGGATTGAATTATGTTGCTTTTATCTTCTTCTTAAGGTTTTATGCCTTTAGTTAATCTGCATGCAGTAGTTATAGAATTATCAACAATTTGAAAGTTGTTTAAGTGCGGCTAAGCCCAATTTTTTTACCACATCAGCCATATTTGTTTACATTTGGAATTTAGCAGAATATTGATTTAAGTCAATTTCTGCACCTTCAGTGTCCTTTTGCCGAGTGAGACCAAAAGCAAACTTTTGATTTTGTGCACCGAAACATCTGCCTTCTTGTCTGCTGGCCCTATTGCTTGCTTGTGCATGGAAAATTTTGTAAAAATTGTTTTTTAATTGTTTTAACTGTATTTGGCGTTTTATGTTTTTATATATTTTTGAATTTTAAATGAAGCTATTTTGATGTTTTATGTATTTTTGCCTTGCCGCGAAGTGAGAACTGAGGTAATTGAATGAGAAATCTATCTCTAATGAATTTCAGGGAAATAAGTTTAAATGAAATACCTCAAACAATGTGTATAATTTAACAGTCCATACGATGAAGGCATGCGGTACCCGCATCAGATTCCTTCTTACTGCAGAAATGCAGCTCCTTAGAATATTTCTGTTCATTTAGAATAAGTCTGGATTTAATGTAAATAGATATGCCCGTCATAATTTGCTTTCGAAAGTCTAAAAATGTTTTCATTTCTTCGGCATTGAACAGCATGTATCAAAATTGATTTTTCATCATTGTTTCAACGTTTACTGCAACTAATGTTGAAATTAAATACCCGTTTCCATTATGGAAAAACTCAGATCGCAATAAAACAAAGTTTTACGCCAGGTAATCATTTTTATTTTCCCAACTACATCCATAAAAAGAAACTCAATGCCGATATATAGAATGTATCCCCACCTATGTATACAAAGGGACACAATACAACACATAATATACCATTAAATTTTCTATTTTTTGGAATAGAATAAGTTCAATAAAATATTTCTTTCTAAATATTGGACAAGAAAAGTAATTTCAGGAAGCGTAAAATCAGTATAGTTTTGCCAGTCTATTGATCCAAAAGAATCTTTATGCTTTCTCAGAAGCAGCAAATAAAATTTAAGCCAAGCAATTTAACATGAACTGGAAAATGTTTTTGTTGGAACAAATAAAAACATATTTTTTAAACATTCACTAAAATAACTTGCTTATAATTATAATTAGTTTCATAATTAGTTCAATCATAGCTAGTTAGATAAACATAATTCGTAAAGTTAAAAACTTATCCTTTAAATTGCCTTACAAATATAAAGATAAAAATAAAGCAATATTTTAATTTAAGTATGCTGTTTAGCAAATATATGTAATGATATATAACAACGCATTAATTAACTTCAGTAACATATATCTAAAATGAAATTTAATTAAGAATGCAGTTATAAAACGCATTCATAACAATGATAAAGTTATTTTCAGCATTAATAATTTAAATATTAATCTTTACAAACCCATGATTATTGTTCATAAAAAAGGAGACTTTGAGGAATCTAAAAGAAAATTTTTTATTTCTTTTAGATTGAGATTAATAACATTTTAATCATTTAAAATATGTATATGCTAAATGTGCAGATGTGAACGCTTTATACATTTTGTCAAATGTTTTAAAAATGTATAAACAGTTCTGCCTGTCACCGAAATCAAAATTAGATGTAAGATTTTTTTTTTTTTTAAATTGTAATAGGCAAGAAATATATGAAGCTATTTTGTCTAATTTTATGTCAGGAACCGGTAAGAAAAATTGCGATACTCTGTTAGTTGCGTTAGTAGTGTGTGAAAGTTGCTTTAGGCTGGAAAGGGGAAAATGTTTGCATAGTAGAACTGGATTACAAATCTAACTAAAGCCCCGTCTACAAGAGAAGACATATCTCCAAACAAGTCTCCCTCGGAAACATGCCTCTGATAGCATTTCATCTGTACAGGGAGGTTTTGCATAGAAATTGCTCTGAGCTACTAAGGCAATCAGAATAGTCAAAGCAGATGACGTAATTTGTATCCAATAGGTAACATCTATCGATCTCAGAACAAACACAATAATTTGCAAAGTTTTCAATGTCTTTATTTTTCAAAAATTATTCTTTGAATAAGTTGCAAAAATAATAATAGTTTTTTAGTCATGGCTGAGAAAAAACTGTTAGTCATTAACTTTTAAGTTAATGACTGTAGGGCTAATCACAACTGGTTAGATCGTTAAAACATAATTTTTTATTTTAAACAGAAAACATTCTTCAATTCTTCTAATAGGACTGTTCGACTCTGATTCTGATGGCATAAAGTAGACATCCGCGACAAACAGCTTAGTGAAATAAATAAATAAAATCATGCTGATGCTTGAAGGATTTGTACCCGAATGCACGTTTTGTACGATGTCTCATAAATCCTCTTTACATAACCCTAAATTCGAAAACAGCCATAACTTAGTTGTTTTTCTTTCCTTCGTTGAGTTTTATAGAACAGTTTCAATAACTCAGTTCTTAAGAGACTTTCGTCTGATTAAATAGAAGCATAGAATGCTTAAAGTAATCATTAAACAAAGAATATGCAAAAGAACTGTACTCATAGAATAATTTTAGTCTGCGTATGACTCTGTCCCATACAGTCAGCAAATATTGAAAATGTTTTTTTCTTTTATTCCTTATTACTGGAGAAAGAAATTCTCTAACTATGTAAATGTAATCAAGCTACATTTATATTACAAATTCGGTTCATTCCGTTAAAAAAAATGTTTGTTATATAGAATCGTCTTCTCAACTATGTTCTGGATTCAGGCTCTAAACTAATTACAGAGTTTTGAAATTAAAAAAGAATATTTTTGAAATAAATGCTCACTCTACAGCTACTATTTTCTATCGAAACTAAATTTATTCGGTAAACTTTAAATTTCCTGAATAGCAACTCCCACTTACTTAGAATCTCGCAGAAAAAGATATAACTCAATCATCGAAAACAAAGATATAACACAATAACGTAACTAACTTCGAATTCTGTAAAGCGCTTAATTAGCCATTAACTATAAACTGATTTTGTTAAATTTAAAATAAAAATTATATTCATATTTCTTGCAAGAGTTTATTATTAAAGACTTCATAAGAAAAGAAAAAAAAAAGATTATCCTATTTCTATTTCCCAGCGTAGTTAATTAGTTACAAGATGTACGTCAATTTTAACTAGTGTAAAAAATTATTATTCAAATCCTTTGAAGGCATTTATATAAAAACGTTATATTATTAATTATGAGAATTACAAAAAAAAAAAAAAAGAAAAAAAGAAAAACGTTTTCAATGCATTAATTGTTTCACTATTTATAAAATTTTCTGTGCTTTAGTTTTAACTAAACGAAAGTAAATTTTTGTTCTTTGAAAAGCATACTATTTCATGTATTGCAGCGAGTTTGCAAAACGAGGAATATAATCTGGTGGTGGAATATGGTGCGTTTCTTCAGAACAGAATATTAATTTATGTCTTTTCCTTCAAAGCTTATTTCTTTGCTTTAACCTTACATTGGTTTTTCTTTAATATTAATTTCTTTAATATTATATTGGTATTATATTTTGCATCGGTTTTTCTTAATTTGTCAATTATGTATACAGCATGTTTGACTTTTAAACATGAGATAATGTTTCTCAGTTGGCGTTATGAACGCAGTTAATTATCACGTAATATCTTACCTAGGTCGTTCGAATTTTCATAATACTTTTGCAACGTCGTGTGTTCTTTTCTATGATAAAACGTGCGTCACGTTGAAAGACTTTAGTGAATTATCACTAAGTCTTTTAAAGTACTACAAAATCAGGAGAAAGCTGTACAGAACCCTTTATTAACTTGAATAAAATTTGACAGTCGGCACCAACTCGGGCTTGCAGAAGCCAACACTTTTGGCTTAAATAAAAAAGTAACGGTTAAACTTAAATTTGATGAAGTTTAAGTATAGCTTCACGCTTTGACTATTTCGCAAACGGGTTCTGAACGAAGTCGGCGTCAACAAGTCCAATGACAAGAATAACTCAATACGGCAGAATTCTAACCGCTTTAAATAAGCTTACAACGTGGCCCTCAAACAGGAACAATACGCTCTGATTTTACCCTCCAAATCCTTCCTTTAAATACTTCTTTCTTTCTACCTAATCTGAATACCGCGTGTGCTGGAAATTTGCATTCTGACGGAATGAGGATTCATAGGAAAGGGACTTTAATTTCAAATGCCTGGTTAGAAAAATTAAATGGTATTTTACTCTTTACCTAATTCTTCTTTTATTAGTCCAAAGGGGAAATTAGCCCTGAAGAACTATTAATTCCTTTTTTGCATTTTGCGGCGAAAACTTTAAAAGGCTGTATCACTTTTCAAATAGTTGTCACCATCTATTATTGCCTTGTCTTATAAATAAAGAAATTAAATAATGAAGAGTCTGCATAAATGCATATATGTTTCTCGCATTGTGATAAAACAACGGTACCTAGAGCAATGAAAATTTAAATAACGTAATCTTCCATTGAATATAGGCATGTGGAAGCCTTAATTTGAATTTGAAATCTGTTTTATTATCGATTTCAGATTTTGTAACACTTTAACAAATTTTTGACTAAAAAAAAAAAAACTAAACGATTTCAAAGCGAATAATGGGAACACTGTACGGGAAAAAAGTACAACATTTTTGTTTCCAGCGCGCGAGATTCTGTATCGGAAATTCTAAAGATATGCTCATTTTAAAATTAATGTGCGATATTGCTGTTGAACTGAATTTTATAATTTTTTACAGTTTGATTACGTAGAACACGATACTTAATAAATACAGGTAACACATAAAACATTAAAAAAAACCCGCCTCTTTGGTCGTAATTTAAAATCTAAAATCTTTCAGATTTTTGGTCTTTTTTTCTTTTTCCAATTTAAATTCATTTAATAGTTTTGTTATTTTTATTTATTTTATTATTGAATAGCTAAAGGTATGTTAAAACAATAGTGTTCCTAAAGTAAACCACTTTGAAGATCAGTAATGGGAAATATTTAATGCATGTAATATTCAAATCATGTGCTTTTATATGTATTTGTTAACTTTTCAAAATTCTAAACTGAAACTTTATGTCAAGGGATGTAAACATTCAGTAAACGATTTAAGAAACGGACAATTCTTTTATACCAAGTTGTAAATATGGATTAAAATTTTGACCAATGGCATGAAAATAAATTGAATGACGACTTGCAAAATACATGACAGCTAAAAAAGTTTTTTTTTTTTTTTTTTTTTTTTTTTTTTTTTTTTTTTTGTTTTAAATTTTTTTTATGAAAATACAACGATAGAGTAAAATAAAAAAAAATAGTACTTCAGACTCCCAAAATAAAAATCAAAAGTCATTAGTGATGCTAAAACATTTTCCTCTACTTTTTCCAATTAACGTATGTATTAAATAATTGAAGAGAACTTTCATTCCCAAATTGTCTGTGTATAATCATCCGCTGCGTATCATGAGCAACCAGTTATTTTATCTACTCGAGCGCAAAAAAGTAGTTCGATTGTTTTTGTTTCAATGTTAAAGGGTATATGAAAACAATAGCTGTGTATAAGGTATTTCTTCGTTCAGCTGAAACATACGTTCCTCAGTTTGATGATCCTGTACCTTCACTGTAATTAGCCCAGTGAAATTTTAATGCAAAGGAGAAGGCCTAGCGCTTAGCATACCTAACTTCTTTTTTACTTCAAAATTAAGATTTAGATTACTAAAATACTCCTTCTTTATATCAATTTCAAATCTTCTCAGCAAATAATCAACTGTTTTTCTGTATTTTAAATAATTCAGAATATCTCGATTTTTATTAAGGCGGGCACTAGCCATTTATAGGCTTTCGCCACTCCTAAGGCCAGAAGTTGTGGCCATTTTATTTTATAGAAGCAAGTAACAGGAGGCTACCGTTACCTCCTACGAGTGCACAGGTGACAGGTGACGGAGGACACATGATGTCTAACAAAGTTAAGCAGGTATATGTCCCACGCCCTCCGCTATCTTGAACCAGCAGCTCCCGAGTCCCAGGACAACATAACAATAATAATAATAATAATTCTTAAATGTATGAAATATGATCCATCAATAAAATACATGAATACATTGGATACACTATAAAGTTACATGAATACATTAGTTATGTATTTGACAGCTTTATTACGATAAGACATACATTAGACCTGTTTATATTCATTATTTGGGGCTTGCGTTATTTGAGTACATACATGCATTGTTATAATAGATACATAATTATGTTATGAATACCGTTATACATTTAAATACTAGTTATATACTTGAATACTTGCTTGCAATAAAAACATTTGATTAGTTGATTACAATATCTTATATACATTAGTTATGAGTACTTAGTATGGTTTTTGAGACTTATATATACAATAATTCTTGGATACATAAAGTTCGTATGTATCGTAGTTTACATTGAATGCGTAAATTCACGTAAGCTTGAATATTTACATACCTCACTGCTTGATAACTTAATTAATTAATTATTTTTACTGCTACAATTCTGGCATTAGTGGCACTCGTTGGCACCGTCGCTGGTGGAGTAAAGCATATATTTGCTCGCAAAAACGCCACGGAAACGTTTCAGGAAGAAAATTGACATAGATCTTATTTAGTTCGGCCACAATATCCAGTCCTGATGACATTAGCAGGTTTATGATGTTGTAGATTCTCTGTCGTAGGCTGGAGTTCTCAATATAAACCGTCTGAATAGGTTGATATTGGTGGAAGGCCATTCTGATATGGAAATCTTTGAAGAAGTCTGCGATCTAGAAAACCTTTCACATAAATACGTATGAATGTGAGGTGCGGTGACTCCCCATCCTGTTGGTAGTATTAATCTTCATTTTAAAAAATTCCTAAAACTAAAAAGAGTCACACACGTCAGAGTTCATTTACGTGGTTTAATTGATTACTGAATTTGTGCCACGCTTATGTGACCATGAAATTAAAAAAAGCGTTGTTAGATATGTTTTTCATTGTCTTCTGTTCTGTTTCCCGACAAAACATTGTGGACCTGCACTTATATGCTTTAATCTGTGAGGTAATCTGTTTCAAAGGGTGGATATGTGATTTAGAAATATCTTGTGTTATAATAATCACCACGATATCAAATAAATTAATCCAAGAATGTGTCTTCCTAGTTCTGAATGTCTACCAGTCTACAAAATTTCATGTTAATAGTAAGAAGCTCTATAAGGTATTTCTCCCGCCTTCCTAGCACGCCTTCGTGGTGTGGGGTCAGCACCCTGGGCGCGTAATCCAGAGGTCCGTAGTTCGATTCCCGGCGGAAGCGTTGCTGATTTTTCCTCCCTCCTGCTTTCAAAAAATATACCCAATGTCTCTACATTGGCGCCTGAACTAAAAGGGTGGTGGATGATGATTCTTCACACGCAGTACTTGGTGATTGGGTCCCCTAAAAACCTCAGTTTCCCTTTAAAAGGAGAGTATATAAGATATTTCTCCCGCCTTCATGGTGTGGGGTTTGAACCCTGGGCGCGTCTTCCAGAGGTCCGTGGTTCGATTCCCGGCGAAGGCGTTGTTCATTTTTCATCTCTCCTGCTTTCAAAAAATCCTAATATCTCTACAGCTCTACGCAAAAAATGAATGATGTATTGAAGAGCGAGTTTGCTGACCTGAATTACAAAACAGCACTGCAGAGCAAATTAGTAGCTGCCAATAGCAAGTATTAATTGCGAATGAAAGTATTAATTATCTCTCCGTTCTTGCATTGAAATCTCAAAAATATGATAGGGATTTCATTAATCCGGAATTTTTCTGATACTGTATTGAAACATTTGTTGTTAACATTTCTAACATATTTGGTGACATTTTGAAGCCAGAGAGACCAATATTTCAAAAAACAAAGTTGTAGCCAAAATTTTCAAAGTGCCTTTTATCCCGGTAAATTCTTTCGTTTTTATTCTTTATATAGCTCACTAAGCCTCAACCATGTACCTCTAATCAAAGTTTCTGCGAATTTTACATTTAACTTTTGTGGTTGGATAACATATTATGACACGAACCAAAAGACCTTGTTGTGATAGTAAATTAACCTAGAGCTTCAATTGAGCTATAGACCGATCTATGAGCTTATGTAAATTTACAAAACTATGCAAGTATGGCAATCTTAATCATTTGTACTTGGATGCAATATCTTCCAAAATAGATGGCTTCTTCGAAAGTGGCGGCATTTCATTAAGTCTGCAGAAAAAAAAAAAACATATCAAACGTTCATAGCAAAAATACTGATTATTAACCCCCAACGAGAAGCTTTCTAAGTAAGAAAGTAACAGCAAACCACTAGCAGTTAATGATATGGGTCAACATGAATTGGCAAGACAACCCAAACGACATAGTTATCTCACATTTCACATAGGCTCGAGCCCCAAGGAATGTTTAACAATCAGATGCTAAATACTGGAACGATTAAGCTACAAAAGTTGTCATTCTACTCGTATGTCGTTGAGGATTGCATATGATAATGCATTGGGTTTTGCCTAATAATGAGGACATCAAAATGGACCGCTGCAGAAAGTCCCTGAAATGTGTGTTCATATAATTCCCTTTTTAGTTTCCATTTATAACATATTGCCACCTTTGATCTGCCTAGTAGATAACAATGTTAGCTGTCTTATCTTTGGGCCCAGGTTC
The DNA here is from genome assembly GCF_044657685.1 of Stegodyphus dumicola. NCBI lineage: Eukaryota > Metazoa > Arthropoda > Arachnida > Araneae > Eresidae > Stegodyphus > Stegodyphus dumicola. The sequence goes on along the minus strand of NC_140776.1, from coordinate 23,403,602 downwards.
AAATCTCGGAGAAGCCTCGTAAATGTACTGTGTCTGTCCAGCAAGCGGGCACTGGAGATCTAAAAGTCTTTTCGATTGGTTTGGTGGTAAAAAACACGGTGAGAAAACCTAGGATTTGCCTACTTGGAATACTCTGTATCAAAATTTAGCCAGAACTGCGCAGTTTGTTATGCAAACTATGGATACAATCAATTGTAAAATTTTAGTGTCCTGCCTTACCTCTTCTTGTCTTGTTCGAAGCAGACTGATAGGAGGACATCTGAGGAGACTCTAGAATGCTAGGCAACGGACTCAGCTTTTCAGATAGTCTGTGTAAAGCGATAATGTCACTGTTATGGTTTGCAGAACACATTGTGGTTCTGTTTATCTAAAGAAATTCTTAAAATTCTCCCTGTAACCAGAATGTATTGCTTATCTGTACTTTTCATTGTCTTGGCACAAACTAAAATGAATGGTATTTCTTCAACAGAACAAAGCCTCACCCTATCAAATCACTTTTCAAATAAGACCAAAACAATATTCATTTTAGCTGCAAACTAATTGGCTTAACGAGCGCCTCTTTGGTGATTGGTGAAGCAGGAGGTCGAACATCGTATCAGAAAGTTGTCTCAAAGTGATAGGTGATTATAATTCATATTAATTTTATACAACTTCTTTATGCTTTGTTGATTAGCAGAATCGTATAAAGAGTGTCTATATGCTATAATAATTATTATAATAATAGAAATAGGTGAATTAGAGAGAAAGTAATGTTTCTGTAAGGGACGAGGTTAAGGGAAAACGTTTATAAAATAATTACTAATTAATTAAATTTATGTTAATAATATTTTTTACACTTCCTGCTCGTGGTGAGGAAACAAATTTCAGATTCTATAATTAAAAAAAATAAATCTATTTTCTAAATGGAAAAATCTATTATTATTATTTCCGGGTGATTGCCTGCATTGTTTTAACTTAAAAAGCTGTCAGAGTTAATCGATTTCTCAACTTCTGTAGGAAAAAAGACACGTTAATTATTGGATAACTAGAGCGTCCAGTATAATTTTTAAAACTGCCTAGCACACTTTTTTGTTGTTCCATTGACTCGATTAACTAAGTTTATGTAGTTCAGAGAAATAGTTATATTTCAGCTAGGAAACAAATTTAGTTTACTAAAGTAAAAATTATTTTTATTTTGTTATTTTGCTATTCATGAATGTATAAAAGTTTAGAAAAAGATGCACATCAAAACAATTTACAAATAACTTCTAAACAAATGGTATGTTGATAGACAGATAGATACTTTACATTACTTAACAGGAAAAGTATTCGAATTAATGATGGAAAGAATGTTTTATTTACAAATAAGTGACCAGAATAGGCAAAAATATTACTTTTTGGTTTAAAAAGTTCAACATCTGATATTTAATTCCACTTCTAATAAATTTTATTTCTAATGATAAATAATTTTAATTAAATATTTTAGATTTGAAGTGTCGAATAAAAAGCTAATGTAATTTATTCTAGCAAACTTGACAAAACATGAATTTTAACAACGCACAAAATTTTTTTCATATTCAGCAGAGGACTTGTGAATGAAAACATTTTTATTCTTTTATTTTCCTAGCTTTTTCTAAAAAACGAAAACTGTACATTTTTGTAAAACAAAATTTAATCTTCACTGATTGTTATTGGTTCTGTGACACGTAGATTCTAGATTAATAGTCGGGAGCGAAATAGTGTCTGTAACAGGCCGCTCTCGCATCACTGAATACCGTAAATAGAATTATTATCATTTTGAAAGATTAGCAAGCAAAGATTAAATAATATTTCCACTGTATGCGAAATCTAAAAGTATACCTACAGATACTTTGCCATCCGTCAATAAAACTGACGAAAATGCAAGAAAAATTTAAATACATATGAGTTATCGTTGAAATTTGCTTTAACGTATAATACACTCAATACGTAATGATATTTATTTGGCGTTCCTATTCTTATTTGGAAGAAATGAAATTGAAAATTTACATTTTTCTTTTTAGCCCAAAGGGTCAGTTTCCCCATAAGGATCGTTTATTTCGTTTTGGCATTTTGTGTCGTTTGTGAAATGGCATTACACTTTTTCAAAGTGTTGCCACCAAATATTAGAACCCTGCATTATATTTAAAGAAATTAAATAATGAAGACTTTGCATGAATGTGTGTATGTTTCTTGCATTGTAAAAAAATAACTGTACCTAGAAACATCAAATTTTGAATAACGTAATCTTCCACTCAAATAGGGGCACCTGGAAGCTCAAATTTGGAATTTGTTTTATTACCTATTTAATATTTTGTAAAACTTTAACGAATATTTGATTAACAAACTCAACGATTTCAAAGCGAACAAAGAAAACACTGAACAAAAACAAAAACAAAAAATTATCTCCAGCGCGCGAAACTGCCTGTCGGAAATTCGAAAGATATGCTCTTTTTAAATACTTTGTAATATTGCTGTTGAACTGAATTTTATGGTTTAAGTGCGAAAAATGTGATATTTAAGAAATAAATGTAACACATAAAACACGTATTTTGAAAGCTTTCAGATATTTTTATTTATTTTTCAGTTAAAAGAACTATCGCTACAATTTTTTTTTTTGGGGGGGGGTTAACTCTATTTCTAAACTTCTTGTGTTTCACCACAAAATATACCGCAAGGTTTACATAAATAAGTTACAACACTAGAAAAATAAATGCAAGAATAGAAACAACAAAAATACAGCAAAAATAAAAAAAACAATTATTATAAAATAAATAAAAGCCTGAAAGCTTTTAGATTTTATATTACGTTCAAACGGACAGTTTCCTCTTACAGACACATACACGTTTCGAGAACATTTGGACTAACGCCCTTGTGGGTTAAAAATATTGAAAAACCGCATATCTTTAGAATTTCCCATAGACAGTCTCGTGCGCTGGAGATAAAAATGTTTCATTCCCTAAATCGTTGTCACTGCTCACTTTGAAACTGTGAAATTTTCAATCAAAAATTCGTTAATGCTTGGGATAGGCAGTCAAACAATCAAAAAAGACAACCAAAATTTCAAATTCGGCCTTTCATGTACCCATGTTTGTGTGGAGGACTACGTTATTCAGAATCTGATCACTCTAGGTACCGCTGCTTTTTCACAATGCGAGGAGCATACATACATTCATGTAGATTCTTCATTATTTAATTTCTTTAAATATACGGGGCGATAATATTGGGTAGCAACAATCTGAAAAATGATACAGCTATTTATAGCAATTCGACGCAAAATGCCGTTTACAAACTATCTCTGGGCTAACACCATTTGGGTTAAAAATAAAAAAATAAGTAAAAAAAAAATGAAGAGATTAAAAAAGCAATAAAATAAAAAGAACTCAATAAACTAAATAAATTTCCGAAAAGCAGAAATTGTCTTATCAGTATAGTGGTCAAAAAAATTAAGAACATTACAGAATTGACTAACAAAAAATATTACTGTTTTTGTTTTGACAGCATTGTTACCAAAAACATTAATTACTATATTACTGGAAGAAAATCAAAAGGGCTTTTTCATATGATTATATCTGAAATTTATTTGAATGTGGGAAAATTGTGAGACCAACAGTTAGATTTAATAGGTATTTCAGTATCCACGTATACAAGAAGCATATGATTTTATAAATACAGAAATTCAGAAGGCAGTTTCCAGTATGCTACAGAAAGATGTGAAAGTCTTTTGGAAAGCTACATAGAATCTATGATCATTTATATCTACATTTATAGCCTTTATAGCTAGATAGATCAATATCATTTATGAATTTAGTGAAATTATATCTTGTTAACCCTCTCGCTGCGCATCTCCCGATTTCCACGGGCAACATAAAAGTAGCAAAATTTGTGCAACCCGCGATATCCGCGGGGATGAATTTTTGCTGTTTATTTAACTGTGCAACCCACTCTTTCCCCGTTCAAGGTTTCCTTTCGGCTTTCCTGTGATGTTTGATTGTTTATTTAGATGTGGGCTAACAGATAGCGTTAGTTGTCCACATTTCTGTCAAATATACAAGAATACGTACTGTAGCATTTTGCGCGCGCTTTTCAGAGCTTAAAGATGTCTGGCTGAAAGCGTTTCGCGAGTGGTATAACCTATATTCCTGACGATATTTCCGATAATGATAGTAGTTCTGACTCTGATTTCAAGTATACTGAAGATAGTTATAGCGAAACTGATGAGAATTTCTCGCATTTCTCTGCAGATAGTGATGAATCTGAAAACTTCAGTTTCTATTGAAAACGTTCGACAGTGGTGCTAAATTGATATGCAAAATATTACATTATGCAAATATTTTCATTAGTATATATATGTTTTACCTTTGTATTTTATAAAATAAATCATAATTTAACCGATAGTAATTTTCAAAATTTTCCTTTTATATCATTATTCTTCAATTTCAGTAATATGACAACCTTTTCCTGTGATCTAATTCTATATTGAAAATAATCTCTTTCACAAAAAAAATTTGTATATTTTAACTTTATATGTAGGTTTGAAATATGTAATAAAAATATGCAATTTTTGAACCTATTTTGATAAAAAATAGTAAGCAGTTAGCAATGGGATTTCTTTAAGTTCTTTGGGCGTAGTTAAAAAGACATACTTTAACACTATTTTTGCTGCTTATAATTATCACCTTCCTACATAAACTCAATATTTACTTTAAATGTTTTTATAACTTTCATCCGGTTGTTTTTGCATCTTTAGAAAGAAACTTTTTCATGTTACTTTGTATGGATTATCCACACTTCAGCGCCTTACCATACTTGAAGGATTACATGATTTATATGTATATATGTATAAAATTACAAAAGAAATGTTGTCTAATGTTGAAAAAATTAATATAGTTGTTTCAATAGCTTTATATTTCGATGAATTTTATGAATGAATGAAAATCAGAAGAAACTTTGGGGTTCTTTTTTTTCTGGTACTTTTATTTTTCCAGTTAAATTACTGTAATATAAATTTAATTTTTTGGTTGGAGGAAAATGTAATTATGTATTTAATATTTTGCTTTAAAGCCAAAACCCATAATGTAATATAATTTATTAATGCACAGCCAAATAAAGACTAAAATAATTATATTTAATAGAGTTGAACGACATGAGTTAAAAAATACCAAAGTAACAATTATAAAAAATTTTTTTAATCTGAAAGCCTTCAAATTTTACATTACGCCCGAAGGGGCGTTTTCTTTAGCGTTTTCTGTGTTACCTATATTTATTAAATATCATGTTCTTCGTACTTAAACAATAAAATTCAATTCAACAGCAATATCACGAAATAATTTTTAAATGAGCATATCTTTAGAATTTCCGATACACAGTCTCGCGAGTTAGAGATAAAAATGTTTCTTTTTTCGTACAGTATTGCCATTGCCCGCTTTGAAATCTTTGAATTTGTTAATCAAAAATTGTGTTGGAAAAAAAGTGTTGGAAACTAAGAAATCGATAATATAACAAATTTCAAATTCCAAATTCGGGCTTCCAGATGCCCATAATTGGGTCTACACGTACGTTATTCAAAATTGGATGACTCTAGGTACCTTTGTTTTATTACAATGCGAAAAACATACATACATTTATGCAGATTCTTCATTATTATTTTTAGAATGTCTTTGAATATAGCACAGGTCTCTAATATTTGGTGACAACAATTTGAAAAGTGAGCCGACATTTACAATGAAACAACACAAAATGCCAAAACGAAATTAACAACCCCTCTCGGCTAACACCCTTTGGGCTAAAAATATGTTTTGAAACACGTTTCCGGGTATATAATAAAATGCGAAAACCAGTTCTTTGATTTAAGATCTGCAGTAATATAATTATTCTATCTTTCAGTCAAAAATTCAGAAAATTAAAATTATTTTTATTAATAAAACACTCGTTCTGGTTTTGGTAGGAAAGAAGATACCTACATTAAAAGTAACCTAAAGCTATTCTTTTAATGTTCTGAGAAATACCGGTTCCGACGAATTTAATGAAAATAAGAGTTTCCCGAGAATTAGGTGTCAAGTGATTAAGGAAGCTGAAGCGTTTAAAGACAAGTGTATTGAATCCAAGCTGTTACTTAAGGAAACTTTTCCCTTTAAATTCATATCACTTACTAGCACCGTGGGAATTTTTATCTGATATTGAAACCATTAGCTGTATAAGTATGAAATCTTAACAGGTGGAAATTTTGAGGGATGGGTTTCGTAGCTCTTTAATTATTTAAAATGAGCATTTAAAAATATAGATGAACGTGTATGATCTATGAATATAGCCCACGGTAAAATAGCCCAGACAGAATAGCTCCGACAAAATAGCCGATGCCCAAATAGCCTAACGATAATAATAAATATCTTATTTCTACTTTGAATTCTGAGAACTTATTTAAGCGACAATCTACTTGATATATCATTTGACAAAATTAACATCCAGCTTTAGCGTTTAGAAATAAATACAAATATTTTCAATAGTAGAAACATAAGGAATATATTTTTGGAAGTAAGAGACGTGAAAACTGCGCAATTTCCTCGCCGGGAATCGAACCTGGATCTCTCAAGTAAGAGTGAAATATGCTTCCAGTTACACCACGAAGTCATGCAGAAAGGAGGGAGAAACTTTTTAAGGGCAAATGGAGATTAGGGTATCCAATCGCCAAATCCCGGTGGTGAAAAATCATCATCCATCACCTTTTTAGCTCGGGCGCCACTGTAGAGACATTAGAATTTTTTTGGGAGGGAAGTAGGGAAATAAAAAATGTGCAATGCCCTGGCCGGGACTCGAACCTGGACCTCTCGAATGAGAGTCAAGTATGCTTTCCAACTACACAACGAAGGCATGCAGAAAGGAGGCAGAAAATGTTATATACTTTCTTTTAACTTAAAGCAAGGCAGATAAGCTCAATAAAAACAGAAAAATGAGTGTTTACTAGCACTCATATTTAAAGATTATTGCGTTACTTAGGTACTTTTTCCTCAAAACATGAGCCCACCAGCGTCCGAGCGGTAAAGTCGCTGAACACTGGTAGTTCGGACTGAGGTTCGAATCCCGCGAACTGGCTGGCTGCATGGGTGTTTTCGTGGTTTTCCCCATGTGTAACGTGTATACGAGCCAGTTTCCCTTAGAACGTCCTCCACGAAGGCATCTCTCCCTTTAGGCAGATGGCCCTCCTGTGCTTTGCCATAAATTAATAATCCAATCCAATCCTCAAAACATGTAAATCTATTGTGTATTATGTAGAATTTAGGTCAGAGGATGCAAATCTTTTGTAGGCCGCGGTAACCTGTATGCGGAAATTCTTACTACAGTACCCTACTTGATAAGTCGTTAAAAATATTTTTTATAAAATACCCTTTTAATAACATACGCAAACATTTTAATGAAGTACGCTTATCGGCTAGAATATGCAAATATGCATACAACATCAATTTTGGAACGATGCATATATAATACATTATTAAAATGCATTATTACTGATTTTTACATACATCGTTGCTCTCTTTTATATTTTCTGCACATATTTAGATAAGAAAAAATTTAAAAACTGTTCACAGCACCTAGTTCAGAAGCCTTTGATTTAAGCTATTCTGTCGAAAGCCATTTTATCGCGGCTATTTTTAGGGTTTTTTTGTTATGGGGTATTTTATCGGATACCATAGACACACTATGATTAACATAAGGTTAAGATAATTATTCTAAAAAGCAGTTGTTTATAATGGGAGCATGAACACGCTTTCACGAATCTAGGGATTTATAATCAGTACGATCAAATGCATAATACGGCTGAAAAAGGCTATATGCATTTGTTTCTACCTTACCGTAGAAACAGCTACTATGTTTATCTATAAAAACTAATTATCCGAAATAGTTTCGCCATCTTAGCTTAAAAAAGTACAGTTCTAATTCATCTCTAAAGTATTTGATTTGTGCTGCCAATCGGTATAAAGGTTAGCGTCGTTGACTGCCGTGCCGAATATCCCGGAGAAGGCATGGATCTTTGTAAATGTGTAGTGCTCGTTCGACATAGGGGCACTCTAAATATGCGGCGAATCGAAAGTCCTCTAGAGAGGTTGGTGGTAGGGGAAGAGCGGTGGAAGTCCCTCGGACCCGTCCCTCCGGGCTGCTATCGATCAAAAATGGGGGGGGGGGCGGAGCTGAGCTAAATCGCACTGTCACTTGTAAGGTGCTCAAGGCTGTTGACAATTACAGGAGTATCTTGAGCTCCTTGGCCAAGAAATTTGGTTTGGGTTAACTAAAGGTCAGACAAGTGACCATTGTTCAACAAGAACAGCAGCAAATTTGCTTTGTAAAAGATTTCATAATTTTTTTTCAACTTGCGCGTAATAATATCTACACTGTGAAAACTATTTCTACTTGCTTATTTTTTTTTCCTGTGAAACACGCACATGCATGCCTTTATTCAGAACTTCGCTAGAAAAGTCATGCCACATGAGTGAGATTTGTAATAACTGAATTTGTTGTTAAAGAGGATAAGCACTCTCCTTGTTGAAAAATTGTGACATTATTAGTGACGTTATCTGGAATAGCGCTGTTCATACTGAAATGCAATGAAATGCAAGCTGAATCAAGACGCATTTCTTTCATTCGGTTCCATGTCGTATTTTGAGAAAACCACCTCTGAGCAAAAAAAAAAAAAAAAAAAAAAAAAAAAAAAAAAAAAAAATTGAGTGTCTTTGATCAGGAAAGGATCCCACAGGCAACTTCCTCATTTCCCACATTTTTTAGCGTCTGATTCCGTTGTTCTATGTTAACAAAATTACTCTTTGTCGTCAATGTTTTCAAATAACTCTAGTTAACCAAAACTACGTAAAGGGTAGTCTGTAACAAATATCAAACTGAGCATTCTTTAGATGATTTCAAAAATATCAAGAGGGGAAAACAGTGTATTTTCCGGTGGATATTACTCCTAATGTATTGGGGTAATTATTTTTTATATTTCAAACAAAATTTCTGCGTAAGCATTTTCTGCGAACTTCTTTAATTTATTAGTTACTAGCCGATTAGTAGTAAAAGCCGGTTACTAGTACTATATTTAAAAGCCAGTCTTCGTCTGGCTTTTAAATGTACCGGAAAATGCCTGAATGCCTGAATAAACACCAAACATTAAATTTAAAATGCACAGAATGTTACTCTGCAGAACAACTTTATCAAAAAAAATCAATAAAAATGTATTATATATATAAAAAAAGACAATTAAATATGTCAATCTCTTAAAAACAGTGACATAAGAAATACGATAAAACATTGTTGCCAAACCCATATTTCTAAAAGAATGGAACTATTCAAAATGATGCGATTTCATCAAAAATCTATCAACAACAATAACGCAGGAAAATTGTTGCCAAAATCACGTTTTTAAAGATGTGAGAAGTGTACTCGGAAGCTTCATTTAATTTTTTTTTAAATACGAAATATTATCATTTTTCCTAAATTCTTTTTGTAAAAGCAGTCGCAAGGATGAAAGTTTAACGTGTCCAAAAATCAAAGAAAAATAAACTGTACATTTTTAAAAATAAACTTTTTTAGAAAAAATCCCGTTGAAAAAGGTGTTAAGCTCCCTTTTAAATAAATTGGTATTTAATAGATTTATTGAAACACGAAATTTATTTTAAGTTCGTAAATTAGCTAACTGCCTACGTTTCATGACGATGTGAAAAGAGTGTGTAGAGTAAAATCTCGCTTTCCTGTAGTCTCAAAATGTCTCAAAATGATGCGATTTCATCACAAAACATAAAAAAATTCTAATTCGAATTTCGAAAAAATGGCTTCGAAGTGCACTGGCTCTTCTTGTCTAGATGCACCTATGTACCAAATTTCGTAGCCGTGGGTCTATTAGCTTACCCGCAGATCGAACGAAAAACACACACACACAGACAGACTTTTCTTTTAGTATATATAGAGAAGAGATAGATTAAGTATTACATTTTTATAGTTACTTATTTCGCTTATTTACTTTATCTTCTCTTAATAGCTATGTAACTGAACACTTAAAGTATATGACACATTTAGAATCAAAAAGCCGCCCAACCGGGTCAGTTGTTAGTGATCCTGACTGCCGCACATGTGGGAACTCTAAATACATGAAGAGCCAAAAGTCCTCTCGAGAGGTTGGTGGTAGGAAAAGAGAGGTGGGAGATCCTCGGTCTCGTTCCCCGGTTTGATCTTCATCAAAATTTTGGGCGAACTGTGCAGTACTGTTACCAATTTGGCTCATACCAACGACAGAGGTGCTCAAGGCTCAAAACTCTTGCCAACGACAGACGTGCTCAAGGCTTAAAGCTCTTGCCAACGGAAGGTGCATTTGACGCCTTGCCAAGATTAATGTTGTGGGCTTGTGCTAACCTAGACAAGTGAGACTGGTAACAATGGCAACAAAATCAAAAATATTTTAATGATAAATTTAAACTGAAAAACACAATGTGATGATAAAATTGATTAAAAATCTATTGTTGCAACAAGAATTCTCACAGTGAATACATTGTTGCGTGCGTACGGGTTCGTTACGAAATGAATGCACAAGTCCGATGGAAAAATTAACAAAATTTATTATTATCACAACAAAAATGCTTAAATTTCTTCAGATATTCGTGCAGTATTAGAATATCTCACAGTAGTTATCTTTTAACTTATCAAACGTTCAAGAGAACTTAATTAAAAACAGCTAAAGAAAGCTAATCCGCGAATTCGCTACAGTCAACAAGAGCAGTTTTCTAAACAAACTCTTAAAACAACAACAAACTAACTAAAATCACCACGAACTGAGAGGTTTTCCTCCTTTTATAATATTTTAAATCGTGCTCGAGAATTTTCTGGAACTTTCTAGAAATCAAAAAGAGATATTCATTTATTAAATGTTAAATGCACGTGCTCTTGTATTTTTAATTTTCCGGCTTAGCATTCTTCCTTTAATATTCGTCACGCGCTGCACTGCACGGGGAATAAAACAATTTAATTTATGAATCTACTAACATTAGCTATTTAAATACCAAATCCGTAACACTATGTATAATTCAGTTATTATACGTTCAACACTAAACGTGATTGCTTAACATTGATTGTAGCAATAACATCGATTTGCTTAGTAAAAATAAGAAAGATCTCTGCATTTGTTCGCCACTGAAGTTGTTGAAGGCTACAAATAATAGAAAATACCAATAATATTCTGATTATAATTTGAGCCCAATAATTACAGGAAGGGAAAAAACAGTTGAATACTGGCAGCTGTAAGTTAGAACCCGTGTTAATCCGTATCCAATTTAATATATTTTTCAATGTCCTATGTAAATGTGACTCACTTGGAAAATCTTTCGCGAAGGTATTCCTCCCTCAAGGGAGTATACTGCCATATACCTCTTGTATACTGTCATAATAAAGACAAACTAACTAACTAAATTTAAAGATATATCTAGGATTTGTAACAAACCAAAACTTCTAGATTATGACATACTACCTATGCCGCCTTTCTTCCTCTTTTAGTCCATTTTTTAGTCCATTCTTGTGCCCACCAGTGGCCGAGCGGTAAAGTCACTGAACACTGGTAGTTCGGTCCGAGGTTCGAATCCCGCGAACGGGCTGGCTGCATGGGTGTTTCCGTGGTTTTCCCCATGTGTAACGTGTATACGAGCCAGTTTCCCTTAGAAAGTCCTCCACGAAGGCATCCCTCCCCTTAGGCAGATAGCCCTAGTGTGCTTTGCCATAATTAAATACACACACACACTAGTCCATTCTTGTTAATTACTGCATCAAGAAATAAAGATTCTTCCTGAAACTGAGATGTATTTCTGCACAGTTTCTTAATTACTTCCATTCATAATGACATTTTTTAAGCTAGGAGCATATTCTTCAGATCACCACAAAGCGCAAATTTTTCGCTTTATCAAACTTGTTCTAATTAGAGCCAAGCTGCAGTTAACTCCACTAATAAAAGTCCTTTTTCTGAGGCAAAATTCTTATTTAAAAAATAGCTCAGTTTTTTCCGGTATGAAATATAACCAGTTCTGGAAAGCAACAAGCAAAGTTTTGTAGTTTTTAATTATTTAAAAAAAAAGTCGCTCTTCCTAGTTAATAGTTTGTTAAAAATATAGAGTTAAGAGTTCTTTTCAAAATATTTTTTCTATCAAATGGAGTTAGAAAAGGAATAAATTAATTTTTTTCTTTCTTGTAATACGAGCCATTTCTCTCAGAAATCGTTATATCTTGAAGGTAGCCTTACGATGGTAGATAGTTCTTGCATGCTTTGTTGTAATAAATCTTCTGATTCTTTTTTTATTCCTTTCGTTTTTCAGTAGTACTTTATGCATTAAGTCAAGTGGGAATTCTTTTTAATTTAGTTGGAATTTGAAACACAAGTAAAAAAAGGTTAACACATTGAAATTCTGCGTGTTTACTGACATTCCCCAGTTTAGTTACAGTTACTGTGTAAAAATAGATGTTTTGAAATTTGTTATCCGTCTTCAAATGGTTTTATTTGCAATTTACAAACATCGGGCTATAAATAAATAAAAAAAAATAAAAGGAAAATTGACCTAATTTTACTTAGGAACATTCTATGTTATTCTGATTGCCCAAAATATATCATTGACTAATATGTCACTAATATTACGTTAATATTTGCTCAAGCGTTTCTTTTATTATTTCCCCCCCAGCAGGAAACAATTACAATTATAATTAATACAATTTATGAGATTGTAGAGACATTAGATATTTTTTGGAAGCGGGAGAGATGAAAATGAGCAACGCCTTCGCCGGCCTCTGAATCCTCAACCACAGACCTCTGAAATACGCACCGAGCGTGCAGACCACTATACTACGAAGGCATGCTAGGAAGGCGGGAAAAATACCTTATAAATGTTAAAAAGGACTTGCCTCTGTGTTCTTACCTTTCCTGTATAGCTTTACTATTTATATTTTTCACGTTATATTACGCAGAAAAATACAACAATTTCACATATAACTCCTCTAAAATTATCTATCTAAAAAATTCGTAACATTATTGTGGATGAATTCTGTAAATAGCATTATTTAATCTGTGATTCCCATTAAACTGCATGATAAATTACTTTTCTCCTCTCAATGCACTAATTATCATATTCATTTTAAATAAAAGCTTACTGTATAAAAACTATTTTTACTGTATTTTATTTCTATGAAAGTTCTATTGCATTCATCATACAAAGTTGCGTTACTACTGTATTGATATGATACACATGATAATCCACTCTTCATAAAAGAGCAAAGTTCAGGTGAAGAATATACGCTAGGAAAACTAAACTGAAATTTTTGTGAGATGTAATTTATTTTGTCAGCATTTTATCTGACATCAAAATGCATTTCACTATTTCTGACTGTATTCAAGCTATCAAAATATGTAAAATTTAATAATTCGTATAATGGATCTGCAACGCATATTTTTCATTACTTCCTGTCTAGTGAATTTAATAATATTTTAATAGGGGTGCTCATAATGTTAAACTCAGAATGAATAATATAATGGTGTGTACATTCATTTTCAGTTTGTTCGCTTATTACTAGGAGCATATAAGAGGCATTTCTAAGAACAAATTTTACGATAACATAAAATAATTTTCTCTAAAGTACTAATTAAATAATATGTACTTTTTTCAAATGAACCTTTCTTGGTAACAATTTTTGAAATTTTTTAAATGTTAATAAATTTTTGTATTCCGGTGAAATGTTAATTTTATCTTTAATATTGACGCATAATTTCGAAACATCTAAAACTTTTCCATTATGTTTAGAATACAAAATATCAACATACAGTCATTTTCCATTTCAACTGTAAAAAAAAAATTAAAGTATTTCTGCTGACATGTCAGTGTGATGCAGTTGCCAACACAAAAGCTGAAAATTTTCAGGTTCAATCCTGGTGAGAACACGACTGATTTTTTTTTTCTTTTTCTGATCAGTGACAATGTCTTTCGCTGCAGCAATAGATACAGACCCATGATCTAACTTTTATGGAAATTTCTTACCTTAATTAATTTTATCGATGAATGCTATTTCTAGGCACCGGCTACACATTTAATTACACGAATATGTTAAAAAAAGAGAACTTAAAACGAAACATTTAACTACAAACATTATTATTAAACATATAAGGAAGAGAAACTTAAAAAATATATATAATTTATACATCAAGCCATTAATTTGCTATTGTTGTGAAGTCATAATTACCTGTAGCAATACAAACAAAATGAAGCCCAGTACTTACTTACTGCAGCTGCGAAAACCACTCCAATACAGGAAATTCTCGCTCTTTTACAGGCAATAAACCACTGGAGGAAATGATTCAAAACAGCGGTTTAATACTATGTATGAAATTAATCCGATTACCATGGACAGAGGTAATTGGTCGATATTATGATACTCTAGACCTAGAAGACTGAAGAATCAGGATGAATTTTTTCAGAAAGTTTTAAAACTGAAATCTGACTACTCTCTCCTGGAAATTCCCGCAGAAGAACTATTGAAACGAACACGTCCTATCCACCTAGGACAGTGGTGGCGAACCTTTTTGGGCCGCGAGCCCAGAATCTTAGTTTTGGGAATCCGAACTCTTTCGAAACCTCTTTGATTAAACCCCCATCGGAGAGCAGTTTACCATGTTTTGCCAAGCATGGTGAAATTTGAAAGCTGGCTGCTGTTATATGTTTGTTTTAAAAAGATAATTTCAAAAAACAACTTTCTGGTAATTATTATTCCTCAATTTCTCTTCAATAAACAACTTCCGTTTCATCAAGTTCAACAGCAATCTTGTGGTTGGTGTTAAAGTGCTGTAAGTATGAAAAGTAAGCCTTAAGTAAAAATAAGTAAGTAAGTAAAGCGTTCAAGAACAGACTAAAACACTTATTTAAATTACATAGTGTCATTTTATTTTGATTATTGAAAAAGGAAGTAATATTTCAGTCGCGTGCCGGCTAATGAGGCTCTGCGTGCCAACTGTGGCATGCGTGCCAACTGTGGCATGCGTGCCGACTGTGGCACGCGTGCCATAGGTTTGCCATCATTGACCTAGGATCTTGCGGCGGGCGACACAGAGATGAGAAAATTGTGTGTGCGGCCCGCCAGAAGTCCCAATTTTCAAGCTGTTACGTTCTGTCAGACGACATGGTCTCATATCGCAGACACAATAATTCGTTCCTGTTGACAGTACAAGAGACATAATTTCAGTGTCGAGAGATTTTAGATGCACTGTGTTCTGTCGATTTCGGAAAGGCTGACGAATCAATGATCTCGTTTTTCCTCTGATATCCGTCCAGATATAACCAATCAGAGGATGTAAAATACAACTGAAAAACTAAGGAGGCGTGACTAATTCAGTCCTCAGATTGTTTCCAACGGAATAACACTCCAGAATGCTCTGGAACTCTCGACTAGAGAGACTAGCCGTTAGTAGGATCCTCACATAACGAGACGATAACTTTATCTACAATAAATGTTCTATGTTTCCCATGTTATTATATTGTTGTGTGCGTATGAGTTTGTTATGAATTGAATGTACAAGTCCGATGGAAAATAAACAAAATTTATTATTATCACAACAAATAAAACAAAATGCTCAAATTTCCTCAGATATTCGTACAATATTACTACAATATCTCACAGTAGTTATCTTTTAACTACTGAAACGTTCAGCAGAACTTAATTCAAAACAGCTAGAGAAAGCTAATCCGTGAATTCGCTACAGTCAACAAGAGCAATTTTCTAAACAAACTACTGAAACTACTGAATTGAGAACCTCTCAATTCAGTAGTTGCAATAACAACTACTGAATTGAGAGGTTTTCCCCCTTTTTATAAGTTTTGTAAATCACGCGTGAGATTGTTCTAGCAATTTCTCGAAATCAAAAAGAGATATTTATTTATTAAATGTTAAATGCACATGCTCTTGTATTTTTAATTTTCCGGCTTAGCTTTGTTTTAATATTCGTCAAGCGTTGCACTGAACGGGGAATAAAACAATTTTATTTATAATTCTACTAACATTAACTATTTAAATGCCAAATCCGTAACAAT
Organism: Stegodyphus dumicola; assembly: GCF_044657685.1. NCBI lineage: Eukaryota > Metazoa > Arthropoda > Arachnida > Araneae > Eresidae > Stegodyphus > Stegodyphus dumicola. Next base: position 23,387,517 of record NC_140776.1, on the reverse strand, counting down.
ATACTGTAAGAGCTTCTCATAAATTTGTAACAAATATATTTTGCATTCAAAAAATGTATTAGGTAATATGCAACTGCAAAAATGTACTAAGCAAAGGGTTCTCAACCGGCGCACCACTGGTGGTATGCAAAGAAGCAAAGTATTTTTAACTATTAAATTCAAAAATTAAAACCTCAACATCGAGTTTTTTCTCTAACACTCGTAAATTTATGCGATCTGAGCTTTGTTCAAGAGTGGTGGTGGTATTAGTAGTTTGTAGTGGTGGTACTAAAGGTTTTTAATTTTTGTTTAGATGGTACGCTTTAGTCAAAAGGTTGAGTACCGCTATACTAAACAAAAAACAGCTCGGTCGGATATAATCCTTACAATTAGCGCAACCTGCCGTCGGTTATATCAATCTGTTAAAACTGAATGTTAGTTAATGTATGTTACAACAGTCATTATCAAATTAATAGTGAACTAAGCGCAGCTATTGTGGAAACAATTTACTCTTGATATTCAAAGAATAATTGGCTTTATATATATACTAATAGATGGAGAATGCTCAACAAAGTTGTGGCTGGCGTTTATTCAGAGTTTTCTGTATTCTACTTTTCTTTTGGTTCATTTCGGGCCAATTTCGATGGAGAACTGGAGGTTGCAGCTGAACAAATTATTGTTAGAACAATCCAACTCAAAACTACTGTTATTTTTTCAGACTCCCTTTCAGCCATTCAAGCGATTTCTGCCCATTATTTTCATGGAATCAAAAATTATTGAATCTTGCAAAACTCTTCATCTTCTAGCTTCAAAAGGGAAGACTGTTGTCTTACAGTGGATTCCGGTAATGAATGGAATTACTGGTAATGAATGGGCCGATAAACTAGCTATAAACGGAACTTGAATTTTGCAGTCAAATAATAGTCAGGTGCTAATGACATCAGTGAAAAGAACAGTAAAAGTACCCTCTGGAAACGTTTTGAAGGTAAATTTCTAAAAGAAATTAAGAAAAAACTTGGAGGGTTTCAATTTGTAATACCTCAGAATCTTCCAGATCCATCACATTTGCCACGTTTCATTTAAAGACTGGATATGATTGTCTCTCTGTACATCTGCACCGCAGGTATATATGACAGTCCCTTGTGCACTTAGTGCAACCCGAATTTTGGGATAGGAAGAATGCTAAAATGTTCCTTGTTTGTTAATTTATTTTTTAAAAAAATGTTTATTTTTCTAATCGAAATTTTTTATGTGGGTTCCATATTGCATCAGACTGAAAAATGTATGACTATGAATCATATTTTTTGTATCGGATTACAGCGGAGAAGATCATCAGAGAAGGATTACAGCCGTATCGTTCTCTCTGTTGTTAGATTCATTACTTTCAATCTAACTTAACTGGCATCGTGTACTTCCGCTAGTAAATAAATAAATAAAAAGAACAATTATATATCTCCCGTTTACCGAGCCAATTGACAAAATTCAAATTGCATTTTTCGTATCTCGAAAGCGCAACTTAGGCTACATATTAGATTTTTATACAGCGTTATACAATCTTGGATATGTTGACGCAAAACGGAATTTTTTCCGAAATGTCACGCCGAGTTTTTGCGTATTTCAATTTTACGACTCAAATTGTGCTTAAATATTAAATTTCGTAAAATCTGGTCGAAATGTAGCAGGAAATTTTAAAATTTATCTTGGCGCACTTATTCCAGTTTGCATCAGGAATAATTAATTCACTTACCAAAATTCTTAATTTATGCCAGGTGTCGGCAACCTTTTGGTCAACAAGGGTGCAAAATAAAATTTTGAATTATCAGTCGCCATACATTCAAATTTTATAAAAAACATCATATTTCAAACATTCAAACAGTTGTATCTTTCAAACAAAGTTTGAAAGATACAACTGTATTGAACTAAATAACAAATATTTGTAATTGATACTTATATTGATGATATTGATAATTAAATATATTTTTATATGTCAGTGTGAAATTTGTGTCTGTAATTCACCCACTAACTTATAATAATCGACAGTATAATTTGAGTTTAATGCTCTTAAACAATCATTTAAGCGCGGATCAATAAGTTTTAAACTATACTTCAAATGAGTCACATTCGGAAACAACGTCTCACAATTATAGGTTCAACTACCTATAATTGTGAGACGTTGTGAGCAATTGTGAGGCAATAGAAATTAATCTTTACTGCATATGATTTTAAAATAGGATACTCACTTTTCATACTGTTTACTCTCTAAAATACCTTGAGCTCTAAAATACCAAGCTCTAAAATACCTTGAGATAAATTTAAACTGTTGTTTTGCTTTTCACAGCAACTTGTTACATTCTGAGTTTAATAACTGATTAAATATTGATTTGCATTTTCCTGTATGCTGCATTTCGATAAGTACTCTCTCAATCCAGATAATTATGCAGATCTGATTGCCTTGCTGTTTAGTATAAAGTGAGCGAAAGAATTCGAGTTGAAATAGTTAGAAGATTGGCTGTGCGCACGATTGTTAAATATGTAGATATATTTACGTCTAATATTTAGAGAACGCCACTGCTCTTGTGAATTAGAACTTGATTTAGATTTTAGGTTAACTGACCCAAAGACTTGTTGCCTCCGCAAAGACTTTCTTTCCTCCGCAAAATAAAGGAGAGTGGTATTTTATTTCGTATTACTTTTATTTCGTAAAACTTAATTTGACTCTAACAAGGGGGGAGTTAGAATAAATTAATTATTTTTATTTGTACTTTCGCAGTTTAGTTAAGCAACCAACAATAACTCGTATCGTAATTTATCACTGAAATATATTTACATTTATGTAGCTGGTTAACTAAAAAGAGTTCCTTAATTCTTATAATATAATGCAATCTGCTTAATATTAGTCAGATCGCATTATTTTTGCCATGAATTTAAAAATTTTTGAGAAATTAGATACTGAGGTAAAATCATAAATTTTTCGGTAAAAATGAGCTCTGTTTACTCAAACAATCATTCTTTATAATTCATTTATAACGCAGAATACTTTTACCATTAGGAAAAATTTATAGCTTCTGCCTGGTGCTGCCATCTACTGAGTAAAGCTTAAGTTAAACATTTACCTGGAAAGGAGATTGATGACCTTTTACTATCAAAAAAGGATAATATGATTAATGATAAAACAATTCCATAAAAATCTTGTAGTTGATTTTTATAATTGTAAGAAATATTTTTAGTTATCTTCAATTATTTTATTACCTTAAAATATATTTTTTAAATAGTATTTTCTAGTATTTTATTCTCTCAAATATGTTTCACTTCTGTCGCTTACTAATGAGATGAGAATAAATATAAATAAGCTCAAGATGTTGGAAAAGTAATCAGAATATGGGCCTTTAGTTTCTTGTGGCAATCTAAACACTCAATTCGTTCTTTGTGAACGATAAAACCAACTTTTATTACAATAGAATATGCTGATTTTTGTAACCATGAAATAAAAGATACTCTCTTGTTCTGTAGAGTCTATGGCATTTCTGTATTTTTTTTTTTATTTATTAAAATATAAATTTTATCGAATCGGTATGAGATGCACTTTTATATATTTCTATACACAATGCTTTCGTAAATCTGCAAAATTAAATTATTAGATTTGTATACAATCATTAGTATATTTTCAGACGTTTAACGATATTTAATTTTAGAGATGAGAAGAGAAATGAAATTGGCTCTTTTTTGTTTTGGTAAATTTCAGGTGTAAAAGTAGTACAGTGAAATGTCAACAGATGGCAGCACAATTCCAATTCCCAAAATGTACAAAAATTTCCACATTAAGTCTTTTATAAATAAAATATAAACAAATTATTAAAAACTTATTTCAGTTCCAATTCTGGCTAGGAAAACTAAAAATTTAATTTAAAATTAATTTGGAAATTTTTAATTTTTTTCTAACTTTGTCCAAAAGCTTATATTTTTCACAGGCGAAATCTGAATCCATCATTACATACGGCAAAACATTTCCAAGTGAACTAACTCTGTGTAATGTTCAGTTACAGAACATTTTACTTCTAATTTAAGGGAAAACTTCTTTGTTAACAAACCTTATATAGGGCAATATAAACAACTGACATACACATTTCACCTTTACTTAACATTACTGTCTTGATAAAAAAACATGAGAGACAGAAGCAAGTAATTTTCCCTTTTTATCCCCATCATAGTCAAAATACACATAAGGCAAAGATAGGCGTAATAATGAATATCTAACACTTCTTCTCCCATTATCAGATTTTATTAATTCCAAAGCCGTTTTTATGTCTTTTCTTAACGGATCTTAATTTTTCCCAAATGTCCTCAAAATTAATTTTGTTTGTAAAACCGCTTTTCAGCGTGGAGGAAAAAAATCACCAATTGACTTCATTTCTAAAAAACGTTTAATAATAATGCAGCCAAATCTTACTTTAGGCTGCCAGCGGCTGAGCGGTAAAAGCCGCTGAACACTGGGAGTTCTGTCCGGGTTTCAAGTCCTGGCGAATGGACTGCATGCTTAGGCGTTTTCGTGATTTTCCTCATGTGTAACGTGGTTACCAGCTCATTTTTCTAAAAAAGTCCTCCAAGGAGGTTAAGAGGTTGTGTTCAGGAGATTAGTGGGATGTCCTGAGGATGTAGTAAGTAGGAATTCAGATCCTAATAACATTTCGCACATTGCCGATGGGACTTAGGATGTCCTGAGGATATACTGGGATGTGGCATTGAGCACTCGGTAGGATGTGTTTAGGAGGTTCGGGGGGTATTCTGGGATGTCCTGAGGATGTGCGCATATCCTACGTGCAACATCCTTAGGATTTTTGTGCTATGTGGGAAATAAATAAATAAATAAACTCTTTCTAGCAAACGACTAGTATCCGACTATGTTTCTTGCCTGCACATCATTAATTTATTTTCCATTCATATAAATAATCTGTGATAAAAAGAAAAGTAGTTGATTTAACTATAATCATAGTAAAATGTAAATCTACTTAATCTAGATGAGTATCTCTTCATTTACAGGCATTGCCCCTCAAAAAAAACATGCTTGCTTATTGAAGAATGGTGGAAAAATTGCTATCACAGACAATAAATAAATAAAAATTTCCACACGAAAAACGGCAAAAACGAGAAGAAAATTAGCTGGATAAAAGCAGTGATAGCACATTATATCACAGTATTTAGGAATTGTGTTTCTCCACAACACTACGCAATTTGATTGCGTATAGACCAATCATTCTCAACCAGTGGTGGTACGAGTATCACTGATGGTACGCAGGAGAAAAGTACGTGGTTAGCAAAGAAACAAAGTATTTTTAACAATTAAATTCAAAAATCTCCTGAAGAAAAAGAACAATTGATAGGAATTTTCTGCGATAGAACTCTGAAGATTTCAAAAATAACACACTTGTTAATGTCAAAATGCCCCTGGTACTTTACACTTGGATTTATACAATTTTAATATATTACATTAATTTCTTGGACGTATTTTAAGATGCACGTATATCTACGTTCTTACAGACATCACAAAACTATTCTAGGCAGTATATATACGGCCTTGCCAATCAGAGGGTTTTAAGCCATGGAAGTTTTGGTTAGCTGAAGTGCGACAGATGAGACATTAAGCACTTTTAAGATGAGGTATTATACGTCTCTAATTCGCCTTGTATAAACATTTTTTTATTATATTAAGAAGCGTTTGATAACACAAATATTGGAAGAAGCTAGAATTGAAACAGTCCATCGCAGAGGAAGACGAAAGCTATGCAGGTAATGAAACGATCTTCCTAAAAGGATATAAGGAAGATCAAGAATAACAAACAGATATCCTAAGCACTTTGTATACCATTAATTTCAACTCTAAAATTAATAAATAGATTCAAATTAAGTGGTAATCTGTTTTAAATATATTAAACATGCTAGATACTGTATTACGTGGCTTCTTTCATTTAATAGGTTACACTATACCAAACTTGAATGGAATAAGAATGGGAAGAAGAATGAGGTAATGGAAATACAGAAGAAAAAGCATATAGCATGTTAACACAGTTCTGGTGTCTCTCTTACGGTCATACTTTTATTTAACTCAAACTATTACGAGACACGAAAGTTCCCATAATATGTGAATCATTTCTTCAAAGTGAATATAGGATGTAAATGTAGAAAACTAAATAAAGAAGCATATATTACTCATTTTTTTTTTGGAATGCTGAACCAGACTGGCATTTAGTAGAAATTGCTTCAGTAAAATTTTCCTAATAAGAATAAACAATTATTTACGACTTCAAAGTACCGTACGGATCTATAAAAATTAATGGAATTGTTTACTAAGCATGCATTATTATCATACATACACTAGTGTGCAAAACGCAAGTAACTTTTCTGACTTGGGCCGTAATTTCGCAAAACTGTTACTGGGAGACAGAAAATTTATACTGAAGAGGCAAAATGAATTACTACTTATAGGATGAGAAAAAAATAGTAGCAAAAAATGAATAGGAGGCATACAGTCCGGAACGAATAGAAAAAGGTTTTATTGACATATGCAATAAAGTTGACAATAGTGTTGGTAGAAAAAACTGCCTGGACATGAACCAACCAAACCAAGAGCAGCAAACCAAAGAGCTTGAGTAAGAGATATGACCTCCCTTAACTCAAAGGTTATGTTGTCAATAACTCAATAACCACTGTCAATAACTCAATAACAACTGTCAATAACTCAGCATCCAAATATACTAGTAGAACGGAGACATCCAAATACAGTCGTAGTACATTGAATTATAGAAATAAACTGACTGAATGTTAAATTCGTGTTCTAGGCACTCTTCCTATTAGCAAAAAATGTAAAATAAAATTTAAAAAATATTTATAAAAGGGTTCATAGGTCGGATTCGAGTTTTGCAAGCTTGTCAGTAATCTGGATGATCCTTGCCACTAGATGACGTTGCTTGCAGAAAACTTGCAGAAGGCTAGTGTGTTGTTTCCGGGGATTTGATGGTGGTGTTCTCTGCTAATTGGGCAAGAGGGTAAGATAATGGTTCAGGGTGCCAATTACACCACAGACACAATAGTCGGTTTTGCTGATGTCTTCTCTATTAAAATGTTTGCGAAAGGGACAATGTCCTGTAATAAATCTTGTTAATTGCGAGGAAGTGATGTTACGCTTGTCGTCTACTGGAGCTATGTAGGAGTATATGTAGCAGCCTTCTTCAAATTCATCCCACTTTGTTTTCCAATTGATTTGTACTTTGCAATTCAGTTATTTCTTCATGTACGAACGTGAGCAAAGTGCTGGTTGTGGATAATGAATACTTCCTGATGTTATGTTGCCTCATTAGCTAGTCTATCAGCCATTTCGTTTCCTCTCGCACCAGCATGCGCTTTCACCCAGGAACGAGTGGTGTTATGATGTTGTTACCTCCGTATGTCTCTCTGGATTTGCGTCTTAAACTATAAGATATGTATGGCGATGGTTGAGTATGGACTGAAGTACCAACACGCCATCTATGTGGACTGTGGGTATTGCTGAACAGTAGTTGGATAGTTTTTATATTGTTAAACAGCAGTATAAAAATTGATTGAAGCGAAGAAATAAAACAACGTGGTTAGGAATTAAATTCAATTTGTCAGTAGTTGAAAAAAATAATGTAGTTAAAACTGAAAAATAAACAAAATAAGAATAGAAATTATTTGAAATTGAAAAAACCTCCAGTCATTTCGTGAAAAGCCTCATTGCGATTAGGAATATCAAAATCTTCATCCTGAAGAATAAATAAAAGCTTAAGTACATGCTGTCGTTTTTCCCATACATGTAATAGCTTATTAATTACCCAGAAACGGAAAATAAACAGAAATTATATTTTTACAAATTTAATGGTAGAAACCATGAAAAGGTAGTAAAATTAATGATAACTGTATTTAGAGCTTTGAATCTTATTCTCGGCTGAATGATCATATTCAAAAATAAAACTGACTGTCGGTGAGACGAGGAATTCACCAAGACATTTTGTCACCTATATACTCAAAAAATTTCATCATCAGCTGCTCAATAACTCCAATATTCTTCGAAAATTCTATTAGCTGAAACCATCTGCAACGCAGAAAACAAGATTTCGCACTAGATGTCATCATCACAATAAAATTCATCGACATCGGTTTGTGGAAGATATATCTCGTTCCCACAGATCCAAAACCACTTTATCTTACGTGAGAATAATACTTGAGAGAATGAAGGTTAGATGAAAAAAGGGTCTGTAAAAACTGTATCCGAATGGTGTCATACTACCCGCATTTTAATATTCTTGTTAAGTTATCTAAAATATAATATATAGTTAATCATGAGTTTAAAACTATGAACCCTAATTCGCCAAATCATGAGACTGGCAAGTTTATAGCTTAAATTACCGCTGAATAATTACAAATCAAATATTTTAAAATCTTCTGCAATAAAGTCCTGTATTTTCTTAAATGAGGGCCGGTGGCGCAGTGGCTAGCGCGCCGCGCAGCTCCACCACAGGTCCGGGTTCGAACCCCCGGGCTGGGCAAGGTTGACTCAACCTTTAATCTCTTGAGTGGGGCAATAAAATGAGTACTAAGTTCGCTTGAGGACTAAACACCGAGGGTCCTGCGACAAGGTAACCACTTGTCCAGAGCATATGCTGACGTAGTCCGGGGCCCAAGGTCAAGAAAGGAGATTTCGGGGCACTGCAGGCCGTGGCCCACTAGGGCAGTTACACCACTGAGTTTAGTTTAGTTAGTTTATTTTTTAAGTAATTAAAACTGTTTTAATCAGCTTTAATTAGGTAATTAATATTCTTTTTCAGTTATCCCAACAACAATCCTTACAAAACTTCCATGAGTGATCAACTCCAAACAGATGAAGCAGCTGTGACTTTTCACCATCCCCCCAAAATTCTATCAGCCAAAATATCGCCCAAATAGAGCGATTGCTCTTTTCGAAATCAGCATACGAAATTAGAACTAGTCGTACATAATGGCACTTACATCAGTAATATTTGTAGCCTTAGACTGGCAACCGTAATCCATCTGCGAGATATGAAGCATTCTTTCGTCTAAAAGTCCCACATTACGTTTTGAATTCTGTGTACCTAAACTGGTGAATTTTGTATTACATTGTATGACTTATTCTTTATTTTTCGTTGATTTCCATTTTCTGGCAATAGCTGCTAAAGATTTCTGTTGCTTCCCTAATAAACGTTTCTCTGTGTACTTTGAACCATATTGTAGTTTATTTAATAATTCTATATCATTTCTGTTACTAAAATTTCTATCACAACAGGAAAATAGGAGACCTTATAGTACGCTTAATTATTCCAAATTACTCCATAGTAGTCAAACATTCCGTGTTCTGTGTAACATTACCCAATGATCTCTGCCTCAGGATGCACATATACCACCTACCACGATTCTGTGGCTTATAATACAACGGCAGTGTAACTCACAAATGCATAATATTTGCCAATCTATAGCTGCAAACACTGCGCGCTATTTCATATGTTCTGTTCCTGAGAATTCAGGACAATTTCGAAATGCTATACTATGTTCTCAAGCTTGATCATCCTGAAAATTTCATGGCAACTACCGTCGGGAATGTCAACCGAAAGCTTTCCTTGTTAGAAAATATGTATAAAATTATAAAAAAAATTATTCATATCGTTTTTGGATTTTCACATTACTCTCAGACCTATGAAATTAAACTTTATATGACTTAAATGAAGAATGCATGTAGGAAAGTAATTCATTAACAAATTAATTAAGATACTATAAAAGTTTAATAAATTCTATTTTCTAAGGTGTTGAGATGAAGAAAAACATAAAGAATACACAATGGTCTAACAGAAATGCATTCGAAAAACTCAACAATATTTATTTTGGTGTATTTAACTAAAAAAAAAGGTTCATGGTTAATAAAATAACATTTTCCCTGATATACGCATTGCTTTCAACTGCCAAAAGTAGCTGTATAAATATTGCAGCTTAATTTAGCAACGTTAAATTATATCAGAAATTCCCTAAAGGAGCTGTTAGAAATGAAGCAAGCAAATTTATGGATTTTTTTCTTCGAAAAGAACACAGTAAATTTGTCCTTGAGCATAACAGTTTACGATTTCAGTATTTGCTTTGAAGATAAGTAGTTCTTCATGTTATTGAATGCATAAAATGTAATAATTTGTTTGATACGATTCATTCTGTTCCAGATGTATGAGCTTTGTAATTTCCAGGCATTTTATAATAGTTTTGTTTGTGATCTATTATTTTTACTTTCTTCATATTGTCATGTAATGAACATAATTTTGTTAACTGTTTCGCTCTCTCTCTCTCTCTCTCTATATATATATATATATATATTTACTAAACATTTCTATGTCTTAATATACTGCTGGTCATCCGAAATGCAATACGTATCTGAAGTTCTTCGGATGTACCTGCAGTTGCCACATGCCGGACTAGGGCCTTCTACAATCACTGACCAACATGCTCAATAGGCGATTGGTGTGAAGAAAGGGCAGCCCAAAGTAAATATGCAATATGGTATGGTGGGCTAGTAAGAAACCTTGAAATTTGCGTGTAACATGTGGTCGGGCATTGTCCTGTTGAAATAGTGACCGTAGGCAAGCCCGTAGTTAACGAAAGAGAACCGCCTGCAAATCCTCAGAGATGAAGCACTGGCTGTTTGGTGTACCAATAATGCGCACTATGGCGCTGCGAGAATGGAATCCAATACCACCACACACCATAACACCGGCTTCAGGATTAGTATGACGATGCATAACACAATAGTTCAGCAGCCTCTTTTCGTGGTGTTTCCACACTGTAATGCGACCATTATGGTAATGCAGGCAGAAGCGTAATTCGGCCAAAAACACAATCTCCTGCAATTCGGATATCCGTTTTCTCGAGTGTACCACTACAAACGCAAACGCTTTTGATTTAAAGGTAAGCGGAGAAACGGACGCCTAGCGGACAGTCCATTGTATTGTAAACAACATTAAATCGTTCGTGCAAACACCGATTCTTGTATTACACACTGCATTATTATTTGTCCTCTGATTTCGCATGTGACAGAGCACTCCATCAATGCCATTAGCACAATATGCCTGTCTTCCTGTGGAGTGGTGCAACGAGGCGGTTGCAATTGTTCCTGTCCGGTAGTCTTTCCCTCCTGCATCCACCAATTCCATATTCCCATGACTGTTGCTTGACTGCATCCGACACGGTAACCAGTTTTCCGGAAGGATAATTTGCACTCTCTGTATTCTATAATTCTGCCTCGGTTGAACCCAGAAACATGCTCGAAAGATGCTCGTATTTTTCTACGAGGCATACTAAAGCTTCACACACGAAAAGTCTCACGAGAGAACACTTGACGTTACTCGAAACGGCAATCTTTCCTCTCTTTATACACAGATTGGAAGAGTGCTGCAGTCGCCCATGACGTGCACGTTAACTGAAATCGTAATAATTTACATATTGCATCGCGGTATATACATGATGCAAGTTTCATGCTGCGTGGATACTTCCGACATGCTATGCCTTTTTTGATGACCAGCAGTTTACATTACTACAATTGATCGATATTACGTCTTTATTAAATGTTTGTAATAGTCAATAAAATTAGCAGAATTAATAAAGATGTGCAAATCTTGACAAAAAGCTACATGTTGTTTTAAGTGCTAACTTTATGTTATCTGTAAAATAGTTATGCTTTCTGAAATAAATTTCTATATGTATTTATAAGAGCATTTTAAATAATATGTACAGTCATAATGAAGGAGGTAATTAGGCTATGCTCAGCAAGGTACTAAGAAATTCAACCTCTCTCTTGAGAGTTGTATCTTCGCAGCATAATTTTAACAGCAATTCAAAACAACAACTGAATATCAAAACTAGAAAAATAGCTCACCCCGTAGAATAATAACAGGACTGTAAGAGCAAAACTATTGTAATGTAAGCATATTACTATCCAGTTTGTATGTATTTGCATATTGCATATTACTATCCAGTTTGATAAAAATGATATTGTAAAGCAGTTTAAATGATATTGAAAATCCAGTCAATGTGTAAAGGAATTCCAAGTTTAATTTGATTATCTCAGTAAAAGTATTGTAAATATGAATTCATATAATGTTTAAATGTACACATAGCTATCATGATTTTATGTATCTATCATATGTAACTTGTACAAGACAATGATTGTAATCAACACATCTATGCTTATACACAGGCCTTGTATGCCCATGTAATATTTATATGTATATTTTTACACGGAGGAAATTTTCCCTTCTGCCAGGATGACTATTAACACTGTAAGACTTTTACAACAAAGTCAGATCAGTGGTTATCTCAGGCGGCGCTCAGTCATAATGAAAATATTTTAAATATTAAATAAAAAATAAAACCTATCATATGTTACAATTGACTTCATAATTTTATATTTTCGCTCACGACCTGAAAATTGACTCTGCTTCGGGATTAAAACAAATGAAGACAAAAGTCCTAGTTTGCATGCATTACAAAAGAGAACTGGGAATAAACTAAATTGAGGTGTAACTGAGGTGGAAACTGAAACTGGAGGTAATTCCATAATTTTAAATTTGAGAAGTCACTGTGTGAAAGTGATTTTGAGAGTACAGACAACGTTGCCTGAGAAATCTTTGTAACATTATTTAACGAACCAAGCAGCAATCTGGAGAAGAATTTATTTAGTATGCGTTTATTTATAAAGTAACATCTCTTCTAAATTAAGATTCCTAGAATTTTCATTACTACAATTGATGTATATTATGTCTGTAGAGACATTAGTTTATTTCGAAGCAGGAGAGATGAAAAATGAGCAACGCTCTCGCCGGGAATCGAACCACGGAACACTGGAATACGCGTCCAGCGTGCCGACCACTTTTGCCCTACTTTTGCATCCACTTCTTTCAATGCACAACTTAAGGATCTTACTCTATTTCAGTCAAATTTAAATGATTCTTCTGCGATGCATTTAAGCAATAAAAAGGAATATATAATGTGAAGATAATGGAAACCAAGTAAGAAAGTGAAAATATATAAGACAGGACTAAAAATGTTTGGATGTCTGAAATTTCATTTGCTCAGTCGCAGCCTATATGTTTCCAGCTTCTTAATTGATTTCGTTATCCTCTTATTGTATTGTTTTTAATCAAAAAGGGAAAATGCAGGAAAAGGCCTCATCCAGCGGATTTTGAAGTCATTAAAATCATATTACTTACTGCCCATTCTAATTTCGAATACATCTCACATTTTTATTTCTGTTCTCGGCAACAGGATGCAATCCTGACACTTTATATTCAAACTTTAAAAAATAAATCAAATTTCTTCCTGAAATATGGATATTATATCCATATAGCTCAGCTTCCCCAATATCATTGCTTTACGTTATTGATATTTAATCCACTCGAGCTTTGGATTCGAAAAGACGTAAGGCCTGCCATGCGGATTGATGGCAAATAACAATTTCTCAAAGTACCATTACACTATTAGTAAAATCTTACAAATAGTAATTTTACATCACTTATAAAAGTGAAACGCTTTAAAAGCAATAAAAGTACTCTTTTAATAATTTCAGATATTACATACCCCCGGTATAGAAACACTTAGCTTCATATTGTTACGTTTTTTTCTTTTCCTGACACCAGTTGTTACGTTATTTTCTTCCTTCACGTTCGTACGGGGTTCACATGGGTTTGGAGTGAATAATGACGACACTACTTGATGAAGTATCGAAACACACTTTATTGCTAGTATTGTCAGGACAGCTCCAAAACACGTTTTTTAGTCTTCGATGAACTACTATAAACACGCTGACAAGTTCAGCGACACAGCCTTCAGGTTATCAGGCAATAACGGTGGAGACAGCTTCGCGGCAAAGCACCAGAGTACAGCTCCCGACTCTGCTTGGCCGTTCTTGGAACTAAAACGTACTTTCGAGACTCTCCTCGCTATAACTCGCGATGCACTCGACGACACACAGAACACAGCTCCCGACTCTTCGGTTCCGTCGTTCCTGGAGCTCTGCCCGGCTGTGAACTCCGCAGGGATTGACTAGCTAGGCGAGACACCAACTCGATATTAACTAATTCGCACTCCAGACGAGGCACTCGCCCTCACGATGAAGCACACTCTAACTGACTGCGGACTAGCAGGGTTTATATAGCTTTCGGCTTGTGTTCGAGAACATTCTGAGCTAAACCGGTAAGAATTCGTTCCAGAAGGTTCTCCAACCGTCCATGGTATATCGCCAATTTTGTCGCCAAACGGGCTATTTCTCGCCAAATGTGGCAACTTTGCCTTCCCTTGTTATTTTATGGCAACCCTAAAACTGCTTTGCGGAGAAGCCATCTTACCGCGCCTGTACATTTCGTAACAATATTCACTAAGGGACTTAATTTAATTTAGAAAATTATATACATTTCTTATATTGCTATTTATTCATAAACAACTGCATATTCAATGTGCAAATTTTCACAGTAAATTGTCCTGACTATTCTGAAGAACGATGAGAGAAAAATGATTTCAGATTCTGAAAATTTAAAGTTCACTAAGAGAACAGATTACAGTTCAATAACAAAAATTCTTTCAGTGATGTCGAAAGTAAAGTTATTCGCATTTAAAGTTCTGAGTTAAAATAAATAAAATTAAATCAAAATAAATTTATTTTCAAATCTAAGTACGTTTCGAACAATAACAAAAATCAAATATCTCTAAAATATAAAACAAAATGCCTTTTTTCCAGTAAAAAGGAAGCACGTACTCATAGATTACAGTTGGTTAGTAAAAATTCATCGATCTAATGCTAATCTAATATAT